>NC_141378.1:27149935-28349935 GCF_017979445.1 Akebia trifoliata
AATTGGCTGATTTTTTTGTGACGATAAATAGAGATCATCCTCACAAAAAATCAGTCCATTCCAAAACTTTTTTGTCATATAAGACAAAATTTTGTCTAGGATTTGTCAAAATAACATGATCCTATATATATAGAAAATGTTTGGCACCTTACTATTTGCCTTACGTTTTGCCCTACATGTTTTGTATTACATGGGTTAGAAGTTTTAGAATAAGCTGATCTTTGGTGAGGATGATCTATATGGTGAGGAGATCATCCTTATCAAAAATCAGCCCATTATGAAATTTCTAGCCTCATGTTTACAAGTTGAAGAATCGTAGACCGTCTATTTTTTGTAAACCATTTTTGATGTGGTTAGAAGTTTCAGAATGGACTGATTTTTGGTGAGGATGATCTCCTCACTAGAGAGATCATCCTCACAAGAAATCAATCCATTCTAAAACTTCTAACCCATGTAGGACAAAACATAGCGTAAATAGTAGTGTGCCGAACATATATATTTATATAGATATATATGTACGTATGGGTCAGGATCCGTGTACACATATATCTACTCATATATCTACAACATACTTTGTCCTATGTGGGCTAAAAATTTTGGATTGAGGTGATTTTTGGTGAGGATGATCTTTATGACGAGGAGATCATCCTCATCAAATATCAGTTCAATCTGAAACTTTTAACCTCGTCAAGAGTGGTTTACAAAAAATGGGCAGTCCATGATTCTTCAACTCATAAATTTAGAAGTTTTAGAATTAGCTGATCTAATAGATTTAGGTTCAGTTAAAGGAATTATGTTCTTCTATTATGTAAAGCATCTTGATAGCTAGGCGCCAATTTTATTAATGAATACGTATTCATGGTTTAAAGTTCCATACAATTTGGAAATGTTTCATTTGAGACATTCTAGTTTTAGACATGACTAGAAAGAAACATTAAATGTTTCAGATTGTATTGGAATATTTTGATGATTAAGATTCTCCCTATTTTTCTTCTGCTTAAAATAATGAGATCTTTTGTTCTTCTTCTTTGGAGTTTAGGTGGTGGAGGAACTTGGGCCTTGGAGAGAGATTGAGCTTTGCTAGGGATAGGTTAATGGAGAGTTTCTTCTGGTCTGTCGGTGCAATGTTTGAGCCCCAGTATGGATACAACCGACAAGAAATTACAAAACTCTTTGCTTTTATAACAATAATTGATGATGTTTATGATGTCTATGGATTTTTGGATGAACTTCAACAATTTACTGATGCAGTTGAGAGGTGGGAATTTAAAACCTAGAACTTGACTGACTTTTTTTTTTTACTGATGTAGAAATAGGTAGTACAGTCCATGGATTGGTTCAGATCCGAAATTCCATATGTTTCGGTTTAATAACTTCAGGTCTGGATCGATGTTTTGGATTCCAATAAGAATCCTATCCGATGAGGTTTTGATCCAATATATTACAGGATTGGATCTGGATCAACCATTTCTCGATCCAATTAGGACCTAATCGGATAATATGTTAGAAAGTATATAAATTATATTGTATATTTATTTTAGATGTACGAGATTTATTTAGATTTGTATATGAAATTAGGTTTGACCCGTTGCAATTGTTAATGGATCAGATCTGATCTTAATATTGAGTTCTGATAAAATCCGATCAGATAAGGGCCGGGTCTGATCCAATACTTACCGAACAAATCCCGGATCCGATTGATACAAGCATTCCCTCTTTTGCCTATTTTGACTTAATGAACAAGAAATTGGTTCACTTGGAAGGAAACCGTATCCTCCTAATTTCAAGAGGAATTTTATCAGTTAATAATCTGGTAATTTCATTAAGACATCTATTTAAATACAAACATTTCACATCCAAGGAGAGGGTACAAACCCATATCCCATTACTATACATCTCAAGTTAACTTACTTAAGTTACTCCTAGGTATTTGGCACACAACACATGACACATGTATCACCGATTCATCCTTAATGGATCGGTACCAAATCAACCTGATCTGATCCATTGACAACCCTACAAATAGGATCTCTCAACCTTCACATGCCCAAAATTTCCTTCATTTCCTTCATTTTTATAAGCAAATTTTTTTTTTTGTTTTGTTGGGTCATAGACGTTTCCTCAGTCGCAGATATCACTTGAGCCGCGTGTATTGAATGACATCCCTAATTTACAAAACTACCCTTGTGAGGCATGACGAGAGTACAAGACACACAATGGAGAGTATGTGAGCACTCTTAACTGAAAATTTTGTAAGCAAACAATTACCGTTCTCTGCCACGACAATCCTCTCCCATGATTCGTGCCTTGTGCGCCCATGATTTGAGGTCTCAATTTAGTTATGGAATGATATATATAGTCAAATGAGGAAAGGACTCGTTAAGCGAGTCAACTCATGTGGGAGTTGTGGGTTAACACAACTCACCTTCTGAGCGGGTACCTCACATATGCCAAATAGGCGGCGTACATGAGAAGAGCTTCAGAGAAAATCACGACTTATTATATAAAATAGATTTTGAAATTTATCTAAAAATTTAAGAATTAGGTTTGAATAAAATTAACTTACCTGACCCACTTTTCTAAATTTAATAATAGTGAATTGAAATAGTTGGAATTTGACGATTTTTTTTTGCAGATGGGACATTAATGCAGTGGAAGAGCTTCCAGATTACATGAAACTATGTTTTGTAGCTATCTATAACACTGGGAATGAAATGGCTTATGAAGTTCTTAAAGATCAATCTTGCAACATCGTACCATACATAAGGAAAACGGTATTACATATTTCTCCTGTTAATTTCATTGCTGCATGTTATTTTGTTCTATCCATTTTCTTTTGTTAACTTTTATTTTTGTTTTCTGTAATTAATATTGGGGCCAAGGTATATATCATCATCATTGTCATATGTATGATGATGATGATGATCAAATATGTACACAGCTATTTACATTCATATGGTTTAAACTTACTCCCTATTTGAACCCACGCTTGTGAGGTCCAATATGAATATATTTCGGCCAAATGAGTCCAGTCTAAAATTTTACACAAAGTTGACTAAAGTAATATTTGAATCACTATGTTGGACTATAAAAATGAATGCTATGATGTACACCAAATCAGATATGTAGAAGTTGGAGATTGGGATATTGATTGTGATTAGGATTAGAATAGATTTATATTACTTTGTTTGTCTGTTCGCTCAATTCGAATTCAGGTGTTTGCCATCCTAGAAAGAGCCCAATTCGAAGGGGTAGGTAGAGGTAATTCTTTTCTTGATTCACTTTGGTTCCCTAGATCGGTTTGCTAGCTTGATTCGTTCCCGCACATAAAGGGGTATATATATAATGAGTGCTGATAGTATAATGCCCTTTGGGCCATACCCATGATGGCCTATTCTCTCTCCTACCATAGTGAGAAAAAGAGACCTTCTGACCTGATCATCTTGTGACCTTCGAAAGCATGGTCGGATGAATGGGGTTTTGATGATAAAATTATATGAACTTATAAAATAGTTTTTTTTTTTTTTTTTAATTTATTTTTAAATTTGGATGCTTGATAGCCATCCATTTTCAACACCTTGGATCAAACTCGAAAAACAGTTTTTTGTGATATATATATTTTCATGAAATCTAGAAGACAATTTTTGGATTGTCAATGTGATAATTAATGTGGGCCCAACGACTCATTTTAAGATTTTAAAATGACAGTTAGCCGTAATCAAAATTTGTAAAATTAGGCTCACGAAATTGTAATTTACCCTATTTATAAAGTTATCGAGAAAATGACAAAATACCTTTATGAATGAAGTATTGGAATCTCTGATGATGCCTCCACTCCCCAACTTTTCATGAGGTTAATAAAGTCAAAATGGATTACAATTTTGTGAGCATGGTCTTCAAGTTACAAACATCCACTCGAAGGATGGATCATATACTATGATATTTATACTAGCCCCGACATGTAAAATAAGTAAGAACAAGAATTATAAACTAAATCATGTTAATTTATACAATGTATTCCTCTCATTCTCCGATATTGATATTATATTTATATTTTATTTTATAAAATCAAAGAAACCTGATTTAATAGTGGCTTTTTTTTGTTGTAATTTATCATTTTAGTGGGCAGGTTTATGCAAAGCATACATGCAAGAGGCAAAATGGTACTACAGTGGATATAGACCAACGCTTGAGGAGTATCTGAACAATGCATTGATTTCAATAGCAATGCCCGTCCTTCTAGCTCCAGCTTATTTTTCGGTTGGGCAAAAGATAACAAAGGAGGCTATGGATTTCTTAGAGAACTTTAGAGGTCTTATATATTCATCATCCATAAATTTTCGATTAGCTGATGACATGGGAACTTCAACGGTATGTGTTCTATTTTACATTAATGGCTTTTCCCGACCTAAGTTTTTAGCAAACATCCAATGTACGGCTACGATGGATGGGAAGAAAAACATAGGTTACTCAGCTGTGGAGTAATACATTCTAATCTTAGCAGTACGTTGGAAGTTGTGCCTCAAAGTGTTTTTTTGAGACTATAATTTCACGTATATTAAGACATGACTCATCGCTATGCTACTATAACAAGGGATATGCTAACAAAAGAGAGTTCAATGGGTCATTAGCAACCATCACATACAATTAATTATATTTTATTTTCATGAATGTCCTTAAAAGATAATCATATTATTTTTTAGTGCAAAAAAGTAAGGATTTTATCGATATCATGTAATGTCATTTTTATGATAATATTTTTAAGATTTTATTATATTTTATATAAAAATTCCATTGTTTATACTTCAACAACCATAGGCCGAGCTCGCAAGAGGTGATGTTCCAAAATCGATCCAGTGCTATATGCACGATGCTAGCATTCTGAGGAAGTTGCTCGTGAACACATACAACACATAATAGGTGAAACATGAAAAAGATGAACAATGATGGTGTTGCTTCTTCTTCCCCTTTCATCAGCCATTTATAAATGCTGTAGTCAATACTGTGAGGACGTCACAATGCATGTACCAGTATGGAGATGGTCATGGTGTTCCAGATCGAGAAACCAAGGATCGAGTCAGGTTGTTGTTGATTGAACCCATTCCACTTACGGAGGGATGAACCATTTAGGCCAATGAGTCATGTTTAATGTTATAATCTATTTATAAATCATGTTTAGATGTTTATGGACGGATATAGTAGACTTAATTTTGTTTCTTGTAATTGATCAATTAAAGTCTTATTTTAGTGTGTGATGATTTACTTATCCTGCATTTGATTTAACCGTTGACTCAAAGCATAGCAAAATCGAGTTGAGTTGACTCAACTTGACATGTTTTAAAACATAAAGGTAATGAAAAGCTTGTAATAGAGGGGTGTTTTTGGAATGGCAGTTATGGACAAGGTCAGATGGCCACTCTAGAAAGAGAAAAAAACCAAAAAAAAACTAGTGCCATAGAATGATATGATCCTCCTTAATTATCATGTAGCCCTCTGTAGAATGGTTTTTAAACTCGGTATTGCGTCTCGTCTCGTTCAGCTCCGATATTGAGTCATCTCGGAGGAGTTTTCCGATACGTTTGAGACGTCTCGTGAGATAACTCAAAAAATTGAACATGAGACGTAAAATTCGATCAAAAAATAACTGTGAGTTGGTCTCGTTCAGCTCTGATACCGAGTTAACTCGGGTGATACATCTCGGTCTCGGACAAGTTTAAAAACCATGCTCTGTAGCGTTGTACAGGATCCGTTTAGTTCTCAACCGGCGTAAGAGTTTTATAGAGAGATTTTCTTCAACAGATCTCGCCATATGATAGGTCCTTGTCAAATGCAAGATGGCTGTGAAACTACTCGTGGGACTACTAACTCAACCTTTGGGGATTGTGCCAATGTTTCATTAAAAGTATCATTTGAGTTGGATTAATAATGTCTCAATGTATTTAATGGGATTATGAAATATCATTATTTGAGGGTAAGTTAGTTAAGTAATGTTTGTTTTGAGACCTCCTTTTTGTTAAGTATTTCAAAATATCACATAAAATTTATGAATTTGATTGAGAGAAGAGCTCAGATCTCTTTAAATTTCTTGTCTTATTATGCAAGAAATGCTTATACGATGAATGTAGCCTCGAGCTGATGTTGAGCTAATGCACAACTAGATTGCCCTAGAGCCTCACTTTTCTCAAACTGGATTAAGATTCAAGCCTTAATCATTGTATTCATTTTTTTCTTATTTATTTATTCTGAAATCTGGTTAATTTAGCTCTTGAAACTCTGCAGGGCTGAGGAGTTATTTGGCCAACATTGCAGTTCATGTGGGCCCCATGACCCTTAATAAGATTTGAAATCTTACTATGATAGTAACGGTAGCCTCACTCATCTATTACCTACTATTAAAGAGGATTGCTTTTGGTACGACTTTTTAATTGTGACAATAATACCCTTCATTTTTTATTTGTCTAATCTATCAATATCCAGAGGAATGAGGGAACTATTTAGGTCCATGGGCCTAACTCATCCTCCAAGCCATGGTCAACAGAAAAGGAAACCGAATCAGACTGAGTCAAATGGCTTAACCAGCCCAAACAGACAACGAACGGCCCAAGACCCATAGGCAGAAATTCACCTATAAATCAATATCTATCTATTTAGGTCCATGGGCCTAACTCATCCTCCAAGTCATGGTCAACAGAAAAGGAAACCGAAGCAGACTTAGTCAAATGGCTTAACCAGCCCAAACAGACAACGAGCGGCCCAAGACCCATAGGCAGAAATTCACCTATAAATCAATGTCATAAGGTAAGTGCCTTCTCGTTTTAAGCCTCACGGATTGGGCTCCCACAGGCGATGTGGGAATATTGTTCTAACAAGAACAAACATACAGTTAAGGTGAAAGGAAAAAAATACAGATTTCTTAGGTATTGTCATAATACCCTTTATTTTATTTTATTATGACAATAATATCCTTTATTTTATAATCTTCTACACTAATAACCTTTACTCATTTAAATTCCTTCTCATCTGTTTCTTCATCGAAACGTTTCGATTACTCTGTTTCTTGTTGAAGAGAGATTTCAAAGACGCCTCTTTTAAGAGCTTACTTCTTTTTTCCCGGGAAATCGCACACTGATCGATAGATATCCAAATGAAAGAGATATTCTATTATCACACCAACTTTCACTTTCAACACACAAACCCTTTGGTATATAGACGGTTTGTTATAAGTAAAAGTTAGTGCGCTAATAGAAGCTCTCAATTAAATGATAAGGATCACCAATCATACATTTCAAACTTAACGGACAGGATGGTCATGGCGTAATAAATTTTCCACGTGGCATTTTCACTAAGTGGGATTACCTTTATTCAGTAACTCTGGTTTTCATGAAAACATTATCCCTTAACGTGATTCCAATGAAAAACATGGACTTTTTCATAATTTCAACTGAACCAGCTTCTTCTTCTCTTACAAACAAAACAAGAAAAAAATAATAATAATTAAACAGGATGGCTGGGAGAAGTAGCGATGGTGTTCAAACTGCTACTCCAAGTGAAGAAAGCTCAATCTCCTCCATTGAAATCTCTGATCTCTTACCTTTCGAACTCATCAAATCTGATACGATCCCTCCATCTCCAAATCGGTCTGAATCTACAATCGATTGGTTGCCAGACTTCGCAAGCTTCTCATGGATCGTGTACGGAGCTTCGTCTCTTCTCGTGATCTCTCACTTTCCTTCTCCTCTCTCTCAGGAAGAAACTCTAATTGGTCCCATTTTCCGCTAATCCATACAACTTTCGGTTTCGATTACAACCGTTTTTTTTTCCAAACGTTTTGCATCTTTTCGACTGCAACCGTTTGGAGAGCACGTTGTTTCGAATCTATATACTCAAACAACCGTATCTCCTCATCAACAAACAACAATCAAATCTTCTCTCTTACCCAATCTCCTCATCAACAATCAACAAGTATTCGATCTCTAGGGCTCGAGTCTATTACGATTACTTCATAACGCTTCTACTTATTGGAGAAATCAGGTAAGATTTAAAATCTCAATCTTTCAGTTCTTCAATTTAGTTTCTGTTTGAACCTAATTTCTAGGGTTTGGATTTGGATTTCTGTGATCTCTATGTTTCTCTTTGTCATAGTAGTTTTTTTTCTTGATTGGATACTAATCTGGATTTCACTCAAATGGGACCTAAATTGCAAAATGTTTCTGCAAGTGTAAAAACTTCTTGAAAAATTTTTGGAATTTTCTGTTTTGGATTTTTTTTTATGTGATTAGGTAGAGAAAAATGTTGATATGTTGGTTTGTGGATTTTTGTTCTTCAGATGTTACATAGAGAGTTGAAGTAGAACAATGTTGAGATGTTAGTTTTTGAATTCTGGTTCTTCTGATGATACATACAGAGTTAAAATCACAGATTTTAGGATCTCTATAGATTTTATTTGGGGGTTTTTCTGATTTATTTTGTTTTCCTTATTTTAAAAAATTCATCTTCTCACCCAATCTACTCATCTTCTCTCTTTCTCACCCAATATTCTCATCAACATCAATCAACATCGACCTCCCATCCCACCAATTTTTTGGTAAGAGATTTAAACACAAGTTCTAATTTTTTTATTTTTTGTTTTTCTTTTCTTTTAGTTTCTCTTTTATTGATCTCTTTACAATATATGCATTTTGAATATTTAATTCTTTCATACTTAAGTATATGTATGCCAACCATTTGATAAAATGTCTGACATATGTTTCTTTTCATTAATATTTTTCCTTTATAATTTTTGTTTCTGATTTGCATATGTTGAGAACTCAAAATTCTTTCCCTATTTTTTTTTTTTCAGATCTCCTCACCCAATCTTCTCATCTTCTCTCTCATCCAATATTCTCATCAACATCAATCAACTTCGACCTCCCATCCCACCAATTTTTTGGTAAGAGATTTAAACACAAGTTCTAATTTTTTTATTTTTTGTTTTTCCTTTCTTTTAGTTTCTCTTTTATTGATCTCTTTACAATATATGCATTTTGAATATTAATTCTTTCATACTTAAGTATTAAGTATATATATGCATGCCAACCGTTTGATAAAATGTCTGACATATGTTTCTTTTCATTAATATTTTTCCTTTATATTTTTTTTTTTTCTAATTTGCATATGTTGAGAACTCAAAATTGTTTCCCTATTTTTTTTTTTTTACATAGGATTTCTAGCATATGTGATAAGGTTTTTCTTATGTATCCTAATTTATTATTTGCCGGTCATTTTTTTAGTTTAATAACTAAATATTCGAAAAATGTCTGAGATATGTTTTTTTCAATAATTTTTTCTTTTTATAATTTATGATTTCTGATTTGCATATGTCGACCCACATCATTACTTGAGAATGAGTTTAATTCCTAAATCAGTTTTTTTGTAAAGTTATACACCCATAAACTTCTAACTCCATAAATTGCAAGTAGAAATAACATAGAAACATAAATACACACTCAAAAAATTGAAACAAATAAATAAATTCTATTGAACTTGAACCAAAACACGCCTTAGGATGTTCCCTTAACATATTTTTTTTTCCATCGTTTGGATGTCACACTAACTTTTGCAAGTATGGGACTCTACCAAACTGCCTTGCTGATTCTCTTAATTTATTCAATCTTTCAATCAAACACTTTTTACCTATATATATATTATATTTGTTGCTCACTTCTCTTTACTCATTATATATATATCTTCTTCGACCTGCAGAGAATGCATACAACAAAAAGTAGAACCAATTACCAATTAATAGTTCAATTCCAATTACCAACTACTGACAAAAGTGATGATGCTGCCCAAAAAATGAACCTGATTAATTAATTTACAGCAATAGAGTTGTGAAAATTGCAACTCATACTTCCATATTCCATATTAAAAATTAAAAATTAAAAATTCATTTATTTATTGGAATTAAATAGTACAATAGATCGAATGGTGACGACATTCCCATCGTCTATGAATTCTTACGTGGCGATCAATAAGGGTGTCATTGATGATTATAAAAATAGATATATGTGAAAACATTTACGTTCATGTGAAACTTAATTTTGAGTTTCACTAATACAACTTTTTATTCATGGAACTCACGTGGTTCTGATTTCATCAATTCTGTTGTCTTCATCTGCTTTACAGTTTTAATCTCAACCACGTATCTCTATCTCTCTCTCTCTCTCACGTGGTTCCGATTTCCGATTCTTTAGTTTACTTTCCATTTTGTATGGTTTATTTTCTCTCAGATTATATTTGGGCGTAGAGATCGAAAATAGCATTTGGTTTTATATCAGATCATTTGCTGGGCAAATAATTTTCCTGGAAAATGATTTCCCATTAATCAAACACACCCTTACACCTCCACTCTATTTTATATTGTCATGTTGTTGCCACGCACAACATGTTGCCAACACAACACCACCTAATTCTTTTTTTTTTTAATACGTATGTTGCTGCCAGCAACACAAATCTCAAAATAATTTTTTTTTTCATCGTTTGGATGTCAAACTCAAAAACTTGAAACAAATAAACAAACTCTATTGAACTTCAACCAAAACACGCCTTAGGATGTTCCCCTATATGATTATATCTATATTTATAGGGCTGGTAAAAACAAGCTTGCCATATCTATTCAAACCTTAAGCAATGATCACTCTCGATCTTTTATGGAGTCATTTTTACGGTCATTGATGATAATTCTCCACCTTTGATATCATTTACATTGTACCCATGTTTGGATACAGCTTTCAACTTTATTTCAAGTTATTTTTCTTCTTCTTATTCTTCTTGGATGAGGCTAACATTTTTTTTTCCGCATTGGATACTAAAGAAACACATGGCTTGTTTGAACCCTATGTGTGTGGCAAGTGATCTTTTTAGTGTCTTGAGATTTTTTGAAACTTTTCTCTAGAGCCATCTCCATGGTTTTATTTCCATACTTTTCATGAAAATATTCTAAATCTATTACAACCAACCAACCATAAATGGATGAATCCATCACTTTAAGAATTTCCAAAATTTTTTTACTTTTTTGTTTTGTTTGAGGGAATTAAATCGTTTTGTTGAATTATGATTTGGATTTGTGGATAGTGAGGTTTGAGAATGATTCCATCAATTCTTTTGTCTTCATCTGCTTTACGGTTTTCATATCAACCATGTATTTCTCTCTCTCTCTCTCTCACGTGGTTCCGATTTCTGATTCTTTAGTTTAATTTCCATTTTGTATGGTTTATTTTGTCTCAGATTATATTTGGGCGTAGAGATCAAAAATAACATTTTGTTTCACGAATAATTTCATCTATGGTAATGATTTCTATTTGCATTTAATTATTATTTATTTATTTATTTATTTATTTCTTGTTCGTGTCTTTGATTGTACTTTTTGAAATTTAAGCATTTTAGATTGTCAAGAGACAACTTTTTGTTTTGATTTGAAGATGACCTCCCCCCCCTCCCTCAGATTTAGAGATATTTATGTTTTATGAGGAAATTTTGTGATCCAATCTATATATGTTTGTGAATATTTTTGTTCTCCAGATTTGGAGTTTTTTTTATATTAGATTTATGTACTTTTGTTCATGTCTTTGGATGAAATTTAGTGATCCAATCTATAGATGTTTGCTACTTTTTGGTTAATTCTCAACATTGATTTTATATTTGTCCCCACAAGTTTGTTCTCGCCCCACATAAGTACCCGATTTGAGTGAAACAAGACTCTCCACATATGTCTCTCCTTCAAACCAATTTGGAATACCATCAATCTTCATATTCCTAGCCCTTCCACATTGTGGATCATACAAAACAAGAACTTTATTATCCCTTTCCAGAATAATTTCACCCTTTTTGGAAAAGAAACAAGACTCTCCACATATGTCTCTCCTTCAAATCAATCTGGAATACCATCAATCTTCAGATTCCTAGCCCTTCCACGTTGTGGATCATACAAAATAAGACCTTTATTATCCTTTTCCAGAATAATTTCACCCTTTTTGGAAAAGCATAATGGTTTCAAGTACTCAAAAGACTTAATAACTGTTAGTTGTGCAATGGTGAATAATCTTGCCCAAGATTCCTTCACACCATAGTCCTTCATCACCCATACATCAACACAGATCTTATAGAAATTACTAAGAATGCACAGGCATCCTCTCAATACCTCGACATTCATGTGAAACTCATCAGTCAAATTGTTGGGCTGTGACACCACTCGATACTCTTCATCCCCAATATCAAAAGCAACAATTAATTTGTATAAATTTGAATCAGGATGACGATTTGCAACCCAATGAAGAGACCCATTCACAAGTATCCCTGATACTCTTTTATAACAAGTGTAATAAGGAATATCTTGGATCTTTCTCCATGAATTTGTTCCAAATGTATAGATTTGGACTTCAGAATCATCAACTTCATAATCAAAGTAGACAATTCTTACCACCTTATAATCATCAATACTGGGTTCGTAACCAAAATCATATATAATGCTAGAGCAGCCACACAAACTCTATTTTTGTGAAAAATTGATTGATAGGTGCCAAAGGTCAACAAATTCCTCTTATCAAAGAAAGGTAAATATTGCAAGATATTGGTTCTCCCTCTTGTGTGTGTGTGTGTGGGTGTTTGTCTGGGTGTGTGTTTAATCTAATTATTATTTTTATCAAACTTGCTTCCTTCTTGAAGTTCGTTTTTGGGCTGTATTTCTTAAGAAACTTGCTTCCCTCTTATTTAAAAACAAAACCCCTCATATTATTCAATTAATATAATTCATTAGTTCATCTCCTTTTCTGCTGCAACTTCTCAATTAAACCAAAAAACATTATTCAATAGGTGAGAGCATACTAAATGTGCCCTTAAGGCCTACGAGTTGTTTTGGGATCTTATTTGATTCAAGCTTTCCTATTACTAGGAAAATCTGTGTTCCCTCAAAAGCTAATTATTGTTTCCAAATTTGAAAAACATGGTATTGTTACATAAATCTGGGATGCCCTCCTTTGCACAACTTTCTCAATTCTCAACTTACCAAGTATGGTTTCCTATCAACCTAGAATTCAATGAGATGCAATAAATTGATTTGAAATACAAATAGTTATAACTTTTTCACATTATTTCCTTTTTAATTTGTGGTACTTATATTAATTTTTACTTGGTTTCAAAAATAATTTTTGATACTCTATTTGCTTCCCAATAAACTTATTTTCAGGTTTATTGTGTCCATAAGAACTGATTTTGATATAGGTAGTTGGGTACCAACATTAGACAACGTAAATGCCCTCTAATAAGTAGGCTTTGGTTAGAAAACACATTTTCTTCATAGACATATTCAATCCCTCTATTTTACAGCTCTATATTCTTATTGTTTAATATGAAATTTGAAAAAATATTTTTTAATGTAATAATTAAATAGTTTTTTTTTTATTGGATAGTAATATGGATTTCACTAAAATGGGACCTAAATTGCAAAATTTCTCTGAAAGTGTAAAAACTTCTTGGGTAATTTTAGGAATTTTTTATTTTGGATTTTTTTTTTGGATGTGATTAGGTAGAGAAAAATGTTGAGATGTTGGTTTGTGGATTCTTTTCTTTTGATGTTACATAAAGAGTTGAAGTAGAAAATTGTTGAGATGTTGGTTTTTGATTCTGTTTCTTTTGATGATACATAAAGAGTTAAAATCACAGATTCTGGGATCTCTATGGATTTTATTTGGGGGTTCTTCTGATTTGTTTTGTTTTCCTTTCTGATCTTTCCATGGGAATGAAAAAATAAATTAACTAGATAGAAGTTTTTCTTCTTTTTCTTTTTTAATTTTAAATTAAATAAAACATGGGATTTAAAAAAAAACATGCTTTGAAACCTATCACAACATTTAGTTTTATGAACATACAAAATTAGAGAGCCGATTCATTGATTTTTTTAAAAATAATTTGTTTTCATCAATTAGGGTCTGCAAACCTTATCAATCGTGGGGATTCCATTATGCGAAATCCGAGAATCCAACCGATGACACCCCATACCTTGATAGTCAATTAAAGAAACTAAGATCAAGAAATTTTTCATGTTACATTCTTCAAATGTAATTTTTGCATGTTAACTCAAACTTCTGATAGATTTGAATAACATTTTTTGGTAGGACATAAAAATTAAGATCCATCTTAGGTGGTATATAATTCTTACCAAATTATGTCGTTACTATCTCATAACATCATTTTCAAATGTAGGACATGGCCATCTTCAAGACAACAGCTCGTAAAAGAGTAGCGCACTCTCGATATCGATATTTGGAACCTATGTCTAGCACAAATCAACCTATTTCTATTAAAGAATCTTATCTAAGCAATATGTCCAATTCAATGATTCAAATCTCCAAACCAATCAGAACAAGGAAAAAGATGAAGAAAAGTATTCTAACTATGATGTGTCATTGGTCCACCACCCGAACGTGTTGCAGACAACTTTAAGTTGTTAGAGTCACATAGCGTCGCAAATCTCCAAACCAGTCAGAATCAGAATAAGAAAAAAGATGAAGAAAAGTATTCTAACTATGATGTTGTCGTTGGTGCACCACTCGAACATTTTGCAGACAACTTTAAGTTGTTAGAGTCACATAACGTCATGTAAAGAATATGCAATAGTATTATAACAAAAATTTGTAATGTAATTGTTATTATGTATATGTATGAAAGATGAAATAGAAATTGTAGTGAATACTAACAGAAATATCCATAATACTTTTAATGACAATCTACAATCTATTTCATTAAGCCACTAAAATGATGCCTATTGTTTACTCATTTGGTTCTTGTCTACATCAATCTTCGTCTATAATTCGTATTCTATTTTTATGTTCATGCTAAAAATTTATTTGTTTTTATATAATTGTATCATTTTCTATCCCAATATAGTCTTTGTTGTATGTGTTCTGCTCAATGTTCCATTTCAATTATCACATTCTTATCTAATCATTTATATTTCTCTATATTTCTCTATATTTCTAATAATTCTAGATTCTCTTTATTTTAATTGTTCTTGTTGTTTATATAATTGGGCTATTTAAAAATAAAAAAAATAAAATAAATATATTATATATTATATATATTAAAAATAAATATAATAAAATATTAAAATAATAATATATTAATTTCATTTTCTTGCAGGAACTCTTTATCTTTGTCATCTACAATACGATCATAATGGCTGAAAGTTCTCATCATGCAAGCATATTTAATTCCAAGGAGAATCATGGGAATGTTACAAACAATGAAAAAAAAGGTTATTATTTATTTTTCTTTATTTATTAATTTAAAATTAAAATTAAAATGGTAAATGATAAATGATATATGATTGTGGTGGAAATTAGTTCCGTTCAATCAAAATAGTTAATTGCATGTTCAAACTTAATTACAAATCATTAATTCTTGTTGAATTAATGGGGATAATAATGAAATCATCTTATTGATACATATTACATTTGTATGTCAACATTTACCATTTATTTATTATTTATGTTATATGTTATTATATGTTGTAACACAATTATATTAATTATTTCTTAGTCATTGATTTTACGTTTGTTAATAAATAATATTGCAAAATTTCAACTGAGCAACATAAGCAATAAATTTTTATTAGATTCTTCTGCTGTTAATCAATAATTTTTATTAGATTCTTTTGCTATTAATCATACTTCAATTACATTAATTCTAAACTATATACTCTTAATTCGCATATATAAAAAGAGTTACGACGTATTCAAGCTCGTCAGCGAAATGCTAGGATGGACGATCATAGCAGAGCTGAACTACTGAAGAAAAGGATGATGAATTATTATAGCACCAGTGAAAGAATTCAGAATATTGATCACAATAACGACGATATATTAAATATTAATAGACAAAGCATCATCTTGTCCAACTCTTCTCTGATGACACCCTTCCAAGGTGTAGTCTCATACTATTCTAAGTATAATAATATCCATGTTCCCAATAAATCTTAAAGCTTGACAAATGATAAACAAAAGATAAATTAATCAGTTTTTCTCGATGTATATAGGTGGTACAACAAAAAATAAAAATATTGTTACACATTCTTCAGAAGGTGGTACCAAACACATGAAAAAGAGAATGATACCGGAGTTTAAAGAGGTGCATGTAGTTAAGACAAGTGGATATTGTAAATATTGTTGTGCTATAAAGTTGAAATTTGAACCTCCATCATTTTGTTGTTGCAATGGCGAAGTTGTATTGAATATCAATCCCATACCTATGGAATTGTTCGACTTGTTTACTTCTCAAACAGACGAATCTAAGGAATTTCAAGAATTTGTCCGTGCTTATAATAGTGCTTTCGCTTTCACATCAATGGGTGCTAAGGTAGACAAAGAACTGGCCAACAAGAAGGGTGGTGTATATACTTTCAAAGTTCAGGGTCAGGTTTATCATTATGTACCCAGTTTGATACCAACTGATGGACATGCTAAGTTTCTTCAATTATATTTCTATGATACTGAAAATGAGGTTATGAATAGAACGTACCATCTTCCAATTTTGAAAGCTCAAATCATATAAAAATTAATATCAATCCTTGATATGGATCCGTATTCTATGTTCTTAAGGAGTTTAAGGAGTCTATCATCGTTAGAAGATCATACAATCATAATCAAAAGAGATTGTGGTTTAGATCAACGTGTTTACAATACTCCATCTGTTTTACAAGTTGTTGCGGTATGGGTTGAGGGAAATAATTTGGAGGGAAGATATGAAAGGGACATAATGGTGCATGGTCATGGAGGAAGTTCATATAAAGTACAACCATATTATGGTTGCTACGACCCATTACAATATCCTTTACTGTTTCCTCTTGGCGAAAATGGTGGCACCAAAGAATAAGCAAGTCTAAGGGAAATAAGAATAATGCATGTTCTGAGTCCTCAGTATCACATATTACACAACCAATATCTGAAGATTTTGATGAACTCTTACGTAAAGAACAAGGTACCTATTTAAAAATTTTCATTTATAAATTTTTAATTTTAACATAAATATAAATTTTTTTATTTTTTTTTGCAAAATTTGTATCTAAATAAATTAATACAAGTCTCTGTTATAGATACTGTCAAAGAAGCTGTCAGATGCGTCTCTTGTAGAGAATACTATTGCTACCTATTTCAAATAAGAGATCATCTTAGAACAGTATTATTATACAGTGGACGTCTATTTCAACAATTTGTGGTTGATATGTATATCAAGATCGAAACAACAAGACTTGATTTCTACTACAAATATCAAGATAAAATTCGTTCTGAATTATATCAAGGTATAGTGGATAGTGTGAATCTTGGTGAAGTTAGGGGTGATAAAGTGGGAAAAAAAGTTGTGTTCCCGGCTTCTTTTGTTGGTGGTCCTCGTGATATGCGTCAGCGATATTTAAATGCAATGGCCTTGGTACATCGTTTTGGCAAGCCTGACATTTTTCTCACAATCACATGTAATCCAGAATGGGAAGATATAACTTCAAGATTAAGACCTTTGGAAAAACCTTTTAACAGACCAGATCTGACAACTCGTGTATTTAGATCAAAGATCGAAGACTTGAAGAAAATATTATTCAAGGATCAGATATTTGGACAAGTTGCTGCTCATGTTCATGTTATTGAATTTCAAAAAAGAGGTCTACCGCATGCTCATTTCTTGATTATTTTAGAAAATATAGATAAGGTATTGACTCCAGCAGATTATGATGAAATTGTTACGGCAGAAATACCAAATCAAGATATGGACCCCGTACTTTATGCGAGAGTCGTAAAGCATATGATGCATGGTCCATGCGGCAATTTGAGAAAGAGTTCCCCTTGCATGATAGAAGGAAAATGTAAATTTCATTATCCAAGATCATTCTCTGAAAGAACAACTAAAGCAAAGGATTCTTATCCGATTTATCGAAGAAGAAATAATGGATGTCAAGTAGAAGTTCGGAGAGCGTATCTCGATAATAGATGGGTTGTGCCTTACAATCCATACCTTCTGAAAAGGTACAATTGTCACATAAACGTTGAAGTTTGCTCAAGCATATCTGCTGTTAAGTACTTATATAAGTACATTTACAAGGGGCATGATCGTATAGCCGTACATATAGATTCAGATGGTTCTAAGGCAAGGGTTGATGAAATTCGAAATTATCAAGATGCTCGTTGGGTTTCTCCACCAGAAGCAATGTGGAGAATATATGAGTTCCATTTAAATGAAGTTTACCTGTCCATTACAGTTCTGCAATTACACCTACCAAATCAGAATTTTGTCACATATTGGAAAAATAAAGACTTGACACGGTTACTTTGCGAAGACCTTCCAGCACGAACAATGTTAACAGAATTCTTCAATATGAATGTCAGTGATCAAGATGCTCGAAAATATCTTTACAGAGAATTTCCTGAATATTACGTCTGGAATAAAACCTCAAAAAGTTGGACTATGAGAAAATCAAAACGTGCGATTGGTCGAGTTAGTGCAGCAAATCCATCTGAAGGAGAAAGGTATTATTTGAGAATGCTTTTAAACCATGTGCGGGGTCCGATATCATATGATTATTTGTTAACTGTCGATGGAATTCATTATAATACTTTTCGAGAAGCTGCTCAAATACATGGTATTTTGGAGAATGATAATGGTCCTTTTCGTTGTTTGGAAGAAGCAGTATTATATCAGATGCCATTTGCACTTCGAAGACTATTTGCTACAATATTAGCGTATTGTGAACCAAATAACGTCAAGTTGTTATGGGAAACCTTTTTTCAATCTATGTCTGAAGATTATTGTAAGTCTGCTACTCTACCAGCTGAATATCTAAGTCGAGAAGTATTGAAGGATATAAATAATTTTCTTGAAAGTATGGGAAAAAAAGTTAAAGATTATGATTTGTCAATACTCAACTTGCCAAGTAATGATGGAATCAGTCGATTAAAAGATATATAAGATGAAATGGCAGTATTCACACCACCAGATGATCTTCTTGCATGTGACCTTCTTAATTCAGAACAATTGGACGCTTTTACTACTATCATTGATAGAATTAATCGTAACAAAATCGGTGTCTTCTTTGTTGATGGACCGGGTGGAACCGGGAAAACTTTCTTATATCGTTCATTACTTGCTCATTTGAGATCAACTAATAGCATTGCTCTAGCTATAGCAACATCGGGTGTAGCTGCAGGAATTATGCTTGGGGGTCGAACAGCACATTCAAGATTTAAAATACCTTTGATTGTTAATCATTCGAGTATGTGTGGCATTCCCAAACAAAGCAGTCTCGCTGAATTATTAAGAGTGACAAAATTAATTATTTGGGATGAAGCTCCTATGTCGAAGAAACTAGCAATTGAAGCTCTCGATCGTACTTTACAAGATATTATGGATTCACAGTTACCTTTTGGAGGTAAGGTACTTGTTTTTAGTGGGGATTTCAGGCAAGTTCTTCCTGTTGTACGTCGAGCTACAAGAACACAAGCGATAGATTCCAGTTTAGTAAAATCATACTTATGGCCAAATATGGAAAAAATTCAATTGAAGAAAAATATGCGTGTTAAAAGTGATGTAGATTTTTTGTAATTTACTATTACGTATTGGCGACGGCATTGAGGAAACAATTTATGAAGATGTTATAAAAATTCCAAATGACATGTTGATTAAATATGAAGATGAGAAATCAAAGCATCAACTTATTGATATAGTTTTTCCTTCCATATATGAAAAGGGTCATTGTTCAAAATATATAACAGAACGGGCATTGTTGGCTACGAAGAATAAGTATGTTGATGATCTGAACAGTTTGGTCATTAAAAGTTTTTTCGGCAATGAAGTTATTTACTATAGTTTTGATAGTGCTGTAGATGAGACTAATAACAAATATCAGTTAGAGATTTTGAATGGGCAGACACCTAATGGACTCCCGCCGCACAAATTAGTCTTGAAACTCAATTGTCCAATTATGTTATTGAGAAATTTAGATCCATCAAACGGACTTTACAATGGGACACGCCTGATTTGTCGTGGTTTCGAGAAAAATGTTATACATGCAGAGATTGTTGTTGGACAGTACATCGGAAGAGAAGTCTTTCTACCTAGAATTCCATTATATCCAGCGGAGAATGAGGAATATCCTTTTACATTCAAGCGAAAACAATTTCCAATCTGATTGGCATTTGTTATGACTGTAAACAAATCACAAGGGCAAACTATACCACATATTGGTATATATTTGCCAGAGCCAGTCTTCTCACATGGACAACTATATGTGGCAATGTCAAGGGGTGTCTCCAGATCAACAACAAGATTTCTTATAAAGCCGTTATTTGCCAATGATGATGAAGTGGGATATATAAAAAACATTGTATATGCTGAGATATATAAGTAAGTTCTACATTTTTTTTAATTGATTACAACCAACGTTATTAATTTATTAAAAAAAATCACATCAAAATATTATATAGAATGTTAAGAAGCATGCTCATGGCAAACTACTATTACAAGAAATATTTTTTTAAATGTTATCTTAAATTTTTAAAAATGATGCTTGTTTTATTTAATTATTAATTATAATTATATTCGTTATTTGCAGGTGATGATGTGTCTAATAATAACAAATCAACTGAGCCAAAGTATCACATGATTACTTCTTTGAGCCAAAATGCAGAAAAATAATAACAAATCAACTGAGCCAAAATATCAAATGATTACTTCTTTGAGCCAAAATGCAACAAATTGGAATTTAAAGTGTCGTCTTGCACAAGTAGGAGATCCACAACATTATAATAACAAAATAAATCTGGATCAGTGTAACACCCCGAATTTTTAATTCGTATCTCGAGGAAAAAAATAAATAGTGGAATTGTAAGAAAATCTTGAAAGTGGGACTTAGGGTAAAACTGTAGGACCTTGTTCTGATCATTTTTAATGGAATCTAACCTCACCATTAGATTCAAAATGATCGGAAAACATAGTTTAGCGTGTAAGCACGCTCAAATGCGAGTCCGAATATAAAAGTTGCAAAATCCTCGATTGCCGGATCGGACCAGGCTAAAATAGTGACTTTTTGTGAGAGAAAGAATTAGTAAGATTCGATTATACCATTGGGTTCGTAACAAAAAAATTATTGAATATGAATTATTTATTTGTCATTTTTGGAGATCAGGGAGTCGAATTATCGTCAAAAACGAAAACGACATCAAGTTTAGGGGTCACCTCAGGCCAAAAATGTAAATTTTTGATAGAGATATACTTTTTAGAAATTGACTACACCATTAGATCCGGAACGAAAAATTAGGCGAAATAGAGTATTCATTCTTAGTTTTTTCGAGTCCGAATGACAAAGTTATCGTCGATCAAAACAATAGGCGAAATACAAAATTCGTCCCAAATTTCATATAAATAATATTTTAATTTTTTTTTTATAAACTCATCTTCCCCAATGCGTCCATACGGCCGAAAGATATAAAAACGAATTTTTTTTTTCTCTTTTTTCTTCCACCTCAGATCTCTCACAAATGACTCGCCGTCGACGATCGACGCAGAAGGGAGAAATGTCCGCAGCTACGTTCTCTACAAAACCCACCCAACCTTTCTTCGTTTCACTTTCTATTTCACCCGATATCGTCAAAAATCAGCCGTATTTGGATACGGAAATTTCGAAACTTTGACCTCGAATTTCGTCCGTTTCGGGGTCAAATTGTCTTCCGATGCAGAATGGAGAAACGTCCGCAGCCTCATTCTCTACATAACCCAATCAAATTCCTTCCGTTTTCTCGTCTTTTTCAACCCGTATCGTCAAAAATCAGCCGTACGTATATACGTGGATTTCCAAAACTTCAACCTCGAATTTCATCGATTTCGGGGTCAAACCGTCTTTCGCCGTAGAAGGGAGAAGAGACGAGCACATCGAGATCTTTGAAACCACCGGGCCGGTTTCGAAAATCAACTGCTTCGAAGTTCGATCCATCTCGATTTCCGCGTCGATCGCCTCGATTTTCGAGCACACGCTTTGATCTTTTCGCCTAGACATTGTAAGGAACTCTCAATTTCTATTAGTAATCGTAGATTGTGAAAATTGCATTTACGATTTTATTAAAAATTTGTGGTGAGTTTCCAAAAATATAGAATTCTTATGTTATTTAAAAATTCACGCCAGAAATTGCATGTTTGATATGTTTAATTGTATTTTTAACAAATTATATGTGGGTAGGATATTTTATCGGGTTATTTCTGCCAGTTGGGTCCTGTACACCGCTCGGACCCTGTTTTAATATAAGTTTTGTATTTTTTTCGAGATTTTTGATAGAAATGAATTTCATAGTTAGAAAAACGATTTACTATTCAATTAACTCATGTTGAGTTGATGAATATCAGAAAATAGATGTTTTATTGAAGAGATTGAAAATTGTAAAAATCGGAAAAAGGGAAAAAGGGTATGAAACGGTAAAATGTCAGAGTCACACCCGAGGGGTGATGTCTGCATTTTACGTTGTTGTGTTGTGTGTAGGTTGGTGAACAGATATCCAGGGATAATATTATTGGTTGCATGTTTATTTCCTTTCTGTTAGCGCGAGGCGCTGTTTACGTTTCTGTTATGCTATTTATTTTAGGCCGGGTGGCCACACTTGCATGGTAGGAAACTGGATATCTATTCTCAACCTTATATTGTTAATTTCTCTTTTGTTTTTCAAATGAAAATAATATATATAATATGTAACTATTTTGTGAGCTATTAAAGAGTTTGTGAATGCCTGAAGGGATAGTGCGTCATACCATCCGGAGTGGTGTACTATCCTGGGATGTACGGTAGGGACCACCAAGCTCATACGTGGAATGGGACGCGTATGAGAATGGAGTCATAACTGGAATCTGGGATATTCCTCTCTATCTTTATCAGTGAACTTGTAATGTAAAGGTAGTCGTATACGAATGGTTTGTATATTTGGGAATCACATGTACGCCTGATAGGCATAGATGAAGAAGATTGGTCAGTAATCACTAACAATCTATAGTAGTCGAACGTTCTGACACATCGAAAAGAGATCCATTGCTTACGGTCACGTCAAACGGCCAGCCTGAGCCGGATAAATGGTCAACCAAGCGTGGTAAACAGCGACCAGCCACAAAATCAGGAACTAAAAGCCAGAAAGGAATTGTAACATCATGTCCCGACTGGGAGCGATCCAGTCGTGAATCCCAACTCTCTAATTCCAATACTCCACCATTGTGTATTATGTATCTGTTGCTTATTTTGATATATAAAATGAAATGCATGTTTAATATTTTCATTGGATCAATTAAATTTGTATAAAAAGAGAATGCTATAGTGAGTAATGATGATCGATGTAATGTGAGTTTTAAAATGTTTAGTTGTTCATCCCTAGCTATATGTACCAGTTAATCGTAATTTTCTTCTGTAAAAACTTTGTTTATTTTAAAATGATTTAGTATGTTTATTCGTTCATGTTAGGAGAGGTTATTGGCAGAAATTGTTGCTTCCTTACTGGGTAACCATTGTTACTCACCCTTTCCTTCTCCATTTTTTAGTTTCAGATCCGAAGCTTAGCGAGGCAGGAGTAGAACATGAGTGAGAATCATCTGGTGGGTCAGATAGATAGCCAGAGTCTGTCACTTGGTGAGTATTGGGGTTATACCCCTAGTGGTATCGATTCGTCAAAGAGTTATATAGATTTTTGTTTTGAGTATTAGGAATTTTGTTAGAGTGAGGAACCTCTGTAAAATCCTGTATATAAATTTTCTTCTTCCGCACTCTGATAATTCGTACGTTATTAGACTTATATAGGCTTCCGCTAGTATTATATTTTGTATATATATGCAGGATTGTATGTCGTTTATCAGGTGCAGGTTGAACACCTTGGAATGCTAACATAAACAGAGGAGACTATGCCGAAATTTCGAGGTGCCACCTAGTACTTCGAGGTCTGACATAGGGATTTGTGTTAGTGTTCGGCGGGGCGCCACAGATGGTATCAGAGCATAGTATTAGATCCGTATGGGATACAGATCTGTTATATTTTGGAGAATTTACTGATACCACAGATATTTGATCGATAATCATAGAGTGTCACTAGGAATTCGGTATCCGAGCTCATCAGTAGTTCCATATTGGAATTACGAGTTCTTCCGTGTCTAGAAGTCTATAGAGCTTAGTAAGCCTCGGATAGGATTCTAGGTCTGTTCTTTTAGTAATGGAAATGGAGTCCATTACTAAGTTCCAATCTATGATAGTAATTCATAGTTACATAAGAGTAGCTTTGGCCTTATTATGATAAGTGCCTTGTTACGGATAAACACAAGCGAGAGGAATGGACGAGGCAGAGACTGAAACGCAATGTAGACGAGACATATTCTAGACCCGACTACTAACCTAATAGCACAGTTAATGTCGTTCATATGACAGATGGTTGTGTCTCATATCAAGTCTAAGGGGAAAGTATGAATAATACAACCACCACCTTGAAGCCAAATGGAAGGAAGACAATTAGTATCTAATAAGAGACAAATAATTACGAAACTAGCAAATTCATAGGAAAAATAATCATACGTGAGGAGCGAGATGATAGACATATCCACTCAATGGATAAAAGACTTTTATAAGAAACAACAACATATACTACTAAATCAATCGAAAGAAAGAGTTATGATATATTATGAATGTGGTAAATTGGGATATAAAGGAGAACAATGTTCGGGTCGATATCAATCGATTAAGGATGCATGCCTCAAAAAGATGCTAGACAAACCAATTGAAGGAATAATAAGGCCACCAGATTTAAATAAAGTTGATAACGTATTCGTGCCATCTCGAACAGACAAGACTAGCGATCGAAAGTGAGAGAGGGTACAAGACTTACCACGATTGCAAGGCACACCACTAAATCCAAGAAATGAGGAAGCGCTGGACTTCTTTGCAAAAGGGAAATACTACTCTACCTCAAGGACCACTACCACAGGTCGTGCCTTTGAAGAATGAGAAAATTCTCCAGCCCAAAGGACATGTAAATCCAGGGATGTGATTATAGAATTTTCAACGATTACACCTACCAAGATTTAAGGGTTTTTTCGATCTGATTAAAGTCAATGAATGAGTTTTGAAGACCTGAAAGATTTTGAATGTCATGTAATGCCGGAGAGATCAGTAGGTGACGGTGACTATATTCTAATTGGACGGGGATGCTAGTCATCACGTTTTAAAATGAATGTATTGGGAGATGGATTGTTTGAGTGGGTAGACTTCGAGAAGATAGATTTATATTCGAGACTACTCAAGAAATCAAGCACCAAGAGTTTTTGAGATTAGTGCAAGGTCATCTATCGATTATAGACTATAAGATGATATTCACTAAGTTGTCACGATATGCGCCCGAGCTTCTCTTTACAGATCTACAGAAGGCTGTAGATTCTTTAGTGGACTCTAATCCTACCTAAGGGCCAAGAAGTCAATGATTGAGATTACCAATTATAGAGATACGGTAAATCGAGCTTAAAGGATAGAATGAGAGAGATAGAGTTTCAGACCTCCAAGGGACAAATGAGTTGACCTTAGATTTCTTTTCTTCCCAGATCAGATCCGACCAAGAGGCCGATGTATTTGAGGTTACTCTTCCCTGGATCAATCTATCCACAATATAGAACTCCTCCACTACTGAGTTGTAGAGTTTCCCATCACTGAGTTAGAGAGTACTTGAAGCTCCAATGATGCCAACAAGGTCAAAGGAATCAACAAGGCAGGTTCAGAGTTTACAAACCCCAGTCTACCAACTATTTACTCCACAGAGATCTACGAAGGTAAAATCATTGACATTGTTACGCGTGTGGTCAGGTGGAATATATTAGGAAATAATGCCCTCTATCACAGTCACAAGCAAGGATTGTGACCCAGGAGAAAGTACCTGTCTCCAACGAAGTTTTAGAAGGTACAGTTTCTAATTATAATGTTAGAACACAGAGTTTTACTCAATATTGGTTCCTCTAGATTATATAATTCTGTGAAGAGTTTGTACACTTGCTAGAGCTAGAAACCACTGACACAGGTCAAGTAATGAAATTATTTATACCATTGGGAGGCCTTGCGAAAAAAGAATACGATTTTTGGAAAATCATTTAAGAACTTGCAAAATAGGTATTAGAATAATTGTAAAGTGTGAAAAGACAAGTGATGTTCAATTGGTACACTAGTCTTTATATCAATAGTCTAATAAATTACTCGTATATTATGCTAGTAGATAAGCAAATGCTTCTTGTATATCCTTCATGTCGAGAGCTATTTCCTCGAATATCAACACAGGAAGTTGCGTATCTTTCTTTTTGATTGAAGATGACTTAACTTTAGGAGGCCTAACGACTGAACTATTAGATAAAGCAGCTCTTGCTTTACGACTTCTTGAATCGATTCTCCTCCTTTAAAAAGATAAATCATCTTTTTCCTTTTATCTTTCTATCCTCGGTGTCGGTTCTAACTCTTCTTTTGCCTTCTCCTTTCACGATCGCCTTCCAGTAGAAGAATTCGTTATTATCGTTCTCGTTATGTGATCGATGCCTTATACAGACAAGCACTCACTTCAAGAATTTGATCGTGGTTCCTTTTCACTCCTCGAAACGAAAGCGTTATAAGTAAAGATTATGATTCCGTAGAAGCAGCGGCTACCACCTACCTGTGCCCATATCCATCCTAAAGAGATTTAGTAGAGTATAAGTTAAGAGGTGGGTCGATGTAAAATGTGAGAAAGAATAATCTTGTGACAATGTTGCATTAATGGTGACTTAATGGAATTGTGAGAAAATAAATGTAGGATTTATCCCCTCGAATAAGATTTTAAATTATAAAGGTTATGACAGAGGTTTTGAGGAAATATCGCAATAAGTAAAAATGTAATATCGAATCGAATATAAGGATAGTGGTGTGTTGCGGTAAGACTATGTTTGGGGAGTAATATTCATAATAATTATGAGTAAAACATAATATATGATGTAATTTATGAGAGAAGTAAGGATGAAGAATAAAGAATATGTGAAAGGATTGTTGTTGATAGACATTGATGGGAAAGTGATACAAGGTGAATTGATTGTTATCTTAAGATTATACAAATAATGGATTAGTTGGAGTATGAGTTGGAATAGCGTGATTAATTAATGAATGAGTTGAGTTGATGGAATATGGGAGATATAAGTCTACGAGTTATAAAATCAGATTGGTTTGGAACTAACAATAGATGGTAATCAAAAATAAGTGTTGTTTATTATACATGTCGTGTTAGTGGAATCGCGACAAAGTTTGATAGGTATGATTTCAATTTCGAGGACGAAATTTTTATTAAGGGGGGGAGAATGTAACACCCCAAATATTTAATTCGTATCTCGAGGAAAAATAAATAGTGGAATTGTAAGAAAATCTTGAAAGTGGGACTTAGGGTAAAACTGTAGGACCTTGTTCTGATCATTTTTAATGGAATCTAACCTCACCATTAGATTCAAAATGATCGAAAAACATAGTTTAGCCTGTAAGCACGCTCAAATGCGAGTCCAAATATAAAAGTTGCAAAATCCTCGATTACCGGATCGGACTAGACTAAAATAGTGACTTTTTGTTAGAGAAATAATTAGTAAGATTCGATTATACCATTGGGTTCGTAACGAAAAAATTATTGAATATGGATTATTTATTTGTCATTTTTGGAGATCAGGAAGTCGAATTATTGTCAAAAACGAAAACGACATCAAGTTTAGGGGTCACCTCAGGCCAAAAATGTAAATTTTTGATGGAGACATAATTTTTAGAAATTGACTACACCATTAGATCCGGAACGAAAAATTAAGCGAAATAAAGTATTCATTCGTCAGTTTTCGAGTCCGAATGACAAAGTTATCGTCGATCAAAACAATAGGCGAAATACAAAATTCGTCCCACAATTTCATATAAATAATATTTTAATTTTTTTTTATAAACTCATCTTCCCCAATGCGTCCATACGGCCGAAAGATATAAAAACGAATTTTTTTTTTCTCTTTGATCTTCCACCTCAGATCTCTCACAAACGGCTCGCCGTCGACGATCGACGTAGAAGGGAGAAATGTCCGCAGCTACGTTCTCTACAAAACCCACCCAACCTTTCTTCGTTTCACTTTCTATTTCACCCGATATCATAAAAAATCAGTCGTATTTGGATACGAAAATTTCGAAACTTTGAACTCGAATTTCGTCCGTTTCGGGGTCAAATTGTCTTCCGATGCAGAAGGGAGAAACGTCCGCAGCCTCATTCTCTACATAACCCAATCAAATTCCTTCCGTTTTCTCGTCTTTTTCAACCCGTATCGTCAAAAATCAGCCGTACGTATATACGTGGATTTCAAAAACTTAGACCTCGAATTTCATCGATTTCGGGGTCAAACCGTCTTTCACCGTAGAAGGGAGAAGAGACGAGCACATCGAGATCTTTGAAACCACCGGGCCGGTTTCGAAAATCAACTGCTTCGAAGTTCGATCTATCTCGATTTCCGCGTCGATCGCCTCGATTTCCGCGCACATGCTTTGATCTTTTCGCCTAGACATTGTAAGGAACTCTCAATTTCTATTAGTAATCGTAGATTGTGAAAATTGCATTTACGATTTTATTAAAATTGTGGTGAGTTTCCAAAAATAAGAATTCTTATGTTATTTAAAAATTCACGCCAGAAATTGCATGTTTGATATGTTTAATTGTATTTTTAACAAATTATACGTGGGTAGGATATTTTATCGGGTTATTTCTGCCAGTTGGGTCCTGTATACCGCTCGGACCCTGTTTTAATATAAAGTTTGTATTTTTTTCGAGTTTTTGATAGAAATAAATTCATAGTTAGAAAAACGATTTACTATTCAATTAACTCATGTTGAGTTGATGAATATCAGAAAATGGATGTTTTATTGAAGAGATTGAAAATTGTAAAAATCAAAAAAGGGAAAAAGGGTATGAAACGGTAAAATGTCAGAGTCACACCCGAGGGGTGATGTCTGCATTTTACGTTGTTGTGCTGTGTGTAGGTTGGTGAACAGATATCCAGGGATAATATTATTGGTTGCATGTTTATTTCTTTCTGTTAGCGCGAGACGCTGTTTACGTTTCCGTTATGTTATTTATTTTAGGCTGGGTGGCCACACTTGCATGGTAGGAAACTGGATATCTATTCTCAACCTTGTATTGTTAATTCTCTTTGTTTTTCAAAGAAAATAATATATATATGTAACTATTTTGTGAGCTATTAAAGAGTTTGTAAATGCCTGAAGGGATAGTGCGTCATATCATCCGGAGTGGTGTACTATCCTGGGATGTACGGTAGGGACCACCAAGCTCATACGTGGTATGGGACGCGTATGAGAATGAAGTCACAACTGGAATCCGGATATTCCTTTCTATCTTTACCAATGAACTTGTAATGTAAAGGTGGTCGTATACGAATGGTTTGTATATTTGGGAATCACATGTACGCCTGATAGGCATAGATGAAGATGATTGGTCAGTGATCACTAACAATCTATAGTAGTCGAACGTTCTGACACATCGAAAAGAGATCCATTGCTTACGGTCACGTCAAACGGCCAGCCTGAGCCGGATAAATGGTCAACCAAGCGTGGTAAACAGCGACCAGCCACAAAATCAGGAACTAAAAGCCGAAAAGAAATTGTAACATCATGTCCCGACTGGGAGCGATCCAGTCGTGAATCCCAACTCTCTAATTCCAATACTCCACCATTGCGTATTATGTATCTGTTGCTTATTTTGATATATAAAATGAAATGCATGTTTAATATTTCAATTGGATCAATTAAATTTTGTATAAAAAAGAGAATGCTATATAGTGAGTAATGATGATCGATGTAATGTGAGTTTTAAAATATTTAGTTGTTCATCCCTGGCTATATGTACCAATTAATTGTAATTTTCTTCTGTAAAAACTTTGTTTATTTTTAAAATGATTTAATATGTTTATTCGTTCATGTTAGGAGAGGTTATTGGCAGAAATTGTTGCTTCCTTACGGTAACCATTGTTATTCACCCTTTCCTTCTCCATTTTTTAGTTTCATATCCGAAGCTTAGCGAGCAGGAGTAGAATGAGTGAGAATCATCTGGTGGGTCAGATAGACAGCCGAGTCTGTCACTTGTGAGTATTGGGGTTATACCCCTAGTGGTATTGATTCGTCAAAGAGTTATATAGATTTTTGTTTGAGTATTAGGAATTTTGTTAGAGTGTGGACCTCTGTGTAAATTCTGTATATAAATTTTCTTCTTCCGCACTCTGATAATTCGTACGTTATTAGACGTATATAGGCTTCCGCTAGTATTATATTTTAATATATATGCAGGATTGTATGTCTTTTATCAGGTGCAGGTTTGAACGCCTTGGAATGCTAACATAAACAGAGGAGATATGCCGAAATTCGAGGTGCCACTAGTACTTCGAGATCTGACATAGGGATTTGTGTTAGTGTTCGGCGGGGCTCCACATCAGTCATGACAGTTATCTTTGTTGATGAAATGTTAGTATTATTTTTCTTTTAAATAAAAATATTATATATAATATAAAATAATAATTGTATAATTTCTGAATGAACAGGATGATAGGATACAAGCGATAATGTTCAATGATACAATAGAACATTTTAAATCAAATTTAAAATGTGACAATATCTATTCCATTTCACATGGAACCATCAAAGTAGCAAACCCACATTACAACGTTGGGAGTACAAAATTTGAGCTCATTGTCGATAGAAATAGTAAACTGGAAGAAATCGATGATGTGGCATCAGATATTTATATGATCAAATGCAATTTTATAAAGCTTTCTTTACTGTCAGAGCATAAAACATTTGATCAATTGATAGGTAAAAAATTCATACGATCAATTATATATGATATTTATTCAATTATCTTGATTGATTAATATATAAATTTAACTTTATATGAATTCCTACAAATAAAATATCTCTAATTATGTTTTCATATTATAGATGTTGTAGGAGTCGTAACTGGCCTTGGTGAATCAATTACTATCAGAAGAAAGCTTGATGGATTAGAAATTCTTCGATGAGAAATCACATTATTGGATTCATCGTAAGATTTTATCAATTATCAAAATTTATACGATTTATATTATATTACCATTGAACATATTTTACAAGTACTTAAACTAATATTTCTTTCTTTTTTCTTTGAAGTTCACCATCTCCCGTAATTTTAACATTATGGGGTAGTTTGGTAAAACTTTACAGTGAAAAACTTAATGAAATGATCAGTGAAAATCCTGTAATTGCTGCAACATCGTTGAAAGTTCAGAATTTTCGAGGAGGTTTGTCATAAATTACTATATTTCACTAAATTGTTAATGTTAAGTATATATGATTGAATTTCTTATTATATAATTCTAAACATTATCATGTATCATATGTAATTATTATTGATATCTTCTAAAATATACAGGAATCACTCTATCATCCACAAAAAATACAATTGTGGAGATCAATTCTTCAAGAGCAGAAATTGTTGAACTGAGGAACTGGTATCTAATTTTTTAAATTTACATATTACATATTTTTTAAATTCTATACTATCTTAATATTGAAATAAAAAAATAATACATAATTATAGGTTTAAAATAAGATTATCTGGAAAAGAAAAGTATTCTGCTGATTTGCACGTTGCCCATCGACCTACCATCAAGGTTGACCAAGTAACTCTACAAGATCTACTCACTCTTAATCCAGAAGACACTGATCATGTATGTATAAATTACACAAATAAATTTTTTCTAATTGTTACTATTTACTAAATTATAATAATAATTGTATGTTGTATTTCAGCCTTTATTTCAGGTCAATATAAAAATAATAGAGCTAAATAAAGAACAAGACCCATGGTATATTGCATGTAAAACATGTAATAAAAAGGTACAACAAATAATGAGAATTTTTGAATGTCCAAAATGTACCAAAACAGGAATCGACGTCGTTTATAGGTAATTTATAGGATGTTAAAAGTACTTTATGTCAAAGAAATATTATGTAACTATTTTTTACAATAAATACATTTACAGATATATGTTGCGTCTAAAAATTACTGATGAGACTGCTTCGACCTGGGTGACATTATTCAACAATGAGGCTGCAAAAATTTTGGAACAAAGTGTCGATGATATCCGGAAGATGAAGGTAAAAAATTAATATTAATTTAGAAAATACATAATTTCAAATATTATTTTAATTTCTTTAAAAATAATCTTATAAGATTCAATGTACTTATTTTTCAATTTTGATTTTATTTACAGGAGAATGACTTCCCTAATTACATGAGTATTCTGGAAAGTTGCTTGGAAAGATCATATATTTTCGACATTCAGACAAAACAATTCAGAAATGGATTTCGAAACACATTGAGTTTCACATGTGTGGGGATTGCTAATATTGATGAATAATAGATATAAATTACTGATTACTGATTTAAAAAAAGATAGTTAAATACTTTCTTCATTAAATTTATTTTGGATTGTTGAATGTTATATAAATTTATGGATTAAGGATATTATGATTATTTAATGTTAGGGATATTATCAAAATACAGTCTTCTAATATAAATTGTCTTTTTTAGTTTTTATTTATTCATGTATGTTTCTGAATGAAATTTTGGTGCAAAACTTCATACTCATACCATGTATTATAGATATTCTAACAAGTAGATAGTATCTACATAAATTTTTCTGATTGGCTTGAATGATTTTATTTTTATATAGTATATATATATATATATTCTCTGCCAATTTGATGGATTTTTGTGTCAATATCGATTACTGCTCTTGTTTGTGGTTATTTAAACAATTTGAACGAATCTAAAGTAGATAGAGATCATCAAGGAGGGACTTTTAGGGATCTTGATGTTTACGTGCACGTTGGGATTTTTGTTTCACCTGTGTTTGGTATTAGAGGAAATGGTTTGAATTTAGCTGTCGTGGGTCGTGGAAGGGACGTTGCGAGGGCGAAATTCTCAGAGTGGGTAAGGTGAGATTTGAGTGGTCTCTTGTTAGAATTTTTTTTTTTGAATTGTTTTAAGGCTTTCTTGAGTGAATTTAGTTGTGAAATTGGTGGATTTTTGCTTGTAGGAAGGCTTAGGAAGAAATTGGAGAGACTAAGTCTTGCTGAGGACCAGATCTCCACATTAGAAAACCTAATGACCATATTGAGTTTGAAAACTTTCGTGTTTTCTCTCTCTTATTCAATCATCACGATTTGTATTGGATTCTCTATTGCTCAACATGGGAACGATGAGTTGGTGAAGCTCTTCCATGCTAGGACTCATAAAAGATTCCAGCACCGTATTAAGAGGAAACCCATGACTCTCATCAAGAAGCTTTGCAATTACCGTAAGTCTCCTTCCTCAATTCCATGTCTCTCTTTTTTTTAATTAAAAAAATTCATTTTATGTTAATTTGTTTCTCTGTTTGAAGGAGGGGTTGCAGAGGACAAATCTCGAGTCGGAGTCCATTAGACAAATCTCTGTTTGTAGGCAAAAGTTGAGCTTTAGCTTCAACTTTTAGAACTTATTATTATTATAACTTAAATTTGTTAATTTCAAAATCTCTTTGATTTTGGTTTGTTAGTTTCTAATTTGTTTAATTTTTCTTATTCTGCTTTGTTCTTTTTTCTTTTGGTGGTACAGGCAGCATCAGAGTTGATAAGAAGGTTCGTCAATTTATCTTCTCTCAAATTTTCAAAGTTCTGTCATTTTACAGGTTATTTGTTTCCTGATTCTTTAGTGGCTATTTTAGGTTTTGTATTTAAAATTTTAAACGTAGTAAATAAAGAAAATCTATAAGTGGTACTCAGATTATTTGATCTTTTTGTAAATATTTTGTTCTTCTTTTTCAATGGGTTGCTTTGAAATCCATGTAACATAATTTGCATCTTTAATAAAATTGGATTTCTTATTTTTGGTGATGACAACGAAGTTTATTTGGCAACGTTCAGAGTTTAACCCTTTTCATCAAATATTAAAACAATGTCTTTATCATGAAAGTGGTTGGTTGGCAACATTTTTTAGTGGGAATAACATAATTTAATATCCTTCCTTTAATAGTTTGCCTAATTAAAAGGTTTACCAAATGTTAAGCAATTCTACCACTGTTAATGGTGTTTGCATTCTTGAATAGTTTTATTGTCATTAAGTGTTTCTCTGAGTTTCATTCCAAGGTATTGTTGCCCCATATGCTCCAAATCATTGTTTGAGATGTCTAGAGCTTGGAAGAGAATAGACAAGGAGGTATGAGGGTTTTCTTTCTACTATCTTTCTTCTTGGCATGTTTGTCATTTTTGTCATAGGAAATACTACCTACAAATTAAGTGAAATTGATATTATATCTAGAGATCAATGTTAACATCTTATTGAGGGCTTTTCCATCCTCCCTCTATCATTTTTCTTGAAGTAGATTTTTTAAGAAATTTTTTTATGAAATTATTATTTTTTTACTAATTATAATTTTTTTTAGAGCTAGAAGATGAATTCAAGAATGAAGACAACCCGCCTAGATTACAACTTTAACTTAACAAATATTCCTACTTAAACACAAACTCCTCCAAAAGTATACCTCTAATCCATGAACTGTAGGCCTCACGTTCCAAAGTGTTTGGACAGAGCTATCTTCATGATATAATGAGTTATCTATTATTGAGTATGTCGGACAATGAATTGATGTGTAGACAATGTTCTTTCTAACTGTATATTGTGTAATCGCATTCTCTGATAATTACCTTTTATTTATGGGATTTTTTATAACACTGATTTCTCTTTTAATATCATTTTTTTGTTGGACAGCCTTGTACAATTTCAATTCTACACTAAACTATCAACTTTTGTTATCTCACGTTCAGGTACTAATAAACAATGAATTGGCTGCTGAGAGAGATGAGGTTATTACTCTTTTGTTTGTTTATATTTCCCTTTTGTTTATTTATATTTCCTTATATTTTGATTGTAACTTCTATCACAAACACCATGTAATTCATGGTAAGTTTTGTTATTTTTCCTTGCTTTATACCCTTGATTCTGAAAACATGTTTGACTATTTCGGAAAAGGAAACCACCTCATCAATTTTAATAAAGCTATGGGCTTAATCCATTATCTTCTTCAATTTTATTATTTTCACTGAACTTAGTTCTATAACTTTTGTAATAAGATATGAATTTGAGCATTTGTTCTCATTTTAAGTTCTAATATTAGTCTATAGGTTATGTAACTCATGTAAATTGATTCTTGAAAAAACATATGATCCTGAATCCTGCTACTACATATCTTAAAGATACTTATTGTGAGAGAAAAACTTGATTGTTGATTTTTGTGTTTATGGAGTCAGGATCATATGTTTTTACACGAGTAATTTTCCATGAATCACTAGAACCCAAACTTTCAATTTACAATTCACATTTCTTAAGTTGTAATTGTAATTGTAAATTGTAAAATAGCTCCAAACCATAGGCTTGCCCCTTGGTTCTTCAAAACAATATATTTTAAAAAACTATTTCTTTTTTTTGTTAGAAGTATTACCAATGGAAATTTTCTCCAAGAAGTGTCCTTTTTTATTTTGTTTTTGTATCAAAATTATTAGGAATTTTCATCTTTGGATTTATAAATTGCATTGAATTTTCAAAAATGAATACAATCAATTTAGATTTTATATTCTTTGTATGATCAGGCAAGTTGAAGTGCCTCTTTTGAGTAGCATTTTCCTTTTGAAGTATGTTTTAGATTACAAAATGACCTATTTGTACTTTTCTCTTACAATGCTTGGATGCCTCCGTATGACCAGTGTACCTGTATCAACATGATTTCATACCACTAACTGTAGCTGGACTTGTTAAGATGTTTTGAGGCCCAAAATGATTGAATCTTGAAAAAATTTAGTGATAGTTGTCTAGGTCTTGGAAAGAGCGTCCAACTATCACATGATGGCCATTACTATTGATCTGGTACCTCATCTTCCACTAAGAACACGAAATAAACTTTTAATATTTTCAGAAGCCCAATGTGGTGGCATGTGAGCCATCGTATCCCTTGTTCCACCGTTCCCCTCCAACATTCTATAGCGTTTAAATGTTAAAAAAGCAGCTTGGATTGCAAAATTGTTCTATTAACATGTGAATTTACTTGAAGCAGTGCAAAAGTTATTTTATCTTTCTTCATATTTAAAACCTTCTTAACACTTGACGTAATTGAATCCCTTGAAGTTGGCAGAACCTTAAAATGTTCTGTTATTGTCTCAAAGAACTCCATTTCAAGCACATTAGATCTCCAATTAGTACAATCAATTTTTAGCTTCAGAACACACATATTTGGTTATTTCATTATCATTTCTTAAACATGTCTTTAGATTCAGATGTACTGAAGCAATCAGGGATGTTAAATCAATGTTATATTTTTATTATATCTTTTGCAGAAGATGCACAGCTCACCCCTCTTTTACGCCTTGGTGCTGGAGCATGTGCTGGGATCATTGCCATGTCAGCAACATACCCCATGGATATGGTGCGAGGAAGGTTTACTGTCTAGGTATTTTTTCAGTCTTTTTTACAAAATTCATTTATGCTTTTGTATTGGATTTGCTAGGTGCAGTCTGCTTGGCATTTTTAGTGTCTTAGCATTATAATCATTTTATCTTCCTTCCCTTTCTTGTTTATGCAGACAGATAAATCCCCTTACCAGTACAGAGGAATGTTCCATGCATTGTCAATGTCCTTCGGGAAGAAGGTGCTCGTGCTTTGTACAGAGGATGGCTCCCTTAATATGTTTTATTTGTACCTCATGATTTCATTATTTTTCACTCATAGTTTTTTGACTTCGTCATGGAATACTTACATTGCTGACATCATGATGCACAATTAACAAATCTTTACATCATTCTTTGTTCAGGTCTCTCGAGTCTCGGATATAGTATCTATAGGCCAACAGCTTTCACTAATGTGCATTGGACAGGATGTCCGGAGTAACATTAAACTCTCTCTGAAAGCAACATTACCCCAACCTGAAATGAAGAATGTGGTTCATGGAGGTTTTGTATCACCTGCGAAACAAAAAGTAAATATCGGGGGTTTAGGCGGGGACATGTCTAACTGTGAAGAAATCAAGGATTCTACTTCGGATGAATCACTGGTAGGCAATTCTTCCTTTATCTTGCCATCATCAATTGTAATTCAGAATGACGTAGAGTGCGATGAAGAGGTAAGTTCTGCTACTATTACTCAAAAAATCACTCAGAAAAATGAGAAGAGTTCTCAGACTTCTTCAAGAGCCCCAAAGGTGAATGACAAGGTGAAAGCTGTAGATGGAACTGGCGTAAGTGCCAAGTCATTGAGACTCGGGGACAAGCTTAGCGCAAAGGTTTATCAGATACGGGCACATGGGTTAGTCCTTGATCTGGGTGGTGAAATTCGTGGAATGTATCGATTTGAAGTGCGTTTTTTTGTTTTTGGAATCTGTTTTTTTTTCCTCAAATATTTTATTCTTGATTGTTTTGGTTATCTGTTATTATCGACATGCAAGACCACAAAATTCATAACTTCCCTTTGATAAAATCACTGTTATCACTTTGAAATTGATAATTATAATTATAGATGGCATGTATTTATTTGCAAAAATATATCATTCTTAATACTTGTGCTTTGCAGGTAAATGGTAAAAGAGACTTTGAGGTCGGCGAAGATTTGCAAGTCAAGTGTTTGAATTTCTCTACCAAGGGGATTCCAGTAATGTCTTTGTTAGAAGATGAGTAATGGGTCATCGGCATTCCATCTTGAAGAGTAAAATATCTCACGGGTAACAACTGAGAAGATGAGCGCAAAATAAAATCATCAATTAGCATAGATGAGGTGCCAAATATTGGGATTTGATTTTGCAGGAAGAGCGGGTGGTTTTGAAGCTTGTACGATGATCGAGTTTCTATTAGAATGCGGGGCATTGCTTGGGGAGCTACATGGTTAACCCTTACCATTAGGGGCTAGCTGAGATGGTAAGGGTGGTTTGTACGTGCAGCCTGTCATAGCCAAAAAAAGAAAGTGTTAGCTAACCGTTTATCATCATTACACTCAAACATAGGAAAAAATGTGGTTATTTGTTAGAAGTTCATATTTTTTTTCCCGTGATTACCTTAGTTTGTATTTTTTAGCTCTACGAGACATTTGTCCATTGGTTTTGGATTTTTATTGAAAACCCAATGTCAATGGCCTATATCTCACTTTGATCAATCCTTCTTTCAATTTCTGCATATAACAATAGTTTTGTGAGAAACTCATGAATCAATTTGCTTTATTTAGAATTACATTAGAAATAAAGCAATAAATGGTTGATCTTATATGTACCAATAATTAGGTTTGAGCTTCTCGGAATGTCGCTGTTAACATCAAGAGTACTTCTGTCTTTTAAGTTGAATGAACTCTCTCACAATTTTTTTTTTCCTTCTAATTCTTCTTTAAAAAATATCTGAGGTATTTTGTCTCTCTTGTTAAATTTTGCGGGTTTTGATTTGTCTCTAAATATAGGTTTCATTTTCTAATGTAGAGGGATAGGGAAAGGAATCCTAATGAGGTCTTTGTCTCCTTTGAGTAGGTGCTCTCTTTCTCAAATCTATAATACTCTTTTTTATTTATATTTCATTGATAAAAAAATTGAATTTGGAAATGACCTCTTTATTTATTTGCATTCATGTTCTGTTTTAGTCTTTGTTCAAAATACGGACCATAAAAGGTGAGATTTTTTTGTCCCTTCGGTATGATGACTTCCACACCCTTGTTTGTCTAACTATTTTTTGGATATTTTGTTTGAAAAATTTGTTCTTCTAACTTGATTTTAAATCCCAATCTAATCAGGTATCTATAACCAACACAATTTAGAAGGAAAAAAAGATATTTTGGAGAAGAGTGGGATTACATTAGTCATGATTCCACAAGCTAATTAATCCACCAAATCCTATTGCAAGAGAATCCTTCTCCCAAATCATAAATTTAGTTAGTGATCCAAAGGATAATTCTAATCCAAAGAATAATTCTATGAAGATACGAAATTTATAGAATACATGGCATCAGATATATTGGAGTTGCTATGATAATCTCAATCAAATATGAATTATCACTCAAAAGAAAGATTCAACTAATTTGTCAAATGTGAAACAATGGCACAAACACACTTATAAGAGTGTGTGTTATTTATTGAAAAGAGAGATTAGATTAATTCCAAATAAAAAGAATATCATGAACCTTTGTAATGCATATCACAAAGTCTCATGTAGTTGGTAAAACGTTGAAAACCTCTCTAAAAGAAATAAAAATAAAAATAAAAATTTAAAACTTTTTTTGGATAGACTAAATTAGGAACAAATAATTTTAAAATTTTATAATATATAATTTCATGTTAATTAAACATGTATTTCACGTGCAACGCACGTGCACTTTACTAGTATCAATAAAGATGAAGGTCTGCTGTCCCGGTAAAAGACTTCCGGAAGTTGATATTCCACAAGACTTGCAATTGCAAGTTTGCAACTTGAAAGACTTCGAAGTTGAAACTTTAATTTTTCTTTCTCCAGAGGGTATTTTTGGAATTGCAATAATAGACAAAGTCAGATGGACACGATAAAAAGAAACTTGTTTGATAATATTTGGTGGGGACTTAATTTTTCGGGTGATTTAAATATGTCCCTCTGTATGTTAGTAAATATTTGAGAAACCCATAAGTTTTTTAACTCATGACATATCCCTTTGATCATCGTGTTCTGTAGAAAGTAAATGAAAATTACCAAAATAACCTCATCCTCAATCTCATAGCAAAGATCCTTGATTTTTTCACCAAACAAGTCATCTTTTTCAACCTTATTGATTTTTATTATAGCAAGTTTTACTTATTTCAGTATTTTTAATTTATTTATTTTTCTCCAAAGAAATGATTTTTTTTACAAAAAAAATACTTTCCACAATCCTTGATTTATTTGTGGAAATCATCTAAGATTTCTTTGTTTACTTCCAATTGATTTAGAAGATGAAACAATAGGAAAAAATAAATAACTTATCAAATTGTATGGTGAAAAGTGGTCTTCTTGTTGCCAAAATCCAATTTTGAAGAAGTTTTTACAAGAAAAAATAAAAAATGAAGGGTATTTGGTCAGTGGTTGAGGATAAGGTTATTCCAGTCATTTTCAAATAGTCACTTACAGAAGACAATGTTGAAACTTCACGGGGTGTGCCATAAGATTAGAAAATACAGAGAGTATCTCAAATATTAACCAAAACGTGGACTTTGCAAAAGTCTTCTTTTGGATAGAATAAATTTTCAAAGAATATATGAAATAACATCTTGATTTAGACAGACCAATTACAAACAGATTTAAGATTTTTTTATATATTTATTCATTTGATGAGATATTTGGCCTTTTAGCATAGTTTTGTAACTTGACTTGGATTGGATGGATATCCAACAAACAAGTCGAGACAATTCAATGACTCACGAAATGGCAAGAAAAAAAAATTATTTTTAGCAATATAAAATAAGGTGTGAGAGCGCCCTTGGTAATAATTGGAGTGCCTTTAACCCTACCTTTATATTTTAAACATGCAAGCTTCCAGGAAGGTTGAACAGTTCATTTGACTTCTCTTCATAGAGATAGAGACATAGGATTTGATTTTTACAAAAGTCAGCTCCAGCTCCAGAAGCTAGCTTTTGGAAGAAGCAGAAGCTTGTTCATTACAGAAACACAAAAGCAAGAAATTAATGTTCGTTTGACAGTTTTTTATTGCTAGATTCTGGTAAAATGACTAGAATACTCTTAATGTTGATAATGCACAAAAAATGAGCAGAATATTTTAATAAATATATAATTACACTAAATATATATATATATAATAATAATAAATTTATATTAAAAATTATAAAAATAATTAATTTCAATTTAATAAATTTATAAATTTCATAATTTTATCAAAATTTTGGTAGCATCTCCTCTTAGAAATGAACATATGATAAAGAAAATACCTGCATAATACACAATCCAATATCCACATAAAGATGAAGGGTGTTTTAGTAATAAAATAGTGATGATGAATTGCTTTTAGTCTTGGTAGTAAAGATGAAGGGTATTTTTGATAATTTCATTTTATTTTTAAGGTTAAGTTTGATTGAAAATTTGATTAAAGATGAAGGATATTTTGATAATTCCCTTTTATTTTTTAAGATTAAATTTGGTTGAAAATTTGATTAAAGATGAAGGGTGTTTTGGAAGATGAAGGGTATTTTGATAATTGGTAAATATGAAGGGTATTTTAGTAATTCCCTTTTTATTTTTAAGGTTAAGTTTGATTGAAAATTTGATTAAAGATGAAAGGTATTTTAGTAATTGGTAAAGATGAAGGGTATTTTGGTAAAAATGAAGAGTATTTTGGAAGATGAAGGGTATTTTGATAATTTCTTTTTATTTTTAAGGTTAAGTTAAGTTAAAATTTTGATTTTGATAAAAAGTATTTAAGTAAAGATGAAGGGTATTTTGGTAAAAATGAAGGATATTTTGGAACGTGAAGGGTATTTTAGTAATTTTATTTCATTTTTTAAGGTTAAGTTTGGTTGGAAATTTGATTAAAGATGAAGGGTATTTTGATAACTATACTTGAACCGTTTTACGTTTTTGGCTTCCCACAAAAGTCATTTGAAGAAGCCCCTCTTGGACGACTTCTTTTAGGAGCTATTTTTGGGTTTCAGTTGAAATTCATTGAAGTCAAAAAAATCCAAACGAACATCATTTATCTGATTTTTTTGGCTTAAAAGCAAAAAAAAACTTACTCCTGAAATTGAAAAGAACAGGGCTATAGTCATATTCTCATGGACTGCTTAAGACATCAAAAACACTGTAGATTGGCTTTTGTTCTTTTGAACTCTCTTCTAAGCTCTCTCTCCTCTTAATTAAGAAGAAATTTCCCAAATTAAGAACCAGCTTCCATGGCTCTTATTTATATATTTCTTAGTCTCCTCTTCACATTTTCTACTATAACAGCGCAACAAAGATACTCCAACATAAGCTTAGGCTTTTCCCTCTCCCCCCACCAACCTTACCTCATGGCTTTCACCTTCTGGTCGATTCACCTTCGGATTCTACCTAATAGGTCAAGGTAGCTTCACCATAGCAATCTGGTTTGCTCAAAGTCCTGAAAAGACTATTATATCCTCAAGTTCCTAATAATGTTATATAGCAATTGACTAATAATGGTGGGCTCATTTTAAGATCCTCACAAGACGGTGACAAATCCATCACCGTTACTTCAAAATCTGTTTCCTCGGCTTCCATGCTAGATTCTGGGAATTTTGTTATCTATAATTCGGATTCGAAGATCATATGGCAGAGTTTTGATTATCCAACCAACATGATTGTACAAGGCCAGCGTCTCATGGCTGCAAGGGGAGAATTGTTCTCTAACGTCTCGCAAACTGACCCTCGAAAGTGAAGGTTTAAACTCAATATGCAGAGAGATGTAATCTAGTGCAATACCCATCAGAACCACCTCAGGCAGCCTCAACCTCATATTGGAATTCAGGTAATATGATAGAATAATGTGCACGTTGATATCTTCATGAAGATTGGGTTTGCTTAGCAAATAAAAAATGAAGATTTGGGTCAGCTTTGATACTTGATGCTCATTGTATGAAATTATGGAAAAAGATTTTGTAGAGAAAAAGATATTTGCACATGGACATTTTCATGTAAAAATTATTTTCTTGAGAAAATGATCTTCCCATCTTCTGGAAAGTATTTTCCAATCTGGCTTACTAGCTAGGACTTAGATTGTCTAGGTTGGGATCAAGAGCAACCTTTGTTGACAACCATTGTGCTATAGGGGTTATAGGTTTCGGAATGGACTGAATTTTTATGATGGTTTCAGCCCGTTGAAAAAAATATATATTCGACAATGAAAAATTTTGACGTCTTGGTCCGTCAAATTTTATGAAATTTGATGGCCTTGGGCCATCAAATATGGCCTTTTTCCATGTTGTGTAGCCATTGAAAAACACTTGTAAATTGAAAGAGATGGGAAATGATACTTTGGATACTTTAAAATTTGTTTTAAAGTATCCGCATTTATGATTATTTTTTTGAGTCATGCTTGAGTGACCTCAAGATTTTTTGTTTATTTTTGATAGGTAAGGTACCCCCCCCCCCCCCCCTCCTTATATATTAATAGCTACTAATGCCGAAAATAACAGACATTGAAATTCTCCAAGAAGATATTATACAGATCCCCAAGAAGATTAGAAAAAATTTAAATACAAAGATTTTCCTTTAAAACTCATCTTCTTGCTAACCAATCTGCTACTTTATTTGCTTTTCACCAAGTGAACTATAGCATAATCGAGTTAAAACATTGCATAGCATTTTTAATATCTTTGACGAGGCTTATAAATCTCCATGGCGTGTTCCATTATTCCTTAATACCTTTGACAACCATTAATGAATCTGAATTTACAATAATATCCGAGAACCCACTACGTCATATTTCAACAAAAATGATGGACAAAAGTCGTCATTTTTAGATAAAAACGATGGCCGTCACCGTCGCAAGGGTAGTTGTAAAAAATGATGTCTTTTTTTCAAAACAATGGATATCATCTGTCAACAAAACGTTGTTAAAAACGATGGTTTTTATCTGTAATAAAAAGCAACGGGGGAAGACAGTTGTTCATTATGTCAATAAACGACGGGTTTAGCCCGTCATTTTTTGTGTCAATTTTAAATTTAACCAATAGCTTATAAACAACGGTCATTATCTGTATTTTTTGCGACTTTTTTAACGACAGCTAAAAACAGACAAAGTCCATTCCGAAACAGGCATTTTTTGCAATGCCTACAACAGACAAAGTCAGAAGGCCACTATAGAAAGAGCAAAAAAAAAAAAAAAAAAACCAAAACAAAACTTGTGGGATAGTATTTGGTTGGTGTATGAGGCCAGGCACTTCATTTTTTAGAGTGATTTACACATGACCCCTCCTTATATATTTAAGATATCCGTTTGTTTCAAATTGATGACACTTCCGTTTGACCTTTAATAGGCTAACAAAAAATCATTGAAATACCCTCATCCTCAATTTTACAGCAAAACCCCTTGCTTTTGTTTCTTCAAACAAGTCATCTTCTTTATCCTCTTTGATTTTTATTATAAAAACTTTGATTTATTTAACAATTATTAATTTTTCTCCAAAGAAATGAATTCCGCCACCCTTCCCACCCATTCAATAATAATAATAAAATCATCCTTCTTAATCCTTGACTTGTTAACCAAAACGTGGATTTTATTTGTAAAACTCTGATGTAGGGAGATTATCCACAACATTTGCAAATCTTTTTTTGAATAAAATAATAATAATATAATTTCAGGAGGAAGATTTCGGATAAGCTATTGATTTAGTCCAAGGACTCGAGTCACTTCAATGACTCACAAGTCGACTCGGGGCATTTTAAATAATAAATTATGTAAAATTCACAATCTACCATACATTTCTTGGAAGGAATAAAAAAAATACATGGAGCTCCATTCTATAAAATAAATAAGTCTGGCTAGAGAGACCTCAATGGAGACACTTTGACATGGTGGCACACCTTTGTCCATAGATGCATTTTACTCGTATCTCGCAGAAAAAACATCTATAGGCATGTACACACCACCACGTCAAGATATCAACCCCCCCCCCCCCCCTCCCCTCCCCTCCCCTCCCCTCAATTGAGGTCACTCCAACATTAATCAATAAATAATTACAAGCTAGGTCTTCCTTTTATTACCAAAGTGTTAGTAATTTTATCTTATTCCCTATTTGCTTAAAAAAAATATGTATACATTTTAGACGAAATTACACTTAAAAATAGGAGAACCTTTATTAACACTTCAACTTTTACTTATAACACAACAATCTATATGTAGTGTTTACTTAGAAAAAAAAATGTATTGTTCAATTCAATAAGTATTGGTGTGCTGCAAGTAAAATTTGGTGTGCCAATAAAATCTCTTTAATAGAGAGCTTTCATTCATAATTTAAAATTTAACCGAATCTACACCTATGTCACCTGATTCGTGGGTTCGCTTGGTTCGAATTCGGGTTTGCAATTCATTAATCAAGAGTGAACCCAGATCGTAAGGGTAGACAAAGATGGGGGTCTTTTTAAAGGTTGAAATAAGGAATAGGGTAAAAATGATGTTGAAGATGATAGATCTTAGAAAGAAAAAGAATCTGAATATTTTATTTATAACCTGAAGAAGAGGGTATTTAGTCAATTTTCATCAGTTTATTAGTATAGACTAATGTCAAAGGGTTTGCTATCTGTTGGAAATTTTAGGGGGGGTGCCTCAAATATTATTAACATGTGGAGGGGGTCAAAACTCAGATAAAATTTGATCGATCCACCGCTTTTAAAGAACAGAACCACGAACTGGTTTGGTTTGAGCCAGTTTGTGATTCGATTCTTCAATAGCGAATCTGGTAACACCCTGATCTACACGTTGTTCGTGGCTGCTAGACTATTCCTAGTTTGAAATAATTTTAAAAATCCAAAAGAGGGTTCAAAGGAGGTCAAAACAAATCATTAAAATAATAGAAAACTATAAATGAAAAAATACAACATATAGCTGTAAATATCTAATTCTAATATACTTTCACTTGCGTTTCGATGAACATACATAAGTGGTAAGCTTTATTAACCATTGTGGTTACCAATTTGATATGTTTGATTTGCCCTATAAAGTTCACAATCTACTACTGTACATTTCTATGAAGGAAGATTTTTTTATTTCTTAGTAGAGTGAAGTTGAGTAAAGAGTAGTGTAGAGTACAAGTGGAACTATGACTTGTTTTGCATCCTTTTTAGTCTTCATATGCACAGTAGTTGCAAACCTTATGGGTGAATTGAGATGGGAGGGGAAAAAATAGGTTAACTAGGATCCATTTTTCTTTGGAATCCCCGAAATGTTTAAAGTAATTGAGTTTAATCTTGGCGCATTCTTATTTCAATCAGAGATTGCTTATCCATCTCATGAGCCTAGTAGGTCAAAAATTGAAGCTTAGCTCAAAGAAAATGGGCTTTAGACTTTAATATGCAGTGGGTGTTTTCCGTGCCGTAAGAGGTGAGAGGAAAAACAATAAATTTGGAAGGGTATAATAGTAAAAAGGGAGAAGAGGAAACACATGTAGAAAGTTGTAGAGGGATTTTTGAAAAGGGGTAGAATAGAAAAATATGATAAATTAAGTTAGAGATATTGTTGGGAAGGGAGAGGACAAAAAAAGACGACCAACCATCCTCGAGATACATTATTTATGGAGTATAAATCTTGAGACAAAGGAGTGAAGCTCACCGTTGTGTTTTATTTTATAGATGTGTCAACAATTAGTTCATGATCCCATATGTAAAATATAGTACGAACTTCGAATTCTAACACAAAAAAGTGGGTTAAAATTTCCAAGGAAAAAAATCATTAAAATCCAAAACTTAAAAACTTTTAAATTATGACAATAATTTTTTAATTCTAAATATTTTTACTTTGTACCACTTACTATACAATGAACATGCATAAGTTGTAAGTTTTACAAACCACGGCATTGTGGTAAAGTCTTTAGGTGATGATATCAAAGACCTGCGTTCAAATCCCGCTATTACTAAATTATTGAACTCATTAAAAAAAAAAGTGTGGGTACCAACTAGTTAGATATGTTGATTCTCTATGAATTACACATTTTAATGTATCTCATTAAGAAAGAACGCATAGAAGCATTGATTACTTTCTTAGTGGAGTCACCAATTGAAAATTTTCATACAAACTTTTCTTAGCAAATTTATTTTCTTGGGATTTTTCAAGAGAGAAAATTTATTTTCTTGAAAAAATATCCACTTAAAAACCCTCAAACCCTAATATATTTCTCATTCTCTTCTTTTCCAACCCAACTCTCAACAAAATTAGTCTATAAGCGCAACTAGGATTTGCAAACTAGTCAACATTTGTTGATTGAGCAGTAGAAATAAATGTTGGCTTATATTGAGGAGAAAAAGGCACGTGTGAGTGCTTGGGCCGCTGAAATGAGTTTAATTCTTAGATTATGATGTTTTTAATTTCTTAGTTAGGTTGTTTTTCAATTCTTAGGTAGGATTTAATTTTGCAAAACTATTTCGAAATTATCATTGTTATTACTTTCAATCTTTTCAGATCAGTTGTAACAAGACTTTGCACATTAATGCCCAATCCGTTTCAGATGTGATCTAACATTTTTTTTCTCTCTTTCCTTACTAGTTACATATTGATGACAATATTTCATTTAGGTTTGGAGGTATTAGGTTAGCTCACGATTGTATTATTAATTTATTTGCAAGTTTTAAAAAAAGAATATGAAAAAAATAGATAATATTTTTAAAATATTTTCTTCAAACTCTTTGTATGTATTGCTTACATATGAATTTCAAACCTCGCTCATATCATAAGTTTTGATCATAAGTTCTTTTTGGTCAGTCTTCATTAAGAAAATAAAAAGATTACTTTGAAAAATTCACAACACTTCTAATTGAATATTAGAAAAATAAGATTTTATGGAACAAGAGTTGACTATCTTTCTTGTCTAAAGTATTAGGGGAAACCGAGTATAGTAAATAATGACTTCCTTATCCTTTGATTAACTGGTTAGAAGAAAAATAGAACTGGGGTTAATATGACTTGGACAATAACCATAGGATTAAATTGGCTACCTTGAAAATGGCTACCTGCGCTTTGAAAAAGAATACCATAAAAATGGTGATATGTGAAAAGATTGAAAAATAAAAAGTAGAAAGATGTGAAAAATGTTAAAGTATAGCAAAAATATTAGAATTGAAAAAGTACAAAAATAAAATAGTCCAATGAGACCAAATAAATTTGTTTCAGTGGTGTGAAAGTCGTCAATGGTAAAAACATAAGTAAGTTGGAATATCACAGATAAAGTCCCTTAGATGTATTAAAATGAATATCCATATCTCTCACAATCCTATATAAGATCCTTAGTTTTGAGTTAAAACTTAGGTAGAATCAATAATTCTTAGCAGTTAGGTGGTGTCATCTTGTTCTTAAAAAAGATGTTTTTTTTAAACAACATAAAAAAAATACACAAGCACTCAAGTTATCTTTGAAATTTTCTAAAGTGAGGAATGAAAACTAGAATTTCGCTCAAACGTAAGGACCTGTGATTGATTTGTTAAATGTCGTTATGTTTGTTTTAAATACTTTGATTTTGAGTTTAATATTTTCAAAGTGTTGGAATTTTATAGGTATATTCACTACAAACCCTCACGAGTCAAACTCGTCCACTAGGGGTAGCTCAATGGTTTAAGGACTTGTTACATTCGCTAAATGCAATCATGTAACCTATGAAAGTGGTTTGTAACTTAGTTCTTACTTTACTTTTACTCATGACTAGCAAGATTTAGGTTTGGAGGTGTGATTAGAGTCTATAAAGTGATTTCTAAAACTCTTATTGCATGAAGTTTACGGATAAACTATATACAAAATCCCCTTATTAGATATAATTCCTTGTTTATCCATAATAATTGTTGTTTTTCATAAAATGATTATTGTTATTTTTGTGTAGCAAGAAAAAGTCATAAATGTTCGAAAACAAATCCAAAAATTTGAAGAAGTTACTACAATAAAAGATCGGGAAGAAGTCAATTGACCAAACCTAGGTCAATTGGGCCCACATGGACTACGACGCCTTGGTCAATGTGGGCAACGCGATGATGTCGACGAAATAAACCTCGAGATTTGTACAAAAGTTTTGCGGCTGAAGATATTTCGTACTGAATTAGGGTTTGAAATTTTTTGTGTTTACAAAAGGGTTCAGAACCCTAAAAACCCTAATCTAATATCTCTAAATAGGAAACCAAACTAGGGCTTAAGGGAGATATGAAAATGTATATCTAGAATTTTAGGAATTTTACCTCTTATTTTTCTTTTAGTCTTTGTTTAAAGTAGAAGTTTTGTAATCAAAGAAACTGTCGGTTTCAGAATCTAGAACAATAAAGAAGACTTTTTATTCTCTTCCTTTTTTTTATATTTATTTTGTTTACTATTCTTGAAATGACTATTGGCTAAACTCTTTGTTAGATCGGTCGAAAAAACCTGAGCAAGTTTCTGTTAACCTCTTTATACTGTTCCTATAACTATGCCTTATTTTTTTATTGTGAAAACTCTTAAGTAAAAATTATTGAAAAGAATATTGATTGTTCTACCGTTTTGATGGTTTCTACTTTGATCAGTTAAAGATAAATCATACTTTACAAATAACATTTAATATTTATCTCATAATTTCGACTTAATAAGTTGATCACATATTTTGAAATCCCTTTTTAATAAAACTGATTAATATTCTGATCCACAAACATTAATTTTGTTTAATAGATCAAGATAAATAAAAGACAGTAAAAATATTAGAAAAACTTATAAGGGTGGATCAGACAGATTTAAATTCTTACTTAGTGATTCAAGTATTTTATTTTATTTCCTTTTTAGATAGTTTATTTTCAAAAATTATATTTTTAATTGGTTACGTAAATCTAAATCGGGTGTTTGAAGTAAAAAGAATATCGGATCAACGTTGTCTTTGTGAATCAATCCTTGTTTGTTAAGATTTATATTTTGTTATTTATTTTATTGATAATCTAAAAAAAACAATATTTATGAATAAGTTTAACTATTTAAGAAAAATGACTAATATTTATTATTCTATTCCCATCAAAATATTTAAATATACCAGCAAAATCATTGGATAAGCCCCTTTGATAAATTGATTTGACGAAGTCACCTCAAAAAACAAGCGAGTCAAAATGATTTGGATAAGTTTGGAGTACGTGGATTCAAATTTTGAAACTATGATAAACTCTTTTCATGCCATGATATTTAGAGTAATGATTAAATGATTCCCTCACTAGCATACTCAATCGACTCCACTTCTTGGCATGACACGTGCCAAAATCGTAGATCCTCGAGATACGCGATTGAAAATATCCATAAATATATGCAGTTATGTATCTCTAGGAGTACAAATCTATGATTCTGACACATATCACGTCAAAGGAGTCGATTTTGTATGCCACTTAGGAAGTCATCTTTTCATGACTCAAATATTTAGCATGCTTGCTTCGTCACACCTGCGTGACTTTGACTTGTGTGATTTGATTTCTGAGGTTAAACAGAGAAGTTCGACCTTTAAATGGACCAGCCCATGTTATTGTGACCTTCACAACACCATTGAAAGTTGAAATGGATCTTCATCTTCTCTTCCAATCTCCTTTCAAACACTTGCATCCTACCACACACATCCCTCCCATAACTGAACCCACTAAACGTCGGATTAGCCATGTTCGATTCTTAGTTAGCTCTCAAATCAGTGATCCAACGATACAAAGGAGATCGGCAAACTATAAGCCAAGCATTTGGGATCATGACTTTATACAATCTATAAAGAGTGATTATAAGGTAATCATGATACAATACATGTCATATATTATAGTTGCATGGATCTCACTAATAATGTAAAAAATTTGTACTGTCTAGGGGGAGATCTACACTAAAAGAGCTGAGGATCTCATGAAAGATGTGAGGCGCATGTTTGATGAAGCTGTGGAACCATTGTCTCGACTCAAGCTGATTGATACCGTCCAAAGATTGGGAGTGGGGTACCATTTTGAAAATGAGATCAGGAAGGCCCTTGATACTATACTGTGCATCAAGGACGACGATGTTTTTATAGAGGATCTATGTGCCACAGCCTTACGCTTTAGGCTCCTTAGACAACATGGGTATAAAGTATCTCAAGGTGTAATACCATTACAACTATTCGTACTATTGCTATTAAATTTGTACGTAGTGACCGGATTCTAAGAATGTGTGTTTGCAGAATTTTCAAAATGACGACCTCACTGGTATAAAGTAGTGAGATTGCTACGAACTTGCAAGATCGTTACACTTTTATAACCATAGAGATTGTCACTTTGAAAAAAAATTCAACGATCTTATTTCTTTAAACCAACAAGAAGCAAGATCATCACTTTGAAAAACCTATGACCTCACTCTTCATATTTTGGGAATTAAAATGAACAATTAGCTAAAATAGGAATTTTGTCAAAAGTTGATCATGTTTTGAGAAATTTCTCTCCCATCATTATATCAAGATAAAATATGTATCCCAAAGATATGTCACATATCTCCAACATACATCTTGACATATAGATTTCATATTTTAATGATTGAGATTTTGAGTTTTTTCATGAATCAATGTATCACAATCCAATGCATGACATATAATCAGGATACATGTTTTATATTGACCATTAAAGCATGAAATCCAATTATTGGAATTCATCCTAGGGATGCATATATGGCATACCCCGAAGATGTGTTTATCCATTTTTTTTATGATGGGGTGTTCGGACCTGCAGGTAGACCTGACTAGCAGGGAGAGGTAACTGACCTCTTAGAACATAATATCTCACCTAAATTCATCGGGTCATGAAATATCCCCAGAACCCACACATACCAGATAAGCCGGGATAAATTCCTTTGGGTGGACAACGAGGGGGCTTGAACTTCAAGCTCAACACTTTTGATATTTATCCTAGAGTAGCTTAAATGTTTCATCATGACCATGAAAACAAAAATCCAACTCTTATCTATCTATTAACTAGGGAATGTTTTTTTTTGTGAAAACTAGATGTATTTAATAGCTTCAAAGACAAAATGGGAGGTGATTTTAAGACAAGCATTGGCAAAGATGTTGAAGGAATGTTGAGTTTGTATGAAGCTTCATTCTATGCTTTCGAAGGAGAAGATATATTGGAGGAGGCCCAAGATTTCACAAGAAGACAACTCCAGGTGGTCAAAGGGAACAGTGGTACATATGTTGCCAAACAAGTGAGCCATGCCTTGGAGCTCCCCTACCATTGGAGGATGCCAAGACTGGAATCTAGGTGGTTCATAGATGCCTATGATATGAGGGATGACAGGGACCCATTGTTACTTGAGTTTGCCAAGTTGGACTTCAACATGGTTCAAAATACGCACCAAGAGGACCTAAAATCTCTCTCAAGGTAAATTATTATTATTTTGTTAGGCAAGCTAGGGATTACTGGTCAGTGCGTGCATGCGCGCACACACACACACACCAATTTACAAGTCGTACAACTGTGTATCGCCCATTTTTTGTAAATCCCTTTTGATGGGGTTTGAAATATAGAATTCGTTGATTGTTGGTAAGGATGTTCTCCTCACCATAGAGATCATCCTCACAAAAAATAAACCCATTCCGAAACTTCTAACTCATATAGGACAAAACACGTCAGCCAATATACATATATATATATTGACAAAATCCAAGACAACATGTTAGACAAAGCATTTTGTCTTATATGGGCTAAAAGTTTTGAAATGGGCTGATTTTTTTGTGAGGATGATCTCTATGGTAAGAAAATCATCATTACAAAAAATCAGCAAATTCTAAAGTTTCTAACCCTAGTTTATAAGTTGAAGAATCAGGACCATCAATTTTTTACCGTTCGTTTGTCATCACTTTTCACAGGGTTAGAAGTTTCATTAGCTGATTTTTTTGTGACGATGAATAGAGATCATCCTCACAAAAAATTAGTCCATTCCAAAAAAAATTTATCATATAAAGCAAAATTTTGTCTAGGATTTGTCAAAATAACATGATCCTATATATATAGAAAATGTTCGGCACATTACTATTTGCCTGACGTTTTGCCCTATGTGTTTTGTCTTACATGAGTTAGAAGTTTTGAAATGGGCTGATTTTTGGTGAGATTGATCTTTATGGTGAGGAGATCATCCTCACCAAAAATCAGCCCATTCTGAAATTTCTAGCGCCATGTTTACAAGTTGAAGAATCGTAGACCGTCCATTTTTTGTAAATCATATTTGATAGGGTTAGATGTTTCAGAATGTGCTGATTTTTGGTGAGGATGATCTCCTCACCAGAAATATTATCCTCACAAAAAATCAGCCCATTCTAAAACTTCTAACCCATGTAGGACAAAACACGTAGGGCAAAACATAGGGTAAATAGTAGGGTGCCGAACATATATATAGATATATATGGGTTAGGATCCTTGTACACATATATCTATAACATGTTTTGTCTCATATGGGCTAAAAGTTTTGAATTGAGCTGTTTTTTTCTTTTTTTTTTTTTGGCGAGGATGATCTTTATGATGAGGAGATCATCCTCACCAAAAAACAGCTCAATCCGAAACTTTTAACCTTGTCAAAAGTGATTTACAAAAAATGGACGGTCCAAGATTCTTCAACTCATAAATATAGGGTTAGAAGTTTTAGAATTAGCTGATCTAAAAGATTTAGGTTCAGCTAAAGGAAATATGTTCTTCTACTATGTAAAGCATCTTGGCAGGCACTGATTTTATTAATGAATATGTATTCATGGCTTAAAGTTCCATACCATTTGGAAATGTTTCATTTGAGACATTCTAGGTTTAGACATGACTAGAAAGAAACATTAAATGTTTCAGATTATATTGGAATATTTTGATGATTGAGATTCTCCCTATTTTTCTTCTGCTTAAAATAATGAGATCTTTTGTTCTTCTTCTTTGGAGTTTAGGTGGTGGAGGAACTTGGGCCTTGGAGAGAGATTGAGCTTCGCTAGGGATAGGTTAATGGAGAGTTTCTTCTGGTCTATCGGTGCAATGTTTGAGCCCCAGTATGGATACAACCGGCGAGAAATTACAAAACTCTTAACGTTTATAACTATAATTGATGATGTTTATGATGTCTATGGATTTTTGGATGAACTTCAACTATTTACTGATGCAGTTGAGAGGTGGGAATTTAAAATCTAAAACTTGACTGACTTTTTTTTACTGATGAAGAAATAGGTAGTACAGTCAATGGATCGGTTCAGATCCGAAATTACATATGTTCCGGTTCAATAACTTTGGGTTTGGATCGATGTTTTGGATTCCAATAAGAATCCTATCCGATGAGGTTATATTATTGGATTGGATCTGGATCAACTATATCTCGATCCGATTAGGACTTAATCCGATAATATGTTAGAAAGTATATAAATTTTATTTTTAATATTTATTTGAGATGTACGATGTTTATTTATAATTTTATATAAAATTAGGTTAGGTTTGTCGAACCAATCCCGGATCCGATTGATACAAGCACTCCCTCTTTTGCCTATTTTGATTTAATAAACAAGAAATTGGTTCACTTGGAAGGGAACTACATATCCTCCTAATTTCAAGAGAAATTTTAGGTAAGTTAATAATCTGGTAATTTCATTAATAGAAAGACATCTATTTAAATACAAACACTTCACATCCACCATTATATCTCATTACAAAGTAATTAATGATCTTATACATCTCAAGTTAACTTACTCCTTAGTATTTGGCACACAACACATGTATCACTGATTTATCCTTATTGGATCGCTACCAAATCACCTAATCTGATCCATTGACAACCCTACAGATAGGATCTCTCAACCTTCACATGCCCAAAATTCCCTTCTCCAATGATTCCTATACTATTTATTTATAGGTTTCCTTCATTTTTTTTTTTTTTTCGTCACGACGAGAGTTCGAGATACACAATGGAGAGTATGTAATTGAAAATTTTGTAAGCAAACAATTACTCTTCCATTACCGTTCTCTGCCACGACAATCCTCTCCCATGATTCGTGCCTTGTGAGATATGGAATGATTTGAGGTCCCCATTTAATTATATGGAATGATAGTCAAATGAGGAAAGGACTCCTTAAGCAAGTCAGCTCATGTGGGAGGTTAACACAACTCACCTTCTGAACGGGTACCTCCCATTGAGCCAAATAGGCAGCGTGCGTCAGAAGGGCTTCATAAAATTACATAAAATAGATTTTGAAATTTATCTAAAATTTTAAGAATTAGGTTGGAATAAAATTAACTTACCCGACCCACTTTTCTAAATTTAATAATAGTGAAATAGTTGAATTTTTTTGCAGATGGGACATTAATGCAGTGGAAGAGCTTCCAGATTACATGAAACTATGTTTTGTAGCTATCTATAACACTGGGAATGAAATGGCTTATGAAGTTCTTAAAGATCAATCTTGCAACATCGTACCATACATAAGGAAAACGGTATTACATGTTTCTCCTGTTAAATTTCATTGCTGCATGTTATTTTGTTCTATCCATTTTCTTTTGTTAACTTTTATTTTTGTTTTCTGTAATTAATATTTGGGCCAAGGTATATATCATCATCATCGTCATATGTATGATGATGATGATGATCAAATATATGTACACAGCTATTTACATTCATATGGTTTAAACTTACTCCCTATTTGAACCCACGCTTGTGAGGTCCAATATGAATATATTTCGGCCAAATGAGTCCAGTCTAAAATTTTACACAAAGTTGACTAAAGTAATATTTTGAATCACTATGTTGGACTATAAAAATGAATGCTATGATGTACACCAAATCAGATATGTAGAAGTTGGAGATTGGGATATTGATTGTGATTAGGATTAGAATAGATTTATATTACTTTGTTTGTCTGTTCGCTCAATTCGAATTCAGGTGTTTGCCATCCTAGAAAGAGCCCAATTCGAAGGGGTAGGTAGAGGTAATTCTTTTCTTGATTCACTTTGGTTCCCTAGATCGGTTTGCTAGCTTGATTCGTTCCCGCACATAAAGGGGTATATATATAATGAGTGCTGATAGTATAATGCCCTTTGGGCCATACCCATGATGGCCTATTCTCTCTCCTACCATAGTGAGAAAAAGAGACCTTCTGACCTGATCATCTTGTGACCTTCGAAAGCATGGTCGGATGAAATGGGGTTGTTGATGATAAAATTATATGAACTTATAAAATAGTTTTTTTTTTTTTTTTAAATTTATTTTTAAATTTGGATGCTTGATAGCCATCCATTTTCAACACCTTGGATCAAACTCGAAAAACAGTTTTTTGTGATATATATATTTTCATGAATCTAGAAGACAATTTTTGGATTGTCAATGTGATAATTAATGTGGGCCCAACGACTCATTTTAAGATTTTAAAATGACAGTTAGCCGTAATCTAAAATTTGTAAAATTAGGCTCACGAAATTGTAATTTACCCTATTTATAAAGTTATCGAGAAAATGACAAAATACCTTTATGAATGAAGTATTGGAATCTCTGATGATGCCTCCACTCCCCAACTTTTCATGAGGTTAATAAAGTCAAAATGGATTACAATTTTGTGAGCATGGTCTTCAAGTTACAAACATCCACTCGAAGGATGGATCATATACTATGATATTTATACTAGCCCCGACATGTAAAATAAGTAAGAACAAGAATTATAAACTAAATCATGTTAATTATACAATGTATTCCTCTCATTCTCCGATATTGATATTTATATTTATATTTTATTTTATAAAATCAAAGAAACCTGATTTAATAGTGTTTTTTTTTTTTTTTTATTTATCATTTTAGTGGGCAGGTTTATGCAAAGCATACATGCAAGAGGCAAAATGGTACTACAGTGGATATAGACCGACGCTTGAGGAGTATCTGAGCAATGCATTGATTTCAATATCAATGCCCGTCCTTCTAGCTCCTGCTTATTTCTCGGTTGGGCAAAAGATAACAAAGGAGGCTATGGAGTTCTTAGAGAACTTTAGAGGTCTTATGTATTCATCATCCATAAATTTTCGATTAGCTGATGATATGGGAACTTCAACGGTATGTGTTCTATTTTACATTAATGGTTTTTCCCAACCTAAGGTTTTAGCGAACATCCAATGTACGGCTACGATGGATGGGAGGAAAAAGATAGGTTTCTCAGATATCCAATTTTCTTTGGACTCCCGTGGAGTACTACATTCTAATCTTAGCAGTACGTTGGAAGTTGTGCCTCAAAGTGTTTTTTTGAGATTATAATTTCACGTATATTTAGGACATGGCTCATCGCTATGCCAGTATAGCAAGGGATATGCTAACAAAAGAGAGTTCAATGGGTCATTAGCGACCTCCACATACAATTAATTATATTTTATTTTCATGAATGTCCTTAAAAGATAATCATATTGTTTTTTAATGCAAAAAAGTAAGGATTTTATCGATATCATGTAATGTCATTTTTATGAATAATATTTTTAAGATTTTGTTATATTTATATAAAAATTCCATTGTTTAATACTTCAACCATAGGCCGAGCTCGCAAGAGGTGATGTTCCAAAATCGATCCAGTGTTATATGCATGATGCTAGCGTTTCTGAGGAAGTTGCTCGTGAACACATACAACACATAATAGGTGAAACATGGAAAAAGATGAACAAAGATGGTGTTGCTTCTTCACCCTTTCATCAGCCATTTATAAATGCTGTAGTCAATACTGTGAGGACATCACAATGCATGTACCAGTATGGAGATGGTCATGGTGTTCCAGATCGAGAAACCAAGGATCGAGTCAGGTTGTTGTTGATTGAACCCATTCCACTTACGGAGGGCTGAACCATTTAGGCCAATGAGTCATGTTCATAGTTATAATCTATTTATAAATCATGTTTAGATGTTTATGGACGGATAAACTATTGTCTCTTATAATTGATCAATTAAAGTGTTATTTTAGTGTGATGATTTACTTATCCTGCATTTGACTTAACCATTGACTCAAAACATAGCAAAATCGAGTTGAGTTGACTCAACTTGACATGTTTAAAAACATAAAGGTAATGAAAAGCTTGTACAAGAGGGGTATTTTTGGAATGGCAGCACTAGACAAGGTCAGATGGCCACTTTAGAAAGGGAAAAAAAAAAAAACTTGTGCGATAGAATTATAAGACCCTCCGCAATTATCATGTAGCCCTCTGTAGCGTTGTACAGGATCCGTGTGGTTCTCACTAGCCATAAGGGTTTTATAGAGAGATTTCCTTCCACAGATCTCGCCATATGATAGGTCCATGTCAACTGCAAGATGGCTGGCTGTAAAACTGCTCGAGCGGCTACTAACACTACCTTTGGGGATTGTGCCAATGCCTTATTGATAGTATCACTTGAGTTGGATTACTAATGTCTCAATATATTTATTTGGGAGAGGGGGAGGGGGGTTCTGAAATATCATTATTTGAGGTGGATTACTAATGTCTCAATATATTTATTTAGAGAGGGGAGGGGAGGGGGGGGGGGGTTCTGAAATATCATTATTTGAGGTGGATTACTAATGTCTCAATATATTTTTAGAGAGGGGAGGGGAGGGGGGGGGGGGGGGGGGGGGGTTTGTTCTGAAATATCATTATTTGAGGGTAAGTTACTTAGGTAACATTTTTTTTTGAGACCTCCTTTTTTGTTAAGTATTTCAAGATATCATATAAAATTTATGAATTTGATTGAGAGAAGAGCACGGATCTCTTTAAATTTCTTGTCTTATTATGCCAGAAATGCTTATACCGAGATGGATATTGACTCGAGCTGATGTTGGGCTAATGCACAACTAGATTGCCCTGTAGCCTCACTTTTATCAAACTGGATTAAGATTCGAGCCTTAATCATTGTATTCATTTTTTTTTCTTATTTATTTATTCTGAAATCTGGTTAATTTAGCTCTTGAAACTCTGCAGGGCTGAGGAGATATTTAGCCAACATTGTAGTTCATGTGGGCCTCGTGACCCTCAATAAGATTTGAAATCTTATCATGGTAGCAACGGTAGCCTCACTCATATCAATAAAGATGAAGGTCTGTTGTCTCGGTAAAAGACTTCCGGACGTTGATATTCCACAAGACTTGCAATTGCAAGTTTTCAACTTGAAAGACTTCGAAGCCATCATTTAAAGTGTGAAACTTTAATTTTTCTTTCTCCAGAGGGTATTTTTGGAATTGCAATAATAGACAAAGTCAGATGGCCACGATAAAAAGAAACTTGTTAGATAATATTTGGTGGGTAAAGTGTTGTGACTTCATTTTTTGGGTGATTTAAATATGTCCCTTCGTATGGTAGTAAATATTTGAGAGAAACCCCTAAGTTTTTTAACTCATGACATATCCCTTTGATCATCGTGTTCTGTAGAAAGTAAATGAAAATTACCAAAATAACTTCATCCTCAATCTCATAGCAAAGATCCTTGATTTTTTCACCAAACAAGTCATCTTCTTCAACCTTATTGATTTTTATTATAGCAAGTTCTATTTATTTCAGTATTTTTAATTTTTTTTTTCTCCAAAGAAATGATTTTTTTTTCAAAAAAAAAAAAAATACTCTCCTCAATCCTTGATTTATTTGTGGAAATCATCTAAGATTTCTTTGTTTACTTCCAACAGATTTAGAAGATGAAACAATAGGAAAAAATAAACAACTCATCAAATTGTATGGTGAAAAGTGGTCTTCTTGTTGCCAAATTCTAATTTCGAAGAAGTTTTTACAAGAAACAATAAAAAATGAAGGGTCTTTGGTCAGTGGTTGAGGATAAGGTTATTTCAATCCTTTTCAAATAGTAGCTTACAGAAGACAATGTTGAAACTTCAAGGGGTGTGCCATAAGATAAGAAAATACTAGGAGTATCTCAAATATTAACCAAAACTTGGACTTTGCAAAAGTCTTTTTTTGGATAGAATAAATTTCCAAAGAATATATCAAATAACATCTTGATTTAGACAGACCAACTACAAATAGATTTAAGATTTATTTATTTATTTATTCATTTGATGAGATATTAGCATAGTTTTATAACTTGACATGGATTGGATGGATATCCAACAAACAAGTCGAGACAATTCAATGACTCACGAAAACTTTGATTTGTCATATAAACAAATAACCTATGGAATATGGCAAGAAAAAAAATTATTTTTAGCAATATAAAATAAGGTGTGGGAGCGCCCTTGGTAATAATTGGAGTGCCTTTTACCCTACCCTTATATTTTAAACATACAAGTTTCCAGGAAGGTTGAATAGTTCTTTTGACTTCTCTTCATAGAGATACAAACATAGGGTTTGTTCTTTACAGAAGTCAACTCCAGCTCTAGAAGTTGGCTTTTGAAAGAAACAGAAGCTCAGAGCCTAAAAAGCCACATCCAGCAATAGCTTGTTCATTACAGAAACACAAAAGTTAGAAATTGATGTTCGTTTGACAGCTTTTTATTGCTGGATTCTGGTAAAATTACTAGAATACCCTTAATTGTTGATAATGAACAAAAAATGAGCAGAATACCATAATAAATATATAATTACACTATATATATATATAGGGAGCGATTCGGCGGCCCTAAACTTTAACAAGTTCTTTGCCAAGTTTTTCGGATCGTTAGATCTCTACGCATTCGACGGTTCGGATATAAAAACACGATTTTGATTTTCAAAATCACATTTTTAACTGCTGCCACCTCAAATATCTTTATATTCTAATAGAGGCCCTCTCCCTTAACAGGAACCTCTCTTCTTACAAGAAACTTCTTTCTTCGTTCAGAAACGAAATCCTTGCAAAACCTCTTTTCCCTCTCGTTACAAATCGAAACCCCCCTCTCATCTCTCCCTCTCCCTCTCTCTCTCTTCTCTCTCTCTCTCTAGTTTCAGATCGAAACCCTCTCTTTTGTATTCACATACTATCGCTGGCGTCGTCGTACTCTCACCGTCCTCTCTCTCTCTCTCTCTCTCTCTCTCTCTCTAGTTTCAGATCGAAACCCTCTCTTTTGTATTCACATACTATCGCTGGCGTCGTCGTACTCTCACCGCGTCTCTCTCTCTCTCTCTCATGTTACTGGCATTGGAGGTTCTCAGAGCCATCGTCATCTCTCCCTCTCAACCCTCGCTCGTCGTCGCCGTTTACCTCTCTCAGGTTCGAAACCCCCTTCTTTTTTTTTCTTTTATATCAAGGAAAGATAAGATATTGGTTTTTCATTTTTTTTTTATCAAATCATATTATTTGGTTCTTCTTGTTGTTGTTCTGATTATTTTTTGGAACCTATACAATGTATATGATTGGAATAACAAATGACACCACCCTTCGATTCATTGTTCATGTCTCAATAAATAATATGCTTAGTTTAAAGAAGATCTTCTTATTCTTTTTTCGAATTTATGCACTTTTATTATAAGTTAGCAAAAATATGGATCTCTCTCCCCTCCCAACGGGGTGCTCTGTTTACTAATGTACAGCAGTTCATATTTGTTTTTTTTTTTCTTTTTCTTTTAAACGATTTGAAAGAAGTTAGTTTTTTTTTTTTTTTGGCTTGTATTTGTTACCCTTGTAATTTTTGTTGTTATTATGATTTGAAGAAGAGGGTTCTTCTCGCTTTTTTTTTTTTTCTTTACCCTTGTAATTTTTGCAATTGGTGCCTTGACATATGTGTTTAAAAGGTCCAAGAACCGAATTAAACTAAATCAAACTGAACTATAATTGTATTTTTTTTCATTGTCCAATTAGCTTATCTGGTAAGAATGTAATCATGAAATGGTCTGGCAAGAATCGAAACCCTTGAGGTTATTTCTATAGTTTCTATTCATAAACATTTCAATGTAATAAAATCGAAAATAGAAGTCATAGGTGAAGAAACAAATGAATTCCGCTCTCTTGATTTTTTCTCGATTCTTAGGAAAATAATTGGATCTAAAGGTATTCATTTGTTTGACTTAACTTGAAAGATAATGTTAAGCGTTCTTGATTTTTTCTCAATTCTTAGGAAAATAATTGGATGTTAGATATATTGAGTAAATGAATGTTTGGTAGTGAAATAGGTGCTATTGTTTATGATCTTTGGTTTCTCTAAAGATAGTTTATGTTATGATTAATGGTGAATTGGAAGAATTTGTAGGTAACATATACGACTAACTATTGTTAGAAATAATGAAATGTTAAAATTGAATCATTTGAAGTTTATTGGTCTTTTATCAGTTGTAGCAATCTATCATGGATAAGATTGGTGTTGACAAAGATGAGGGAATGCCTATTGATGATATTATGGGATTGTTGATGGTCGAAGTAGATAATGGTGAATATGCTGATTATCAGAATCCTAACAAAGACATTGAAGATCTAAAAGCACCTTATGTGGGGATGTTGTTTGACTCAAGTGAAGAAGCTCAAAAGTATTATGAGGATTATGGACGTTGACAAGGATTTTGGATTCGAACTCAAACCACTACTAAGTCACGACGGGGTTCAGATGAGCCGACTAACATAACATACGTTTGCTCACATGAAGGTAAATTTCAACCAAAGAAGGTAGAAGAAGAAAATGAAATCGAGAAAAAAAAAGTTGTTCCACTGTTAAATGTGATTGTAACGCAACTATGCGTATTTTAAATGACAGATAGACCACTAGATGGAAAGTATCGATTTTTAAGGATGACCATAATCTAAGGTAATTACACCAGCTAGGAGAATGAAAATGAGGTCAAACCGAACCATGCCAAAAGCAGCTAAGAATTTAGTCGAAACATTCCATAGAGAAAATATGTCAGTTGGGAAAGTGTCATCAATTTTGGGTGGGGACACGATCGATTTCGATAACAGAGATTGTTACAACCATTTGAGAGATGTTAGACACATGAAGCTAGATGGGGGTGATGCACAATCAATATTGAATTATTTCAAGAAGAAACAAGCAGAAAATCCACAATTTTTTTATGCGATACAATGCGATGACAAATGCAGGACAGTTAACTTTTTTTAGGTTGATTCTCGATCACGAATGGCATATGAAATTTTGGGGATGTGGTGTCATTTGACACAACTTATCAGACAAACAAGTATAATATGCCATTCGTCCCATTTACTGGAGTAAATCATCACCTTCAGTCAATAAAATTTGGGGATGCTCTTCTACAAGATGAGACAGAGGTAACCTTCATATGGTTGTTTGAGACCTGGCTAGAAGCAATGGGAGGACGTCATCCAATTTTCATAATCACAGACCAAGATTTGGCAATGCGAAATGCAATTGCCAAGGTGTTTCCCAACACCCGTCATTGTTTTTGTATTTGGCATATCGAGAAGAAGTTCGCTGAGAAATTGACTCATATATACATTCAAGATACTAATTTCAAAGGTAAAATGAGAAATTGTATATGGTCGACATACACGATTGAGGACTTTGAAAAAAAATTGAAGTTAGTGATTGTGAAAAATAGATTGGAACACAATGAATGGCTTCAACAATTATTTGAAATAAGGGAGTCATGAGTGCCAGTCTATAATTGCCAAACGTTTTTTGCTAGTATGAATACCAATGGTCGTAGTAAAAGTATCAATGCTTTTTTCGATGGGTTCATTACTTCAAAGTCAAATCGCAAAGAATTTATTATTAAGCATGAGCAAGCGTTGCAAAGGAATGTAGATGCAGAGAGTAAAAAAGATTTCATTTCAGAGCATAAGTTTCGATGTGTTCATAAGGGTGAGTTACTTTTAAAGCAAGCAGCAAAATTATACACTAAAAATGTGTTTGAGAAATTTAAGCAAGAATGGGTCAAAGTGATTTAATTTAGAATTGAAGAAGAACGGGCAATCGATAATGGATATCAATTGTATGTGGTGAAAAGTAAATATGATGCACCTGAGGAGTTCATGGTGAAGTTTAATTTGAAAACATATGAAGGTACCTATGAATGGAAAAAATTTGAATTTCTTGGAATACTTTGTTGACATTTTCTAAAGGTTTTTGCTCGTCATGACATTAATAGTATACCGTCCCACTATATTCTTGGAAGATGGAGACAAGAAGCCAACCATAAATTCAGAATCACGGGTTCACATACAATGGGCAATGAAAATGAACAGTCGGATGCAATGAGAATTAGCTTCCTATGTCAACAGGCCACTAAATTGGCTTGTATTGCAGGAACTTCAATCGAGGGATACAAAATCTTCTTGGATGACTTAAATGAAACATAAAAAAAATTGGAGAAATGAAACTTACAGTTGACGCATCTGGTAATAGAGATGAGGAAAGCAATAATGACCAAATGGATTTGTTACTTTTGAATCCAAATGTCTCACAAACAAATGGTAGGAAGAAGGATGAGAAGGAAAAAAAGAAGGTTCAGTATGTTAGTAGATTGAAAAGCAGTGTTGAGTTAGCTCAGTAGAAAAAAAAAAGGAAGTGTGCATTATGTCAAAAACTTGGGCATGAAAAGCGGATTTGTCCTGAAAATCCAAACAGAAAGCGGATTGGATGTATCGAAGGTAATTAAATTAATGTCTATAAGATAATACGCATTTATATCTATTGAAATATGACGTAAGGTTTTTTTTTTCTTGTTAGTTATTTTTAGTGAATGAAGAAGTACAAGATTTAGACCAAGAAAATGATTGCAATTACGATGCATTACCTTTGGGGTAGGACATCGTTGTTGCGTGACCATAACAGTGAAGGGGCTGCAGCAGTGCCAATGGATGGTTTTAATCAAATTTCAAATTTTTTATTTTTTTAGTCAATGGATGTATATTACTCAATTTTAAAGTTGTCTTAGGTGATTGATTGTTAAGGCTTTATTGGATGGATGGATGAATGAATTGATGTATTTTGTTTTTTTTTGAGTGAATAGATGCATATTACTCAATTATTTTTTATTTCCTCCTATGTTGCTATAAATGAGAAGAATTGATTTCTAGTTATCATCAAAACTTGCTTTCTAGTTATGGTGCTGCTCAAAGGGATATTGAGACATTCTCTTAAATGCATGATGATGCGGATTGGTTAGCATTAGGACTGAAAGAGGTGACTTATTTATTCAGTATTTGAAACTTCAAAATCCTAAATTTGGACTTGTATAATCTGTTACTAACCATCATGCACAATATCTATTTTGGTTAGGGTCAAAAACTGATGATGATGGGAATAACAGATGAAATTGTTAAAGCCCCAAAGAAGGGCCCTGTTTTTATGGAAGACCTTCCGGAAGAAGAACTAGTTGCTGCTGTGGTGAGTGTTATGACTTGTGAATGTTAGACTCTTACCAATAAAAAAAGTGTTATTACTTTCCATTCTTATTCCCTTTGTATATTTTCTTTCTTCGTTTCACTTCTCTCAAAAAAAAAAAAAAAATCTAGATCTTTACAAATCGAATGTGACGTTCATGTCTATCTGATTTCAAATGAAGCTATCATATTGGGCTTCTGTTTTACATGATTCATGCAACAGTGTTACTCCTATTATTCTGCTGTTTTGCTTGTGTGGCGTTGATGTTGGCATTTTTTTAAAGATCATGAAATAGATGCCTGATTATTGGTTAAATTTTTCTTTTTCCTCATTTTCTTATTGATGGATCTCTTAAGGCACCATGTAGTTCTCAATTCTCTTTTGGTCTTTGTAACACCCCGAATTTTTAATTTGTATCTCGAGGAAAAATAAATAGTGAAATTTTAAGAAAATTTTGAAAATGGGACTTAGGGGTAAAATTTTAGGATGTTTTTGATCATTTTTTATGGAATCTAACCTCACCATTAGATTCAAAATGATCGAAACACATAGTTTAGCCTGTAAGCACGCTCAAATGCGAGTCCGAATATAAAAGTTGCAAAATCCTCGATTACCAGATCGGACCAGGCTAAAATAGTGACTTTTTGTTAGAGAAAGAATTAGTAAGATTCAATTATACCATTGGGTTTATAATAAAAAATTATTGAATATGGAATATTTATATGCCATTTTTGGAGATCAGGAAGTCGAATTATCGTCAAAAATGAAAACGACGTAAAGTTAAGGGGTCACCTCAGGCCAAAAATGTAAATTTTTGTTAGAGACATAATTTGTAGAAATTGACTACACCATTAGATCAGGAACGAAAAATTAGGCGAAATAGAGTATTCATTTGTCAGTTTTGGACTCCGGATGATCAAGTTATCATCGATCAAAACAATAGCCAAAATATCGATTTCGTCCCGAGACCTTATATAAATAAGTTTTTATTTTTTTTCTTACTATTAATCTTCCCCAACGCGTCAAAATCAGCCACGTTTTTTTAAAAAAAAAAAAAATTGTTTTTCTCTCGTTCTTCCAACGTCGATTCGTCGCAAACGGTCCACTTTCAACGATCACCGCAGAAGAGAAAAAGATCCGCAGCTTCGACATCTACCAAACCCACCCAAGATCCATTCATTTCATCTCCTTTTTCACCCGATATCGTCGAAAATCAGCCGTACGTATATACGGAGATTTCTTAACTTCGACCTCGGATTTCATCCGTTTCGGGGTAAAATCGTCCTTCGCCGCAGAAGGGAGAAGGGACGAGTACATCAAGATCTTCAAAACCACCAGGTCGATTTCAAAAATCAGCCGCTTCGAAGTTTGATCCGTCTCGAATTCCGTGCCAATTGCCTCGATTTCCGCGCACACTCTTTGATCCTTTTGCCTGGAGATTGTAAGGAACTCTCAATTTCTATTAGTAATCGTAGATTGTGAAAATTGCATTTAGAATTTTGTTGAAAAACTTTGGATGTATTTCCGAAATGTAGAATTCTTTTGTTATTTCAAAAATTCACGCCAGAAATTGCATGATTGATATGTTTAATTGTATTTTTAAAAATTATACGTGGGTAAGGTATTTTATTGGGTTATTTCTGTAAGTTGGGTCCTGTGCACTGCTCGGAATCCGTTTTAAAATAAGTTTTGTATTTTTTTAAGGTTTTTGATAAAAATAAATTCTTTAGTTGGAAAATGTGATTTAATATTCAATGAACTCATATTGAGTTGATGAATATCAGAAAATGGATGTTTTATTGAAGAGATTGAAAATTGTAAAAATCGAAAAGAGGGAAAAAGGGTATGAAACGGTAAAATGTCAGTCATACCCGAGGGGTGATGTCTGCATTTTACGTTGTTGTGTTGTGTGCAGGTTGGTGAATAGATATCCAGGGATAATATTGTTGGTTGCATGTTTATTTAAATTTCTGTTAGCGCGAGGTGCTCCGTTATGTTATTTATTTTAGGCCGGGTGGCCACATTTGCATGGTAAGAAACTGGATATCTATTCTCAACCTTGTATTGTTAATTTCTCTTTCGTTTTCAAATGAAAATAATATATATATATATGTAACTATTTTGTGAGTTGTTAAAGAGTTTGTGAATGCCTGAAGGGATAGTGCGTCATATCATCCGTAGTGGTGTACTATCCTGGGATGTACGGTAGGGACCACCAAGCTCATACGTGGTATGAGACGCGTATGAGAGTGGAGTCACAACTGGAATCCGGGTTCATTCCTCTCTATCTTTACCAGTGAATTTGTAATGTAAAGGTGGTCGTATACGAATGGTTTGTATATTTGGGAATCACATGTACGCTTGATAGGCATAGACGAAGATGATTAGTCAGTGATCACTAACAATCTATAGTAGTCGAACGTTCTGACACATCGAAAAGAGACCCATTGCTTACGGTCACGTCAAACGGCCAGCCTAAGCCGGATAAATGGTCAACCAAACATGGTAAGTGCAGCGACCGACCACAAAATCAGGAACTAAAAACCCGAGAAGAATTGTAACATCATGTCCCGACTGGGAGCGATCCAGTCGTGAATCCCAACTCTCTAATTCCAATACTCCACCATTGTGTATTATGTATCTGTTGCTTATTTTGATACGTAAAATGAAATCCATGTTTATTGTTTCCGTTTGATCAATTAGATTTGTATAAAAAGAGAATGTTATAGTGAGTACTGATGATCGATGTAATGTGAGTTTTAAAATGTTTAGTTGCTCATCCCTGGCTATATGTACCAGTTAATCGTAGTTTATTCTGTAAAATTTTACATTGTTAAAATGATTTAGTATGCTTATTTGTTCATGCTAGGAGAGGTTATTAGCAGAAATTGTTTGTTTCCTTACTGGGTAACCATTGTTACTCACCCATTCTTTCCTATTTTTTTTAGCTTCAGAGCCTGCAGTTGGCGAGGCGGGCATAGAACCAGCGAGTGAGGACCATCTGGTGGGTCAGATAGACGACCAGAGTTCATTACCTGGTGAGTATTGGGGTTATTACCCCTAGTGGTGTCAGTTCCTCCAGGTAGTTTTGTGGATCCTATTTTGAGCGTTAGGAATTTTGTTAGAGTGAGAAATTCATGTATAATCGTGTATATAAACTTCTTCTTCCGCACTCTAAAATTTTTGTATGTTATTAGATGTATATAGGCTTCCGCTAGTATTATATATTATTTATTTATATGCAGGATTGTATGTCGTTTATCAGGTGCAGGTTAAACGCCTTGAAATGCTAACATAAACAGAGGAGACCATGCCGAAATTTCGAGGTGCCACCTAGTACCTCGAGTTTTGACATGGGATTTTGTGTTAGTGTTCGGCGGGGCGCCACAGTCTTTGTTCAGGATTTCAATCCTAGAGCACCACCTCAAAATGATGATTAAGTTTATACTATAGAACTTCAATGTGGTGGTAATTTTCTGTGGGATCTTAAAATGAAGTACATATTTATGTCAAGTGGTGTGTTTCTTATTGCAACTATAATGACAAATTGTTTGATATAAGGCACTTCTTCATTCATTATAATGTAAGTTTAAACAGCAATCTCAAGGATTTTGATATAAGTATGTGTTCCACTGATAATGACTTGGCTAACTATTAAAGCAATCGTGACTACCATCTTTTTCTTTTATTTATCCATCAAAAAAAGAAGGAAAAACACATATTAAACCAGTGCAAGTTTTATTGAATCTGATTTTTGATTACCAAAACTATTCTAGTCACTAGATATCTATGTTTTTCTAGTAAATATGTTTTACAGTTTCTTTTTTCATTGTCTGGTTTGATACATAGATTTACATGTTATGTTTTGATATCCTCTCCATAGTCAGAAATGATGATTGAAGGGAAACTTTTTGCAAATGGAAATACTTGGGGTACTTTAGACTTTTTTGTATGATATGTTTGGGGTTCTGTCATTGAAATTAAAAAGGATAAACTACAGGGAACTGTTTATATTGATATCTCAATATGGAGTTGCTTAACTCACAAAGTTATAACTATGATGAACCACTGATTTTAATGACAGATTGTGGTAGAAAGACAAAAATTTAAAAATCTAGATGACCACATTCTGTCTTACGTCAAGGTAGCTTGACCTCATCATAGTTATAGAATTGTGTTGTGTTTCTTTGTCAGTTTTCATCATTCTTATCCCTCATTTTGGCAATTGTGCAGAGAGTTCATAAGTTGTGTTCAGAGCAAGATATTGTCATCAGCCGAAGTTCAACAGATGGGTGAAATTACCAGCTTTGACAAGATGGAGACCTAGAGGGGGGGTGAATAGGACTAATATAAAAATCTACTGAATGTGTATGTTTGGGATGTGAATAAATTTTAATCTCAGGGAGCATCCACAAAAACATTCATGTAACAAGATATTCATGCGAGATATGATCAGTCATGATATGCATTCAATATTGGCATAAAGATAAGAGAATCTGAGACACAGTAGAATACACACGATTTATAGTGGTTCGGCACCCGTGCCTACATCCACTCCCAAGAGAACCCAAATTGGTGGTTCTTGGTATCCACTAATACAGAGGTTTATGGTTCACCTTAAACCGCACACAGAATTTTTCCCGGGATGATTCTACAACCCTACAATAGAATGGACCACATCCACTCAAAGTCCTTGAGTTTTTTTCTTAGGAAACTCAGGAACCTTTGTCACTCAACATGAGTCCGCAACTCAATCAAGTGCTTGATTTTGAAGAAGAAATCAAGTGAACTATTACAAGTGTATTTTCAGAATTTAAGATACAAACAATCAAACTCACAGTAATGGCAATGGAAGTGAGTGTGTTGTTCTTTAGTTCTCCATTACTCCCTTCAACAATGGCTTCTTGACTCGCTCATTATTAGACTGCAATTCTCGAAGGGGGATTAGGTAGAGCTTGATCAACTAAGACGTGATAGTTTGTTATGCATGATATTGATTACTCTTCACGACTCTTCTTCCTTTGTTAAGCCTTTTAAAGTATGCTTATTTGCTTGGGCTGAACTTTGGAGTGGTTGATCAAAGCCAAGAAGAGGCCAAGTGCTTTACTTTTATAGGTAGAGCTCTTAACGGCTTTCTGTCGGTGGCACCTGAAATCCAACGGTGGCACCGACCAATCATAACTGTCGAAAATCTTACCGTTTCATATTTTCGGTAGCACTGACGGTGGAACCTCCGAGCTGCATCGGTGGGACCGATGAGGAATTTTACGGTGGGACCGCCAGGAGTATGTTTCTCTGCCACCGAATGAAAACTCCTTCATTAGTTCTGGCGGTGGATGTCGGTGGGACCGACAAAGTGTTACTCGGTGGAACCGATGCCTAAACTATCGGTGGGACCGGCAGGATTGTTTTCTGCCACCGATAGGAGGTATCCCATGTTAATTTGTCGGTGGCTAGCGGTGGAACCGTCAAGTGTTCATCGGTGGAACCGATTAGTATTCTATCGGTGGGACCGACATATTAGAGCTTCTGCCACCGATAGAAGGTGTCTCAAAATATTCGGTCGGTGGCTGGCGGTGGATCCTTTACTCCTGCCGACAGCTTCTGATTTCCTTGAGATATACCTGTTCTGATGCTCCACGGGAGATGATTAGTTTTGATATATTTTGGATTTTGTCGTTTGAATTACGAACGCACACCAATGTTTCTAGTAGTTACATCATGACATCATACGACTACCTTTGTAATTTGACAAAACATGGTACTAACAATCTCCCCCTTTGTCAATTACAAGACAAAACCAATCCTAGAATACCAACTGTGACCCTTTGAAAAAGTAATCACTTACATGAAGAGCCCAAAGGGATTTTACACAAAATATATTACTATGAAGCATACAGGATATACATTATTTCAAAACAAGAGAGCTCTTGGAGATGGCACATCTCCCCCTTACTCCTTGCTGCGATCATATGTTCCTGCATTCTGCATTCAAACAAGTGTTCACAGGTGGGATTCCTTCTCCCCCTTTTTGTCAGTGGTTGACAAAGGAGGGGCAACACTCCAAGGCCAACAGTCAAGGCAACTAACAACAGTGGTAGAGAAGCACAATAGTAAAATGCCAAACAGCAAACATGCATAAGCAGAACCACATATTCATTAGACACCTGAGTAGGTACAAAAAATACAGAAATATATACTAGATGACAGACAGTCTGACCAATGTAACCAAACAACAACAAAGAGAGCAGAGCAAGATGATGAGGAGGATGGCGGAGCAGCGGAGGTTGAAGCACGTTTGCTTCGAACGTTTCGTTGGGCCGGAGGAGGACGCGCTTGGCGACGACGCGCCATGAAGGGAATGAGGAGCCCAACGGAGAGCATGGAAAGCAGAGCGAAAAGAAGCATCATGGTGGCAAGCAACACCCGAGAAAGAAGGAGAGAAAGGAGAAGGCGAAGCAAGAGGGAGAGAGAACAATGAAACAGTGAGAAGTGAAGAGGCGCGAAGAAAGAATAAATAGAAAAAAATTTGAAAGGAAAACGAAGCGTCGCGCTCTGTCGGTCGAACCGACAGAAGTAGCCGGTGCCACCGATATCTGCCGATGAGTAAGGTGGTGGTGGAACCGACAGAATGCGCATTCTGCCACCGACAATTTTTTTTTTTTTTTTTTTTTTTTTTTGTTGTTGTTGCATCCCGAGAAGACATAGACCCTGCTCACAGTGAGCAGACCCCAATAGATTTCCGAAGGTGATCAAATCGGAAGGAATCGAGGGGCTTGGTGAAGATATCAGCAAGTTGATTTTCAGTCGGGATATATTCCAAGTAGATGGTGTGTGCTTCAACAAGTTCACGAATGAAGTGATGCCGAATATCAATATGTTTCGTGCGAGAGTGTTGGACAGGATTCTTCGAGATATTGATGGCACTGGTGTTATCGCATAAGAGGCTCATCGTATCTTGAGATATCCCATAGTCTGCGAGCATCTGCTTCATCCAAAGAAGTTGAGCACAGCAGCTGCCGGCGGCAATGTACTCAGCCTCAGCAGTTGAGAGAGATATGGAACTTTGCTTCTTACTATGCCAGGCAACTAAACAGTTCCCGATGTAGAAACAACCACCACTGGTGGATTTTCGATCATCCATGTTGCCGGCCCAATCAGCATCGGTGTATCCGGCAATGGTGGACGAGGAATCAAATGGATACCAGAGGCCGTTATCCGTGGTACCGGCGATGTATCTGATAATCCTCTTAACAGCTAGGAGATGAGATTCCTTAGGGTTTGCTTGAAAACGGGCACAAGTGCCTACACTGTAAGAGATATCGGGCCTACTGGCTGTAAGATAGAGAAGGCTACCAATCATACTCCGGTAAAGATGCTCATCAACACTTTTTCCTGAAGGATCTTTACAAAGTTTAAGAGTGGTGCTCATAGGAGTATGATGTGTTTTTCCAGACTTTAAACCAAATCGATCTACCAAATCTCGCGCATATTTAGTCTGTGAAATGAACAGGCCATTCTCGAGTTGTTTAATTTGCAATCCCAAGAAAAAGCTGAGTTCTCCAACCATGCTCATTTCGAATTCGGATTGCATAAGGTGAGCAAATTTTTGGGCCAAGCATTCGGCAGTGGATCCAAACACAATGTCGTCTACATAGATTTGAGCAACGAGAGTGTCGCCACCAATCCTTTGAACAAACAGCGTTTTATCAACGCTCCCCCTAACAAATTTATGACTGAGCAGAAACTGAGTCAGTCTTTCATACCAGGCGCGGGGGGCCTGTTTGAGACCATAGAGGGCCTTTTTCAATCTGAATACTTGGTGGGGATGTTTAGGATCAACAAATCCTTTTGGTTGTTCAACATAGACTTCTTCATCTAAGAGGCCATTTAGAAATGCGCTCTTAACATCCATCTGGAATAGTTTAAATTTCAATACGCATGCAATGGACATCAAGATTCGAATTGACTCAAGTCTTGCCACTGGGGCAAACGTTTCATCAAAGTCAATCCCCTCAATCTGAGAGTAGCCTTGTGCAACCAGACGAGCTTTATTGCGGACAACATTGCCAAGTTCATCTGATTTGTTCTTATAAATCCACTTAGTTCCAATGACATTCTTGTCAGATGGCCGTGGTACGAGCTGCCAAACCTGATTCCTATGAAATTGAAGAAGTTCGTCTTGCATGGCTTGGATCCAGTATTCATCATGGAGGGCTTCATCAACATTTTTGGGTTCCAACTTGGATGTGAAGCAAAGATGACTATTTAAAGTCTCAAGTTGCCGTCGGGTTTTTACTCCGATGTGAGGATCTCCAAGGATCTGGCTGGAGGGATGACCCTTAACAACAGGGAGTGTTTCTGGAATTAGAGACGTCGGGGTTTGCACTGAGGTAAGAGGGAACACTCCCTCGTCCTCACCTTCAGTGTCAGAGGAGCCATTCTCCTGAATGGGTTGATCATCGATCACCACATTTATGGATTCTTGAAGTGTGGAGGTCCTCTGATTGAAAACTCGAAAAGCTCGACTGTTTGAGGAGTATCCCAAGAAAATTGCTGGATCGCTTTTTGAATCAAATTTCCCCAAATGCTCCCTATCTCTGAGGACATAACACTTGCTCCCGAAAACCCGAAAGTGCTTAACACTTGGAGTTTTGTTGTTCCATAGTTCATATGCTGTTTTATTCAGGCCTGCTCGGAGATATACTCTATTGATGATGTGACAGGCAGTGTTTACAGCTTCGGCCCACAAACTTTTAGGAAGATGTTTACTGTGTAGCATGACTGTGGCCATTTCTTGAAGAACCCGATTCTTCCTCTCGGCAACTCCATTTTGCTGAGGGGTCTTTGGAGCAGAAAATTCATGTCGAATTCCATGGTCATCGCAGAATTGTGTGAATCGACTATCCTCAAACTCTCCACCATGATCACTTCTTATTCTATCAACAGCGGATTCCTTTTCTATTTGGATACGCGTTATGATCTTTTTGAATTCATCGAAGGTATCTGATTTTTCTCTTAGAAACGCAACCCAGGTGAATCTAGAGTAATCATCAACAATCACCAAGAAATGTCTCTTTCCTCCAAGACTTTGTACTTTAGTGGGACCTACAAGGTCCATGTGTAAGAGCGCAAGGGGTTTTGAGGTTGCGAGAGTGGTTGTCTTTTTATGGGTACTTCGAATTTGTTTACCAATTTGACATTCCCCACAGACATCTCTTGCTTGTTTACCCAATTTGGGTAATCCTCTGACTAACCCTTTTGAGGCAAGTTTAAAAAGGTTCTTGTAGTGAACGTGACCCAGACGTTGATGCCACAACTGAACTTCATCAATTTGAGCCATGTTACTAACTGTGGTGTCTTTTGAATTCTCGATAACATAGCAGTTATCCGAAGTGCGAAGGCCTCTCATGATAATTTTTCCATTTGGTGTGGAGATCTCGCAAACTTCACGATTGAAGCTCACACGGTGATCCTTGTCACAAATTTGGGAAATGCTAAGAAGGTTATGTTTCAAACCGTCTACGCACAATACATTTTCCACCGTGGGCAAACCATGACCACTGACAGTTCCTCGCCCAATGATCCTAGCGGTGCTGCCATCACCAAAGGTGACTGATCCTCCATCAAAATCAACCAAGTGGCTAAATTGACTTCGGTCACCCGTCATGTGTCGGGAGCAACCACTATCAAGATACCACCGTGAGTGATTTCCAGCTTTGAGAGCTGTGTGAATTACAAGACACTTGTTGTCCCCATTTTTGACTTTCCATTGTAGATTCATCTTGGGAGGATTGTATCTGGTAGGAGAGTCCTCTTTACTAGGTGAGCTTTTCTTAGGGAACCTACCCTTCTTTGGTGACCTTGAGGAAGGATTTTTCATGTTGTACCTTCTTCCACTTTGATTACCCATACTCGATTCAGCAAGAGCTTTAGCTTTTAGGTTTAGATAGGCTATCTGTTTGAAGAGTTCCCCAATATTGCTGTTTTGTTTGGGAGAAGATATATTCTTTGTACCTTTCCTCTTTGGTGATTTTTCTTTCTTTGTTTTTTCAACTTTGTTCACCAATGGACTTTTTCCCTTATCAAGCTTCTTCTGTTCAACCAATGACGATTTTCCAATAGAAGTCTGAGAGGTTGCGGTGTAGATAGTTTTGTACTTGATACATTCAAATTTCATGTGGCCCGCTTTGCCACAGAAGTTGCATGTGATAATCTTTTTGGAGTCTTTTTGAGTGTTTGATGACTCTCCATGTGCAAGTGTAGGAGGAGAAGGAGGTGATGTAGAGGTATAACTATCATAGCCTATTCCTCCTTTATCTCCATACGATTTTTGCACTCCTAGGAGTTTTTGTAACTCCAAGCTACCATGAGTGTAGTTATACTCAAGTCTAGTATTCTGTTTTCGCAGTTTATCAACATCAACCTCAAGGACTTGGTTTTCATCACGGAGATTGACTAATTCTAAGTTTAGACGAGCTATTGTGGAGTTAGCCATCGAGAGGAGATTCTTGAGTTGTTGAAGATTTTTTATCATCTCCTCTTTCTCAATCAGGAATGTCTCAGATGCAGAGAGCAGGGTAGACTGTCTTTCTAAGGCTGTAGAAAGCTGAGTCTTAATGCCTTCTAATTCAAGTTCTAGGGAGAGTTTCTCCTTGCACATTTCCTCATACTGGGCATGCCACTGTTCTTTTTGGAGTTTTTCTCGACTATGTTTCTTAGTCAGTTTTACATGACTAACGAACAGTTGGTCAAATGCCGATTGGAGTTCAAGTTCATCACTGTCCTCATCTTCTTCATCAGATGAAGAAGTGACTAAGGAGCGACTCTGACTCTCACAGTCCAGGTCTCCTTCAAGTTCATCCCCATCTGGAATCTTGACAGTGGTAGAAACCATAAGGATTCGAAGATTGTCTTGATCTTCATTATCTGACAGAGACCCTAGTTCTTCTTCGTCTCCAGATTCTTCAGAGTCATCCCATGTGGCCTTAGCAGCCATTGTTGTACCCTTATTCTTAGGTCTGGGTAGACCTTTGGATTTGGGTTTAGAGGGGCACACGTTTGAGTAGTGACCACGACCTCCACATGTGTAGCACTCCGTATCTTCCCTTGGTTTAGACATGGTTTTACTTACTGGTGCATGTCTATCTATAGGATGATTACGTCTACTAGTGTTACCTGGTCCTCTTCTTTTAAAGAATTTTTGAAACCTTGAGGCTAACAGGGCCAAGTCTTCCTCATCCGAGTCAGTCTCTTTATCCTCTTCAATCGATACCTTCTTTTGATTATGGGAGGAGGATTGAGATCCGATATGTGATGTTCGCTTGGATGCGGGCTTTGAGGAGGATGTCTTTAGGACCTGAGTCTTCCCTTTTGAGGGAGGCGCCTCGAGATGGAGTTCAAAGGTAGTGAGGGACCCCATAAGCTCCTCAACGGTCATTGCTTCCACGTCTCGATATTCCTCAATTGAGGTGACCTTAGAGGCAAACCTCTTGGGTAGAGATCTTAGGATTTTTGCACAAATTCTACCTTGAGGGACGGTTTCACCAACGTAAAACATAGAGTTGCAGATGTCACTTAGACGTGCATAGAACTCTTGGACAGTTTCGCTTTCCTCCATTTTGATGTTTTCAAATTGAGTGCGGAGGAGTTGAAGTTTAGATTTTTTTTACTATGCTTGTGCCTTCGTGAGCGGCTTCTAGAATTTTCCATGCTTGCTTAGCCGACTGACACGTGCATATCCGTTGATATTCATCGTCGGAAATGGCACTCGTAATGGCATTTAGAGCCTTGTAATTGTTGCTACTGTCTATTTTGTCCTGTTCTGTCCATTTCCTTGATGGTCTCGGAACAGAAGTAGTGACACCATTTACTTCGATGATGTCAACGGGAGGTTCCCAACCTTCCTCAATCATGTCCCACACGTCTCTACTCAGAGAGTTGATGTATATCATCATTTTATTCTTCCAGAAGGCATACTTAATGCCTTCGAACATGGGTGGACGAGCCGAGGACCATTTATCGGCTCTAGACATGGTGTAAGGTTACGGATCACTCAGGGTGGTTAGACCTTTCTAGAGCAACCTGCTCTGATACCAAATGAAATTACCAGCTTTGACAAGATGGAGACCTAGAGGGGGGGTGAATAGGACTAATATAAAAATCTACTGAATGTGTATGTTTGGGATGTGAATAAATTTTAATCTCAGGGAGCATCCACAAAAACATTCATGTAACAAGATATTCATGCGAGATATGATCAGTCATGATATGCATTCAATATTGGCATAAAGATAAGAGAATCTGAGACACAGTAGAATACACACGATTTATAGTGGTTCGGCACCCGTGCCTACATCCACTCCCAAGAGAACCCAAATTGGTGGTTCTTTGGTATCCACTAATACAGAGGTTTATGGTTCACCTTAAACCGCACACAGAATTTTTCCCGGGATGATTCTACAACCCTACAATAGAATGGACCACATCCACTCAAAGTCCTTGAGTTTTTTTCTTAGGAAACTCAGGAACCTTTGTCACTCAACATGAGTCCGCAACTCAATCAAGTGCTTGATTTTGAAGAAGAAATCAAGTGAACTATTACAAGTGTATTTTCAGAATTTAAGATACAAACAATCAAACTCACAGTAATGGCATGGAAGTGAGTGTGTTGTTCTTTAGTTCTCCTTACTTACTCCCTTCAACAATGGCTTCTTGACTCGCTCGTTATTAGACTGCAATTCTCGAAGGGTGGATTAGGTAGAGCTTGATCAACTAAGACGTGATAGTTTGTTATGCATGATATTGATTACTCTTCATGACTCTTCTTCCTTTGTTAAGCCTTTTAAAGTATGCTTATTTGCTTGGGCTGAACTTTGGAGTGGTTGATCAAAGCCAAGAAGAGGCCAAGTGCTTTACTTTTATAGGTAGAGCTCTTAACGGCTTTCTGTCGGTGGCACCTGAAATCCAACGGTGGCACCGACCAATCATAACGGTCGAAAATCTTACCGTTTCATATTTTCGGTAGCACTGACGGTGGAACCTCCGAGCTGCATCGGTGGGACCGATGAGGAATTTTACGGTGGGACCGCCAGGAGTATGTTTCTGCCACCGAATGAAAACTCCTTCATTAGTTCTGGCGGTGGATGTCGGTGGGACCGAACAAAGTGTTACTTCGGTGGAACCGATGCCTAAACTATCGGTGGGACCGGCAGGATTGTTCTTCTGCCACCGATAGGAGGTATCCCATGTTAATTTGTCGGTGGCTAGCGGTGGAACCGTCAAGTGTTCATCGGTGGAACCGATTAGTATTCTATCGGTGGGACCGACATATTAGAGCTTCTGCCACCGATAGAAGGTGTCTCAAAATATTCGGTCGGTGGCTGGCGGTGGATCCTTTACTCCTGCCGACAGCTTCTGATTTCCTTGAGATATACCTGTTCTGATGCTCCACGGGAGATGATTGGTTTTTTGATATATTTTGGATTTTGTCGTTTGAATTACGAACGCACACCAATGTTTCTAGTAGTTACATCATGACATCATACGACTACCTTTGTAATTTGACAAAACATGGTACTAACAATGGGGATCTTGGGAATTTTGAGAATGTGCAGTTACATAATCCAGCCTGCAGTTGATCCGGTAGTGGAATTTTGTGGAGGGGAAACTATGATAACAATTCAGGATTGAAACTTTACCAAATAATTCTTGTGTTTTTTCCTTTTTATTGTTTGAAAATATCATTACTTGAGGTGTTTATGTCATACAAATTTAGATGGAAGGCTTTTGCTATTTGGATTATTTCCATTGTACCAAAATGGTACCTTACTGCCACTGCCACTACCAAAATGGATTAGAACTGACTTCTGTAAGTAGTGAAGAACTACAAGAGGTGATCTCATATCATATTATTCGCGAGCACTTCATATTATATGTTTTCATATCATATTATAGGTCATTGATCGATCAACACTGTTATCAATAGAATTGTTAGGATCTTGAGATATGTCTTCAATTCTAAGCAATGAAATTATAGAATGTTGAATGAGTATTTTGCAAATAACGAAATACAGAACAATATGGCAAAGACCCACATAGATTATAAGCTCCATGGGTTGTAACTTCCCCTGCCACTCACCCATATATAATATGCCAAAGATCTATAATTCAATATGAAGCAAAACAAGAAGATCCAAATCGAAAAGCAAACAAACTTTAACACGATGCTAGTCCATGGTTTCAAAACTTGTCCAAGATTGTCTTTATATCAAGCAAGTTGTCTCGGTATCAAGCATGGATGAGACAGACAAGCCAAGTTTTCAGACGCGATATAGGACCCACGTTCATGTGCTAATCTCATGACAAGCCTCCCATTGTCTTCAAGCATTATTCTTCACAAGCAGATTGCCATATCATATTATAAGTCAGTTCGCCACTATTTACAGAAGAACTGGACTTGTCATGAGATAAGCAGATTGTCTCCAAGCATTATTCTTCGCTACTTACAGAAGTCAATTCTTCACTATTTATATTTGAGAATCTAAACAATGAAATTTTTTTTTAACAAATGAAACACTTTGAGCTTTCATGTTTCTTTATGAGATCTAAACAATGGGGTACTTTGACCTTTCATGTTTCTTTATGAGATCTATTAAGTTTTGAAGGTAATTGGCTTCAAACCTCTCAAAGAAATCAATTATAACAAGTGAAACACTTCTTTCATATCATGTGTACAAGTGCTTAAATAGTTGTATCATGAGGCATTAATGCTCATATATCAAGAAGTGGAGATACATTATGAATACCACCAACATAAACAAGTCACCAACATCTGTAGAGTACATCATTGAAATATTGAAGGAGGAACTTATATACAAATTAAAGATAATTTCCATTTTCAAATGATCTTGCTAAGGGCCATTGCCAAGAAAGAGAAGTATTTTGAGAATACTAAATTTATACAAATCTTTTATTCGATAAATTTATACATCAGATAAACTTCTATTCGATAAATTTATACATCATTAACACAACCATAAACATAGTAAAAAAGAAAAATTATGTAAAACAACGGACATTCGCAGTTATGTGATCTCTTTGTTGGCCCTTGACTTTCTTCAAGAATTTCTGACTTCTTCTCTTTTCCTTGGCTTTCTTCAGGGAATTGTGTTGGGTTTTCATAGTGAAGTTGATTGTAAGCCAAAAAAAGCCTCTTGGCTTCTTCAAATGTCCCAAACGCTTTAAAACAATTACCCTTGTACCCATTTGTATACTTGTGACATTCTTCCCACGTTGTGTAAATCCCTGGTCTACCCCAACAAAAACAACGTAAAACTTTGTCATCCTAAATACCTGTAAAAATATAATATTTTAAACAAAGTTTCTCATATATTTTGGAATCAGCAACATAAGAAAAAAAATCTAGAGAGACCAATCCAATTCATAAAAAAACGATCCCAACTTTTATAAGTGAATTTGTTACTTTTATAATTTACTAATTAGATGATAAAATCCTCACAATTTTGACATGTCAACGATCTTTGTTTGTAATTTATCTACGAATTCGTTGATTATACAAGTGATAAATTCATTGAAAAAACATGTTTTGAGAATTAAAATGATTAGTGTACTAAAACCAGATTTTTGACATAAGTTGCACACGTCTTCTTTTTACAGAAATTCTATTGTCACACCAACTTTTGCTAATCCCACCACCACAAGATGTGTGTTAATTATTTGTTAATTTACATATGAATTGGATTGGCATTAGCAAAAGTTGGGGTCATTTTTTTACAAAAATCAAGATCCAAATAACAATTTCCATTCCTTTAGAGTTTGTGGAACAAGCACGGTCCTGATAAGTATAAATTCTTATTCAACAAAAAAAATACAATTATAGTTCAATTTGATTTAGTTTAATTTGGTTCTTGGACCTTTTAAACACATATGTCAAGGCACCAATTGCAAAAATTACAAGGGTAAAGAAAAAAAAAAAAAAACGAGAAGAACCCTCTTCTTCAAATCGTAACAACAACAAAAATTACAAGGGTAACAAATACAAGCCAAAAAAAAAAAAAACTAACTTCTTTCAAATCGTTTAATTTAAAAAAAAAAAAAAAAAAACCCCATCCACATTTTTTCATCAAGTTCAACAACTACAATATAAAAGAAAAAAAAGAAAAAGAAGGGGGTTTACAAACAAATATGAACTGCTGTACATTAATAAACAAAGCACCCCATTGAGAGGGGAGAGAGATCCATATTTTTGCTAACTTATAATAAAAGTGCATAAATTCGAAAGAAGAATAAGAAGATCTTCTTCAAACTAAGCATATTATTTATTGAGACATGAACAATGAATCGAAGGGTGGTGCCATTTGTTATTCCAATCATATACATTGTAGAGGTTCCAAAAAATAATCAAAACAACAACAGCAAGAAGAACCAAACAATCTGATCTGATAAAAAAAGAATGAAAAACTAACATCTTATCTTTCCTTGATATAAAAGAAAAAAAAAGGGGGGTTTCGAACCTGAGAGAGGTTGACGGCGACGACGAGCGAGGGTTGAGAGGGAGAGACGACGATGGCTCCGAGAACCTCCAATGCCAGTAACTTGAGAGAGAGAGAGAGACGGCAAGAGTACAATGACGCCGACGACAGTGTGTGAATACAAAAGAGAGGGTTTCAATCTGAACCTAGAGAGAGAGAGAGAGAGAAAGAGAGAGAGAGAGAAAGAGGGAGAGATGGGAGGGGGGTTTCGATCTGTAACGAGAGGGAAGAGAGGTTTTGCAAGGATGTCATTTCTGAATGAAGAAAGAAGTTTCGTGTTAGAAGAAAGGTTCCTATTAAGGGAGGGGCCTCTAATAGAATACAAAGATATTTGAGGGGGCAGCAATTAAAAACGTGATTTTTAAAATCAAAACCATGTTTTTATATCCGAACCTTCAGATGCGTGGAGATCTAACGATCCGAAAAACTTGGCAAAGAACTTGTTAAAGTTTAGGGCCGCTGAACCGCTCCCATATATATATATAGGGTCGGGTTTCGTAGACCCCATTACAACTCACATTGCGACACACCGTTTTGTTTTATATGGGAAAAAATGTTTGGAATGGCCTGATTTTTGTGAGGATGATCTCTACGATGAGGAGATCATCCTTACCAAAAATCGGCTCATTATGAAACTTCTAGCCCCATGTTTACAAGTTGAAAAATTTTAGACCGTCCAATTTTTGTAAATCAATTTTGATAGGGTTAGAAGTTTTGGAATGGGATGATTTTTTGCAAGGATGATCCCCTCATCACAGAGATCATTCTCACAAAATATCAGCCCATTCCAAACATTTTTGCCCATATAAGACAAACGGCGTGTCGCAATGTGAGTCGTAATGGGGGTTGTAGGAACCCCACCCATATATATATATATATATATATATATATATACATATATATATGTATGGGTCAGGTTCAAGGGCCATATGAGAAAACATATAAGAAAACTTTCGTTTTTCAAAATAAGGGTTAGAGGTTTTGGATTGAGCTGATTTTTTGCAAGGATGGTCACTATGATGAGAAGATCATCCTCACAAAAAATCAGCTCAATCAGAAACTTCTAAATCCATCAAAAGTGATTTACAAATTAGTGATAAAAATTGGTAAAAAATCGACGGTCCACATTCTAAATCACTTTTAATGGGGTTAGAAGTTTCAGATTGGGCTGATTTTTTTTTTGAATGATCTTCCCATCATAGAGATCATCCTCACAAAAAATCAGCTCAATCCAAAATTTCTAACCCATATTTTAAAATTATATTAACCGTCGAAAGTTTTCTTATATGTTTTCTCATATGGCCCTTGAACCTGACCCTATATGTATATATATATATATATATATATATATATATATATATAATATATATATATATAATATATATATATATATATATAGGGGACGGTTCAGCAGCCCTAAAGTTTGCCAAGTTTGGTGCCAAACATTTTTCAAAATATTAGTTAGAAGCTTTGGAATGAGCTGATTTTTTGTGAGGATGATCTCTATGATGAGGAGACAATCCTCACCAAAAATCAGCCTATTCCAAAACTTCTAACCCCATCAAAAGTGATTTACAAAAATTGGACGGTCCACGATTCTTCAATTTGTTAACTAGGGTTAGAAGTTTCAAAATGAGCTGATTTTTTGCGAGGATGATCTCTTCACCGTAGAGATCATCCTCACAAAAAATAAACCTATTCCAAAACTTCTAACCCCATCAAAAGTTATTTACAAAAAATGTTTGGCACCAAACTTGGCAAACTTTACTGCTGCCGAACCGCTCCCATACATATATATAGTCAGGTTCAAGGGACATATGAGAAAACATATGTAAAAACAATGTAACATTTATAAATTTTCAAAATATGGGTTAGAAATTTCAGATTGAGTTGATTTTTTGTGAGGATGATCTCTATGATGGGAAGATCATCCGAAAAAAAAATCAGTCCAATCTGAAATTTCTAAGCCCATTAAAAGTGATTTAAAATGTGGGTCGTTGATTTTTTGTCAATTTTTGTCAATAATTTGTAAATCACTTTTGTTGGATTTAGAAGTTTATGATTGAGCTGATTTTTTGTGAGGATGATCTTCTCATCATTATGACCATCCTTGCAAAAACTCAGCTCAATCCAAAATCTCTAACCCTTATGTTTGAAAAATCATTGTTTTTTCATATGTTTTTACATATGGCCCTTGAACCGCCCTCATATATATATGGGAGCGGTTCGACAGCCCTAAAGTTTGCCAAGTTTGGTGCCAAACATTTTTTGTAAATCACTTTTGATGGGGTTAGAAGTTTTGGAATAGGCTGATTTTTTGTGAGGATGATCTCTACGGTGAAGAGATCATCCTCACAAAAAATCAGCTCATTTTGAAACTTCTAACCCTAGTTTACAAGTTGAAGAATCGTGGACCATCCAATTTTTGTAAATCACTTTTGATGGGGTTAGAAGTTTTGGAACATGCTGATTTTTGGTGAGGACGATCTCTTCATCATAGAGATCATCCTCACAAAAAATCAGCTCATTCCAAAGCTTCTAAAACATATTTTGAAAAATGTTTGGCACCAAACTTGGCAAACTTTAGGGTTGCTGAACCGTCCCCTATATATATACATATATTAAAAAATTATAAAAATAATTATTTTTAATTTAATAAATTTATAAATTTTATAATTCTATCGAAATTTTGGTAGCATCTTCTCTTAGAAATGAACATATGATAAAGAAAATACCTACATAATACACAATCCAATATCCACATAAAGATGAAGGGTGTTTTGGTAATAATAGTGATGATGAATTGCTTTTAATTTTGGTAGTAAAGATGAAGGGTATTTTGGTAAAGATGAAGGATATTTTGATTATTTTATTTTATTTTTTAAGGTTAAGTTTGATTAAAAATTTGATTAAAGATGAAAGGTATTTTGGTAAAAATAAAAGGTATTTTGATAATTCTCTTTTATTTTTTTAATTTTAAGCTTGGTTGGAAATTTGATTGAAGTTGAAGTGTATTTTAAAAGATGAAGGGTGAAAGCGCCCTCGATCCGCGGGGTGTGCGGATCCGCTTTTGACCCTTGAGGTTTGGGAGTCGCCACCTAGTTATTATGGTCTAGGAACCAAACTGACTCTAAAACGGATAATGAACTAATCTACTACAGAAAATCTGAATCCAGGGATCATGTTACGGGGTTGGAAGGTGTTAGGCACCAACCCCGCCCGGCCATTGTCGGTCTCTACTTATCCCAAATAAATCTACATTGCTAATGACAAACCTAGATTAAAAAAATAATGAAAAATCTTACCTTCGATCTGCAAAAGCACTATTCCCTCAGATCTGGTGAAAACGGCTCCTTGTACCGTATTCCTTATTTCGTTCTATCTCCGGATCTGATTCCTGATCTCCGAGGTAAGGTATCTCCTTCTTGGATCTGGGTGCTTCGAATTTGTTGTGGATTTTTGGGATGTTTTTGAGAGGTTTTTGGGTGTTTTTTAGGCTAAAATCAGAGTAGGGGTGTTAGGGTTTTGGGGAGGTTGTGGAGGCTTCTTCTCCTACTTTTCCTAGGATTTTTTCTTTGATACGAAAATAGGGTGTGGAGGCTCCTATTTATAAAGTTTTTAGAAGCATTAGGGTTTGATTAGGGTTTCTTTTAGGGTTTCAATTAGGGTTTTGACTTAGTCTTTAGGGTTTTAGGGTTTTGACTTTAGTCTTATGAGATTGGCTTGATTAGTTTAGATTAGGGTTTTAATTTAGAGTTTTGACCTTAGTCTTATGAGATTGACTTGATTAGTTTATATTAGGATTTTGATTTAGGGTTTTGACTTTAGTCTTATGAGATTGACTTTAATCCTTGACTCTAGTCTTACTTAATTGACTTTAATTTTGACTTTAGCCTTATTTGATTGACTTTAATATCTTGACTTTAGTCTTGCTTGATTGACTTTAAATTTTTGGAGAACCCCCCTCTATTATATCTTTGATTCTTTGGACCCCCAAATGGAGGGGTCCTTAAAGAAATATCTTGCGAACCATCAACAATTTTTCTTAAAAGCCTGATTGATCAATTTTTTGGTTTACATTTTATAATTAATTTTATTAATGTTTCACTTTACATTATTTAATGATTTATTTATTAATTTCGAAATTTTTAATTATTAAAATTGTGAAATTACCGTTTTACCCTCGGAGAGGATTTTTTACGTTTTAAATCGTTTTTTAATGTTTCAGGATGTTTTGGAATCAGTTTCTCGTAAGGAATTCAATGAAAAAGTTGATTTTTATCATTTATGAAATTTTTGTGTGAAATGATCGTGAATTTTACGAGGGGTATTTTCGTAATTTTGTCAAATTTTGTGAAAATTGGTGAAATGATTTATTTGGTTTCGATTTGTTGTTTTATGTGTTTGAATGGATTTTCCTAAGCGTAATGTAGGCTCTAGGGTTGTTTTGATGTTAGGGGTATTTTGATAATTTGGTCATTTTTAGTGATTTTTATCGTGAAGCTTCTTTTTGGTTTGTAAGATGATGATTTCTATGTTTCTGGGGTCGTATTTACCTAGCGTAGCGTGGTTTCTAAGTTTTGTCAGTTCGAGATACCTCATCCGGATTTCTGAAACATATCTGGTAGCAAAATGAAGCATTGGAATAAACATCCATCATTGGGAACCTTTGCGATCGGGTTGACGAGTTGATTAATCAGGAGAGTGCAAAAATGGGGTGTCTACAAAGGGTATTAAACAAAAAATAATAATTGATAAAGATAAAGGGTATTTTGATAATTTTCTTTTATTTTTAAGGTTAAGTTTGGTTGAAAATTTGATTAAAGATGAAAGGTATTTTGGTAATTGGTAAATATGAAGGGTATTTTAATAATTTCCTGTTATTTTTTAAGGTTAAATTTGGTTAAAAATTTGATTAAAGATAAAAGGTATTTAAGTAAAGATGAAGGGTATTTTGATAATTCCCTTTTATTTTTAAGATTAAGTTTGGTTGAAAATTTGATTAAAGATTAAGGGTATTTTGATAAAAATGAAGGATATTTTGGAAGATGAAGGGTATTTTGTAAAGATGAAGGGTATTTTAGTAATCTCATTTCATTTTTTTAAGGTTAAGTTTGGTTGAAAATTTGATTAAAGAAGAAGGGTATTTTGGTAGCTACACTACAACCGTTTTACGTTTTTGACGTCCCACAAACGTCATTTGAAAAAGTCCCTTTTGGGTGACTTCTTTTAGGAGCTACTTTTGGCCTTCAATTGAAATTAACTGAAACCAAAAAAGCCCAAACGAACATCATTTATCTAGTTTTTTTGGCTTAAAAGCAAAAAAAGCTGGCTCCTAAAACTGAAAATAATAGGGCCATAGAGTCATATTCTCATAGACTGCTTAAGACATCAAAAACACTGTAGATTAGCTCTTGTTCTTTTGAACTCTCTTCTAAGCTCTCTCCTCTTGATTAAGAAGAAATTTCCCAAATTAAGAACCATCTTCCATGGCTCTTATCTAGATATTTCTTATTCTCCTATTCACATTTTCTACTGTAACAGCTCAACAAAAATACTCCAACATAAGCTTAGGCTCTTCCCTCTCCCCCACCAACCTTAACTCATGGCTTTCATCTTCTGGTCGATTCACTTTTGGATTCTACCTGATAGGTCAAGGCAATTTCACCATAGCAATCTGGTTTTCTCAAAGTCCAGAAAAGACTGTTATATGGATTGCGAACTAAAATGATCCAAGTTCCTAATAATGTTATATAGCAATTGACTAATAATGGTGGGCTCATTCTAAGATCTTCACAAGACGGCGACAAATCCATCACCATTACTTCTGAATCTGCTTCCTTAGCTTCCATGCTAGATTCTGGGAATTTTGTTATCTATAATTCGGATTCGAAGATCATATAGCATAGTTTTGATTATCCAACCAACACGATTGTACAAGGCTAGCGTCTCGTGGCTGCAAGGGGAGAATTGTTCTCTAACGTCTCGCAAACCAACCCTCAAAAGGGAAGGTTTAAGCTCAATATGCAGAGAGATGGTAATCTAGTGCAGTACCCATCAGAACCACCACAGGCAGCCTCAACCTCATATTGGAATTCAAGTAATATGATAGAATAATATGCATATTGATAAGTTCATGAAGATTGGATTTGTTTAGCAAATAAAAAATGAAGATTTGGGTCATCTTTGATATTTGATGTTCTAAAAGCGTCCTCGATCCGCGGGGTGTCCAGATCCGCTTTTGATTTTCGAGGTTTGGGAGTCGCCACTTAGTTATTACGGTCTAGGAATCGAGAATTGACTCAAGATGGATAAAAACAACTAATCTATAAAAATAAATTAAGTCCGGGGATCACGTTACAGGGTTAGAAGGTGTTAGGCACCAACTCCGCCCGATAAAAGTTGGTCTCTACTATTTTCCAAGAAGATTACATTACTAAAAAAATCTAAAATAAATAAATAAAATAAATAAAAAAGATAAAAGAAAAATATACCTATACGATCGCAATAAGTCGTTCCCTCAGAATTGGTAGAGTGGTTCTTCGTAAGATATTCCTCGCTTCGTTTCTGTCATTGGATCCGCTTCAAATCTCCAAGATGAAGTGCCTCATTATTAGATCTGAGTGTTTTCTAAATTTTTTAATGGATTTCTAGATATTTTGTGTAGAGTTTCTGGGTGTTTGTGAACAAAAATTAGGGTTTGGATGATAGGTAAGGGGTTAGGGCTTCAAAATCGGATTTTAGGAAGGTTAGGGAGGCTTTTTGACCCACTTTTTCTAAGGTTTTCTTTGACCTGCGAAATTAGGTTGTGGAGGCTCTCTATTTATAGAGTTTTTTGTGTAGAGTTAGTATTTGATTAGATTTCTTTTAGGGTTTTAATTAGGATTTTGACTTTAGTCTTATGAGATTGACTTGGTCTTTTTAGATTAGGGTTTAAATTAGAGTTTTCACTTAAGTCTTATGAGATTGACTTGGTTTATTTAAATTAAGGTTTTGACTTAAGTCTTATGAGACTGACTTGGTTTCTTTAGATTAAGGTTTTTGACTTAAGTCTTATGAGATTGACTTGGTTTAGATTTTTAAATTAATTTTATTAAGGTTTTACTTTACGTTAATTAATATTTTATTTATTAATTTCGAAATTAAAAATTTTTAAATTGAAAAATTATCATTTTGCCCCCGAAGAGAAGTTTTGCGTTTCAAGTTAGTTTTCGATGTTCTGGGATATTTTAGAATCAATTTTTCGTAAGGAATTCAATGGGATTATTGGTTTGTGTCATTTATAAATTTTTTTCGCATGAAATGATTGTGAACCTTATGAGGGGTATTTTCGTAATTTGTTAAGTTTGGTGAAAATTGGCGAAATAATTTATTTGATTTCAATTTGTTTTTTTATGTGTTTGAAAGAGTTCTCCTAAGCGTAAGGTGGGCTCTAGGGATGTTTTGATGTTAAGGATATTTTGATAATTTGATCATTTTTTAGTGATTTTTATCGTAAAACTTCTTTTTGTCTATGAAATGATGATTTCTATGTTTTTGGGATTATATTTTCCTAGCGTAGCGTGTTTTCTACAGTTTTATTTGCTGGAGATACCTGATTCGAATTTCTGAAACATATCTAGTAACAAATAAAGTATTGGAATAATCATCCATCATTGGGAATCGTCGCGATCGGGTTGACAAGTTGATTAATCTGGTGAGTGCAAAAATGAGGTGTCTACAGATACCCTTCTTTGGTAGAGGGTTGAAGCAAACTAGATAGCAAATCTATTTTGATAGATAGTGCGATATCTGAATGCCAAAGTTAGTGACAGTTCATTTTGCAGCCTGATTTAGCAATTCGTCGGGGCGTTCGAATTCTTGAGGGTAAAACTCTCCTCGAACTAAAAGTTGTCAGGTCCTCAAGCACAAACTCTCACTGACGGTGTCAGATCCTTGAATTTTAGAAAATTCTCCCCGACTAATAGAACAAATGTGCAAGTGTATGTATTGTATGAAACTAATTAAAAACTGAGCAAAATCCAAGCAAACCCTCGGCAGCATCTAGTTGAGTATAATTCGAGAAAACCCTCGGCAGTAACTGACTAAGCATAATCCAAGAAAGCCCTCGGTGGCAACTGGCTGAGCATTATCCCATAAAACCCTCAGTGGTTACTAGCTAAGCATAATCCGAGCCCTCGGTGGCAATTGACTGAGCATAATCCGAGAAAACCCTCGACGGTAACTAGCTAAGTAAAACTAGTTGAGCAAAATCCGAGAAAATCCTCGGTGGCAACTGGCTGAACATAATCCGAGAAAACCCTCGGCGATAACTGGTTGAGCATAATCCGAGAAAGCTCTCGGTGGCAACTAGCTGAGTATAATCAGAGAAAACCTTCGGCGGTAACTGGTTGAGTATAATTCGAGAAAGCCCTCGGTGGAAATTGGCTGTGCATAATCCGAGAAAACCCTTGGCGGTAACTGGCTGAGTAAAACTGGTTAAGCAAAATCTCAGAAAACCCTCGGTGGTAATTGGCTAAGCATAATACAAGAAAACCCTCGGTGGTAACTGGCTGAGCATAATCCAAGAAAACCCTCGGTGGTCTGATTGAGAAAAATTCGAGAAAACTTTTGGTGGTAACTGGCTAAGCATAATCTGAGTAAGCTCTCAGTGACAACTGGCTGAGCATAATCTGAGAAAATCCTTGGTGGCAACTAAGCAAAATCCGAGATAACCCTCGGCGGCATCTGAGCAAAATCTAAGATAGCCCTTGGTGACAACTGAGCAAAATCCAAGAAAACCCTTGGCAGCATTTGAGCAAAATTCGAGATAACCCTCGATGGATCTGAGCAACTGAGCAAAATACAAGAAAACCCTTGGTGGCATCCGAGCAAAATCCGAGATAACCCCTGGCGGCAACTGAGCAAAATCCGAGATAACCCTAGGTGGCAATTGAGCAAAATCCAAGAAAACCCTTGACGGCAACTGAACAAAATCTGAGATAACCCTTGGTGGCAACTGAGTAAAATTTAAAAAACCCTTGGCGACAACTAAGCAAAATCCGAGATAACCCTCGGCGGCAACTGAGAAAAATCCAAGAAAACCATTGGCTGCAATTGAGCAAAATCCCAATAACCTTCAGTGGCAACTGAGCAAAATCCAAGAAAACCCTTGGCGACAACTGAATAAATTTCGAGATAACCCTCGGCGGCATCTAAGCAAAATCTGAGATAACCCTCAGCGGTAACTGAGCAAAATCCAAGAAAACCCTTGACAGCAACTGAACAAAATTCGTGATAACCCTCGGCAGCATCTGAGCAAAATCCGAGATAACCCCTGGTGATATTTGAGAAAGAATAAATCTTGGAAAGAATGAATGAATCTGGGAAGGAATTATTGAATCTGGAAAAGAATGAATAAATCTGAAAAAGAATGAATGACTCTGGGAGAGAATGAATGAATCTGGGAAAGAATTTCAGGAAGAATGAATGAATCTGGGAAAGAAAGAATGAATCTGGGAAAGAAATGATGAGTTTGGGAAAAAATGAATGAATATGAGAAAGAATGACGAATCTGGGGAAGAATGAATGAATCTGGGAAAGAAATGATGAGTCTGGAAAGAATGACTGAATCTGAGAAAGAATGAATGAATCTGGGAAAGAATGGATGAATCTGAAAAAGAAAGGATGCCTTGTTTACTATTCTAGGTAGAAGTGTATTGAATTATTCTATAGGCAAAAGCGAATATAAGATCAGAAACGCTTCTATTTAAACCTCAAGGTTTTTTTCTTTCAAAAATTTTATAAATTTAAAACCTGAATTTTTGCTTCCTTTAAACCTCAGGGGTTTTTTCAAAAAATTGTTATCAAGAGAGTAACCTTAAATTCGGGGTTCCCATTATCCCTTTTAGGATTAACATTGACCAAGCTCAAAAGCAAAATGCCCCTAGTTTGACAGGAAAGATTGCACTGGAGATAATTGAACACATATTTTTTTTTAAATGCCCCTAGTGTAAGGGGGAAAAATACATGCTGTTGAAAAAAGAGAAGTGCTCTCTACTATAAAGGTTTGAAATATTTGATTACCACAAGCGCAATAAAGATTCAACTTTTAATTTTGACTTTTATATTGAAGATGTTGAGTTAGGCTCAAGAGAACAAAATATTTACTTTCTAGATTCATTGTAGAATCCACCATTTTCCCTCTTGGTTCACTTAGGATGTAAACAAATTCAGATCAATCGTAGACAAGATACTCGTAACTTCCCAGTCTTTTCCTAGTTTAAGCTGGGTACTGAAACTTGGTCACTCAGACTTCTAATATTTAGGTTCGGACCACCCTTTTAGATTTTCAATTCAATGAATATTTTCTTTTGATTTTTTTGTCGTCTTAACTTTTGCCTAGATCGCCTTTTCAGGTTTTCGATCTAGCAAGTCTTATATTTTTTATTTTTTTGCTCTGATTGTTGTCAGGGCCATCCTTTCGGATTTTCAACATTGTGAGCTTACCTTAATTTTTGTTTAAGTTGCCATTTCAGGTTTTCAACTTAGTAGGTTTTTTTCCTTGCTCTAATTGTTGCCAAGACCGTCCTTTAGGATTTTCAACCTTGTGAGCTTGCTTTAATTTTTGCCTAAGTCGTCCTTTCGGATTTTCAATCTAGCAGGCCCCATTTTTCTTTTTCTTCATTTTTTAACTTGTAGAGTTACTGTCTAATCATGCTTTGCTACTTTCCTTGACTTTTTCACACAGTACTTAGGAGGACTTTCATGGATAAGCTTAGGATTGGGTATAAAAAGAAAGGAATTTTGAGGCTCAAAAATCCTGAATTCTCCTTGTATGGCATTTCTTTTAAATTATTTTATTTTTCTCTTTGAGTTTTCTTCCCCATTTTGATAATAACTTTTTTTGAATTTTTTTTTTGGATTTTTTTATGTAGGGGAATCTACTTTTTATTTTGACGTAGTCGAGCTTGAAATAACTTATCAGGTTGCCTACGTACCTCAAAATTTTGGGATCAGACCAAAACGTAGTTCAAAATTTCCCTCCTGTAGGTTAGGTGATCGGGCTGAGCAAGAAAAGATAATTTTTTTTATTTGAAAAAGGCTGCAAAGGGCTGAAAAAGGAGATATTGAACTTGATAACATGAAAATTTATTTGGCCAAAGATGACCTCCTTAAATGTAGTACCACTTGATCTGGTCAAGGTTGGTTGGTTCTGGTAATTCGATTCCATCATGATCTTGAAGTCTGACAGTTTTTCCCGGTAACATTTCTTTAATGAATGATCTCTCCAATTGAGTTCATACTTCCTCCTAAGGTCGAGGAGGGATGCTCAATTTTCTTTGACCTGTAAATGATGAACTTTAACCTTCTTGTCAAATATGTGAGCAACTCTACTCTGATAAGCTTGCACATAGTACAGAACTCTAAGTTGATTTTCTTCAATCAAGTTTCGTTTTTCATACCGTTGATAGTCCCAATCTGTTTCTAACATTTGGTTTTCCATCAAGACCTTGAGATACAAGATTTCCATTTCAACTAGTAAGACTACTCCCATATCATACACTAGAGAGTAGGGAATAGTTCCAATAGAAGATTGTATTGAAGTATGATACGCCCAAAGTGTGAATGACAGCTTCTCTGACTAATCCTGATGTAATTGACATATTTTCTTGATGGTCATTTTGATATTTTTATTGGCTACTTCAACTGCTCCATTAATTTGAGGACAGTAGGGAGATGATGCTAGATCTTGAACTTTTGAGCATAGAGTAATAATCTTGACTTTGAAGTATGGCTCGTTATCAGATATTAATTACAAAGATACCCTGTATCGACTTATGATAGATGTAGTGAGGACAACATTGATATGTTTCGTAACATCTTCTTTGATCTCATAGGTATTTTCATTTCATCGAGCGAGTATCTATTCCATGTCGCGCAACACCCAAGATTGCACCTAACATATCCTCATCAGACGACGCGAACAAGTCTTTTGAAATTTCTGAGTAAATTCATTGTCCATTCGTGTTCCTCTAGGGATAAGATGATATATATTTAAATCTCTTTAGAAATTATTTTATGTTCCAAGGTCAATGACCTTTGCTTTCTTGATTAAAGGTTGAGCCCGACTCTTATCTTCTTGCTAAGGAGAGAAATCTATCCTTGAAGCCAAATTAATAGTTAATTCGTTAATGCGCTCGAGCTATTGAAAAATTTCATTTATTCAAATAGGACGACAGACGTCATTCTAGACTTGGCAAACTAACTCGACTTAAAAGGGAAAGAGTAGACTCTATCTAAAGAGAACATGATATTGATGGATTGATAAAAAAAATTGGACTCAAGCTAAACCACATGACTCATGAAAATTCAAGACAACTACCCACAACGGGCTTGATTACGAACTGCGGACTCGATATTGACGTTTGTTCTAACTGACTAGATTTACAACCCTAGCTAGACGATGGACGATTGAGCTTAGGTACAATGATAACCCCATCAAAAGTGAATTCCAGTGCTACCCCATTGATAACATTTTAATAAATCCTAGGATTTTATTGAATTTGTGTACCAATCCATTAAACAATCCATTCATGCAACTCTATTGAACTTTTGAAAATTATTAACAAATAATGTTTCCATTGAATAAAAACTTTCACACATCTGATTATTTTTTCTAATCATTGTCTTTTTGGAAAAACATATTTTAATAATTTTTCAAGGTTCATGCAAATAATAGATTTTTTTTGGAAAAATCTATTTTTTTCTTTAGAAAAACATATTTCAGAAATTTTCCAAGGTCCATGCAAAAAATAGATCTTTTGTAAATCATTTTTTCATGAAGGAATAAATCTTTTGTGAATCATTTTTCTTCTTTTTCTTTTCTTTTAGGAAATATTTTTCTATTTTTTCTTTTCTTTTTAGAAAACATTTCTTTTAAAATGGGTTGAAACCGAATTAGAAGAATTTGAATTCCATTTTGATTTAAATAGCCTGGCCCACCATGATTGTTGGATCAAAATGGACTGGGTCATTATGAATCATTGCCAAGTTTTTTTTTAAATGAACTTTTTATTGCGTTGGTACACCCAGTAATACAGTAATTTCGAATTAGGTTTAAACAAAAAGATTGCTCATTGAGGACAAAACCGTACATTCCTGATCTCATCATTTGTAATATCCACTTCCAATAGACAACCTGGGAACACCCACGATAAGTTCGAGTCGTGACCTATGGGGAAGTTTTTAGACTCTAGGTTTACTACGTGCAATGCAATTTATCTGGCCACCCTTGCCCAAGTGTACCTATATACCTCTCGATACGTGGTGACTTGTTTTGATATAGTGTATATGTGGCTCCCCGCCAAATGCTAACACAAATCCCAAGGCCAAATCCCAAGGCACTAGGTGGCACCTCGAATTTCGGCATGGTCTCCTCTGTTTATGTTAGCGTTTCAATCACGAACTCAAACCTGATAAACCAATTTATAACAAAACCTAATATAAAAATGTAGATACAGGAAAATAACAGCGGAATACTAATTACATCTAACATGTAAGTAGATCAGAGTGCAGAAGATTTATCAATATACAGGCTTACCAAAATGATGAGTGTCTCCAAACACTCAATTATACGCACATTTTCTGGATATTTATCTTGATTTTTGTACCTATTTCTCTATATTAAGATAATAATCATGATAAGCCTCAAACCACCACGTTGCATGTTAATTAGGCTTAATTATATATAAATAAATTCATTTACTAGATAAATCTAATTACGTGTGTTTCTTGTGCAGAAAATCAACAATTTGGAATCAAAATCTCAAGGCAAAAGCATTTGGGCCCACTTTTGAATGCCCTAACACTTTGGAATGCCCTAATCCTTTGGAATGCCCTAATCCTTAACTCATATTCTCCTCTTTTGTCTTTTTGTGCAAAGAAAAGTGGAGGCTACTTTTAGACTCTTCTACACACATTTTTCTCTATAAATAGAGCCTTCATTTCTAGAGAAAGAGTCCCATCTTGGTTCTCTTATCCAAGACTCCTTTAATCTAAGGCTCTTTGCCTATTCTCTTATTTTTTATATTTTCATTTTCTAGTTATTTTCTTTTGGTTAACTAGTCTTGTAAGAAGTAGAAGAAGAAGAGTTGTAATTTTCTCCATGAAATGAAGAAAAGTTCTTTCATCTCTTGTCTTCCCTCTCTTGCAATGACATTAGGCTAAGTTCCCCTCCATTGGAGAGTGGAAAAGCCTAGAGCAAGTTCTTGTGTTATTTCTAATTTTATGCCTTTCTTTTATTAAAATGCTTATGAATTCTCTTTAAGTTTCTTGCACATTTTATTCTTAATATAGATACTTTATGCTTAGATTAGATCAAGATAAAGTATGCTTAAATTAGATAATTTGTGTAGTAAGAAGTTCTCAAGAAATTCTACTTTGTTTTTGTTCCTTTATTTCATTTTAATTGCAAAACTTTCCGATCTAAGGAGCTAACACCAAGCCCTTATGATTGAGTTATAAAAAGGCTAGAGACTAGAAATTGCTCATTAACATGTTTTAGGTAGATCCACCTCCAATGGTGTTTTAATTCATAAGTTTACTTGCTTTTAATTTCATTTACTTTAGTTTATTTTCTAGCAATTTTACATCTTCTTATAAGTTCAAAAATACAAAGAAAAACAGTTTTAATTCCTTTTAGTTAATTTGAATTTTATCTTCTTAGCTTAGCTCTATTCCTCCTTTCTCTTGGGTTCGATCCCCTACTTGCCCCACAAGTAGGTAAACTAAGATTATATTAACTCCGGTGAGAAGAACAACGATAGTCTCATCACAAAACACTCTCACTCTAACATAGGCCTAAACTCTCAAATCCAAAAACTACATACATCTTGGATGAAACTGACAACACTAAGGGATGTGGCCCTAGTGCTCACCAGGCAATAAACTCTGATCGTCAATCTGATCGACCGGATACTCTTCAATTACTGACTCTACGCCTGTCTCAGTGGCTGCAAGTGCTGAAACTAAAAAAAATAGGAAGGAAAGGGTGAGTAACAATGGCTACTCAGTAAGTCCACAGCCAATTCCTACTAATAACCCTTCCTAAGTATGATCGAATAAAGCATACTGAACATTTTAATACATATAAGGTTTTACAAGATAAAATACGATCAACTGGTACATATAGCCAGGGATGAGCAACTAAACAGTTTAAAAATTACACATAACATCTTATCCATACTCATTATACATTTTCCATTTTATGCAAATAATGTTGACAACATTAAAATAATAGACATGCTTCTCAGTTTGTAATTCAAAATATAACAACAGATACATAATACAAGTGGTGGAGTATTGGAATTAAAGAGTTGGGATTCACGACTGGATCGCTCCCAGTCAGGACATGATATTCCCCAAACATCGTAGTTCCTGATTTTGTGGCTGGTCGTGTCTACCATGCTTGCGGGACCATTTATCCGGCTCAGGCTGGCCGTTTGACGTGACCGTAAGCAATGGGTCTCTTTTCGATGTGTCAGAACGTTCGACTACTACTAGATTGTTAGTGATCACTGACTAATCATCTTCGTCTATGCCTATCAGGCGTGCATGTGATTCTCAAAATGACACTCCACTCGTATACGACCACCTTTACAATACACGTTCACTGGTAAAGATAAGAAAGGAATGGACCCGGATTCCAGTTGTGACTCCACTCTCATACGCGTCCCATACCACGTATGAGTTTGGTGGTCCCTACCGTACATCCAAGGATAGTGCACCCCTCCGGATGATGTGACACACTATCCCTTCAGGCATTCACAAACCCTTTAACAGCTCACAAAATAGTTACGTATATATATAGTTTTTCATTTAAAACAAAAGAGAAATTAACAGAACAGGATTGAGAATGGATATCCAGTTCCTACCATGCAACTGTGGCCACCCGGCCTAAAAGTAAATAACAATACTCAGCGCACGCGTTAACATAATCGGAAATAAACATGCAACCCTTTCATTAATAACCTGGATATCCTTTCACCAACCTACATACAACATACAATGTAAAATACAGACATCACCCCTCGGGCGTGATTCTGACATTTTACCATTCATTCCCTTTTCCCATTCTCTCGACATTCTCACTTTTCATCTTTCCAAATCAACCATCCATTTCCAACCTTTCAAAGTCATTCTTTTGGCCTTTCCATTGAAAACCATCAAAGTTTATAAAAAAAACAAGGTCCCAGCGATGCTCGGAACCAAGGCTGTTAAAAATTGAGAAAGCTGGTGAAAATTTGGCTAAGTGTCAGAAACTCAATTTTTCAAAGTTCTTGAAATTGAAAACGAGTTTTTCGAAATGAAAGTCTCGATCATGAGATTCGACACCATAGAGTTTTTTGTAATCTAATTCAAAGGAACGCGAAAGTTATTTCATTTTGAAAATTTGCCGAAAACGTCGAAAATTACGTTTTGTTCTTGAAACCAAAATTTGAATTTTGATCCTTTGAGATTTAGATCTTAAAACCATTCCCATTGTTCCGAAATGGGGGGTAAAACCTTAATTTCATTAGAAAACTTAAAGTAAATGAAAAGTAAAAATTAAAGAGGACATTTACTTAAATGTTTTTTATGAAATGAAGGATGAGAAATAGTGTATAAGGTGTGAGGAGGTCAAGCCAAGAGTCAGAACACTGTTCTGATCAAAACTGTGTCTGTCGGTGGCTGTCGACGGCAGAATCAGGATGCTGTCGGTGGAACCGACAGTTTACTCATCGACAGATGTCGGTGGGACCGGCGGTTTTACCGACAGTATAAAATTTTCGGCGATTCTTGATTTCATCGGTGGCAGAAGCTTCATTCTGTCGGTGGGACCGACAGAATGCTTTCGGTAGGTGCCGGTGGCACGGACCCTACCCGCCTACAGCCTGAACCTCACCGAACTTTCGAGTTTTCGATCCCCTTTTCGATTTCTTCTTCCATTCTTCGAACCATTCGACCCACCCACGATTTTGTTATCAAAATTCGATAAAACGTAAACAAAACACCTACTTCTACCATGAATTTGAAATCAAACACCAATTTCTACCATTTAAATGCAAACAATAAGTTTTGTTTCAAAACCCTAAATGCACATTTGAGAAATCTAAAACTACCAATAAGAATTGGAAGTCCCTTACTTGGTTGTGGACGCCAAGGATACAAGTTAGCACTACAAATCAGGGTTGGATGGCTCGAGAGTCGAGGTTGGGCTGACTTGGATGCCAAATAAGCAAGGGTTTGCAAGGTATCCGACAATGACGTTCTCATTCGCTTCTACAATGAAGTATAGACGTAGCTCCTAACTCGATGAAGCCCTCGGATGGAATGTGTTGGGGTTTACTCGAGCTACCCGGCTGGTTTTGATGGAGGATGGAGAAAACGAACAAGAATGAACGACCAAAGGTGGTGAAGTTGTAGCCCTCATCGTGGCCGACAACTTTGCCTTCTTCGTCGAGGTTCAACTCAGACTCGTTCGCTCTAGAACATGGTGAGAATGGGTTGAAACCCTAGGTCTAGAGAATGGCTGAGTTGAGTTCTTTAGAGAAGAATGAGGAAGTGAAATGAAATAAAAGAAAGTGAGTTTTCTTTTATAAGAGGGCTGAGGGTATACTTGTAATTTTCCCATCATTTCTAGTTTCGATCGTAACTTAACTATTCGGACTCGGAAAACAACAAACGAATTTACCATTTCGAATAATTTTTCACTACGGATCTAATGGTATCATCAAATCTTTTCGATTCTCGTTCTAACAAAATTCCACTATTTTGGATCCCACTTAACGCGAAATTCGAGGATTTGTTAACTTTTTCCTCCGAACTCGAATTCGAACTTGCTTACAAGCTAATGTATATATTCCGATCCTTTTGAATCTAATGGCGAAGTCGGTTTTTCTCAAAATTAATCATAGCAATATTCGAGTATTTTACTCTAAATCTCTCCTTCGACATTTTCCTCGAGACTTGAGTTGAAAATCCGGGGTGTTACATTCTCCCCCCTTAAATAAAAATTTCGTCCTCGAAATTTGAATCATATCTTATCGAACTTTTTCGCCACCCTACTAACACAATATGTATACCCAACCACACCTGTATGCCATTATCATTCATTCAAGTTTTCAAGCCCATTTCTTTTATAACTCCTAACCACATGTCACATAGTTTTCATCAACCCAATACATGCATCCATTAATCACTCCAAATCATTCTCATGCCCCAACTAATTTATCATTTGTATAATCATCGAATACAATGAACTCACATCATATCAATTCCCCACCAATTTCTATCAAAAATTCCTTTATACCTCCTCTATCATTTATCATTGTTTTCCTTGCCAACTATATCGCCTAGGATGCGTACTTGCACCTACAATGAAAATCACTCTTTAATATGTTGTTTTACTACAAACACTACTATACTAACACTACTTCGCAAATCACACATCAATCTTTATTCCCAATACACCAATATTTCTACATTCGAATCCATATTCCAAGTTTTGCTTATCGTGATATTTCCTCAAGGCCTTTGTCATAATCTTCGTGATTTAAAAACCTTAATCATGAGGGTAACTCTTACATCAAATAAATTATTTCACAATTAAATCACGCGTGAAGGGTCTGACAAATACTTCTTCGGCATAGCACGTAGAACACGTGGTGAACCTACTTAAAATCCATTCAACTATTTCAAACAGTACCATAAGCCGCAAGTCACATGCCTTCTTTCCCTACTCCCAAAATCACAGTATTGACTAGTTACTGTTTAAATATCATTGTAATATCAATTAATTCTTATTCATGTAACTATATATTTTTCTTAAATCATACATATTTCCACTTATCACCCAATACAGATAATACCATGATTAGTCTTTACAAATCTCAAAACTATCTCTCGTGAATTTCAATTCATAAACAGTATCGTTGTCTTACCTTCTTCATCTATCTTCTCACAATTCCCTTAAGTTACCATTAATGCAATCTTATCACAACATTATTCTTCCTCGTATCTTATAGTGATCCACCTTGTTTTCAAAACTACATTTTTCTACCTAACTCTTTCCTACCGTCATTCCAATCGTTTCAACAATACTATTCACTTATACAATCGTCAAATTCAACATGCTCCCCCATTCATAAATTCTTTTCTTACTTCTCCTAATGAAGCGCATCTTTCACACATCAAGTTTTACTTCAAAATACTCGTTCATTCTTGTCATCCACAAAAATTTCAATTTTCAATTGCATACCTAATAATTTTTTTGTAGGTTCCTACTTAATCTTCCAAGAACCTCATTTTTCCTCCCCAAGGTATCACTCTAACCTCACTTTTTAACAATTACTTTTAGCCTTAATTCACACCTACTCAACACCATATTATTATCATATCTTGAATATACTTATACCACAACACACATCTCTACTCATACTACCCTTCCTACCTTACCTAACTGTGCCTATCTCCTCAACATTCTTTGTCCCATAGTTCTCCACAACTTTCCTGATAGTGTTGTAACTAGTTTTATTACTCGATCCGTCTCAATAAATTACTGGCTCCAATAAGTGTGCAAAATTTTTGCAACAATATATGTTCTAAAGGAATCAATATTGAATAGAACTCCAATTTCTAACATCATAATTAAAAATCATACCTTCTAAGACATTGTCGGAGACAGTCGGTTCCTCTTGGGTCACAATCCCTGCCTGTGACTGTGATAGATGGCACTCTCTCCTAATATGTCCCACTTGACCACACCCATAACAGGTTAATGACTTTGTCTTTATAGATTTCTGTGGAGTGGGCAATCGGTAAACTGGAGTCTGTACTCTCTGGACCTGCTTCGTTGGTTCTCTTAGCCCTATTAGCCCCGTTGGAGTTCCAACCACTCTATAGCTCAGTGATAAGGGCACCCTGCAACTCGGTGGTGTAGTAGCTCCATACTGTGCATACGTTGATCCAGAGGCAGTTGGCTTTGAATACATCGGTCTCTTGGCCAGGTCTGGTCTGAAAGGAAGAGAGGTCAGGGGTTGACTGGTCTGTTCCTGGGATATTTGTAATTCCATCCCCCCTCATTTTCGACCGCTAGTTCGATTCGCTTGTGATGCTATAAGCATGCCATCGACCTTGTTAGAATCCAGTGACCTTATTATTCCTTGAATTGACCCATCTAACATCTTTCTGAGCCACGCATCTCTGATCGGTCGACGTGGACCTGAACATTGCACCCCTGTGTGTCCCAACTTACCACATTCATAACACGCTACCACTTTTTCTTTCGATTGATTTAACATAATATGATGTTGTTTCTTACAAAACTCCTCCATTTCTTGCATGGGTATTTCTATAGTCTCGCTACTTATGTATGGTCGTTTTCTCCGTGACCCTACTAGTTTCGAAATTGTCTGTCTCTTGTTGGATCCTAACTCTCCTTCTTCAAATAGGCTTGGAGGCGATGATTGTACTATCCTTATTTCTTCCCGTAGTCCTCTTTGTGTTGGAATATCTACTCTAGGGTCTTTTTGGGATTCATCCTTAAAATAGTGGTCGAGCTTTTCTTCTATCTTTTCTAACCTCTTTGTCTGTTGCCCCACTATAATCATTTGAGCCTCAAACATCTCTGATTGTCTCTTTTCCATGCGTGCTTGACTTTGGGATAATTCTGAGACTGCTTCTATTAACTGTTCTATCTTGGTCAGTTTACTCGACCCAGGTAGGTCTTCCCCACCACTTTGACTCCGCGTCATGGGTCCAGTTGTAACTCTACTTCCTTGCATCTTTCCTAACCTGCGAGTTCAGTAGTCTACTATTTATCAGAAGCAAGGTACTCCTTAGATCCATGTCAACATCATTATTACGAAGCATTAACCATTATTATAATACGGAATCTAGTAATGAACACCATTTTCATTACTGTAGAATGAACCTAGAATCTTATCTTAGACTTACTAGGCTCTACGGACTTCTAGACACGGGAGAGCTTGTAATCCCAATACGGAACCACTGATAAGCTCGGACATCGAATTCCTAGCGACGCTCTATAATTATCTCTAATGCTTGTGGTATCAATCTATTATCCAAAGTATAACGGATCTGTATCCCATATGGATCTAATATTGTGCTCTGATACCATCTGTGGCGCCCCGCCAAACGCTAACACAAATCCCAAGGCCAAATCCCAAGGCACTAGGTGGCACCTCGAATTTCGGCATGGTCTCCTCTGTTTATGTTAGCGTTTCACGGAACTCAAACCTGATAAACCAATTTATAACAAAACCTATATATAAAAATGTAGATACAGGAAAATAACAGCGGAATACTAATTACATCTAACATGTAAGTAGATCAGAGTGTAGAAGATTTATCAATATACAGGCTTACCAAAACAATCTCACTCTAACATAGGCCTAAACTCTCAAATCCAAAAACTACATACATCTTGGATGAAACTGACAACACTAAGGGATGTGGCCCTAGTGCTCACCAGGCAATAAACTCTGATCGTCGATCTGATCGATCGGATACTCTTCAACTACTGACTCTACGCCTGTCTGAGTGGCTGCAAGTGCTGAAACTAAAAAAAATAGGAAGGAAAGGGTGAGTAACAATGGCTACTCAGTAAGTCCACAGCCAATTCCTACTAATAACCCTTCCTAAGTATGATCGAATAAAGCATACTGAACATTTTAATACATACAAGGTTTTACAAGATAAAATACGATCAACTGGTACATATAGCCAGGGATGAGCAACTAAACAGTTTAAAAATTACACATAACATCAATTATCCATACTCATTATACATTTTCCATTTTATGCAAATAATGTTGACAACATTAAAATAATAGATATGCTTCTCAGTTTGTAATTCGAAATATAACAACAGATGCATAATACAAGTGGTGGAGTATTGGAATTAAAGAGTTGGGATTCACGACTGGATCGCTCCCAGTCAGGACATGATATTCCCCAATAACATCGTAGTTCCTGATTTTGTGGCTGGTCGTGTCTACCACGCTTGCGGGACCATTTATCCGGCTCAGGCTGGCCGTTTGACGTGACCGTAAGCAATGGGTCTCTTTTCGATGTGTCAGAACGTTCGACTACTACTAGATTGTTAGTGATCACTGACTAATCATCTTCGTCTATGCCTATCAGGCGTGCATGTGATTCCCAAAATGACACACCACTCGTATACGACCACCTTTACAATACACGTTCACTGGTAAAGATAAGAAAGGAATGGACCCGGATTCCAGTTGTGACTCCACTCTCATACGCGTCCCATACCACGTATGAGTTTGGTGGTCCCTACCGTACATCCCAGGATAGTGCACCCCTCCGGATGATGTGACACACTATCCCTTCAGGCATTCACAAACCCTTTAACAGCTCACAAAATAGTTACGTATATATATAGTTTTTCATTTAAAACAAAAGAGAAATTAACAGAACAGGGTTGAGAATGGATATCCAGTTCCTACCATGCAACTGTGGCCACCCGGCCTAAAAGTAAATAACAGTACTCAGCGCACGCGCTAACATAATCGAAAATAAACATGCAACCCTTTCATTAATAACCTGGATATCCTTTCACCAACCTACATACAACATACAATGTAAAATACAGACATCACATCACCCCTCGGGCGTGATTCTGACATCTTACCGTTCATTCCCTTTTCCCATTCTCTCGACATTCTCACTTTTCATCTTTTCAAATCAACCATCCATTTCCAATCTTTCAAAGTCATTCTTTTGGCCTTTCCATTGAAAACCATCAAAGTTTATAAAAAAATAAGGTCCCAGCGATGCTCGGAACCAAGGCTGTTAAAAATTGAGAAAGCTGGTGAAAATTTGGCTAAGTGTCAGAAACTCAATTTTTCAAAGTTCTCAAAATTGAAAACGAGTTTTTCGAAATGAAAGTCTCGATAATGAGATTCGACACCATATAGTTTTTTTGTAATCTAATTCAATGGAACGCGAAAGTTATTTCATTTTGAAAATTTGCCGAAAACGTCGAAAATTACGTTTTGTTCTTGAAACCAAAATTTGGATTTTGATCCTTTGAGATTTAGATCTTAAAACCATTCCCATTGTTCCGAAATGGGGGGTAAAACCTTAATTTCATTAAAGAACTTAAAGTAAATGGAAAGTAAAAATTAAAGAGGACATTTACTTAAATGTTTTTAATAAAATTAAGGATGAGAAATAGTGTATAAGGTGTGAGGAGGTCAAGCCAAGAGTCAGAACACTGTTCTGATCAAAACTGTGTCTGTTGGTGGCTGTCGGCGGCAGAATCAGGATGCTGTCGGTGGAACCGACAGTTTACTCATCGACAGATGTCGGTGGGACCGACGGTTCTGCCGACAGTATAAAATTTTCGGCGATTCTTGATTTCATCGGTGGCAAAAGCTTCATTCTGTCGGTGGGACCGACATAATGCTTTCGGTAGGTGCCGGTGGCACCGACCCTACCTGCCTACAGCCTGAACCTCACTCGAACTTTCGAGTTTTCGATCCCCTTTTCGATTTCTTCTTCCATTCTTCGAACCATTCGACCCACCCACGATTTTGTTATCAAAATTCGATAAAACGTAAACAAAACACCTACTTCTACCATGAATTTGAAATCAAACACCAATTTCTACCATTTAAATGCAAACAATAAGTTTTGTTTCAAAACCCTAAATGCACATTTGAGAAATCTAAAGCTACCAATAAGAATTGGAAGTCCCTTACTTGGTTGTGGACGCCAAGGATACAAGCTAGCACTACAAATCAGGGTTGGATGGCTCGAGAGTCGAGGTTGGGCTGACTTGAATGCCAAATAAGCAAGGGTTTGCAAGGTATCCGACAATGACGTTCTCATTCGCTTCTACAATGAAGTATAGACCTAGCTCCTAACTCGATGAAGCCCTAGGATGGAATGTGTTGGGGTTTACTCGAGCTACCCGGCTGGTTTTGATGGAGGATGGAGAAAACGAACAAGAATGAACGACTAAAGGTGGTGAAGTTGTAGCCCTCATCGTGGCCGACAACTTTGCCTTCTTCGTCGAGGTTCAACTCGGACTCGTTCGCTCTAGAACATGGTGAGAATGGATTGAAACCCTATGTCTAGAGAATGGCTGAGTTGAGTTCTTTGGAGAAGAATGAAGAAGTGAAATGAAATAAAAGAAAGTGAATTTTCTTTTATAAGAGGGCTGAGGGTATACTTGTAATTTCCCCATCATTTCTAGTTTCGATCGTAACTTAACTATTCGGACTCGAAAAATGACAAACGAATTTACCATTTCGAATAATTTTTCACTACGGATCTAATGGTATCATCAAATCTTTTCGATTCTCGCTCTAACAAAATTCCACTATTTTGGATCTCACTTAACGCGAAATTCGAGGATTTGTTAACTTTTTCCTCCGAACTCGAATTCGAACTTTCTTACAAGCTAATGTATATATTCTGATCCTTTTGAATCTAATGGCGAAGTCGGTTTTCCTCAAAATTAATCATAGCAATATTCGAGTATTTTACTCTAAATCTCTCCTTCGACAGTTTCCTCTAAATCTCACCATTTAATTTCCTCGAGACATGAGTTGAAAATCTGGGGTGTTACAGTATAGGTGATAATCTAAGTCTCCAACTCAAATCTCTGAAATAAAAAAGCAGCCAGTTTAATCCCCAACTGAGAGGTGGCGCACGATGCTGAGCAAGGGCCCACTTAAATACCTCTTTTCTAGAATAGACGTTGTCTATTCCCCTCGTACAATAGGGTACAACGGGGTAGGATCTCACTTAGGCACTAATTTTGACCAAGAAGTGCAGTTGGTGAACTTAGATGAACTTTGATATACCATATAGGTACGAGTATAGGGTTGGTGATCAAGACATGTGACTTTGCGACTTGCAATAGGACAAAAAGCTCAGATTGCCCTAGCATTGGTGCATCGATATACCTTTCAAAGTCACATGATCAAATGGTATTGATGTCTCAATTTTATAACCATTCATGAAACGAAGGTAATAAATAACACTTGGTTTTCCTTAGTTGTTAAGATAAGTTCACTTGGATCTTTTGCAACTATTATGTTAAAAGGCCATCTTTGAATCAAACACTTGCTTTGGTATTTGTTTTTAGGGCTATAACTTTTTCCCTAAAACTAATCAAACTCAGAAGGATCTTAGATCAAGATAACATTGGATTAAGTGAAGGGCTCTCTCTACGATCATTTATTTATGATGAGCTCGAGAAAGCAACGGATGGTTTCAAAGAAGAATTGGGTAGGAGATCTTTTGGAACCATTTTCAAAGGGAATTCATCGAACAGTTAGATCGAAGAGGCCATTCCTATCAAGAGTCTAGATAGAGTGTCTGAAGAAGGAGAAAGTGACTTTAAAATTGAGATGAGAGTGATTGGGAGAACCCATCATAAAAACCTAGTCCAATTGCTAGGTTACTGCCATGAAGGCCTTAATAGGCTTCTAGTATACAAGTACATGAGTAATGGGTCGCTCGCAAACTTCATCTTTAGCCGTGAAAAATGACCGAATTGGGATCAAAGAGTGGGAATTACTTTGAACATAGCTAGAGGCCTCTTATATCTACACAAAAAGTGTGAGACCCAGATAATCCATCGATACATAAAGCCTTAGAACATACTCGTGGATGAGTACAACGGCGCGAAAATAGCTGATTTCGGGTTAGCAAAGCTATTGAAGTCTGACCAATCAAGGACTTACAATTATGCTAGAAGAACTAGAGGATATGTTGAGTCTGAGTGGCATCGAAACATGCCCATAACTGTTAAGGTTGACATGTAATGCTTTGGGATTGTGTTATTGGAGATCATATGTTGTCAAAAGAATTTGGACATGAAACTGGTTGAGGAAGAAGTTGTTCTTGTGGATTGGGTGTATGACTGTTTTGAAAGTGACCAAGTGGGGTAAGTTGGTGAGGGATGAAGAGGTGGACAATAATAGGTTGCTAAGAATGGTGACGGTGGCTCTGTGGTACATCCAAGACGAGCCTTCACTTCGTCCTTCCATGAAGAAGGTGGTCTTAATGTTGGAAGGGACTATAATACTCCAATTCCTCCTAGTCCTACTTTATTTCTGAGCACCATCTAAATGTATTCTTCCATCCAGTGTATGATAACTCTCACTACATGTCTCACTTCTAATCATAAAATAATTCAATTTGTATTTTTTATATGGTGCTCCCTAAATTGACACGTTTGATAACTAAGGTGAGAATGATCTATGTTGGTTATGGTCCAAAGTTTTTCTCTTGTTCTTATTTGCTAGAGATCTCTAGGGTTGTAACTTTCAAAATAATTTTGCCAAACCCACCTTGTTAATTTCAATCCCTCAAGCTTCAAATGCCAAGACCTCCTGATTCCAAATGATTACAAACAACTTTCCATTGGACTAGATGAATAGACTATTCCAAAACAAGGCCATTCCAAAGAAAAAGATTCAGCAAAGACTCAATTTTTTAGCACACTCATTGGAATATTGAATAAGCAGACCACTAAATATTAAAACTTAACAAAACTGATTTTATGATTTCTAACTAAATTTTTATAAATATGATTTATTAACGGTTGACACATAGAGTGGGTTAGTCTAGAAGAAAACAAAGGAAGGCCCTAGTACCTTACAACCAATCTACCTTTACAAAACCCAAGAATTGCAAGTGCATTTTCTTGGTCATAAAAAGATTGGCTAAAGAAAACTTGACTATTTTTCTCATTAACAAAAAAGGTCAGAAATCTAAGAAAATTGATTCAACACACCCCAAATAGCCATTCAAGAAGAACAAGAATTTTGTGAGAAACGTAATATATCATCCACAAAAATTAGACACCAAAAATTTTAGGGATTAGAATATATCCATTTTCTTGTAAAATAAATGAAAATGCTGATGAGTGTCTCCAAACACTCAATTATACGCACATTTTCCGGATATTTATCTTGATTTTTGTACGTATTTCTCTATATTAAGATAATAATCATGATAAGCCTCAAACCACCACGTTGCATGTTAATTTGGCTTAATTATATATAAATAAATTCATTACTAGATAAATCTAATTACGTGTGTTTCTTGTGCAGAAAATCAACAATTTGGAATCAAAATCTCAAGGCAAAAGCATTTGGCCCACTTTGGAATGCCCTAACACTTTGGAATGCCCTAATCCTTAAGAGAGAAGAAAGAAGAAAAAAAACATTGAAAAAAAAAAAAGTCATTCTCGTTTTCTTTTTCACCCTTGACAGCAGAACTTAATATGACTGTAACTTTCTACTCCGATCTCTGATTATCTATTAGTGTATATCGATTTGGGATAGAACGAAATTTTCTATAAAATGTGACAAAGTCAGCAAGATTGCGGTAAGTCAGATTCTGTTTTTGAGTCCATTTACTATCATTTCTGCTAATATTTCTGTTTTGTTTCTTGTAGGTGAACATTTTTTTTTCTTCTTTTCTTTCAATTTCCTTTAATCTTTAGTTAAGTTTATTTTTCTGTTTTAGAAACTCTTGTATAGGATTTCTTGTAATTTTTATTAATTATCCAAGAAGGCTTGGATTGTAATAGACTAAGGAAGGACGACGGGTGGACAATACCGTCACGGCTCCTTAGGTTCGCACACCAAAATTGGAGTTGGTGGCCTAAGTCGACTCAAACCGTCTTCACCCCGTCTAGCACGGGAGGTAATCCTGAAACACCCACGCCTCTCTTTGCTAGTGGGTTACTCCTTGCCTTTGTATGTTATTTTTTCAATTTGCACACACTTGGAATAGTTAATTAGGTAGTAAAGAGCACCCCTCTCATAGGGATGGCATGATAAGATAAGGATTGGAAGTCATTACCAATTCCTTGCTCTAATTAGGATAATCAATTCACTAGTCATCCAATCAAATTAATTAAAATCAATTAGACTTGACTATAGGGCCCACGAGCTCAATAGGAGAAATTTCGCTTTAAGTTGTGCCAATTGCGCTTTTTGGTCATTTTTGTATCTATAAGATCTTTTCCTTTGAGGGGATAGACTCAGTCTATTCAAGAAAGGAAGGTATTTAAGCGTGCTCTTGCTTATGCATTATGCTCCTCCTTCGATCTGGAGATCCGAATGATTCAAACTTGACTTCATAGAACCGAGTTGGAAGGCTAGTTGCGCTATTTCTACCCAGTTAGGAGCTGTCTAGCTTTAGGCAACCTATCTAGGTCCAGTCTTTTCTTTTCGTGATTGTTTAATCGACTGTGTGATTTGTATGCTTGGTAGACATTCACAAAATAACGTGTTAGAACCATTTGATCCTGAGATCGAACGTACCATCAGTAGGATACGCAAGACACCATCAGTAGTTATGATGGGTGATCGAGAGCGAACTCTCAATGAGCTCTTCGCTCCAACTTCCGCATCTCCTCCCACATGCATTGTTTTACCGTTGAACAATGCACCTCAGTTTGAAATTAGGGCTGCCACCATCAATATGCTCCCTAAGTTCCACGGTTTAGAGCGTGAACAACCTTACACCCATCTTAATCGATTCTTGACTATATGTCAAACTTTTAGAAATCAGAATCTAGATGAGGAGAGTATCAAGCTTATTCTGTTCCCATTATCCTTGGAAGACCATGCAGCTGCGTGGTTGAACTCCCTAACACCCAATTCCATATCTACCTGGGATGTTCTATCAAAAAAATTTATGGCCAAATTCTACCCCGTGGCCAAAACTGAGAAAATGAAGGACTCTATTAGAAATTTTAGAGCCCGTCTTGATGATGAATTTTCCCAAACTTGGGAAAGATTCAATGATTTATTGGTCAAGTGCCCACACCATGGCATTGACAAAGCACAGTTGGTGCAAAGTTTTTATAGAGGATTAACAATGAATCAACGTACCTTAGTCGAGTCAATGCATAAGGGTCAGTTCATGAACCAGACTCCCAACCAAGCGTACGATTTCCTCGTAGAGTTAGCTGAGAGTGCTCAAAACTGGAGTACTAACTAAGAAGAATTTGATAGAGACGATCCGGTTAGGAAGACAGGCATGTATGAGATGAAGGCAGACCCTGATCTCAAAAATGTCATGTGTTGTAGTCTAGTGAGTGGGATGAATAATCTCACGAAGAAGTGAGATGCCTTTACCATCTCAGCATCCAAACCTCACCTAGACCCTCGTACAATTTCACAAGTGACTGTCGAACCGAGTTCTTTGTGTGTCATATGCGATGGCAATGACCATTTGGTCGAGTGTTGTCCCACCTTGCCTCAAATCAAAGCTGAACAAGCAAATGCGATTAATGGCAATAGTGCTTTTAAGAAGCCAACTCCAAACTCTTTTAGCCAAACGTATCACCCAGATAATAGGTTTCATCCTAATTTCTCATACAGACAGAACGAACCTATTCAATCTAGTGGTCCGTCAGGTTAAATAGGAGTTTTCCTAGGCAATCTAGTTCTTCCACAAACAAAGCCATTGTTCCTCAAGTCCCTTATCAACCCCAACAATCTACCGATTGCAGAGCCATCATACCAGATCCCATGACCAATTACCAGCAGCCTGCCCAACAACAATCGTCTTTAGAATCTATGATTGCCAAGTTGATGAGGCAGCAACAGCAGTTCATCCAAACTCAACAGCAAACCCATCAAAATCAAACTCAGATTAACCAGGTCACTGCGCAATCCATAGCTAAGATGGAAGTTCAGTTGGGGCAGTTAGCTCTTTCCTTGAGTGGGAAGAGAGAAAGGTCAATTTCCTAGTCAGACTATCCCTAACCCTAGAGGTCAACCTTTGATTCCAAACGGATCAAAAGGTCAATACGAAGTAGAAGCCATTCTGGAGCTCCACAAGACTCAGTCCAGGCTATCCACACCTTGCGTTCGGGAAAGAAGGTGGACAACAAGGTCCAACCTATTGACACGGGAGAAAAGGTCTTAGAAAAGGACAAAGTTCAAAAAGAAGCCATAGAGTCTCCAACAGAGAAGAAGAAAGATTTGGAAAATCCTCCTATCATTTTGCCAATTCCAAAAGCTCCATTTCCCCATCGCCTTAGAGATTCTAAAAAAGGTAAGCAGTTTGAGGGTGTCTTAGAAGTCTTCCAAAATGTGCATATCAATATCCCATTCCTAGATGCCATTAAGCAGATACCTTCTTATACGAAATTCTTAAAGGATTTGACCACAGCTAAAAGGAAAATACCATTTCCTCGGGAAGCTATTATGGCAGCCCAAGCTTCGTCACTTATCCAACAAACGATTGCACCAAAATTTAAGGATCCTGGATGTTCGACAATTTCTATTCATATTGGAAATAAAGTGGTCGAAAAATGTCTCTTAGACTTAGGGGCCAGTGTGAACCTTTTACCATATTCGGTTTATAAACAATTAGGTTTGGGGGTTTTGAAACCCACAGATATCACGTTGAGTCTAGCCGATAGGTCCATAAAAATTCCAAAGGGTATAGTTGAGGACGTGATAGTTAAAGCCAAAGATTTCTATTTTCCTATTGACTTTGTTATCTTAGACACAGAGCCAGTCATCAATTCGAACAGTCATATTCCTATCATCTTAGGACGTCCATTCTTAGCTACGTCTGACGTAGTCATTCGTTGTAGAAACAGAATTATGACTTTAGCATTTGGGGATATGAAAGTGAAACTGAACGTCTTCCACAATTTCCAAGGAATTGATGTAGATGATGGTATGGAGGAAGTGAACATGATAGATACGCTAGTCAATCAAACGTATCAAGAATTAGGGTACTCTGATCCCCTAACGAAATATTTGACTCACTTTGGCCTTGACTTGGACGTAGAAGAGTCTATAAGCGAAGTCAATGTTTTGCTTGAATCCGTTCCACTCTTAGATTCTGTGCGGAAGCACGCAAAAGCTGAAAGTCTTCCTGTACGCACATCCAATCTTGTTCCTTCTCATGTCGAGCCTCCAAAATTGGAACTCAAGTCTCTTCCAGAGACCTTGAGATATGCATTTCTTGGCAAGAATCAAACCTTGCCTGTGATCATTTCCTCTCACCTCAATGAAGTCCAAGAGGGAAAGTTGTTAGGAGTATTAAGGGAACATCAAGAAGCTATTGGTTGGAGCATAGCTGACATCAAGGGAATTAATCCATCTGTGGTGATGCACCACATTCGTTTAGAGGATTTTGCTAAACCTTCCTTAGAACCTCAGAGACGACTAAATCCTGTCATGAAAGACGTGGTTCGGATGGAAGTGATGAAATTGCTAGATGCGGGTATTATCTATCCTATCTCTGACAGTCCTTGGGTGAGTCCTATACAAGTAGTTCCTAAGAAATCTGGTATCACTGTGGTAGTGAACCAAGACGACGAATTAATCCCCACTCGAGTCCAAAATGGATGGAGAGTGTGTATCGATTATAGGAAACTCAACTCGATGACTCCTAAGGATCATTTCCCCTTACCTTTCATTGATCAAATGTTAGAGCATCTAGCAGGACATTCTTATTATTGCTTCTTAGATGGTTATTCCGGGTACAACCAGATACCTGTTGCTCCAATCGATCAAGAGAAAACAACGTTCACCTGTCCCTTCGGAACTTTCGCGTATCGTCACATTCCTTTTGGATTATGCAATGCACCCGCTACTTTTCAACGGTGCATGATGAGTATATTTTTCGACATACTAGAAAGATATCTCGAAGTGTTCATGGACGATTTTTCAATTTTCGGACCAGGTTTTGAGGAATGTCTCGATCACTTGACTTTGGTCCTTCAACGTTGCAAAGAGGTCAATCTAGTCCTCAATTGGGAAAAATGCCATTTCATGGTAACATCAGGGATTGTGCTAGGGCACATTGTTTCTGCTAAAGGGATTGAGGTAGATAAGGCAAAGGTAGGTCTAATTGAAAAATTACCACCTCCTAGAACGGTCAAAGAAATTAGGTCATTCCTAGGCCATGCGGGTTTTTATCGTAGATTCATTAAAGATTTTGGGAAAATCTCGAAGCCTTTATGTGAGCTATTGGGAAAGGATGTTCCTTTCGACTTTTCAGAGTCATGTCTCTCTGCGTTCAACAAGCTCAAGTCCGAGTTAACATCGGCACCCATTATTTAACCTCCAAACTGGAGCATTCCATTCGAAGTTATGTGCGACGCTTCAGATTATGCAATAGGCGCTGTTTTGGGTCAGCGAATTGAAAAACAACCTCATGTTATCCAATATGCTAGTAAAACCCTTAACGATGCTCAGCTTAACTACTCTACAACGGAGAAGGAAATGCTAGCAGTGGTCTATGCCGTTGAAAAATTCCGCCCTTACCTTATAGGATCTAAAGTTGTGATCTACACAGACCACGCAGCATTGAAGTACCTTCTATCAAAGAAAGATGCTAAAGTAAGATTAATCCGTTGGATTCTACTTCTACAAGAGTTTAATCTCGAGATCCGAGACAAAAAAGGGGCAGAAAATGTCGTAGCTGATCACTTGTCTAAGATAGTTAACAAGCCATCCGAGGAATCCTTACCCATCTCTAAATCCTTTTCCGATGAGAAACTTATGCAAATCTCTCAAGCCAATGCTCCATGGTATGCGGACATTGTCAACTACCTAGTTACAGGTCAATTCCCAGTCAAAATGACTAGTCAAGAGAAACTTCGTCTTCTGTCAAAAACAAAATGGTATTTCTGGGATGAATCATACTTATTTAAGTATTGTCCCGATCAAATCATTAGACGTTGTATTTCAACCTATGAGCAAGTCAGTATCCTAGAGTTTTGCCATAATCATGCCTGCGGAGAGCACTTCAGTGGTAAGAAGACCGCCATGAAAATCTTACAATGCGATTTTTTCTGGCCTAGTATTTTTCGTGATGCCCACGAGTTTAGCAAATCTTGTGATAGATGTCAGAGATTAGGAAAAATCTCTAAGAGAAATGAAATGCCTCAAAATCCTATCCTGATCATCGAAATTTTTGACGTGTGGGGTATAGACTTCATGGGACCCTTTCCTATCTCCCAGGGTTACCAATACATCCTACTTGCCGTTGACTATGTGTCAAAATGGGTCGAAGCTGTGGCATGTAGAACTAACGATCACAAAGTTGTGATAAAATTCATCAAGGAGAAGATTTTTTCAAGATTTGGTACTCCACGAGTTATCATAAGTGATGGTGGTTCGTATTTTTGCAACAAGATATTTGCTGCGTTGATAAAGAAATACCTCATAACGCATAAGGTTGCCACACCTCACCACCCACAAACAAGTGGGTAGGTAGAGATTTCTAATAGGGAAATAAAGACTATCTTAGAAAAAACAGTCAATCCTTCAAGGAAAGATTGGTCTTTGAGATTGAGTGATTCACTCTGGGCTTATAGGACTGCATTCAAGACACCCATAGGGATGTATCCTTACAGGTTAGTTTTTGGCAAGGCCTGTCATCTCCCTGTAGAACTAGAACATCGTGCATATTGGGCGATCAAGCGCCTCAACTTTGATTTTGATAAAGCCGGTGAGAAGCGAAAGTTACAACTAGACGAGTTAGAAGAGATTAGAAATGACTCGTATGATTGTGCCAAAAGGGACAAAGAGCGTACCAAATTCTTTCACGATAGGCACATTCTTAGGAGGAATTTCATTCCTAATCAAAGAGTTTTTATTGTATGATAATAGACTCCACCTTTTTCCAGGAAAACTTAAGTCTCGATGGACTGGCCCATATATTATCCAAACAGTCTATCCCCATGGTGCTGTTGAAGTCCTTAATCCTAAGGACGGATCCACTTTCAAAGTGAATGGCCAACGTCTCAAACCGTTTCTCGAGTATGTTCCGCAGGAAGTTCTTTTTCTCGATGATCCCGTCTATCAAAATTAACTATGTTTTCGTCTAGCTAAAGATGTTAAACTTAGCGCTTCTGGGAGGCAATCCATGCACTTCAAGGGAAATTGTGTTAAATATCAACAGGACTATAAGGTCTTTCTCAGGTGCTATCTAACCCACTTCATTTGATTTTGTCAATTTTAATTTTACCTTTGCATGTATATGTTGAAATATTGAGGACAATATAATGTTTAAGTTTGGGGGTGTATGGGGTTTCAACAAAATTTGAAAAATATTTGGTTGGCAACTTTGTTGTATTTTTCTCAAAGTCTTAGCTTGTATCTTTTAAGCACTTAGTGAAAATATTTAATCAGTCTTTCATTGGAAGCTATGATCTGGAGTCCCCATTTATGTTTCTCTTAGGCAAAAATTAGAGCAAAGTTATCTTTTGGTTTATAGTCACTTCTAATAAGGTTATCAAGAGTCTAGATTGTATTAAAAGAGCTTGTTACCTTCTTTCTACCTAGAGTTTAAGGAAAAACTAGGTTTGATGAACTTTGACTTTCTTGTTTCAATTGGTTGGTTGATTAGAAGAAAAACAGAACTGGATTGTATACACCTTGTACAGCAACCATTGAATTAGACTGGGTACCTGAAAAGGGCTGCCTACTTTTCTTAGAAAAATAGTGAAAGTAATATAAAAAAAAAAAAGAAAAAATCAAAGATCCAAAAGTTTATGTAAAGTTTTAGTAGGGTGAAAACCATCAAGTGTAAAAATGTAAATATACTGGAATATCACAGATAAAGCCCCTTAGAGGTATTAAAATGAATATCCACACTTCTCACTATCTCAGACAGGATGCTAAGTTTAGAATTAAATCCTAAGTTACTCCAGTTATTCTTGAGTAGTTAGAAGGTTGAAACTCATTTTGGGAAATCGAATCTCTTAAATTTCTAAGTTAGAATCACTATCGCTCAAAGGTCAATTTAAGTTTAAGTTTTGTCGTAGAGAAATAAGGGTTGGGACTCTATATCAAGTAGTACTTCTAATTGATTGACAAAATAAAAAAAAAGACTTGTGCTTTTCAATATAAGTTTTGATTTTGACTATTTTTACTTCAAAGTTGTTTTCAAATTTTGTGGGTATATTTTCTGCAAACCCTCACGAGTCAAACTCGTCCACTAGGGGTAACCTAGCGGTTCAAGGGCTTGCTGCATTCGCTAAATGCAGTCGAGGTGCCTGCGAAAGTGGCAGTTTTACTTTCTAGGGACTAGAAAAAGGTAAGTTTGGGGGTGTGATGAGTGTCTCCAAACACTCAATTATACGCACATTTTCCGGATATTTATCTTGATTTTTGTACCTATTTCTCTATATTAAGATAAGAATCATGATAAGCCTCAAACCACCACGTTGCATGTTAATTTGGTTTAAGTATATATAAATAAATTCATTTACTAGATAAATCTAATTACGTGTGTTTCTTGTGCAGAAAATCAACAATTTGGAATCAAAATCTCAAGGCAAAAGATTTGGGACCACTTTGGAATGCCCTAACACTTTGAAATGCCCTAATCCTTAACTCATATTCTCCTCTTTTGTCTTTTTGTACAAAGAAAAGTGGAGGCTACTTTTAGACTCTTCTACACACATTTTTCTCTATAAATAGAGCCTTCATTTTTAGAGAAAGGGTCCCATCTGGTTCTCTTATCCAAGACTCCTTTAATCTAAGGCTCTTTGCCTATCTCTTATTTTTTGTATTTTCATTTTTTAGTTATTTCCTTTTGGCTAATTAGTCTTGTAAGAAGTAGAAGAAGAAGAAGTTGTAATTTTCTCCATGAAATGAAGAAAAGTTCTTTCATCTCTTATCTTCCCTCTCTTGCAATGACATTAGGCTAAGTTCCCCTCCATTGGAGAGTGAAAAAGCCTAGAGTAAGTTCTTGTGTTATTTTTAATTTCATGCCTTTCTTTTATTTAAAATGCTTATGAATTCTCTTTAAGTTTCTTGCACCTATTATTCTTAATATAGATACTTTATGCTTAGATTAGATCAAGATAAAGTATGCTTAAACTAGATAATTGGTAATAGGAAGTTTTCAAAGAATTCTATTTTGTTTATGTTCCCTTATTTCATTTCATTTGCAAAACTTTCCGATCTAAGGAGCTAACACCAAGCCCTTACGATTGAGTTATAAAAAAGCTTGAAACTAAGAATTGCTCATCAACATGTTCTAGGTAGATCCACCTCTAATGGTGTTTTAATTTCATAAGTTTACTTGCTTTTAATTTCATTTACTTTAGTCTCTTTTCTAGTAATTTTACATTTTCTTATAAGTTCAAAAATACAAAGAAAAACAGTTTTAATTTCTTTTAGTTAATTTGAATTTTATCTTCTTAGCTTAACTCTATTCCTCCTTTCTCTTGGGTTCGATCCCCTACTTGCCCTACAAGTAAGGTAAACGTAAGATTATTATTAACTCCGGTGAGAAGAACAACGATAGTCTCATCAAATGCTTCCATAGCTAAGGTGAATAAATATGGTGATAATGGGTCACCTTTTCTTAAGCCTCTTCCACTTGGAAAAAAAATCCACTAAAGAACCATTAGACTGCATCTTCCTCATGTATGTTTTCTTTTGAATCAGCATGTGAGATAACTTGGACCAATCTAACGCATAGTATATTGCCTATCTTTCTCTTCAAAACCTCATTTGTTTTTTTCTGTTACTTCTACATTGTCGCTGACCAAGTTCCTTGTGGGCTTGTCACTTTCTAGTACACGGTTAACAAGTATCGTGATTGTTGAATCTTGGAAGCTAACCACCAGATCTGCCTTCTGCATTGAGAAAATTATCCTAGGAAATCATGAATTTGATTTTAAGAATAATGGCTTCTAAGTGTGTAAGTCACATCTAAACGGATAAGTTGATCCAAATCCATCTTTTCTTTAGTCGATTATTTAAATCTGTAATTACTTTTTTCTTTTGCTTGGTGGGGTTAGTGGTTAGGAGTTAACATATTAGTATAAGGGTTCAAGGGGTTTGAACCTATGACCTTGAGAACAACCTCCATAAGGTTTACCACTAGCTAAGTGGTCATTCTTAATTACTTACTTCATGAACATTCATTATTATTTTTTCAACTTTTTGTTAGGGTCAATTTGGTCATTATGCCATTTTTTATTTGGCTTAGGTGCAAGTAGAGCATCCCCAGATAAGTACCACACCATTATATTATTAATATATCATAATAGAAATATTTAGATTTTATTATTTTATCTATCTTTCATTTATGATAGTAGTGGTAACATCATTAATAATACTTGCTTCACCCACCGAGAGTTATTTGAGATGAGTAAGGAGGAACCAAGTCCTGACTTCAGGTCTTTATATGACCCTCCATAACAATGTGGCTACTTAAATGGTGTCACTTGACAAGGTGTTGGATGGGGCATGACACTTACGGATTAGTTTTGATAGATAAGGTTGCCTTATATGTTGAGTAGAGACAAGATATATCACAGTGTTGGGACCGAAAATTGTTGCGAAACTACTGAGACAATACGCATTATACTGGATTGAAAGCGTCTTCGATCCGCGGGGCTGCGGATCCACTTTTGATTTTCGAGATTTAGGAGTCGCCACCTAGTTATTACGGTCTAGGAACCAAGCGTTGACTCTAACAGATAAAAACAATTAATCTATGAAAGAAAATTATGAATCGGGGATCATGTTACGGGGTTGGAAGGTTTTAGGCAGCAACCCCGCCCGACAAACGCCGGTCTCTATTATTTTCCAACAGGGGTTACATTGCTAATAGACCTAAAATAAATAAAGAAAACAAATAAAATATGCATATACGACGATCGCAACAATTTGTTCCTTCAGAATTGGTAGAATGGCTCCTCGTAAAATATTATTCACTTTGTTTTCGTCACTCGATCTGCTTTGGATTTCAAAGATGAAGTACCTTCTTCTTAGATCTGAGTATTTTCTAAATTTTTTGATGGATTTCTGGGTATTTTTTTAGAGTTTTTGAAAATTTTTCTGCAAAACCTAGGGTTTGGATGATAAGTAGGGAGTTAGGACTTCAAAATCAAGGTTTGGGGAAGGCTAGGAGGACTTTTTAACCTAATTTTTCTAGGTTTTTATTTTTACCTGCGAAATTAAGTTGTGGAGGCTCCTATTTATAGATTTTTTTGGAAGAATTAGGATTTGACGAGGTCTCCTTTTAGATAAGGTGAATTAGGGTTTTGACTTAAGTCTTATTTGATTGACTAGGTTTCGTTAGATTAGGGATTTAACTACGATTTTGACTTAAAACTTATGAGATTGACTTGGTCTTTTAAATTAAGTTTTTTAATTTTGCGTACAATGAAAGAATATATTTTTGAGTTTTGGAGAACCCCTTTTAATTATATTTTAATTCTTTAGGCCCCCAGATGGAGGGATCTTTTAATAAATATCAAAGGGCTCCATTTAAATAAGTGGGCAACCATCAATAAGTTTGCCTGAGGGCCTCATTGATTAATTTTCTTGGTTAAGATTTTTAAATTAATTTTATTAAGATTTAACTTTACGTTAATTAAAGTTTTATTTATTAATTTTAAAATTTAAAAAAATTTTAAATTAGAAAATTATCGTTTTGCCCCCAAAGAGAACTTTTGCGTTTCAAGTTGTTTTTTGATGTTTCGAGATGTTATTGGTTTGTGCCATTTGCAAATTTTTTTACATGAAACGATTGTGAACCCTATGAGGGATATTTTCATAATTTTATCAAATTTGATAAAAATTAGCGAAATGATTTATTTGATTTCACTTTGTTATTTTATGTGTTCAAATAAGTTTTTCTAAGCGTAAGGAGGGCTCTAAGGATGTTTTGATATTAGGGGTAATTTGATCATTTTTTAATGATTTTTATCGTAAAACTTCTTTTGTTTGCAAAATGATGATTTCTATGTTTTGGGGGTTATATTTTCCTAGCGTAGCGTGGTTTCTACAATTTTGTTAGTTTGAGATACCTCATCCGAATTTCTGAAACATATCTAGTAACAAATAAAGCATTGGAATAATCATCCATCATTAGGAATCGTCGCGATCGGGTTGACGAGTTGATTAATCTGGTGAGTGCAAAAATGAGTTGTCTACAGATACCCTTCTTTGACAGAGGGTTGAAGCAAACAAGATAGCAAATCTATTTTGGTAGATAATGCGATATCCGAATGTTAAAATTACTGACAGTTATTTTTGCAGCATGATTTAGCAATTCGTCGAGGCGTTCGGATCCTTGAGTGTAAAACTCTCCCCAAACTAAAAGGTGTGTCAGGTCTTTAAACCTGAGCTCTCACTAACGATGTCAGATCCTTGAATTTTAAAAAATTCTCCCTGACTAATGAAAAAGTGCACGTGTGTGCAATAGTGTGATGCTTACTGAGTATTCTATCGGATTATTGAGAATAAACTCTCTTCGATTAAAAGAATGTCAGGTCTTAAAGACCTTCCCTCATTAACAATGATGATTTAAATTGAAATGCACATACTCAATGAAGACAATCACACAATTGAATTATGGTAAGTTTGAATAACAAGGTAAGTGATGTAGAAACTTCATTAAATCCTATTAAAATTCTTTTGTTTTTAGAGTTAGAAAAAATTTGAGTCTCATTTATCGGACTCTAGCTAAGGTTTACAGGAACTTAAACAATCCTGTTAATTCATTCTATGATTCAAAAAGTTGGACTCTCGTTTCTCGGACTCGAACATAGGTTTGTAGGCACTTCAAAAAAACTACTCATTCTATGATTCAAAAAGTTGGAGTCTCGTTTCTTGGACTTGAACTTAGGTTTGTAGGTACTTCAAAAAACCCACTCATTCTATAATTCAAAAACTTAAAGTCTCGTTTCTCGGACTCGAACTTAGATTTGTAGGTACTTCCAAAAACTTACTCATTCTATGATTCAAAAAGTTGGAGTCTCGTTTCTCAGACTCGAACTTAGGTTTTTAAGTACTTCAAAAAACCTACTCATTCTATGATTCAAAAAAAGTCGGAGTCTCATTTCTTGGACTTGAACTTATTGGAACCACGCTTCTTGGGCTTAAATTAGTTAAAGACTCGGTATTATCGAGTTCAAAGTTTGAAAAATTGGGCCTTTATTGGCTTATCATGCATCTGGATTCATAATTATCATTGGACTTCGTCGAACTTTTAAGCTTTTGTAAGATTTTTCTTTTTATCATGTGATCACGAATGAAACTTTGAAATCATAATAACTTTCAAAAATGCCCATAGTTTCAAGGTTGGCTTTAATTGGAACTTGACTATGAAACTGATGGAATGGATTGCACATGAAAATATGAACGAGCAACTATAGACTTTGATATATGATAGATAAAAGAATCGATATTCCTTTAAATTTTTAAGACTCTTAAGATTATCATATATACAATAAAGAATTTGATCATTTTTTTTAATTTCCTTTGAAAAATACTTGGGCTAGACTTAAAATCTTGATAATTATTAAAAAAGAAGATATTTCTCTTTAAAGTGGTCGATGGTTTTACATTTCCCTTTGGTGAATACTTGGACAAATAAACATACTCTTAAAGATCTTACAATGTTCAAGATGACTTTTGAGTTTCTTCGACTTCAACACTATCTTCATCAGATGTGAGCTTTCAACTGAAAATGAATGTTGTGACCTAAATAATTTTCCACATCATTAGTAAACCGCTTTCTTGATTTTTCTTCTTGATGGGACATTTTCTCCCATTTGATGATGTCTTAATTTTTTACTTAGATTGTCTCTTCAGATTTTCAATCTAACGACCTTTATTTTTCTTCTTTTGATGATGCCTTAATTTTTACCTAAGTCGCCTTTTCAAGTTTTCAACCTAGCAGGCCTTCATTTTTTTTTATGATGAAGCCTTAACTTTTGCCTAAGTCACCCTTTCAGGTTTTTAACTTAGCAAACTTTTTTTTTTCTTGATGATCTTAAATATTCAACTCGACAACTTCTTGGTTCCTTAGACCTAAACCTAGTCAATTAGCATTCAAGAGGACTTAATAAGTGGGCTTAGGATATGATTTAGAAAGAAAAGGTATAAGGCTCGACTTCTCCAAAATGCCCTTAGTCTGGTATTCTCTTTTTTCTAATGCCCCTAGTTTGGCATTATTTTTTTGCAAATTGTTTTGACTCTTTTTTTAATGCCCCTAGTTTGACATTATTTATTTTGAACCTTTTCAATAGGGGATTTTTCTTTTGGATGACACTTTTCTTAAGAGAATACATTTTTTTTCACCCGACCTGAAGTAACTTCTCATGTTGCCTACGTACCCCAAATATTTCTTTTTTCTTCTGGGATCAGGTCAAAACGTAGTTCATACTAAGCTTCCCTCCCAAGGTTGGTTGGTGTGGTTTAGAAAAAAAAATGCTATTAATTTTTTAAAGGCTATGAGGGGCTAAAAAGGTTATTTTTTCTTGGTAAGACAGGAAAATAGTTCGACCAAAGAAGGCCTCCTTTGGTGAAATACTACTTGATTTGGTCAAGGTTCTAGAAACTCAATGTCTCGATTACTCTGTCAAATAAGATCTTCTTTCGAAAAGAAGTAACCTTCAGTCTTCTTCTATGAAATTGAGTTCTTTGTATTAACTCGCTCAATCCTTTTCAAACTTTTAAAAGAAATCTCATATTCTATTGCTAATGAGAAGACATGATGAATCCCTTCTTGTGGGTCTTAGCACCTTTGTCGATGGTTTCAACTACATTATTCTTGACTAATAATCTTTGATTTTGAAAATCATCATTGACTTTATATCTTCATGAGGCTATGTATGAACGTTGTTGAGCTTCTCAAGTAATTTTATTATTCTCTCATATTACCCTGAGGATAATGTAGTACCCATTTGCACTTTTGAGTATACTATTTAATTTCAATATTTATCAAATTTGATTAGTGAGCTTTGAGGCATTCTTCATGTCAAATTTTATGTTCACATCATTATTGCACCAATGATACTCAAAAGTTTCTTTATTTTATTGGAATAAAAATACATAGAATGACAAACCTGACTAAAAGTTAAAAATTAATAAATCCTAACATGAAGGAATTGACAGACTGAATTTTAAGACTGTCGCTTAAGAGAAAAATCAAAATGGGGACATGATTTTGGATGAGAGGACACAATTTTAAGGTCTATGCCACTTTAAGTATCTTCATGATGGATGATTTGGGCTCGTCCATTTTTGCCACATCCTCATGTTTTGATTTAAGCCTACCTGACACTGAAAAACTCGTTACTTCAATACTTTCTCTGTTTTTCAGTTCCGCCGCTGCCTCAAGGTATATGGGTTCATTCTTGCATGATGAGGATGTACTATTAAGACCAATTGAGTGAATGAAGGAAACCAGATTAATTGATTCGGATTTGCTTATGGATATTAGGTTAAGAGTAGGAGGGGGTTGATTTTGAAATGTAGGCAAATGGTTAGTTTTAACATTGGGCGTAGTAGGAGTGGGTATGGTGACCTTTCCTTGTTCAATAAGGTCTTGAATCGCATGGTGAAGAGTAAAACATCTATCAAGAGCATGATCAGACATATGATGGAATTCAAAGAATTGCCCATTATCCATGTTTGGAGGAAGAGGATTGGGCAAAGGCTTAGGTTGTAATGGTGTCAACAATCCCCTTTTCATCAAATTTTGATAGGCAACAGTAAGGGACATTCCAAGATTGGCGAATTATCTCCTAAGCTTGGCTTGTAAGGGTTGAGTGGCTTAAGGAGCTAGTGCGAAAGAGGTGTTGGCTACTTGTAAGGAATTGGCACTGGATTTGAAATATTTGGGTTTTGAGTCGGACGAGTTACCAAAAAGTCCCGAAGAGTAGGCATCCTCAACTTGATTTCTAGCTTCAATGAGGGATTGAAAAGTGGGAAGGTACTAAGGCATCAAGTACTTGGCATAATTTGGAGTGAGATTCCTGAGGATGATTTTGACTTATTCATTCTCTTAAGATCGGTCCCACAATTGAGCGGCTTTAACTCTCCATGTTCTTACCCGAGATGAATCCAATGACATTAGCCAACGTAGTGCAAGACCTGTAAGGGTTCTTTGAAAAAGTTATGTCATCTGTTCTTCACTCAAATCCTGAAATTGCATGATGCCAACATATACTTTTAAGTAAATCCTAGGGCATCCAATCCCATCAAATTTTTTAATGTATGGCATTGTGAACTTCTCTAGCAAACGGATCATGGAAAATAACATCATTGTCCCTAATCCGAGAGTAAGATCATTGGGGTCTTTGATATTCTTCAAAGCAGTTTCACTCTTAGTTATTCGATAAGCTAAGGCAGGGTTGACGTGTAATTGATCATCTTCTTAGCCTTCGACGAGGTCAAACACATCATGAGATTTTATGGCTTTATCTTTTTTCTTTCCAGTCTTCAGGACTTCAATTTGTGTCTGGACAGAAGTGATAATTTATGCTTAAAAAGATTTTAAAATCTGACGGAGCGCTGCTTCATCCATGGTACTTTTTTTTTTTGTGGCAAAGGCTGACTACTTGGAAATGGTACTCTGGAAAGACAACATTTTTCATGGATCCAAAGTGGTACAGATGGAGGTTTAGAACGTTTGAGACCAATTATCACCTGAGTGGAAGTACACCAAGATTAACCATTGATTCTGAAAGTTTGATTCTTAACCACATGATTAAAATTTTGAGATTAGCCTAAGTTCGGTAGGAAATATTGAATCCAATTGCACTACAAGTCTATAGTGACCAAGAAGGTAATAAAGGTTAGTCACAGGTCTATCCCTGATTGAGATTGAATCTTTGATCAGACAAATTAATTTGACCCTAAGATCGAATCTTTTGGTATAAAATAATCTGAATTTTTTAAAGTAAAATCAATTGGTCCAACTGATTTGGTGTTGATCAGTTTGATCCATTTGTCAATTGGACTAATTGATTTACATTTCACACATTGGGTCGAACCAATATTACGGGTCTAGTTTGAACGGCTTGGGTCGGTTCGCCTATTTACCTGTTGGTTTGATTGGTTAGAACAACCCGGAAACACCCATAGTCAGTTCGGGTCGTGACCTATAGGAATGTTTCTAAACTTTAGGTTTACTATGTGCAATGCAATTTATCTTGCCACTCTTTCCCAAGTATACCTATATACCTCTCGAGCATACTCAATTAAATGGTACGTGGTGACTTGGTTTGATATACCATATAGGTGATAATCTAAGACTCTAACCCACTTCTCTGAAGTCAAAAGTAGCCAGTTTAATCCCTAGTTGAGAGGTGGTGCACGATGCTGAGAAAAGACACTCTTAAGTCACCTCTCTTCTAGAATAAACGTAGTCTATCCCCATTGTACCGTATTACATCGGGGCAAGATCTCGCTTAGGCACTAATTTTAATCAAGAAATGCAGTTGGTGAACTTATATTAACTTTGATATACCGTATAAGTATGAGTCTAGGGTTGGCGATCGGGACATGTGACTTTGCGGCTTACAATAGGATAAAGGCTCAAGTCGCTCCAACCTGGGTGCATCGATATACCTTTCAATGTCACCTGATCGAATGGTACTGATACCCCAGTTTTTTATATACCATAAAGTACGTGATAGGAGTTCTGATTTTCATGCATGACGTCGAATCTCACGAGAAGACCGGGTCATACACTAGTGTCATATTGGCTATAAGGGACATGCAAGCGTGCAATGCAACAATATAAACATGCTAGTAGTGTGTGCAAAATAGGGTATGGTGTGCCCGGGGCAATTTTCAAATAAATGGGCCCATGGGCCAGACTAGATCACAAGAGTATGAATTCCAATTATTGATCAAGAAATACATACAATATTCATAACATCAAGATCGAATCGAGGCATGTTCATCAAGGATATGTATATCAAGATCATAGCATGTTAGATGGGCAAAATTTATAGCACAAGAATAATCAATAGGATCCAACATTGAAATAAGTAAGGAGGAAAATTTTATTTTTAATCCACACAAAAGAAATTTTATTTTATTATGATTCAATCAAAGGTCCCTTTTGGGTGATCCAAAATAAATTGAGATTTTAATGAATATTGAATCGAGGATAAGATGATATTTGTAGGGATAGGGAGTTATGAATTTCTTTTTCTTTTTTAAATAAATTGATATATTTTTTTTTTTTTTTTTTTTTTAAGAAAAGGAAATTCTTATTTTTTTTTCAAGAACTTAGATTTCTTTGTATTTTCTTTGTTTTGATCATTGTTGACAAGATTAAGATTGAAGATTAAAATCCAAATCAGAATTCTTGAAATCGCTATTGACAAGAATCAATAAAGAGATAGAGAGAGAGAAAGAGAGAGATGTTTCTCTCTTTTTGTTGTTTTTTGTCGTCTTCTTTCTCATTGGAGAAGAAAATAGAAATAAGAAAAAAACATTTTCACTATTAGCACCCCACGTAAAAAAATAAAAAAAAATTTTAATTTTTTTGTTTTTATTTTCTTGGAATCCTCTCTTCACAAACAACATTAAAAAGACAATTTTTTTATTTCTTAGCGCATCACTCACAAATAATTTATTTGAGAAGAAGATGAAAAATAAAATAAAAACATTTTCTGCTAATAGCACACCACGCATAAAAATACTTTTTTTTTAGATTTTTTTCTTGGAATTCATCCTTATCCCAAACAACATTAAAAAAATAAATTTTTTATAAATCGATAGTGCGAACGCCTTGCAAGTGTTATGGTTAGTAACATGCCAGCTAGAGATATTGGTGTGATAATAAATCAAAAAGTGCGAAAGAGTATGTTGATATTACAAAAGAGTAGCACTGATGCAACATGCTCGTTTGTAGTCTATGCTCCTGTTGATATTGTTGCAATGAATGTAGCTCTAAATAGGGGCAACTCAGACTATGTAGCCCTCCTGCCTTCAGATCTTGGTCGATTCGACTCCAACAACAAAACTCCCTCTTGGATCAAGCAAAAAAAAAAAACAAACAAAAAAACAGAATAAAAGTCAAAAATCAAAAATCGAAAATCGAGAAAATACAAAAAAAATGAAGTAAAAAAAATCTCAAAAATCTTTTTAAGTTGTACTCAATTCTGATTTGTTAAGACGCGACTGAACAAATATTTGAATTTCTAAACTCATCAAAATTTCATCAAATCCAAGATCTCACATGAGCTCTACGCCATCGAGATCAAGGAATTAATAAGGCAAAACTCTGTCAGACCCCGTACTTGAGTAGCCATTTTCTCCAAAAATCTTCAATACAATCGGTAATTCAAGATTGCGTTTTACAGAATTTTTCTGGCCCATATAAATAGGGGTTTGGTCTATTCTTTGTAGTTTTTTGCACACAATTCCTGCAAAGAAGGGCAGTTGTAGACACCCCAATTTGAACGGGCCCCTACTCGAAATGGCCAAAAATACAGATTTTTCAATAAAAATTACCAACGGGCCTCAAAGGCCCAAATCAATCGAAATATGGCATTTTAATCGAATCGAGGCCCCTGAGACCTTCTAATGGTTTAGTGAGCCCATCAAAGAGATTTAACCTAACCTACACCTTCCCAACCTTCGTCGCTCCGCTTTTATATCCCGAAATACCCGATTTTCAATGAAATTCTCTAACGGGCCTAAAATGCCCGATTTGCCAACACGTGACATTTTTCATCAAATCAATGATTTCAAAAACCTCAAAAAAATAAATAAAATTAAAAAATGAAACTTGGACGCCTACCACCTCCTATACCCTCCACCTCTCCACTTCCAAATCTGAAAATACCCTAAGCCCACCTAAAGCCCATAAACCCTTAGTCCTCCAAAATCAATCTCTCACCTTCCCCCCTAACCTAAACTTGATCCCACATCACCTAAAATCTAAAACCAACCTAAACCCTCATAAACAATCCAAAACGATCCCAACTAATTCTTAAAACTCAAAATATTTCATAAAACTCAAGTCCAATGCCCATAAGCCCAAACACATATCCAATTCATATCTAACCCACAACCCTAACCCATAAACCACAACCCACATCAACCAATCATTCTTTTATCATCAAAAGGTGACACATGTCATCACCCCCACTCACCTCCCTCATCAAATCACCTATCCTATCACTTTTCTTTAAAAAATTAACTACCCACATCACCTTTTCTCTAAAAAATCACATCAACCCACACCATCCCCTAACCTACCCTCATTACTCCCTATAAACCTCCATTCTCTCAAATCAAATACCATCAATTCATACCCCCCTAACCTACCCTCATAATTCCTTAACCCTTATTCTCTCAAATCAAGCACCTCCAACCCACACCTCCCCCTAACCTACCATCATCATACCTCTCCCTAATCTACTATCATCATTTCCTATAAACCTATCTCTACAACCTAAACCTACACCCATCCTCTCAAATGAAACACCCAATCTCTCTCATCAATTAAATCTAAACCCCTAACCTCCACACACCTTGTCACATGTCACCATCTCCATCATCCTCCTAACCACCCTCCGTTCTCTTAAACCAAACACCACTCAATCAATCAACCACCCTCTTAAACACCCATCATCTCACCTCACCAAACACTCCACCCAAATAATTTGAGTAAGATCCAAACCATTTGGATCAAAACATAATCTATTTACTTCCATTACATAATTACCCCTCTCCCAACTCCTAATTTCATATCCCCCACCTTTAAAACATATGGCATTCTCTACTTTCCCACACTTCACCCCATTATACCTCTAAAATATCCTCCTAACATTTATAAAAATCCCATCCTCTTCCCAAAAATGATTATCAACTCTCACTAAAAAAAATCTTACCAAGTCTCATAAAAAAAATCACTCTACTCTCTACGCTCAACTCTCAACTCATCTCTTCAATACTCTCTCACACTAATCTCAAAAGAGTTACATTCTTATAACTCATTAAGGACTCAACTCAAGAAGACATAGAAGAAGAAGAAGAAGGAAAGAAAAGAAAAGAAAACCTTGAAGCTTCAAGGTGGATCAAAAGAATACCCCATCTCTCTACCTTCTCCATATCCCTCTTCTACTATCCCCTTTCACCTCTCTTTAATTTTTATTTTAGATAGCCCCTAAGATGTAATGTTTCTCCTCCTTTATCTCCGGTAGATCGAATTTCAGTTTGATAGAAAGTATGAGGGTTGTAACCACCTTAAAAAAAATAAAATCGATTTAACCCATCAAATCGTTTCGAGACAATCGATTTTTTGGTCCTTCTCAACTCATGAGAATGGATCCATAGCCATCGCCAACACTTTAAAAAATGTGTTATTCCCAAGGCTAAGGATCTATAAGGATCATCTCCTTCAATGGGATGATCTTATAATCAAGTCGAAAGCAAATCCGTACTAAGGTACAAGATATTGACACGTGGCACTTTATTTTTTATATTTTATAATCGAAATGACCAAGTTGAGTTGAGGTTATCACCACATGATGGGGAGAAAATGGTGCCTAACACCTTCCCTTTTCTCCAACCGAACCACTTACCCCAAATCTCAAGGTTTGATTAGTACATTATCCATCGCGAGTCACTACGTGCCAAAAATGTGCATCGGATGACCATTCACACCCACTTACAAAATGAATGGTGGCGACTCCAAATCGTAGTAGATGTGGCCATCGTAATCGTGAAACCACATATCTACACTTAACACATCACTCACAAATAATTTATTTTCACAACTTATCACCAATGCATATTAACGTGCTAAAAAAATTCATCCAAGAATTTTAAAAAACAAAAAACCATAACTCTCATCCCAACCACTATCATTTCATCCTCAATTCTTATGTCAATTTGAATATTTCATTGTTTAGGATCATCCCAAATGACCCTAGATTAAATCATGGAAAGTGATAGTCCAAAATTACATGCTCAAAATTAATCCAACTAATGTCAAGAAAGGATAATACAACCGAAAAAATAAAATAAACTAAATAAAATATATGGGTCAACAATCATTATTTCATATCATTACCCTCTTGAAATCCTGCATTATTTAGGGTCATTCCGAGTGAACTTAGATTGAACCATAAAAAAATGTGCTAAAACAAAATATTTACCATTCAAACAAGTAATCAATAATCGAGCTAAAAAGAATGATAAAAATAAAAATAAACAAAGAAACAAACAAATAAAATAATAAAAAAAACTAGGTGATTATGGAAATGCTTCCTATACTTGGGGCTTTTCAAGTCTGATCCTCAATAATCCCCAGCGGAGTCGCCACTAAAAGCGACCTCGATTCGTAGGGTGTGCAGATCCACTTTTGATTTTCGAGGTTTGAAAGTCACCACCTAGTTATTATGATCTAGAAACAAAGCATTGACTCTAACAGATAAAAAAAACTAATTTACAAAAGAAAACTATGGTTCGAGAATCACGCTACGGAGTTGGAAGATGTTAGGCACCAACCCCACTCGACAAACGCTGGCCTCTACTATTTCCCAACAAGAGTTACATTGCTAACAGACCTAAAATAAATAAATAAAAAAATAAAATATACCTATACAACTATCGTAACGACTTGTTCCCTCAGAATTGGTAGATTGGCTCCTCGTAAAATACTCTTCGTTTTGTTTTCGTCGCTCGATCTGTCTCAGATCTCCAAGATGAAGTACCTCCTTCTTAAATTTGAGTATTTTCTAAATTTTTTGATGGATTTCTAGGTATTTTTTGAAGAGTTTTTAAAATTTTTTCTGCAAAATCTAGGATTTTGATGATAAGTAGGGAGTTAAGGCTTCAAAATCAGGGTTTGGGAAAAGGTAGGGGGATTTTTTAACCAACTTTTTCTAAGATTTATTTTTACCTACGAAACTAGGTTGTGGAAGCTCTTATTTATAGATTTTTTTGGAAGAATTAGGGTTTGACTAGGTCTCCTTTTAGATAAGGTGAATTAGAATTTTGACTTAAGTCTTATTTGATTGACTAGGTTTCTTTAGATTAGGGTTTTAATTAGGGTTTTGACTTAAGTCTTATGAGATTGACTTGGTCTTTTAAATTAGATTTTTAAATTTTGCGTACAATGAAATAATATATTTTTTATTTTTGGAGAACCCTCCTTAATTATATTTTAATTCTTTAGGCCCCCAGATGGAGGAGTCTTTTAATAAATATCATAGGGCTCCATTTAAATAAGTAGGCAACCATCAATAATTTTACCTGAGGGCCCGATTGATTAATTTTCTTGGTTCAAATTTTAAAATTAATTTTATTAAGATTTCACTTTACGTTAATTAATATTTTATTTATTAATTTTAAAATTTCAAATTTTTTTAAATTAGAAAATTATCGTTTTACCCCCGAAGAGAACTTTTTTTGTTTTAAGTCGTTTTTCGATGTTCCGAGATGTTTTGGAATTGATTTTTTGTAAGAAATTCGATGGGATTATCGATTTGTGCCATTTACAAAAAAAATTTCATGAAACGATTGTGAACCCTATGAGGGGTATTTTCTTAATTTTATCAAATTTGGTGAAAACTGACAAAATGGTTTATTTGATTTCACTTTGTTATTTTATGTGTTCGAATAAATTTTTCTAAACGTACGAAGGGCTCTAAGGATGTTTTGATGTTAGGGGTATTTTGGTAATTTGATCATTTTTTAGAGATTTTTATTGTAAAGCTTCTTTTTGTTTGCAAAATGATGATTTCTATGTTTTTGGGGTAATATTTTCCTAGTGTAGCGTGGTTTCTACAATTTTGTTAGTTTGAGATACCTCATCCGAATTTCTGAAACATATCTTGTAACAAGTAAAGTATTAGAATAATCATCCATCATTAGGAATCGTCGCTATCGAGTTGACGAGTTGATTAATGAGGTGAGTACAAAAATGAGGTGTTTACAGGTATAGATTAAAAACTACTCAGAGCAGACAAAAGAGTTATGCAGATAAGTGCTGCAAACCTTTGGAATTTCAAGTTGGGGATAAAGTATTCTTGAAAGTATTGTCTCGAAAAGGAATCTCCAAGTTTGGCATAAAGAGTAAATTTACAAATTGATTCTACTACTGTAGCTTGAGTAAATACACAATGTATTTCACATGTCTATGCTGAAGAAGTATTTGTCAGATCCTTCACTCGTGGTCGATTTGCAAGATTTAGAGGTAGACAAAGATGTATCCTACAAAGAAGGTGCAATACAGATACTTGATAATAAAGTAAAGCAACTCAGATCTAAATATAACCCTCTGGTCAAGGTACTGTGGAGACACCACAACATTGAAGAAATCACATAGGAAAAAGAGATAGAGATATAGGCTAAGTATCTAGAGCGATTCCGAGACTAAGGTATGATGTCGATTTTGATGAAGAAATTTTTATTAGGGGGGGAGAATGTAATACTTCGAGTTTTATTTGTATCTCGAGGAAATCAGATAGTGAAAATTTGAGAAAATTATAAAAATGAGACTTAGAGTAAAACCTTCAGATTTTGTTCTGATCATTTTTTACGAAAATTAACTTTCCCATTGATTCAAAATGGTCGAAAAACATACTTTATCCTATACTCAAATTTGAGTTCGGACAGAAAAGTTACAAAATCCTCGATTTTTGTGTCAAACGAGACCTAAAAAGGGAAATTTTTTGTTAGAGTGAGAATTTGTAAAATTCAATCGCACCATTAGGTCTACAATGAAAAAAAAATTTAAGAATGAAATATTTATTCATCGATTTCCAAGCCTAGAAAGTCAAGTTACCATCAACAATAAAATAAATGAGAAAATACCAAATATGCCCTCAAGTCTTTATGTAAAAGGAATTTAATTTACTTTTATTTCATTTTATTTTCTTCAATGAAACCCAAAGCCTAGCCGATCAAACTTCCAACGGTTTCCACCGCTTTCTCATCAAGATCTGTCACAAATGAGTCATCGTTGAGCCTCAACGAAGAAGGGAAAGTTGTTGGCATCAACAAGCTCTACAACCTCACCATCATTGATTATTAATTTTCGTTCTTCTTTTCCGTCTCTCACCAAAAACTTTCGACACACTCCACTCAAAGCTTAACCTATTTAGAGGCAGACTCGTCCTCTAACGTAGAAGGAAAGGTGAACGTCGTCATCAAGATCTTCGCAAAACCACCGTTTATTCTCATCCAAGTCCATCCAACCTTGATTTCTATGTTGTCAACATTGACTTCCGTGCTAGAACCTCACTTTTGGCAATCACAATCATCGGTAGGGGATTCTCAATTCCTATTGATAATCGTAAATTTCAAAAATTACATTTAGGATTTTTATCGAAATTGTGATGTGTTTTAAATTGTAGAAACTCTTCGCTTTTATTTTCAAATTCATGAAAGACGTACATATTTGATGTATTTTTAATTATATTTTAACAATTGATAAGTGAGTAGGATAATAGATTGAAAAAATCCAAAAAATTGGTTGAATTTCCAATTTTTACATAGTATGCCAGTTCTATCGACAGGACTGACGGTGTTACTGCCACCTACCGCAAGCCAATTTGGCGGTGTTACTGTCATAAAAATGATTCTGCCACCGTCAGCTGCTGCCAGAACTGATTTTGATGATTTGATTTTCATGCATTTCCAAAACCCCGTTTTGACTAATTTTGCTATAATTTTTATTTAAATTTTCAAAAATGAAATGTAAAGTTTGAAAATGATTAGTATTAAAGGAATTTATGTTGTTTAATAAATTTCAGAAAAAGAAAATGGTATTCGAAGAATTGAGAAGTAAAAAAGATTAGAAAAAAATTAAAAAAGGGATGAAACGGTAAAATGTCATAATCACACCCAAGAGGTGATGTCGACATTTTACAGTGTTGTGTTATGTATGGATTGATGAACAGATATTCAAAGTAGTTTACTTTCGTGTGTATGTTTATTTACTTTCTGTTAGCACAAGGCGTTGGTTTAATTTTTGCACTATTATTTAATTTAGGCTGGGAAGTCACAATTGCATGATCTCTACTTTAGTGGATTTTGGAACAGTCTCTGATGGACTTTCATCAGAATCCCCATTGAATAGAACATCATGCCTTCTTCAAAGGATGATTGGGACTCTACGATTAGGTCTTCTTGAATATGCACTGGTTTGGGGTTTACCCTTTTTGGTTTTTTTGCTGATGGTGGTTCTAATAAGTTGTCGGGTCTGGTATGTGATCATGGGAAGCTAACACTGATGTGAGAGACTCGGCCCAGATTTCAGATGTTCGGTTCACGGTTTTGCCTTCTCACTAGTCGAAGCTCTTTTTTTTTATCATTCATTTTTACAATATAACTTTTCGTGGGCCTAAACCCCAGACCAAAATAAGGAGTATGTTTTCTTACTTCGATCGGTGAAGGTCTTCCTCTTCCTCCAGGTCCCAACCCTTGCTTGGGTCGGTAACCTGCCCTTTTCATGACCCGGCCAATCATCAGACTTGTTCTTGATAGCATTGCCCTTATCTTCTCATTTCCCTTCTCGATATGATTGACCGCAGCGAATTGGTATGAATGGTAAAGTGCCTTGTCCCTTGTCATTTTGATATCGATAAATGACACATATGGAGCTCTTCCAGCTAGAATAAGGTTCTCTGCCAATACTGATATCATCTTCTGTCCCATGATAAATTTGACTCTTTGGTACAATGAGGAAGGTACAGTTCCGGCAATATGGATCCAAGGTCTGTCCAGTAACAAATTGAAGGTCGTTGGTATTTCCATGACTTCAAATGTCACTTCAAAGGTGTAAGGACCTATTGTGATTGGTAGGTCTACTTCTCCCAGCGAGTCCCTTCTTGAGCTATCAAAACCTCGAACGACCTTATTGTTGGGTTTCACATGCGACCAATCGACGTTGAATTTCTGGAAGGTTTCAAGCGGACAGACGTTAAGTGCTGAGCCTTTATCAATCAATACTCTAGCGACCATCATGCCCTTGCATATGACCATGATGCTCAGTGGTTTGACGTGCCTCGTTCCCTCGGGCGTAAATTAATTCTCTGTGAAAATAATAGGATTGGGGGCCATGATTTGGCCAACCGTTTGTTCCAACTGTGATGGTGTCGTGGTCGAAGGTACATGTGATTTTCCCAGAACTCTTAGCAGTGCCTCCTGGTGCTTTTCTAATTTTTGCATCAGTCCCAAAATACTGATTTGAGCCGGCTGCTTATTTAATCTGTCTACTATATTATGCTCACTCTTGAGAACGAGCTTAATAGAGTCTGCAGCTTCCTTGTCTGTTACCTCCACCTTTTCTTCCGTCTTCTCATCTTTGTACAGCTTACCCTTTCCCTTAGCTTGCCTTTTTTCTTCATCTGTCACCTCTTTTGCTATCTCTTTTGTTTCTTCCCCACTTTCTAATAATTTTTTACATTTTCCTGCCCTTATCATGTGGTCGATATCAGCCACTACTATTTCCTTCATTGTTTCAACCTCCGTTGTTGTGGTGATAGTGGTCTCATAGCTCTAGGGGACTGCCTGATCGGAGCTATAGGGGAATGGTTTAGGTGAGCATATGGTTATGGGAGATGGATCGGGTTTCATGTTGAGAATGAGGGGTGGTGGTGATGGTTTGGAGACAGTGGTAGTAGGAGGGGTTACGTGAATAGTTGATGGAGTATATGGAATGACGAGTGGTGGACGTAGAGACGAAGGGTATGGTATGTGAAGAGGGGGTCGAGTTGATCCTTGAGGATAGGGTGATGCGTAAGGTATGACAAGGGGAGGCCGGGTCGAATTTTAATGATGGGGTGATCCATGAGATATGACTAAGGGTGGTCAAGTAGTTGCGTTTTGATAAGTGGGATGGATGGTGAGGTCGGCCAATCTGAGTGGTGGAGTGAATTTTGGGATGCGTTAGTTGTGTAGTGTTTAACTGTGTTAACCGTTGATGCCTTGGATTCCTTGGTTAATTGGACTCTGATTTTTGTCTCAATGGGTGCTATTAAATCGGAAGGATTAAAGTTGAGTTCTCCGCCGATGACTTTCACCCTGTGCCCACTCCCCTCTCCATTGTGAGTAGGTAGGGGGTTTTGATTGATGTTCTGTGGTTGGGGTGGGTTGGCAGGCCCATCCAGGATGAGAGCCTTTTTATCAATCAGGTTCTGTACTTGGTGCTTGAGCTATCAGCATTGGTCTGTAGAGTGCCCTGGTGCACCCATGTGGAATTCACAGAATAAATTGGGGTTGTATCCTGGCCCTTTGGCAATCTCAGGATTTGGCGGACATTTTGCAAGATACTCACCCCTGAGTAAGATTGGCAGTAATTCCGACAGTATCATGGGTAACCTGGTAAACACTCTGTTTACTCTGTTGAGTCGTGCCTGCTGGTTCTGTCTGTATAGTGGTATCTGCTGTGCAACTGGTGGAGGATTTGTCCTGAATTGATTTTGAGGAGGAGGGTTCCATGTTGACGGTGCTGGTGCCCATGAAGTTGCCGGTGCTTGTGGTCTCGGTGCTGGTGAAGGGATAAAGAAGGGTCGATTCGACTGTACGTTATTGACCTGTGTTTCTTCCCTCTTCTTTCCCGGAGGCACCGGCTTTCTCTGAGAAGGGATTCCTATTGTTGCCCCTAGACTCGTGAAATCGAAGATCAGACCAGTTCGGATCCCGTCCTCGACCCGATTTGCTACTTGTACCAGGTTCAAGAATGTCCCTGTGGTGTGCCCCACTAGATGAGTATAGAAGGCGTGCCCTAGTGTCGAGATAAACGTGGTGTTCATCTCCTGCTCTGTCATTGCGGGTCTCACTTGTGAGGCAGACTCTCACCATCTCTGCCCATACTCTTTCATCGTTTCCCTCTGCTTTCTTGTAATTTTGGCCATGTCATTTCGATCTAGCCCCACATCAGTATTGAACCGGTAATTTTGCCAAACATTTCGGCTAGGTCTTGCCAGTTCTTAATGAGTGAGTGATCTAGACCGAAAAATCATTTAAGCGCCGGCCCTGTTAAGCTCCTCTGAAACAGTTGCACCAATAACCTATCATCTTCACCATACTAACACATGGATCCACAATACAACTTCAGATGCGACAGTGGACACCCCTCTCCGTTATATTTTTCAAACTCCGGACATTTGAATTTGGTCGGCAATTGAGCATTGGGGTAAAAGCACAGATCCTTGAATCGGGTTCCACTCATGGTGTTTAGGCCTTTCATTCTCCTCATTTCTTCCTGTAGAGACTCGATCTGTTGAGCTAATTTTTCATCTGTTGCGCTTTTGGCTTCCGTGGCCCTATATTCACATTCATCGTCTGGAATGACCACGGGGGTGGTCGATTCTGTGGAATATAGAGCGGAGGCCCTGGTATTCAGGCATTGCAGGTGGCATTGTAGTCTGTGATCCCTGCAGGGGTTGCTCGGGTAACTCTTGATTTGACCCGGATGCGTGCTGTTGTATCATTTGAGCTTGCAAGATGCTGGCATTGGCTAACACGGTACTCACTATATTTTCTTGCCTTTCGATTATTTTTAATAACGCTGTTATTTGCGGGTCAATGCCTGACGCTTCAGTCACTAGAGGTTGTGTCGATTCAGAAGAACTCATGGTGGCGGTAGACGATCTGAGAAAATAGGGAGGCACTTCTGGCTGCTTGTATTTCTTTCGCTTGGCCACCTGTGGGTACAGAAGACCAAACGTTACTATCTTATTTACAAAAATAAAGATGCATGATGTTTTATTAAGTCGGGTAAAGTTGTTTATTATGAGTTTTAGCGAAAATAATTTCTCGACGCGGAGTCGGCATCAACATGGAGTTGGTAAAATAAAAGAATTACATCAACACGGAGCTGGCATCAATAAAGGGTTTTTGAAAACGGAATTAACTCAGCGTAGAGCTGGCATCGACACGGAGTCGGCATCAACACGGAGTTGGCATCAGCACAGCGCTGGCATCGACGCGGAGTCTGTAAAATATTTTAAGAAAGGTAATTTCATCAGCACGGAGCTGGCATCGACACAGAGTCGGAAAAATATTTTGAAAGCGAGATTATCTCAGCACGGAGCTGGCATCGACACGGAGTCGGCATCAACACGGTGTTGGCATCAGCACGGAGCTGGCATCGACACGGAGTCGGGAAAATATTTTGAAAAAGTAATTTCATCAGTACGGAGCTGGCATCGACACGGAGTCGGAAAAATATTTTGAAAAGGTAATTTCATCAGCACGAAGCTGGCATCTACACGGAGTTGGGAAAACGTTTTGAAAAAGTAATTTCATCAGCATGGAGCTGGCACTGACACGGAGTCGGGAAATACTTTTGAAAAGGTAATTTCATCAGCATGGAGCTGGCATTGACACGAAGTCGGGAAAATATTTTGAAAAGATAATTTCACCAGCACGAAGCTGGCATCAACACAGTTAAGGTGTATCTGGGTCGTAACCTAGTTGGATTGGATCTGGGTCGTAACCAGTTGGATTGGATCTAGGTCGTGGACCCAGTTGTAAAGGGATCTGGGTCGTGGACCCAGTTAAGGTGTATCTGGGTCCTAACCCAGTTGGATTGGATCTGGGTCGTAACCCAGTTGGGTTGGATCTGGGTCATGGTCCCAGTTGAGTTGGATCTGGGTCGTAGACCCAGTTTAGATGGGTACGGGTCGTGGGCCCGGTTTAAATGGATACAAGTGGGGGCCCAGCTCACAAAATTGTTTCGAGTTGGCAACTCCGCAAATTCCTCCACTCTTTTTTTTTTAATTTTTTTTTAATTTTTTTTTGTTTTTTTTTGTTTTTTTTTGTTTTTGAAAACATTGATTGCCAAAATCCATTTTACTCGATTTGTCCCAAAACTTAGGATTTTCCTAAGGGTACCGTCACCGTTTGATCAATAGTGAGCGGGGCCCTTCAAAAATGGACTGTCGAGTTCATTCAGTAGCGTCAAGTTCACTCTGGTTCGTGTTAATGGCACGGATATAATTTATCTTTTGTTATCCGTGTTTTGGGCACGGATGAGGCGCCCAATGTCTTGACCGTGTTCCCAACACGGTTGGCGGACGTTTTGCAAGATACTCACCCCTTAGTAAGATTGGCAGTAATTCAGATAGTGTCATGGGTAACCTGGTAAATATTCTGTTGGGTCGTGCCTGCTGGTTCTGTCCGTATAGTGGTGTCTGCTGTGCAACTGGTGGAGGATTTGCCCTGAATTGGTTTTGAGGAGGAAGGTTCCAAGTTGACGGTGCTGGTGCCCATGAAGTTGCCGGTGCTTGTGGTCTCGGTGCTGGTGAAGGGATGAAGAGGGGTCAATTCGGCTGTACGTTATTGACCTGTGTTTCTTCCCTCTTCTTTCCCAAGAGGCACCGGCTTTCTCTGAGAAGGGATTCCTGTTGTTGCCCCTAGACTCGTGAAATCAAAGATCAGACCGGTTCAGATCCCGTCCTAGACCTGATTTGCTACTTGTACCAGGTTCGAGAATGTTTCTGTGGTGTGCCCCACCAGATGAGTATAGAAGGCGTGCCCTAGTGTCGAGATAAACGTGGTGTTTATCTCCTGCTCTGTCATTGCGGGCCTCACTAGTGAGGCGGACTCTCGCCATCTCTGCGCATACTCTTTCACTGTTTCCCTCTGCTTTCTTGTCATTTTGGCCATGTCATTTCGATCTAGCCCCACATCAGTATTGAACCGGTAATTTTGCCAAACATTTCGGCTAGGTCTTGCCAGTTCTTAATGAGTGAGTGATCCAGACCGAAAAACCATTTAAGCGCTAGCCCTGTTAAGCTCCTCTGAAATAGTTGCACCAATAACCTATCATCTTCACCATACTAACACATGGATCCACAATACAACTTCAGATGCGACAGCGGACACCCCTCTCCGTTATATTTTTCAAACTCCGGACATTTGAATTTGGCTGGCGATTGAGCATTAGGGTAGAAGCACAGATCCTTGAATCGGGTTCCATTCATGGTGTTTAGGCCTTTCATTCTCCTCATTTCTTCCTGTAAAGACTCGATCTATTGAGCTAGTTTTTCATCTGTTGCGTTTTTGGCTTTCGTGGCCCTATATTCACATTCATCGTCTAGAATGACCACCGGGGGTGGTCGGTTCTGTGGAATATAGAGCGGAGGCCCCTGGTATTCAGGCACTGCAGGTGGTATTGTAGTCTGTGGTCCCTGTAGGGGTTGCTCGGGTAACTCTTGATTTGACCTGGATGCGTGTTGTTGTATCGTTTGAGCTTGCAGGATGCTGGCATTGGCTAACACGGTACTCACTATCTTTTCTTGCCTTTCGATTATTTTTAATAACGTTGTTATTTGCGAGTCGATGCCTGACACTTTAGTCACTGGAAGTTGTGTCGGTTCAGAAGAACTCATGGTGGCGGTAGACGATCTGAGAAAATAGGGAGGCACTTCTGGCTGCTTGTATTTCTTTCGTTTGGCCACCTGTGGGTACAGAAGACCAAGCGTTACTATCTTATTTACAGAAATAAAGATGCATGATGTTTTATTAAGTCGAGTAAAGTTGTTTATTATGAGTTTTAGCGAAAATAATTTCTCAGCGCGGAGCCGGCATCAACATGGAGTTGGTAAAATAAAAAAATTACATCAGCACGGAGCTGGCATCGACACGGAGTCGGCATCAACACGGAGTTGGCATCAGCACAGAGCTGGCATCGACGCGGAGTCGGTAAAACATTTTAAGAAAGGTAATTTCATCAGCACGGAGCTGGCATCGACACAGAGTCTAAAAAATATTTTTAAAGAGAGATTATCTCAGCACGGAGCTGGCATTGACACGGAGTCGGCATCAACACAGTGTTGGCATCAGCACGGAGCTAGCATCGACATGGAGTCGGAAAAACATTTTGAAAAAGTAATTTCATCAGCACGGAGCTGGCATCGACACGGAGTCGGGAAAATATTTTGAAAAGGTAATTCCATCAGCACAGAGCTGGCATCGACACGGAGAGGGGAAAACGTTTTGAAAAAGTAATTTCATCAGCACGGAGCTGGCACTGACACGGAGTCGGGAAAACATTTTGAAAAGGTAATTTCATCAGCACGGAGCTGGCATCGACACGGAGTCGGAAAAATGTTTTTTTTTTCTTTTTTTTAAAAAGTTAATTTCTGAGATAAATCGAATTGGAACAACCTATTTTTCTGGTAACCTCCAATTCAGTTCTATGAAATCATCGTCAGCCAGGTGGATCTCCAAGGAAGAGGCGACGCACAATGGCACTCATAAATCACCTTGTTCCCTGAATAGACTTAGTCTATCCCCCTCGTATCGACAGGGTAAAATCTTTCTAGGCACCGACTTTGACCAAGGACTGCAATTGGTGCTTTTGAAATCCCCCTTTTTTTTATTTTTTTATTTTTTTATTTTTTATTTTTTATTTATTTATTTATTTATTTATTTATTTTTTACTTTTTTTATTTTTTTTATTTTTTTATTTTTTTTATTTTTTTTTATTTTTTGTTTGAAAAAGTAGAATGTATTTGAGTCGATTGATTGATTGTTATCTTTGTTAGATCAAGAACTTGATTTTGAAGTTGGATATGGATCCGGTTTGTAGTAGATCTAGATCTTAGACCCAATCGAAACGGATCTGGGTTGTGGTCTCAATGGATCTGGATTTGGGTTGTAGACCCAGTTAAGGTGTATCTGGGTCGTAACCCAGTTGGATTGGTTCTGGGTTGGACCCAGTTAAGGTGTATCTGGGTCGTAACCCAGTTGGATTGGATCTGGGTCGTAACCCAATTGGATTGGATTTGGGTCATGGACCCAGTTGTAAAGGGATCTGGGTCATGGACCCAATTAAGGTGTATCTGGGACATAACCCAGTTGGCTTGGATCTGGGTCGTAACCCAGTTGGATTGGATCTGGTTCATGGACCCAGTTGGGTTGGATCTGAGTCATGGTCCCAGTTGAGTTGGATCTGGGTCGTGGACCCAGTTTAGATGGGTACGGGTCGTGGGCCCGATTTAAATGGATGCAAGTGGGGGCCTAGCTCACAAAATTGTTTCGAGTTGGCAACTCCGTAAATTCCTCCACTCTTTTATTTTATTTTATTTTATTTTATTTTGTTTTTTTGTTTTTGAAAACATTGATTGCCAAAATCCATTTTACTCAATTTGTCCCAAAACTTAAGATTTTCCTAAGGGTACCGTCACCGTTTGATCAATAGTGAGCGGGCCCCTTCAAAAATGGACTATCGAGTTCATTCAGTAGCGTCGAGTTCACTCTAGTCCGTGTTAATGGCACGGATGTAATTTATTTTTTGTTATCCGTGTTTTGGGCACGGATGAGACATTCTCTGTTTCAACCGTGCCTAAGACACGGATGAGGCGCCCATTGTCTTGACCGTGTTCCCAACACGGATGACACACATTTTAGTCCATCCGTGTCATGGGCACGGACCATAATGAAATCCAGTTTCTGGAATTTCACAGAACTGTTTTTTTTTGCCCATGTTTTCAATGTTCCCTCACTGTTTTTGGATCTTTTGGCTCACTTCTTTTTTTTTATTTTTTTTTGTTTTGAACATGATGCGACATGAATTCCTTCCCTTTTACCTAAGGGGAGATAAAGGAGAACAAAATAAACCTACAATCTAATTGCCTCCTTTGGGCTTACAACTTGGGCTTCGAGGCCCGACCACAATAATCACATACAACATTGCTTTGGGGGTCGATGTAACGTTAAATTTGTGTCCTAACTCATCTAGCCGGGCACATGCATGGGTTTAATAGGTGGCTTCAAGGTTACCCAATCTTCAAACCTCGGTGCATACCGAAGTACACACGTCGTTGGTTGATGATCGGGTTTGATGTGTTCATTCCCGACACTTGAAATAACGATCTCAAGCCGTGGAACTACTAAGCATCGGGGCTTATGTATAGTGAGGGTGGGGTGGCTTGGAAGTGAGCCTATGCTCGCAAGTGCACATGTGCATTTTCATTCATTATTTTTCACCGACCCCCTTACAAATATCATAAACAAGATGTAAGTAAATATTACATTGTGGACATCAGGATGAAATCAAAAGCAAAACAAAATACACACAACAACAAGAAACAACATTAGTAAACTAAAAATCTATTTTTTTTTTTCAAATGACCGAGATGAGCCTAAAGTCCCCAGTGGAGTCGTCAGCTGTAGACACGTGATTTTCATCATTATGATGACCACATATACTACGATTTGGAGTCGCCACCATTCAAATTGTGAATGGGTGTGAATGGTCACCTGGTGCACATTTTTGAAAAATTGTCATTTTTTAGCGTTAGTGACTCGCAACGGCTAGGGAACTAATCCAACCTAGAGGTTCGGGCAAGCGGCTCGATTGGAGAAAAGGGAAGGGGTTCGGCACCCTTTTCTCCCAGCCATGTGGCGGTAACCTCAACATAACTCAGTCGTTTTGATTTAAAATAAATGATGAAAATGAGCCACGTGGATGCATGTGTACCCTAGATTGGACTTGTTTTTGACTCGATCATAGGATCATCTCATTGATGGAGATGATCCTTGTGAATCTAAGCCTTAAAGGCCATTCATTTAAAAAATAAAATAAAATAGAAGAAGGGGAGGTTAGAAAAGGGTAGAGGGGAAGGTTAGAGAAAGAGAAGGGAGGGGGAGTCTAAAACCCACCTTGAAGCTTCTTTCCTCTTCTTTCTTCTTCTTCTAGATCTTCTTAAGTCCTTAGTGAAGTGTGAGAATCAAGTTATGTTTTTTTTTAGAAGGTGATATGGAAGTAGTGGTGAGTAGAGAAGATAATTTTTCTTAAAGAAACTTGGTAACCCTTTTTGGGGTGAGGGGAGAGGTATTTATAGAAGTTGGGAGGGGGTTTGGGGGTATAATGGGGTTAAACTTTGAAGGGAGTGATAATGGCATGGGTTTTAGGGGTGAAAGGTATGAAATTTGGAGTGAGATTGAGGGTAGCTTGGTAAAGAATGGAAATGGATGAGATTTTGACCCAAATGGTTTGGATCCTACCCAAATCCATTTGGATAGAGTGTTTGGTGAGTTAATATGAGTGATGGTTGATGGGGGGAGTGGGGTGTAAGAGGGTTGTTTAGAGAAGGAGTGTTAGGTTGGTTGATGAGGTGAGGTGTGTAGATTTAGGAGAATGGGTTGTGTAAGAGGTGGGTATATTGGTTTTTGGGAGGAGAAGGGAGATGGTGCCATGTGACAATCATGATAGGAGTGTGAGGAGATGAGATTGGTTGATAGGGGTTGTTTGATTAGAGAAAAAGAAATGGGTCAATTGATTGATGATGAGTGAAGTATGGGTTGAGGGGATTTGTGGGAGTGTTTTAAGGAGAATGATGGATGTAGATATGGATTGTGATGTGGGTAGTTGTTGATTGTTAGAGAGTGATAGTGTGTTAGGTTATGTTGCGTATGGGTTGTGATGTTGGTGGTTAGAGAATGAGGGTAGGTTAGGTTAGGGTAGGGTATGGGTTGAGGTGATTTAGGAGAGAGATGAGATGGGTTAGATGAGTTGTTTAGAGAGTGGTGATGGGAGTGGGTGATTAGATGAGGGAGGTGAAGGGTGGTGATGACAAGTGTCATCTTTTGATATTGAGGGGTTGATTGGTTGATGTGGGTAATGGGTAATGGGTTAAGGTTGTGGGTTAGATAATGAGTTGGGTATGGGTGATGGTTTATGGGCTTTTAAGTGTATTGGACTTGGGTTTAGGAGCTTGTGGGTTGTTTTGGATTGGGTAAGGCTTATTTTGGATTGGATTTTGAGAAGGTTGGTTGGTTTTAGGGTTTAGATGACATAGGATTAATTTTTGGTTATAGGTAAGGTTAGAAATTAATTTGGAAAGGGATTGAAGGTTTGTGGGCCTTGGATGGGCTTATGGTATTTGGGGTTTCGGAGATAGGGTGGTGAAGGTAGATGAAGGATAGGTATCCCAAGTCTCACTTTTTCTATTTTTTAGGATTTTGTATTTCATTGATTTGATCAAAAGTGTCACGTGTTGGCGAATTGGGCTTCTTGGGCCCGTTAGAAGGATTTCCTCGATTTTTTGGATGTAAGCGTGGAGCGGTGATGTTGAACACATGTGTGATGGGTCACACCCCTTCTTGTGGGTCCCTTAGACCATTGAGTGATCTTAGGGACCTCGGTTCAATCCAAAATGTTGTTTTTAGCGTTTTGGGCCTTAGAGGCCCATCGGCCCCTTGTGTTGGAAAATCGGTATTTTGCGTAGAGCGGGGTAGATATGAACTTGTCGGATCCCTTTGGTGGACCTACTAACCCATTGAGAGGTGTTAGTGACTTGGATTTTGGCACAAATGTCAGATTTTAATGCTTCGGGCCTTCAAGGCCCGTTGGCCAAATTTATCAAAAAAACATTGTTTTTGGGCCTTTTCGAGTGGGGGGCCCGTTCAAATTGGGGTGTCTACAGAAGTGTCTCACTCTCACCTTGGGATTTCACTATCTTAGAGTAAATACATATTGGATCTTCTTCAAAATAATAGAATATTTAGTTGTAGTCCTACTTTGTCTCATATGGAACAAAATCACTGTCTTCAGGCTGAATTTGGTGATATTTTATTAGATCATTCTTCTTATTAGAGACTTGTAAGTCGTCTGATTTATTTGACTAACACTAGATCGGATTTGTCCTTTGCTTTTAGTATGGTTAGTCAGTTCATGCATATTCTACGTACTTCTCATTTTGATATTTTTTATCGAATTCTTCACAACGTTCTAGTTTTAGATTTTTCTACTTTTCTACTGCCCAGTCACATTTTTCTTTATAGATGTTGATTATGTTGTTCTCTTATAAATAGGAGATCTACTTTTGATTTCTATACTTTTTATGGTAATAATCTTATCTCGTGAAAAGTAAGAAATAGAATGTGGTTTTCTATTCTTCTGCTAAAGCTAAATATCGTGCTATGACGCTTGGCACGTGTGAGCTAATATGTGGGTTTGATCTTTGCTAACGAAATTGGAATTTTTTATTTTTGATTCTTTTACTTTATTTTGTGACAAAAAAATCTGCTATCATGCTTATTTTTTACTCAATCATTCATGAAAGAACTAAGCATATTGAGATTGGTGTCTTTTTTTAGGGAGAAAGTTCAATGTGGTAATCTTCAAGCAATCTTTGTCTCTTCTTCAGATCAGCTTGCTGACATGCTTACGAAGTCTATTGGTCCTTTTATCACGAATCCTCACCTTGTCAAGTTGGGTTAAGTTGATATATTTTCCCCAACTTACAGGGGAGTATTGGAAATAATATAGTTATTTTAGCTTTAATTGTTTAGTTATAGCCTTTATTTAATATTTCTTCTTATAAGAGTTTTTTAATCTTTTTGACCGATTGGTTAATATAAATTCCTACCAAGATTTCTAATTAAGACTTGATGAACATAGTCTTCTTAGCAACCACTTGGTATGTCTGAACAACAATATCTGATGCCATCACGGAAGGTTCCTTCTAAACTACAAAAGTGCCCCAATTATTATCTATAGAATGGATCAAATCTACAGCTTGTGGTCAATCACACCATGAAAGACTTCATCCAAGTTATTGGACGGCATGCTAACTATTCTTCCTCCAATGCACCATCCAATAACACCATATTTTCTTCAAGGTTGGAACGAAAAGCTCTTAATCTTCTCTTACGATGAAGGTGTGAATCTTGATCAACATCCAAAAAATTAAAAGGTATGCCCTCGTTGAAGGGGCACTAATAAGTCTTTCACGAGGTGTCTTATAAAAAGAAGATAACATTTGTTCATATGTATCAATGACTTACATTTAAAAGGAAAAAAAATCACTTTAGCCCACTCACCAATGAAGAAGGTAGAAGGTCAAGAAGATTCTTAACGACACCATCAACAATGGTTATACTGGCCCCTTCCTTCATATGATCAAGCTTGTCCTGCACCTAAATTGTCGTTGTGGGGTTGGGTCTATCATGAGTATCTCCTCCAGCATTGATTTCTTCTTCGAGAGACTTATTGGACTAAGCCATGGATGCTTCTCCATGAAGGGGACTTAGACTAACAAAAGAATCTTCAAAACACGCAGAAGATGAATCACCCCTAAAGCAACAAGGCCCTACCTTGGTAAACATCTACTTTCTACTCTTATTAGTCAAAAGAAAAGGTTGTTCTTTCCTTGGGCTTATGCTATTACCTCGGCCACAAGCATATTTTTTGTCAAAATGACGTGGTGTCGAAGGTATAGGGATTGCAATTGAGGCTTTAAAGGAAACCTTACTCTTTTTGTTTGGTTCAATTGCAAGGTGTTTGGGGGCTTCGATGTTTGAGGTTTTAGTTTTCTTTTTTAAGGCTCTCAATATTTTGAGACGTGGAAGTGTAGCCAATTCTTCCAAATGTCTTATGGTGAAACACTTAGGTGAGGAGCCCAAAAATTTATTGAGCATGCTTGTGGTACTTCTCTAAAACTCTTGAGCCTTTGATGCAACGTAGCATGGCCTTCCACCTTTAAAAAAAGGAAATGTACAAAGCTCAGTTAAAAAGAAACTTGCCTGGTGCGACAAGTGATAGCGTTCCACGACCTCTATTGAATAAGGAGGTTTGGGAGTAAAATCGAGTATTCCTTGATCAAATGAGTTTTGACGAGCGCATCTGTCAAGAAAATAGTATTGGACTGACCAACGCCCACTCAAGAAGGAGGGTAGGAAGCTAGTGCACATGCTAAAGAAAAAAAACGCCATGCTCTTTTAGGATCTTGCTTTGGTTTTCAAGAAGTATCTTTTTATTCGATAGGTTAGTGAATGTAATATCTTGGGCCATGCCATGACGTATAGCAAAGTAAGGACAAAATTTCACCTCGTCAATAACATCTAAAAAGGAGGCCATGTTCCTTGTTGTCCTTAAACCACACCATCGCCAAGCTCTTGGTGCGATTGAAGGGAATTCCATTTTAGCTTTTGAGCCATCTGGTAACAGTCCCCCTTTCAGCGCTGTTGAAGGAAGCACGACAGAAGGAGGAACATAATTTGGGAAATATTCCCATAACCACATTTGTAAAAAATTAGTATTAACGAAAATCTAAACGAAGCACACACCATTGGCAAGTTTTAAGTCTTCCTTAAGATGGGATAGTTGTCGGTATAAACCGTCGAAGAAAATTGGCTCCAAGGGCAAACGATGACCTTGTGCAAGCTTGATAGCTAAAGGAAACTAAAACTCTGAAACCTTTTCTTGAGGTTCACATTCTATCACATGCTTGGAGAGCCAATATGTGATCCAACCTACAAGGCGGCAATGAGCATCTGTTCCACGACCCTCGATGAAGTCACTACCATTCGGTGTCCCCCAAAAATATCGGACCCATCCTGCAATATTAGCACGCTTAGATTGTTCATTCTTCGTCCTTTTGCTGGCGTCGGGGTAAGGATTGGTTCTAGCGGTTGCTTGGGCAAACACCAACTCTTCTTCTACATGGCGTTCTTCATTAGACAAAATAAGGCCTTCTTTCAGAACATCGCTACTTACTGACAAGCCCAAAAGAAGATATACATCCTCCAAGGCGATAGTGATTTCACCCCATGAGCACATGAAGGTATTAGTGCTACTACACCATCTCGACGTCAACACCACTAAGCCCACCAAATCCTTTTTTATTCTAATACATAAAGCCTGCCTAAAAAACTCCTTCAGATTTCATCTTCACGACATATTGATCGTCATTTATCACATGCACTACCCATTTCAACCATTGTTCAGATGGGTGGGAATGAGATAAGATAATGATAGGGAAAGGCATCGTATAACCTCTCTCTAAAGGCAAGAAATTGGTATAATCGGGTTTGAGCATTTCGGGGTCCTCAATCGAATCACCAATGAGCAAGAACTTGTGACCTCTTGGGCTTTACCAAAGTTCGAAGAATCCCAACGCCGACTGAGACGGTCTTCAACACAAACACTACTCTTAGCCATTATAGAGGAAATGTACCTGTTCAAAGGAGGGGAATCTTGGCAATCACTCTCAACAACTCTACACGAAATTCTACCTTTATCTAACATAGTGTCACAGTTGTGTTCTTTCGAAGCGAGGTCGTACGACGCTTGAGGTGATAGCGCACAAGTAAGCCTGTCAAAAATAGCTCACACACACATAAAATGTTACTAGCAATACAAGAGAACGGGGACGACATGAGGCAAAGATCGGAGGTAACTTTGTTGATATATTATGCAAATTACACGGAATAACACGCTATAAAAGTAAATAAGGTATGTTACAAGTAACTGGTGATCTAGTATACGTGAGATGCCACGTAGTTTGGGCGAGAGCTCAAAGTCAACGTGGATGTAGGTCGGGGATTGGGACTAAAGGCACCCTTCCTACAAAGAGTACGCTAAGTCTTTCTTAGGTTTTCAGAAGAAAATATTAAAAATAGATGTCGGTCGTACTCTTTTATTATAGAAATACCATTAAGCTAATAGATATGCCCTGACACGGGATTAATATGACTTCATAGGTGAGCCTTACATAGATTTACATGGGTGCTCTTGGGTGATTCTAGGATGAGTTATACCTAACTCTAGGTGTTGTAATGTATAACCCTCACACATAAACACGAAATACTTGAGAGCTGAGTAGTTGAGGGGGTTCAATAGCCATCTTATGGTTCTCTTTAACTTCTTTCATAATAGTATGTGAATGTGGGATGCAAGGAGACACCCAACCAAACAATCAAGACAAGGGCACGCATGGATCATGTGAAGGAGGGTTGGTATCACAAGGTGTTTGTTGGGGCATAGAGAAAGGAAAAGCATTATCCCATCTCGAAAAGATCGCAAATTGAGATGCTGCCAATATTATCTACTCGAGAGAGACCTTCGGTCAAGGGGACTAAGGAAGTAAAGGTGCATCTCCACTAGCAGGTTGGGAACTAAATGTGAATGGCGACAAGGCAAGGAGACCTAGCGAATGGGATGAAGACTAGGTGCCACATCAGAATAAGGTTTTGGTGAAGCAACTTGTGTTCTTCCTTGTTGATATCACTTGTAATAACTAATGTGTGCCCACAAGAAAAGAGCGAGCTCAAAGAAAGAAGGAGCATCATAGAGGATAAAAGAAAGAGGAAAAAGGGGTGTGTGACAAGTAGTGCCACTTGATTTGCATCTAGGAGATAAAGGAAAGCTATAAATAAGAGAGAGTAATGATGAAGATGAAGAGGGGGCTTTTTCTCTTTTGGCTGGTGCACCTTTCATTCACCGTCCTACAAGGAGTCATCTCCAAGTTTGCAACTAACCTTGGAAGATGAGACTTCCGATTCTGGTGGGTCCGACTGTGGAAGAAGACAAAATCATAACCGTACGACTGCAATCGTAGTTTAGGCGGCAGTTGGTATACTACTGCGTGTACACTAGTCACGTGTCAAAGACCTTAACCAATCGTTACTATTTTGTGCGTGTGTTGTTGTTGCATGATTTATGTAGTTGCATGTTCTTAGATTAATATTCTACCATTTATGCTTAATTGCTGGATCCGATTAATAAACTAATCTAATCAAGATTCCGTAATCATCATTTAAGAATATCCCTCCTTTCACTGATATAATCCCATCCAAGCAATGCCACATGTATACCTTGGGATACATGCTGCTAGGTGCGACATTAACAATTCCAATAGAAAATGTTGATGAAGTAAGATTGATCATCATTTCATACATTGCTGAAGTGGATGTGTCTGTTAGAACCATAAATATTTTTCATCGAGATACGAGCTAGAAGTATTTATGGTTCTTTGCACACCAATGTCCCAAACGATTTAATTTCAATGTTACTCCAGTGCAGCTCTTTTCTTTCTCCACAAGAATCTAAAATAAAATAGTTTACAATTTTTAATTTTTGGACCTCCATTATCCATGCGCACTTTAATTGGAAAGTTGATTATTGCCCATGGAGAAAAATGCACCTACTAAAGAAAAGCCTCCTTAAATGAGATATCGCATAATCTGGTCGAGATCGATTAATCACTTTGCCTCGTAAGGTCTCTTTGACGATGACTGATCTATCCCATTCGAACTTAAACTTTCTCTAGTGGAACTCTACTTTTTGGACAAAAGATTTCATTTCCAACATTAAGTACTTGAGCTAACTTTCACTTATAGTGTTGATATTCAATTCTAACTCTTAAAAGAGAGTACTTTTTTTAAAGGAAAAAATCTTTGCCCCTTTGTTATCTTCATATCCTCCTCTTTGACATCCATAGTGTAATGTTTTTTTTTCATAATGCCTAAGATAATTGATTTTGAACATTGTACCTTGCATCTAAAATGATAAATTTCATGTCTTGGAGTGTTTGATCCAATTTGAGTGTCTGAACTAATTGGTGACATTCAATTCTTCTGAATTTCCTATCTTTTGTTTATGACCCACTCGAGGTACAATGTGTTAGCAAATGTGAATACATGTTCAATAACAAAAGACGCAAATACTACTATTATTGGAAAAATATGATTTATTTAACTACAAAACTTTGAATTTTGATGATTAAGATGAACCAAAGCTTCCCATTTTTGAACTTTAATGTGGTTTAGTAGTTAAACAAGTGAGATGTTTTTCCTAAGTATCTATCTATATGTGGGTGGCTTTCTTTTACAAAATCCGAGACAACATTCTAGACAAAGAATTTTGTCTTGCATGGGCTACAATTTTCAGAATGAGCTGATTTTTTGTGAGGATGATCTCTATGGTGAAAAAAATCATCCTCACAAAAAATCAGCCAATTCTAACATCTCGAACTCTAGTTTATAAGATGAATCGTGAACTGTCAATTTTTACTATTAGTTTTAACCACTTTTCATGGGTTTAGAAGTTTCAGAATTGACTGATTTTTTTAAAGATGATCTACTGACTATAGAAATCATCCTCACAAAATATCAGTCCATTCCGAAACTTTTTAACCATATAAGACAACTTTGTCTAGAATGTTGTCTAGGTTTTAACCATACACACATATATATATATATATATATATGGTCCCGTTCAACAACAAACATTTTGGCAAAACATTTTTCAAAACATGGGTTAGAGGTTTTGGAATGGGCTGATTTTTGGTGAGGATGATCTCTACGGTGAGGAGATCATCCTCACCAAAAATCAGCCCATTCCAAAACTTATAGCCCCAGTTTACAAGTTGAAAAATCCTGGACCATCCATTTTTTGTAAACCATTTTTGATGGAGTTAGAAGTTTTGGAATGGGCTGATTTTTGGTGATGATGATCTCCTCGCCGTAGAGATCATCCTCACCAAAAATCAGCCCATTTCAAAACTTCTAGCCCCAGTTTACAAGTTGAAAAATCGTGGACCGTCCATTTTTTGTAAACCATTTTTAATGGGGTTAGAAGTTTTGGAATGGGCTGATTTTTGGTGAGGATGATCTCCTCACCGGGTTAGAAGTTTTGGAATGGGCTGATTTTTGGTGATGATGATCTCCTCACCGTAGAGATCATCCTCACCAAAAATCAGCCCATTCCAAAACCTCTAACCCATGTTTTGAAAAATGTTTTGCCAAAATGTTTGTTGCTGAACATTTCCCTATATATATATATATATATATACATCTACATGTATGGGTCTAGAGGCATTTAACATATTTTGCATATTAAAATCTATTCATAAAGTCTTTAACCCCAAGGGGTTAGCTCAATAACAATTTTGGACGGAGAAGCGTTTAATGCCCGAACATCATGAGTTCAATACCCAATACGAGCATTAACTCCTCATGACCACCCGCAAGGGCACACCCTCATTTACCTGGTGCGTGTGATGTGCGGACATTAGACTTGCCCATGACTAGTCCTCGTACAAGACCATGGTCTATGGATTTGCCCCGATACAAGCCCAGTACCCTGTCTACAGGGATACCCTCTTATTAAAATAAAAAAAAAAATTCAACTTCCCATATCACAATTTAAACTTTATATATACATACATCACCCCAAAGTCGTTTAAATTCCTTTTCAAAACAATCACCAAATAATGTGTGAATCACATATTAAAACCATTTTTCAAATTTTTGAATGATGTCTAAAGCCAACATTTTAATATTTTATCCCCCGACCACCCCCCCCCCCCCCTCTCTCTCTCTCCTTAAATGCACACGCACACACACACGGAAAAGTCCTCGAAAGATGCCTGCTAATTAATATAGGCTCCTTTGATTATGAGCACACCTAAGAAAGACGATTCATTTTACTTTAAGATGTCTATCCCTCTTCGTCAACCAGAATGGTTGCTTCATTGCTGACTCCAAAGTCCATTAGAGAACCCATTTCATCATTGAGCAGCAGAGGCAATGGGGAACCCTGCAAAAGATCAATATATCAGAATAACTAATTGCACAGAATGACAATTCCTATATTTCTGCTAAAATCTACAGAATCACTCCTCTAACAAGGAGTGAAAGCCAGGTAACACAAATCATCCAACTTGATAGCCTTACATGAGACCAAAATGGTCTGGAATACGACACCTATTTATAAGAAAACAGTATAGGTGTGAAATTGCAACGAGTAGCTTGGTATAAAACTTTTGAGTCATACTACGAAATTACGGTAGAAAGTGCTAAGGTCTATAATATCAGAAATCAATTTGGCAAAGAAATTAGCAAGATTGAGGCCGTATTCTTACTTGGATAAATAATGGGACAATTTGTGGAGAAGAGGAATATTTCCACATGGTTTCCATTAAATTAGATAAAATATAAGAGAGGATCCCTAGAGAGTTAATCTGGAGGGGTATTGAGAAAGAAAGTAGTCCTAAATAAATATGATTACATTAGTAAGGCGAAGCAAGTGATTGGGTGGATTACATTAGTGTGAAAAAAAACAGTGATGAAACAAATGAGTTCTGATTTACAATTGGTTTACATTATGGATCACCATTGAATATGCGTCTTTTTCACTATAGTCATAAACAAAACATCTGCTCAAGTGGGAGGCACTTGGTGCATTTCATTTTTCCGATGTAGTGTTAGTTGATAAGAATTAAAAAAAAGGATAAAAGCTAAATTAGAGCTCTGGAGGTCCTCGGAGTGCAACTTTGACTAAGAGTAGGACACAGAAATGATGTGCTATGAGAAATGATCACCAATAAATATCCCTGAGAGACCATTTCATTATCCACAAATTTAGAGTAAGGCCATTAAAGCAGATATGTGCTTCTAGAATGCCATGCAATTAACACATATAGATGAAATTGATGGGAAATCTCTCACAAAAGAACCCTTTAGCTTTTAACTCCGTTTATGGTGTGTTGGGGAACCCTTTAGAGATGATTGATATGGTTTGATCATGTACAGTTCTCAAATTGAATGGCTAAGAATAACCTCTAGAGAAGATCTTTGATATATAGGTCAACTAAGGAGTGAGACAACATTCATTGGGTTATTTGGTCAAATAGTGTGCTAAGTGGTAATGTGGTATGAACAACATATTGGACATGTATTAGTAACCAACACTTTGTGTCAACAGTCTAAGCCGAATAGACTCTTCACAACATCAGTAATCCAATAGAAGAAATTGTCCAAACTGTTAATGAACTTAGATCAATTTCCTTTGCAACCTTACCAATTTTGTACATGTTTAAATTGCAATGATTTATGATCCAATTTTCTAGATTTTTGTAAGCAGATCTCATCTTATCAGGTACTCTCTATTATCAATAGTAACAGAGTACGTACCTCTTCTTGAAGAAACAGTTTTGGCTTGATTGACTTCAACTTAAAGAAGCTCTCACACAGAATCTTTAGCTTGCCAACCTACCATATGTTATAGGGTATTTAGATGCAATCTTTTGGTGATACATACCCAGCCACTCATCGGAAGGGAGTTCTAGGCATATACTGGTAATTAGTTTTTTTTTTTTTTTGAAAGTATATACAGGTAATTAGTAAGGCATATCACCGTAGTAGTAGCTGGCAATTTCTTTGTAAGAGGTGGCTTTTCCCCAATGGAAGCTCCAACGCATTTCAGAGTGACAGCTGCATAAAGTAAAAGCATATTGTCAGAACATGGACACAATGAACCCCCCCCCAACCACCACCCAAGGAAATCTCGATAAAGTTATGATCCATACAAAGAAGTCCGGAAGCCATTCTCTGAGGGCCAGCAAGTCCAGTTGATGGCTTCTCATCCTCAATTCCATGCTGTTGTTTAAGCTCAGAAAATCTGCAATGAGTTTCATCACGCAGCAAGAGAAGAGTTCATTTTTCTGTAAAGTATCAATAATATTTATTTTTATGATAAGTGAAAATTTATTAATAAGAGGACAAGAAGTCCTCAAGGAAACAACAAGCAAAGCAAAAGCAACTACCACTTAGTTACATTCTCCCATCTAAAAATGAAGTCTTCGAAGAACACACCTCTAAAATCAAAGAAATGCTTGCACCAATGAAACCACCACCCAAAGAATACTTAAAATTATTGTTTGAAGAGTGTTTTCCTTCCCATCGAACGTGCACACGTTCCTCTCTTTCCACGAACCCCAACAGATGGCAAAAGGTAAAAAATTCCAAATGACCCTAGCTTTGCCAAAAAAGGAAGGGTGCCTCCAACCAAACAATAGGGAAGCAACGGAACGATGACATCATGAGACATTAAACAAGGAGAGAAAATAAGACCAAACACTAAAAGAAACATTGCAATGGATGAGGCAATGACCTACAGACTCCCTGTTCTCTTTGCACAGACAATAATAATTAACCAACACGAAACCTTTGCACTTAAGGAGATCAATTGCAGGAAGTTTATTTAAGACCGTCAACCACATGAAAAAAAGACACTTTTGAAGGCACCATAGACCTCTAAATGATTGAGGAAGGAAAACAAACCTCTTGATTACCTTCAAGCAAGGCATAAAACGACTTGATAGAGAAACGATCATCATTACTACCTTTCCAAATCCGGCTATCCTCCCTATCCAGAGAAAGGACCCATAGAAGCTAACATCTCTAAGATAGAGATATCACATTCTCGATTTCCCAATCATTCAATCTCCTTCTGAGACCAAGATCCCAAGACTCTCCTATCTCCTTATGAACCCGAAAAGAAGAGGCCAAGCAAACATTCTTTTCCTTGTGGATAAATCATACAGACCTATGAATAAAATTTGTTGAGTCTTGATACACCAACTATCCTCCCAAAAACGAATAAGATTACCTCTACCCACTTTGTACCTAATATGCCCGCCCAACACCGTTCCCAATTTTGCAATGCCTTTCCACACACCACACCCAAAAGGAAGCCTAGTCAGCATACTAGACCAACCTAAAGGATCCTCCCCAAACTTGGCCACAATAATCTTCCGCCATAATTCCTCTCTTTCAATGCCGAAACGTCAATACCACTTCCCCAACAAAGCTCTATTCATGGATCTGAACCTTCTAATACCGAGACCACGCAATCTCCTAGACCTACAAACAAGCTTCCAATTAGCAAGATGAAATCTTCTGTTACCCAAATTGTCGTTCCACAAGAAATCTCTCAAGATGCAATTCGATCTTCCTAGGCGTAGAGAGCAAAGATAAGAAATGGTTTGGAATGCTAGATAAAGTGCTCCTAATCAAAGTTAACCCCCCCTAACAAATACTTAGTTTCCCACGATCCAAGCTACTTCCTCACTCTCTCTATTAGATCGTCCCAAGCCGACACAGAACCATATGCCACACCCAAAGGAAGGCCTAAATAGGAACTAGGAAGGTTACTTAGTTGACACTCCATGAATTCTGCCATGCCTCAATATCAGGAACTTCAACCACTACATAAATCTGTCTTCCTCAAATTAATGGGCAAACTTGATACAACCTCGAACCAACATAAAACGCCCTTAAGGATACACACCTGGCTAATCGTAACATCCAGAAAGACTAGTGTCATCGGCAAACTGAAGGTGAGAGACTTTCGGGCCCAACTCAGAAACGCCAAAATCGAACAGTGCACCCAACGAAGTGGTACGAACAAACATCCTCCCCAAAGTTTCAACTACTAGATTAAATATGAAAGGAGAAAGAGGATCACCCTATCTTAAACCTCTAAAGCTTTTGAAATAACCAGCTAGACTACCGTTCACTAAAATAGATAAAGAAGTTGTGGATACACACTTCCTCATCCAAAGAAAGTTCCAATTTACATGACCAAAAGCCTTTTCAATGTTCACTTTACAAACCAAACCCGCCTTGCCCGATCTTTTCTTGGAATCAATATTCATTAGCCACCAAGATACCATCTAAAATTTGCCTATCTTTAATGAACGCACCTTGTTCCTTGCCAATAATTTTAGGGATAATCGTTTTCAGTCTCAAATCAAGGACTTTGGCTAAAATCTTGTAAGCTGACGTTATTAGACTAATGGGCTTAAAATCCCTCAACTCTTCCGCTCCCTCTTTCTTGAGAAACAGAGTTATAAATGTTGTATTAGACCCATGATCCAAAAAACCTTCCTCGAAAAAGTCACTTATGACTAACAACAAATCTCCCTTCACAACCTCCCAACAACACTTATAAAAAACCATTGTAAAATCCATCAGGGTTTGGCGCTTTATCACTACTCATACTATTAATTGCGGAAAAAATCTCATCTTCACTTATCGGTTTCTCTAACCAATCTATATCATTCGAAGGAATAGACTCAAAACCCAGATTATCTAACAAGGGTATCTCCTCAAACTCCTCCGAGTAGAGATTTTGGTAGAAATCCACAATCGAATCCCTGATGCTCTCTTCATCCTCAAGCACTCTATCATCCACCAAGATTTTCCCAATGGAATTTCCTTTTTTATGGGAAATAGCAACTTGATGAAAAAACTTAAAGAATCATTATCTCTTTCTTTTAACCACCTCACCTGCAATTTTTATTTCCAACTACTTTTCAAAAAAAAAAAAAAAAAATTATTTCCAACTGATTTCTTCCAACAAGGCCGTTCTTTGAAACTTGACTTTCAAATTTAGACGAGACTTTTTTTTCTCATCTTCAAGCACCCCCAACTCCTCTTCCTCCCTATCTAGAGCATTGATATCCTCCAACAAAGCTTTCTTCCTAACATCAACTCTTCTGAAACACTCTTGATTCCACACTTTCAATTTCTCTTTCAACTTCTTTCTAAAAATCATACTGGGCCTACCAACAATCTTGAAAGAAGTCCACCAAGATCTAACAAGCTCAAGAAAACCCTCGTGCTTTAACCACATATTTTTGAAACTGAAGGGAAGCTGGAGACTAAAATTAATTCCGGTCTCAAGTAAGATAGGAGAATGGTCCGACATCGGTCTTAAGGCAACCAATTGGAACATAGAACCAAACAGATCTTCCCACGAAGTGTTCACAAGGAATCTATCTAACCTGGACAAAGTCAGAGAATCCTGATTATTAGTCTAAGTGAAACTACCACCCCCATAGGAAGATCAACTAATTCATTTCCATTAACAAACTTGGCGAACTTCCTCAAACTTGAGATGCAAATACGACCCCCTTTTCTCTCATGAGCAAAACAAATGGCATTGAAATCTCCTCCCACACACCACTGCATGTCCCAATAATACGCTACATTCTCTAACTCACTCCAAAACGGATCATGTTTCCACACCTTAATTGGGCCGTATACTCCAGAGAGCACCCAAGACTCGCAAGATCTGACGTAATTACAAAAATGGACACCGAGAAAGCCCCTATCAGGTGGTCCGTAACTGCAACAAATCTGGTTCCCACAAACTAATATCCCTCCATCAGAACCTATCTCTGGAAAAGCCAACCAACTCACTGAAGACCCACGCCACACAACAGAAACATCTGCATTGCTAACAGACTCCAGCTTAGACTCTTGCAACAGCAATACATGGGGTATGGTAATTGACTCCTTGCTTCACCAAAGCTCTTTTGCGCTTGCTACCCAACCCCCTAACATTCCAAGAAAGAAGTTCAACTAAAATCGGGTAACGAATGACCCCTAATTCTTCTCCTGCTTCCTCCTGATTTTAACGGAAAATCATTCACGTCTTTTTTCAGATTTTCCACCTCCTTCAATCTTTTACCTCTTCCTCTCTTCTTCTTCAGCGGTTCTTCAACCTCTCCTGAAAATAAGTACAAGGAAAAAAGATTTCTTTCCCTCTTAGGCTATGGTTCAATAGGAAATTCTCATTCATAGCACAAGCTAAATCCATAATTGCCTCAGACTGAGAGCAACTTGACTCAAACACACCACTAATCCCCACTCTTTCTTCTTTTCGTAAAAACATACCAAACTCCCTCTTATTGCCCAAAATGAACTTAGTCAGAATCTCTCCCCCACTTAGCTTGTCAAATTTTGCCACCCCAATGTCCAAAATATAGTTTAGGATCCATTTCGACATCTCCTCAACCAACAACTTCTTTCTATTACCTTTTCAAAATAATAATAATATAGTACATTAATGGCAAGCACATATTAATTGCAATTTATAATACGAGAAATTTGAAGCAACATATGTAGTAGACCATAAGGATGGTGTTACCAAAGGCATATGGCACATTTGCACCAATGGGTCCTACTTAACAAATCTTCAACAGAGAGGACAGACTTGATTAGACAATAGCAACAACATAGTCCATGTTTATTTATTTTCGTTTCTGTGTGACTAGCTGTATTTTCATTTAATTGGATCAATATATCCACCTTGTTTGTGGTAGAACTCCTAGATGGAAGCCATAAATACTGGATCACCACCCACAGGTGTGTGCACATCACAAGAATGTCATTTGCAGCATTCTAGAATGCTATTTTTTTTTTTTTATTCCAGGTGTTCTGGATCTTCTATGCTTTCATACCAAGTTGAAAAGTAAAGATTGGAGAAGAGATTCACGACTCCTAGGGATCTCTATAATGACTAGGGATGACAATTGTGAACAATACGGACAAAAAGATTAATCTACATCACCTAAGTCATTCACCCCCTTATAGGAGCCCAACCTAATAACCATTAGAACCATGTACTAATGTCTTTCCCTGATATGTTAAAGCATCTAAAATTTTCTAAAACTTTCAACAAAAACTCAGCAAACCTCCATAATATCTGTAATCCCATATTAGGCCAAGTGATGGCCCCAGTTAGTTGCATCAATAATCGGCTGCACCAACCCCGTGTTAAAAATCATGGGTGTCATGCAGAGTATCTGATGTGCCTTGGCCTCAGCCTTGGTCAAATTCTTCTTACATACTAAAAATTGTAAACACTACACAATTTATCAAGGTTCCTTAATATTCCCTACAAGTGCAAAGGAACAAAGTAAAATCCATCAAATTTGGTTCAGAAGCACAAGGGTTAAGCTAAAATGGATTATGCGTTGCTCATCAACTCTCAATATTACCTTGGATGGAGCGTCTTAATCTCCTCTGGCTTGTCTTGCATTTTGGTCATAACAAAGCGGATGTACCTGTAAATAGCTTGTGAGTTAGGTGTAATATCATATAAAGTGATACTCAACATAAAAATTGAAAAAAACAGAAAAATCTGCATTAACTGTGCAGCTAGATACCATACCACATAAAGTGAATTCAATTTCTCTACAGTCAATTTGCTTGTCCACACAACTAAAACTGCAATTCAGTCGAATCATCTACCATGACTATCGAGTAGTACTGCTTTCTGATTGCACCAACAATATAAAAATGATTTTTTCCCTTTAAAAGGGTCAAGTATTGTATCTAACACGTCCTTTCCAATCAATTTCTAGAAATTCTTGTAGAATATTGTTTCTGATATAAAGAAAAGTATATTTTATATAACACTATTAGACATCTGATAGCTAGAACTGTCCAGAAACCTCAATTGAACTATACTTGTGTTTTGGTAATTCTTTAAGTATTTTTTTTTACATAATTCATCCGATTAAAGTGACATCTTGTGGAGGTCACATTTCAATACATAAAATATAGAAAGAATGTTAGTAACAACCATAGGAAAACAATAACAAGCACATGAACAAGAACAAGACGCAGGAAGCAGAAACTTAACAACTTTGATTGTCATTGCGGGCTTCAAAACCATTTTTTTGATTAGTAAAATTTCATTAAAATAGAGGTGAGGTGACCGGTTAAAGATACACAAAGGATACAAAAGGACTTAAGGCATTGACAAGGAGCGCACCCAATCCCATCTACCCACAAAATGCACAAAGAAACCCCCCTTCCCAAAACTCCATAAAATTTTACACCAAAGGAATAAAAAGACCTGTTATTGACAAGATCGAGTCTTGCATCGATTCACTCTTTCCTTCAAAAACATGACAATTACGCTCCTTCCAAATTCCCCAACACACAGCAAAGGGAAAGATGCCCCATAACACACCATAAGAAGAGTCTAACATCACTCTTAAATTGGCAAAAGTTTGAGAGTAGTTCACTAATAAGCTTAAGGCAACCTAACACAAAAGAAGACAACTGACAAACTCTTACAACACCCTTTTTATTTGATAGTTACCCTTTCATGAAATGTGTAAGTAGAAAGTTCAAGATCCCCAAAACACCCTTAAGAAATTCTTATTACTCCTAAAATGACATTAATTGCTCTTACAAGACATCCAACCAAGATGAAATAGGTCCTTCATCATATCTTCTTTCGAAATAATGGTCCATCCATAAGGAGTTTAGCTGGATTTAGAGGTAGTAAAAAAACTACATCAATTAGCTAGCTTACATGCATGTTTTAGCAAATAAAAAGATGAATAGAAGATTTAAGAACAAAATCCAAAGAACTATGTTGATCAGAAAACAATCCAAATAAGATAACCCTTGAGAACAAAACTGAATGCATTACAATGCTAGCTCTAACCCAAAAAACCATGAAGGTCAAACAATTGCAAGAGTAAGATTGATTTAATGAATGCCTTAGTGAAAGAGAAAGTGGAAAATGTATGGATTTGTAGAGAAGGAAAATACATACCGGATTTCTGATTCTTTCCGTTCACGAAGGCTTACCTAAAAGACGTATGAGGGTGTGTCAGATCACTAAAACCTCAGAAAACAGCATTGAAAAACAATTGTGAAAAAAATTTGGTCTCTACCTCACTTCCATTTAGTATTTCAACTTTCGCTAGACATGCAATCAGAACAAATCTAGGTATACCACCTTTTCCTGGATCAGCTATCGGATTCTCAGAAAGCCTAATGTCCTTCACATAAATTCAATAAGTAGACCAATCAGCAAAGGTGGCTTTAGTAGGATATTATACAATTTCAATGGCAACATATTGAAGTTCCACAAGAGCTAAGTCTCACAAAACCCTAACCAATTTCTCAAGGCAGTGCTTGTCAGGAGAAAAACTGAGACAGGTTTCAACTGAAACATTATGAGACAGTCTAAACATTGAATGTTTTGAGATCAGTGTTTCGTTCCACTCTCGGACCGAAACATTCCAAAATGGAACGAAACTTTGAACTGCAAACCCCTCCGATTTGTCTAATGATTGTGCTTTGATTATTTATGGCAATTCTACCTATGATATTTTGACCTCCCAACCTAATGAATATTGAGGTTCAAGTCATTATGGTTAGCCTTCTCATTTGTTTTTATTCTAGTTATAAAATTTCCTTGCACTATCGAATTGTAGCTCTAGAACTGAAAGAAAAAAACCTTTGCTCTATAATCTCTTGAGACAAATAAAAGTACTGTATTTTGGGGTGCTAATATTGGGTTGGATTTTCAGTTAAAACCATGGTTCAAAGTTTCATACCATTTCATAATGTTTCAGCCAAGACTTGCCTGTTTTGGCCAAGACCAAAATAAAATATTGACCCCGAAATCTTGAGTGTTTTGAGAACGTTTCAGACTGTCTCACATTGTCACGGTCGAGAAAATTTCGATTTTTTTCTCTAGACTGAGATATTAACTCGAGACAAGATTGTAAACCTTGGTTAGGAACAAGTTGTGTTGAACTGTTGATTCATGGATTTGACCTTCATCTAGATAACATTTTCTTTGATCCTAAGAATCTAAGGCTTAGAAGGAAAGTCGACTTTGGGATGAAATTGGTCAAGTGAAAACAGAGTTCTAAGGCAAAAAGAGTGTTTGAAAAAAAAATGGATAGGCTGTTGCATTTCCTTGGCTACTTTTCAATTCTCTAACAATTTACTTTCTGTTGAGAGTTGCGTTATCCACCTCTGCTCCCGGGTGTCACGTACTTACGTATTGTGCCCCAATTCAACCTGTTTCCCTCTTATATTCACAGTTGCGCCTTCCCCATCAAATCGGTCTTTAGGTGAAAATGGTTTGTCAACATGGTATCAGAGCGCTAAGTTCGTATAGATCATGGGTTCGAGTCTCCTCGAAGGAATTTTCCACCCTTATGGTTGAGGGGGAGTGTTGTATTACCCACCTCCGCTACCGGGTGTCACGTGCTCACGTATTGTGCCTCAATTTGACCTATCATCCTCTTATATTCATAGTTGTGCCTTCCCTATCAAATCGGTCTTTTGGGGTAAATGGTTTGTCACCACTTTCATGGTTCTAGAGGCCTTCGTTAGAACCATGTAGTGTTGAACTGTTGATTCATGGATTTGGACTGTCTTTTAGATGGCACTTTCTTTGATCTTAAGTGTCGGGAACTCAGTATGGAAAGTCAACTTCGGAATGAAATAGTTTGAGTGAAGAAAGAGTTTTAAGGCAAAAAAAGTGTTACAAAAAGAATGGACGAGGTGTTGCATTTCCTCGGCTACTCTTCAATTCGTCTCAACTATTTGCTTTCATTGTTCTAGAGGCCTTGGGTAAGGGGACCCTTTGTTCCTGTTGAATGTTGTGTTATCCGCCTCCGCTCTCGAGTGTCACTTGCTCACATATCGTGCCCCAATTCGACCCATGACTCTCTTATGTTCATAATTGCGCGTTCCCCATCAGATCAGTCTTTTGGGGTAAATGGTTGTCAACAGGGTATTAGAGCGCTAGGTGAATAGGTCAATGGTTCAAGTCTCCTCGATGGAATTTTCCACCCTTATGGGTAAGGGGGAGTGTTGAGTATTGTGTTATCCACCTCCGCTCTTGAGTGTCACTTGAATTCGGGTGTCACACTCCAATTCGACCTGTGACTCTCTTATATTCATAGTTGCGCCTCCCCATCAGATCGGTCTTTTGAAGTAAATGGTTGTCAACAGTTCCCCCTCATTTTTTGTTCAATTGCGGCGGTGGAAGTCCCAAGTTAAACATCAAGACAAATAGTAGGGGATGATATAGGGCTTCTATTTAGGGGGCAATGGTCATTTGATATCACATTTACGATTTGCAGACAACACCATCTCTTTGTGCTTAGCCTCTTCTCGTCAAAACACGCACTCAAAAACATGGTTCAAAGTTTCATGTCATTACTAAAACATTGTTGTTTTGGTCAAGATAGGAATGAAACTATGAATCCAAAATATTGAATGTTTCAGGAATGTTTTGCAATGTCTTGGAAGACTTTTGGCTTTTTTCCTAATTGAAAAATTACATTGAAACGAGATTTTAAACCTTGCTTAAAAATGTATCTCGACATGCTTTTCAGCACTCCCACATTAACCTCAAGTGAGATATGGATTGGGGAATGTTGCTGACTTTTTATGAGATTGAAAGTACCCTTGAGCGTAGCACCGTAAACTTGTTCACCTACAACTTTGGCTTACCCATGGGTACCTCATCTCAATCCAAAACCATGTGGGATCTGAAAATGTGGAAATTCGAAAGGAGATTGACACTAGGAAATTCTTCTCCGCTGCAGTTTCACTAGAAAGATTCAGTAATCCAATCGTATTTTTTGGTATTAAATGGTCATCTTTACTTGTCAAAACAAAAATATACGTGTGTGGACATGTTCCAATCAGCAACAAAGACTACAATGTACTAGCCACATAATAATGGCCAGCAAATAATCAAATAACAGAGAGGCTTCAATACAAGTAACATTAAGCATTTTGTGACTTTTTTTTAATAAAGAAAGAGAACTACAGCAAGACTAGGAGGTCAAGGAGAGTTCCCTTGGAATTACAAAATATGTAAATGATTAACCATCTCTGATTGGGATAAGGCTTCAATGATGATGAAGAACTATCTACAATCACATTTTGCGGCTAGATGCTAAAAATGAATACTATAAGATCAAATTTTTTTTAACAATTCAATGACCAAGTTAAATATGCTCACCGTCAATTTAGGGAAATAATTGAGGGAATTTATGGATACCAGATCTGCAATCTTATTACTCCCTGAAGCATTTTATAAATTAAAAACAATAACGAATTGTAAGATAACCAAAACCAAGTAAGCGATTTACCAATCAATGTTATATATTTTACCTAGAAGAAGGCAACACAAATTCTTGAAAGGCTTAAAGCATTTTTCTTGCAGTTCAGAACCATTCACTGAATCATGCCTGGGATCATAATCAGGGTAAAAGATGTGGTTCAAACTGTTCTTGTTCAAATGAAGCTGCTCCAAACTGGATACAAGAACCATGTTATAATAGTTCCCATTTTACAGGCAACTCTGAAGTAAGAGTTAGTAAAGATCACATTATCTTTAAAATACCTTCTTAGCTGAGAAAGCTTCCAAATTTCATCCCAAGAAGCCAAGCAATTATCTTCCAAATTTAAAATCCGTAGAGAATCAAATCCTTGAACATAATCGGAGCATGAAGGCTGCAGAAAAGAATAGAAGCTTCTGACTAGTCATGCATACAGTATGGTGATTAAGAATACGAAGCTATGTTGCAACAAAATGTATAATAGTTCACTGGTTATGCTTTAGAATTTGAAGCTAAGTTGCCTAATAAAACATCCAATAATTCATAGCTAGAACCATAGTCACCAAGTTGGAGTTCTGGAATAAGTCAGCAAAAGGAAAAAGTCAAAAAATAAGATAACATTGGGAAAAAATAAGAAAATAATAATAAAGTTAGGGTTAGGTTAGGGCTGTGTAATCGATTTCATCCATGCATGCATAACTAGTTACCATAAGTCTACAATATAGCCAAGATTTATATAACTCAAAATATAAAAAGAGATAACAATGATAAGTCCGAGTTAGGATTCATCAACCAGTCAAAAACATCAAAATCAATGGCATCCTCATTTACATCATTATTATCTTATGTTTTATTGGTAATATGGTCACCATCATATTCATCAAGCTCATATTCTCTTACTAGTGCATCAATGTCATATTTCATTTTTCCTGATTTAATTGCAAAATTTGTGATTTAATTGTGAAATTTGTGATTTAATCGCCAAGCTCGTAAAAGCCGTCTCATTAAAAATAGGGCTTAAAATGGGTCGGATTTTATCAAAAATCTGAGTGATCCGAATCTGATTTTTAGAGGGTTTGGTTCCTTCAAGTATATCCGAATTAAAATATGAGTCGGATATGGGTTGATGTCCCTTGACCTGAGATGAATACGGATCCATCCCTATATCCACCTATATCCGAATGATAGTCTATCATTCATCACAAATGAGTATTAGGTGTAGTGGTCAAAGCTTCTTTTCAAAAGGGGAGAGGTCTTGAGTTCAAATCACATTTAAGCCACATTTTTTAATAAATTACTTTGAAATGGTTTGAAATTATCCAACCCGACCAACCTTAATCAATTAATTCGGTCGGATCGGATCCAGATTTGGCCCCAAATAAAAATCCGGACATGGATATGAGTAGACCCATATCCGGCCCGAACCCGACCCGTTTTAAGCCCTAATTAAAATGTTGCATTTAAATCGTGATTAAATTGGTAAAGAAACCAGTCATGATTTAATAGTGGCTTTTTCAGTAAGTCGGAGACTTTGGTGACAATGGCTAGAACAATAATAAAAAATGAACAGAGAAAATTATCTTCATTCTTTTTCTAATTCTTTTCTTTTTTCCTTGTAAGTGATCTATGGAGACCAAATTATTACGTCTTTCTACTATTACTTATTAATCTTCTCTCTTAATCAGTAATCCTAACCACTCACAGTTATTAATTCAATCTAAACTTATACCCAAACCCAATATTTAAGAAAAAAAAAAAAGGACAGAAATACTCCTAAACCAATTAATAACCCAGAGATGTGCAACTGCAGATGGGCTCTCACACCTATTTTCATGGGATTTGTGCCTCGACTTCCGCCCTTTCAACGTTCTAGCCACTCAACATGTTCTGCAATATGTTCCCTAGTGATATAGATTCTTGAGCACTAAGAGACTCAAATTCTTGATATCATAAAGACAGATCATGATATTGAGATAGAATTGATAAGAGATAAAAAATGAGACCCTGAGTATGATCCAATATCAATATCCTAGGTTTGGCATCATGTACACTAAGAAAACAAGAAAAACAGTTGATGTTTAAGGTTACTGATAAAAAAAGTTGATGTTTAAGGGTACCAAGTCCAATATGCTTTGCATTAGTCGTCATGCAACATCAATTGGGTGTTTACTAAAAATATTGAACATGTTCTTCAATTTATTCAAATATTTTCTTTAGCAAGAAAAGTGGAATGAATATGTGGGATTTTAAAAAGGGTTGACAAAGGGAAGGTGAGGCAAACCATTATTGTCCTCAATTTATTTCCCATTAAGTGAAGTTCTTCAACTGCTGGAAGAGATTGCTTGAGTATTTCAATCTGTCCAAACCAATATTCGACAATTAAAAATAAATAACAACAAAAAATAATTCAGAAGAAATGCAAAATTAAAAATACAAAGGAGTACCTGCGTCCACATTATGCCACAATTATTGAGAACCAAAACATGGATGTTTTTCAGTGATGGTAGATGAGGTATGTCATGAGCCATAGTATTGTTAGTTAGATCGAGAACTTCAAGATATGCCAGTTCTTCACAGATGGTACTGACATCCTAGCAGAAAACACTAGTCTCAAATAACTAAAAATGGTTTGCGGAAATACACGCTAGCAAAGCAGTTAAAAAACACCCAATATAAATATATTCCAAAGCAGTTTCAAAAATACTAATACATGTTCCACTCAACATCTTGGTCCCACATAGTGTTGTCAAATGCTCGCATATGGCATATACCATTGCATATGCGATTTCCAAGCATATTTTTGCATATGCCACACTCACATATGTGAAAATATGCTATTTGTTCAGTATGTGATGGCATACTTTTTTGTGCGATGGCATTACATCCAACGGTTTTTTTGTTTTAAACTCTACTTCCCCCCCCCCCAACAATACTTCTACTACAACATATTATCTACTCTCTAATACTCTCTAGTCTCCAATCCACACTCTACTACCATCTCTAAAATTCAAGATCAAGACTAAGAGTCTTGAATTGATTCAAGAATCAAGACTCTCAACTCTCAAGTCTCAAGATCAAGACTCAAGATTCATCATCAAGCATTCAAGCTTCAAGCCTTCAACTCAAGCGCTGAAGAATCAAGATCAGGACTCAAGATTTAAGAAACAAGAATACAACAAGTACAAGTTGTACAGCATTACAAGAAATCAAGACTCAAGATAAAGATTTAGTACATCATCAATTCATCAAGCATTCAAAGCAATTGACAATTAAATATCATCATCTTCTCAAGTCTCAACTCTCAAGTCAACTCACCACCATCTTTATTTTTCATTCCAAAATCAAATCTCATCTTATCAATCTCAACTCTCCACTCTTGACTTGAGATATTTATATATATTTTTTGTGTTAATTTGTTATTGTTACTTACTTTGTTAGTTTATTAACTCGTTGTAAATTAGAAGTAGAACTTAGAAGTTAGATTAGAAATAGAATTTAAAACATACTTTGACCCACATTTTGATTACCTAGAGCTTTGAACTTTGAAGTTAGAACATAGTTTTAAATTAGAACAAAGTCACATTCACACATTAACACATTAGAATTTAGAAGAACATTACATATTTCCCTACACATTCACTATCACTTATACCACCATCATGTCTTCCTCGTTGGCCAACTCTTCCCTAAGGCCAAAGTCTAATGATCCCGGTTGGAATACGGGCATTATCGAAGTGCAAAAAAAAAAGCCAAGTTTTGTGTGAGTTATGCGACTGCATAAGCCACGGTGGCATTACACACCACAAACAACATCTCTCGTGCTTATGTCGGGATCAAATGCAAGGACATGTTACAAGGTTACACCCAAGATCCGAAGAGAGATCATGGAATACATGGATAAAAATTCTAAGAAAAAACAAGTTGATGCAATGAACTTAGAAAGTTAAATTGAAGGTAGTGGGATTGATGAGGACGACGATGACATCGTCACATATGATACTCCTACATTGACGAGATGCAATCGACCACCGGTTCCTCCCCCATGAAGAGCTACTAAAAGAGCTCGAGCACGTGGTCCACTTGATAAGTGGTGTAGACTACATCCAGAGGACGTGATCAATCAAAGAGCAAAAGGTAAAGGTCTTGTTCAAACAACCATAGAATATAGTACTAAAGATAGGAAAACTACCAGTCAATACATAGTTAAATGGTTATACCAAGCCGGTATTGCTTTCAACACTGTTAAACTAAAAAGCTTCAAAGTAATGGTGGAGGCGATTGGTCAATTTGGACTTGGCCTCAAACTACCTTCATACCATGAAATACAATAACCATGTCTAAGAAAGGAGATAGAGTTTACCCAAGGTTTAATTACTAAATATCGAGAATCTTGGAAAACCTATGGATGTACTCTAATGACTGACAGATGGACAAATAGAACCGGTCGAACGATAATTATAATTAACATTTTCGTTAACTGTCCTACAGGAACAATGTTCCTTAAATCTGTGAATGCTTCGGCCCATTCTCATACGATTGAGTATTTATTTCAATTGTTAGACAAAACAATTGATGAAATTGGTAATGAACATGTTGTCCAAGTTGTAATGGACAATGCCGCCACCGACCGCCTCTTAATGGCTAAGAGGCCTCACTTATATTGGCCACCATGTGCGGCACATTGCATAGCTCTCATATTAGAAGATCTAGGTAAATTACATATACGTATTGCAGTTAAAGGTAGAAAGTAGTTGTTTTTATGTATAAACATGTTTTACTTTGACAAAGAATGCATGCTCATATAAATGGTAATTTACTTAGACCTACAATAACACGTTTTACTACTACCTTTCTGACACTACAAAGCCTTCATGGGAAAAGGCAAAACTTTGAAGTTTTGTAGTGTCAGCTAATTGGAACAATGAACCTTGGTTTAAAAAACCCGAAGGCAAATTGGTTGTCCAAATTATCTTGTCCCAAAATTTTTGGGCAGGTGTAGTTAAAACACTGATTCCATGTCTTTAATTATTGTGCTTAGATTGGTAGATGGCGATGACTATGACTATGGAAAAAATAATTGACAAAATTAAGAAAAATAATCAATATAGAGAAAGAAATTATAATAAAATAGTTGATATTATAAATAAGAGATGGGGTAGCCAAATGTCATTTGCCTTATATTCAGCTGCCTACATCCTTAATCTAGTTGTATGCTTCCAATCCGCCAATCGTGATGAGTCGGATTCAACGCATATGGTTGGAATCCTTCATGTCTTGAAAAAAATGATTCTAATGTAGGAAGAACAAGATAGGATCTCGTCGCAGATAGCTCGATACAAGAACTGTGAAGGAATTTTTAAAAGAGAGATTGTAAGGAGACATAGAACTATGACGATTCCAAGTATGTATAAATAATTAGAAAAAAATAAATACATATTTTGTCTTTGTTTGTTCTTTGTATTTTAAAATTAAAATACTTATAACTTATAATTAAAGACAACCAATTGGTGATCAGCTTATGGAGTTGATCCAATCACAAAAGATCCAACCTTGAAGAGATTGGCTATTAGAATACTTGACCTAACATGTTCAGCATCAAGATGTGAACGTAATTGGAGCACATTTGAGATGATATAACAAATTAATAACTTAACTTGTTACTTGTTGTTAGTTAGTAGTTCGTAGCTACTATTTACTAGTTACTAACTTAAGTTAAAATTTATTATGCATTGAACAGATTCATATAAAGAAGAGAAATAGACTTGAGCAGAAGAAGCTCAATGATTTGATCTTCGTGCAATACAATCAAAAACTGCATGAAAGATTCAAGTAAAAGAAGGAGAATCCAGGATTTTATGAACCTACTTTTTTTATTAAGACTTGAGTGGAGATCATCCGTGGCTCACCGATGCACGAGAAGAGCTGGTGTTTGAAGGAGAAGACTTAACTTGGGACCAAGTTGAGCAAACAACTTTTGCACCGGCACCTAGAGAAAGCTCAAGCCAAAGAAGGGGAGGACGCTCAAGATTACAAGATGAAGACGAGATATAAGAGGAAGAGGATAAAGATGAAGCTGAAGAACCATTGGGAGTTAATGAGATGTTAGTGAGAACAGATGATGAAGAAACAAAAGAGGAAAAGATGAATGTGGAAGAAGGTGACCAAGATGATAATGGGAATAGAAGTGATGATAGCAAAGGGGGCGGTCCTAATCCAGATGTTGTTCCCAATGGATTAGGGATGTTGTGTGGAACATGATGCAAATCAGATTTATTAAAGACTATGCTTTGTAATTTGTAATTTTTAACTTACAATTTTAATAAAGATTTGAGGTTTTTTATTTAAATTTCATAAAGTTTTCTTGATTTTTTATAGTATATACATGTTTATGAGTCTTACATAATTTATTGACATTTTTTATGATTTTTTTCTGGATTTATTTATTTTTTCTGATTTTTCAAAAAAAAAATTAAAATGCTGACCAATATGCAACCGCATATGCGCAAAGCCTATGCTGGTCGCATAGGCTATTTAACAACATTGGTCCCATATGAACCTAATATAATAACCTACCAAAAAAAGCCCTAATATGAAAGAGAAAGCTCTTCAGGTAGCGAATGTGAAATGATTAATTAGTAATGACTTTGCACTTTCTGACACATGACACTTCCTGTTAAAAGTATGAAATGACTTCCAAATTCAGTACTAGTAACAAATATATATATATATATATATATATATATATATATATATATATATATATATATATATATATCATGCCTGCATAACAGCACCAGAGAAGGGGCAAAAGACTGCATATTAAGGCTCTAAAATGAGGGCAGGCCCATGTTTTAACAAATAATATGGTTTTGGATTGATTGGAGTGAGGAACATGATTCACGTAACCAACCCCAGTTTATTTTTTCTTTTGGAGGGAAAGCTTGGGCTTAAACAGGCCCCAATCAGATGTTATTAATAGAAAATATTTGCAAACGTATATACATTCACAATCTCTATCATTTTCTGAAAGAATAACAGGAAAAGTAACAGTAGCTAGCATACGTTAAGAGAGTAGGAAGATAATATTTTGGCTTACTATCAATGACTTTGAAAGAGGTGTTTTTGTAGTTCAGAAGCAAGCCATTGAAGATTAAGATGCTACAAGTGGAGTCAGTAATGTGGTGCTCAGGATGAATCACATCAAGTACTTTGTTCTGTTTGAGTGTTCAATTATGTCTTGATTTAGTATTTGTGAACCGCATCTCTTGATAAGGAAGTAGGGAGTCTGCAATTACATCCAGAACATTTTAAAGGGAGAGAAAAACAAGATTAGACCTTTGAGGCCACAAAGCAATGAATAAATAGGACTTCAGACTTTCTTTGCATATAAAATAAAAGCAGCCAGAATATTTCAAGAGGCCAATGAGGTGGTCATTTTTAGAATTTTTACCTAAAGCTGTAGATACAGGATCCTAGGAAAGAAAAAAAGCAATTGTAGGATTTAATATGTTATAGAAAGATTTTACCAAGAAAGTTTCATTTCCAAAGGTTATGGGGCTGGATGCAATGTGATCAAGCAGTTGGTAACTCCTCAAGCATTCAAGTTTCTTTTAAGACCAACGTTCCAAGATATCATCCCTCAACCCAACCATAAAATTTTGAATGGGCTGTTTTTTCTTATTTGATAGGTAGTAACATACTCGGGAACTGAAAAGACAAAAGGGATTCTCCACCTCATAGTCCCCCCAAAACCTAGCAAATTTACTGAACACATCTCACCCCTATCTAGATACCTCTCCAAACTCCACACCATAAAAATGTCTACTGCTAATACCATCCCCCTACCAAATCTATCCTCCCAACTTTCTATACATAATGTTTCTAAAGGATTTGACTGCTCTTCCTGAAACTTCCAAAGCCATTTGCAAGGAAAGCCTAATTTGTCAGCTTGATTCTCCTAATGCCTAACTCACCTTTCCTTGAACTAAAGAATCTAGAAAAACAGTAGTTTTTAGCAAGCACATATTAGTCAAATAGCAGGGGGCATGCTAGAATAGTTAACTTTTTTTCTTTAGATAATAATGCCCCGTAAGGCAATTTGCATTGTAGAAAATAAGGTGGCACAGCTAAATGGAAAACAAAAATCATACACTATTTAACAAATGCAATTCCAATTTGATATAACTAAGCATACTAGTAACACACAACCCTTAGATGGATATGAGATGATCAATAATATCCCTATACAAAACTTACTTCCCATTCTGAAAGCAAATTCCCAGTTAAATCAAGCTCCTTCAGGTCTGCAATAAAACATAGCAAAGAATTAATCACAGCAATGAATGTCTTTTAAACAACCAAATAACCATGCGAGATAAACAGTAGACTCAAAATTTATAAATACAAAGATCATCTAATTTAAAATGTTAGGTTTAAAGTGGATTGATTAAACAGAAGAAACGGAGTGGGAGAAGAGAAGAAAGAAAGAAGGGAAAGGAATAAAGTGATGTCTGAGAAAGAGGAGAATGAGAAAAGTGTCCTCAATGGAATGAACTAACGAAGGATAGTAACCATCAAGCTTAAGATTTTTAAGCTCGAGAGGCATGAAGAATTAAGATGACATCTATGGAGAGAGGAGGTAGCTTCTGATTTAGGGCCTTCCTCTCCAAAACAATTTTGAATAGTTGGGGGAGCCATTGATCGAGTAAGCATAAGCATCAAGGAGTGGGGACTCTCTCTTCATTAGGAGGCTCATGATTGTCTCTGGTGTCTCAATAGATTGTAGTAATAACAATACAGTCGACCTAGAACCCCAAATGAAAAATGCAGGGAAATGCTCCCTTTGATCTCTTCTCATTCCCTTGCAAAAGAATTTTACTAGCAAAAGTGCCTTTCTAATGCAAAACCATGGTCTCCTATTCAAACAAAAGAACCAATGGGGTAAAAGATAAGATTGTTAGAAGCTTGTATCCTATTGCGACCTCCCAAACATTCAGAACCTTTCCTGAAACAAGAATCCCAAAAAATTTGCTCACCATTCCAAACTGTGAGGTCTCGGATTACAAAATCTTTCTTGTAAGACATAACAAAAAGTGTAGGAAAAACATATTTAGAAGATGTGTCTCCACACCAAATGTCTTCCCAAAATCTTCTCTTATCCCCCCTTCTGCATAGCAGTTCCATAAGAAAATACAAACCAATATTTTTTCCTCTAGGATTAAATTTTGCAAGTCTCAAAATCTACCAAGATCTTTTGATTCCTCCTCGATGATTTGTGTGTCCTGAATAGAACATCTTCTAAACAAATTTCTTCCCTCATTTCCATCTCTCTTGAATGAAAAAAGAAAATCCATTGACCTTCCTCAATTTAGAGATATCACCACACTTCTCTCTATCCTTAGAAATCTTAACGGATTTTACCTGGACCAAACTCTACTACCTCGACAAAGATGAGCTTTAGTTCCACTTTCACAACTTTCCTTGGTGTTTTCATTAGAAGCATGTAATGTCACTTTTACAAAAGGATCCTCCCTAGGCACAGCTGTCCGAGGAAGCTAAGGAACGTGAGGAGGGAACCCTGGTTCAGATAAATATCTCACCAACAATACTCACAAATACAGAGTGACTGAATTCACAAAGAAGAATTCATCTTCTTTTTTTCCCATGTTTCCTTTTCTACTTTGCTAGAACAAACTTTGTTTTTTTTTTTTTTTTTTTGGGGGTGGGGGGGAGGCGATTGCTTTTGATATTGCCTTTTCTCTTTGAAATATAGGTCTTTGGTATATATGTCAATATTTACTAGCACACTGCATTAAGAACTACAAAGAAACATAGAAGTTTTTATATGAATAAATAAAGCAGATTTAAGTAGATTCCAATTCTATGGATATTATTCATGTTTTTATCAATTCATGAAAAAAAAATTTAAGTACAAAATTTATTGATGAAAGAATGACGAGGTCGAGAAGACGCAGAAAGAGGCAAACAAAAGAAATACTAACAAAAAAAAACAGGAAAAATAAATGACCAATGCAAATCCCAGCCCTACATGCACTCATAAAAAGAAGCTCCCACTTAAACAGAAAATTCTCAAAAAAGGAACCCTTAAATTCTTCAAAAGAATCGTGCTGTGTGATTGGGGCATGCAACTATAGGAATTAGTTCACATCCCAACAAGGATGTGAGATACCTTGCGTTTTCACAAAAAAATAGCTCCAATAGAAAATGAGACCCAAACATTCATGATGAATTCCTAGACAAAGCTCATTCCCCAAGAATACACAATTGTTTATTTCCTTTCAAGTGCCCCCCAAAAAAACAAAGGAGATCAAACTCCAATAGAAGAATCCTTTCTTTAGCCCTAAAAATCGAGATTGCCATCCTCGAAAAAGAAAGAAAAACTATCTAGGGAAAGCCCAATGATCACAAAATGAGGATAAGAAAAATTAGACTAAATGACCTAGGCAAATGAACAATGAAGAATTTTATCGAATGATCCCCAATTAGACTTATGATACAAGACAATGAGGGGAGATAAGAAAATATGGGGGGTTTAGGGAATTTGGTTTAGGATTGGGTAAACCCAAAAAGTAAAATGAAAACAATGATCATAGGCATGACCACAATCTCAATGAAAATGGTTAAAGGTTTGTAGGGTAAGGAAAGGATTAAGGGTGAAAGATTTGGAAAAAAGATTAATGAAATAAGGATTAAAGAAAATGGGAAAAAGATTAAGGGTAGAAGTTTGTCGGTTTCAAGAATCAAGAATCAAGAAAGGGGTTTCAAGAATCAAGAAAAGAACTAAAAGAAAATCAAGAAAAACAAAAGAATAGAAAAGAAAAATAAAGATTAGAAGAAAAAAATTTATATTGGACTCACTTCAAAATGGACTCACACCACTCCTATTATTGGGAAGATCAAGCTCAAACTTTCTTTTCATTCATCATTCTTCTTCATTATTAATAAAAAAAAAGATCCTAATACAATCTATATAGAGAAAATAAATCAAGAATCCTAGTCAAACTAAAATCCCAAAGAAATTAACCTTATTTTCGTAACTTCCTCTCTGCTAATTTTCATACCCTGATAAAGTTAAATATAAGACAAATTAAAGTTATCAAATTGCCCCTAAATATTATACTAAGACCATGGGCCAATAAAACATCAAAATAAGCCCAAAAAACATAAAATTAAAGCCCTAAAACATAAATTTAAATAAAAACTAAAATCTACTCTTCAAGATTTGATGTGCCCATCAACTTACATGTGGAATATAAATTAGCAGATGTAACTCCGCAAGCCATACTATTATTAATAGTTTGAAATCCATCAAGTATTGTTTACCATATAGGGATAGAGAGGGAGAAAGAGAAACAGAACTTCCATTGGCACCCCAACGATTTTTTATTACATCCCAAATAAATTTAAAAAATAATAGGGTGAAAATATCATTATCACATTTTAGGAAACAACATTAAGTCTGGATTTTTTTTTTGATCGATAAAGATAATTTTATTAAAAAAGATAAGGAAAGGGGGGTCGAGTAGATCAACCCAAAAAACAAGGGAGACAAAGCAAAAAAGAGAAAAGAAAAAACAACAAAAAATATCAAACAAGCTACTCCCACGACAAATTACAAACCCTATCCCATCTAATCATAAAATCTTCAACAAAAACCCCTTGAATTCCTTGTAAAGTTTGCTTCAAGAGAATAAGAAAGTCATAATTGATAGAACCAAGTCTTCCATCTCGAAAAACTTCCCCTCAAAAATACGACTATTACATTCTTTCCAAATACCCCAACAGATTGCAAACAGTGCCAAGTACCATAGAATCCGCTTAGATAAAGAAAACATGCCTCCCCAAGCAAGCCACAAATTCAATAACAACTTAACCGAATAAGGAAAATAGCCCACTAAGCTAGAGAGGGATAAGAAATGCGACCAAATCTGACGAGAAACCCGGCAACAAAAGAATAAGTGGTGCAGAGTTTCCACACGAGATCTACACATACAACACTGATTCGGAGAAATGAAGCATCGTTTAATTAATTGGTCAATGGTTGGAAATCTCCCTAAAGTCGCTAACCAAATGAAAGTAGAGATCTTTGAAGGCACCTTACCACCCCACACAAATGTGTTAAAGGAAAGTTGTCAAGCTTTTTGGTGCAATGTTAAGGTATAATGATTTGATAGACCATCCCTTGCACCACCCCATAGTCTACAATACTCCAAAGTAGCATCCGTATGACTATTCTCCACCAAATAGACCATTCTCCCCAAACCTTCCAACTCTCAATCATTGATGGCCCTTCTAAACTCAATCCCAATTGATCTCCCCATTCCCAATGGTTCTACAAAGAGAAATTGTTTGATCTTTTTTATAATAAAAAATCAAAATGTTATAGAAAAATTCCTTAAGCAGTTTGTCCCCACACCACAAATCCTCCCAAAATCTCACCTTGATCCCTCTCCCAACCATGAATTTCACATTTTTCTTGAATAATTGTAGCCTACTTAAGATACCTTTCCGTACCCCACACCCAAAAGACCCTCTAGTCAACCCACTCTCCCACCCTTTCTCACTCACCCCATATTTTTTGACAATCACTCTACTCCAAAGGCTCCCACCCTCCTCCCCAAACCTCCATAATCACTTACCCAACAAACAGAGTTCAATGATTTAAAATTTCTAAAACTCAAACCACCATTCTTCTTAGGCAAACACAACTTTTTCCAACACACCCAATGTTGTTTCTTCATTCCATCCTTATCGTGCCAAAAGAAATCAAGACATTCTATCCAACTGCATCTCAACACTCCTTGGTAAAGAGGACATCGAGAGAAATTAGATAGGGATGCTCGCCAACATGCTCTTGATGAGAGTAATTGTCCCCCCTTTTGAAAGAAATTTTTCCGTCCACTTTAACCTCTTCCTCGCCCTTTCGAGCACTGTTCTTAGATTTCCTTACTTCTGTACCCCGCACCTAAAGGGAGCCCCAAATACGTGGATGGTAAAACCCCCACTTGGAAACCAATAGACGCCGCTATTACCTCTACCCCTTCAGCATCGCCCACTGCAAGAAGTTTACTCTTACAAAGATTTACCAGAATGCCAGAAATTGCCTCAAAACAACCAAGCATACCACTTTAAAACTCAATTCCCTTGGTGAATAGTCCAAGAAAATCAAAGTATCATTCGCAAACTAAAGATGCAAAATCAAATTGCTCACCCGCCTCAATTGTGAAACTTGAGAGCTCACCAATCTCCACTACCTTGAACAACAACCTCCTTAAGGCTTCCATAACTACCACAAACAGAAAAGGTGACAACGGATCTTCTTTTCATAGCCCGCTCGAACTTCTAAAGTAATCTATTGTGGTCCCTCATCATAATTGAGAAAGTAGGGGTGAAATGCCTTTTATAATCCACCGAACCCCATTCTCCGCGACAAATACTTCACAGAATTTCAATTAACATGATCATATGCATATTTATTTTTGTTTTGTAAGTTGAAATTTTATTAGAAAGGTTGGGCAAGAAGTCCCAAAGAATAGAAAAAACAAACACAACAACAAAAAAGAAAGAGTAACTAATCTCCTAAATTACAAACAAGATCCCATCTAACAACAAAATCCTCAAAAAAGGTCCCCTTAAATTCTTAAAAGCCTTTCCCCGAAAAAATAGCAGCCCCAACGCATCGAATTTGAGATCTTTATAAGATAACTCCTTCCCTTCAAAAATCCGATGATTCTTTTCCTTCCATAAACTCCAACAAACCAAAAAAAAGCAAAAGACTCCAAAGCATTCACTTCGAACGACGAAAAACAAAAAACGATACCCCAAAACAGCCACAAGTCATAAAGCTCACGTATTTGGTAAGCAACCCACCAAACCAAAGAGACCAAGGTAATGGGACCACAGTCGAACTGCCATTCCGTAATGTAAAAGGAGATGATCAACCGTCTCTTCATTTCTCATACACAAGACATTTCTTCATTTGCCATTTGAAAAACTCTTCTGATAAATTGATCCAAAGTTGATAATCTACCCAAAGATGCTTTGCCACAAAAAAATTAAAATTTTTTAGGTAACCTTTGTGCCCCAAATCATACCAGTAGGAAATAATTAATTTGAACTTGGTAAATCAACCATGTACAATGACCTCATAGAAAAGCCTCTCTCTCTTGTGCCAACCCATAACCTACGATCATCATTGACAACAAGAGTTGTGCCCGCATCAACTTGCTCCAAGAAATGCTACACGCTAGTCAATTCCCAATCGTTAAATTCTCTCCTAAAACCAAAGTCCTGATAAATTTGGGTGTCCAAATCAAAACCAATTGGCAATGAGTAGAGAGACCCAAGAGCTTATAAGGAGAGAGACAAGGCAATGAATGTCCGATGTGGGACTAAACTCAACACACCCCTGCACGTGTGGGCCAAACTGGACCAAAGCATGTGGAGATATGAACTAGGTGACATGGAGGAAAGAAAGGCCCACTCTGATACCATGATAAATTTGGGGGTTCAACTCAAAACCAATTGGCAATGAGTGGTGAGACCCAGAGCTTACAAGGAGAGAGAAGGCAATGAATGTCCAATATGGGACTAACTCAACAAATCCCACGCTCTTTCCAAACTAGCACCCACCAAAAAATTATCTATCTTCATGCCTTTTTTGCCCGACATCGCGAAAAGATCTGGAAAAAGTTCTTTCAATGAGATATCTCCACACCATCTATCTTCCCAAAAGCAAACCATTCCCCCTTCCCACCTTAAACTTCACATTCTTACAAAAAGAAGGTAATCGACGAAGAATGCATTTCCAAACCCCACACCCATGAGCCCCTTTCGCTGTTTTAGTTTTCCAACTCAACTTTTGCAACCCAAATTTATTAGCCACTACCTCTCTCCACAAGCTACCATCTTCCTCACCAAACCTCCACAATCATTTAGACAATAAAGCAGAATTCATCATAGCAAAACTTTGGATCCCCAAACCCCCTCTTACTTTCGGCAAACAAATCTACCTCCAACTTACCATATGATACTTTCTACTATTTTTCGTATCATGCCATGCCAGAAAAAGTCAATGCATTCATTAGCTATAAGCACACTATCTAAAATCTGTCTCCCCGCAACAAACACTCCTTGAGCCAAACTAATGATGTTACCAAGCACCGTCTTAACCTAGATGCCAAAATAATTTAGATAATCTTGTACATTGAACCTACCAACATTAAGAAGTTGGAGTAGATTCGTCATTGATGTCAACTTATTCTTTTTTATGGGTTATTATCGATAGTGGGAATTCATGGCCTTTTATCTTGTTCAAGTTTTATGAAGAAATTTTTTGATGTGGAAATGTTAATTCTTATTTTAAATGACGTGTTACTTATTGGTTGGGAATTGATAACAATTTTTGTAATTGGGGAGTAATAAGTAAAATTTGGGGTGCCAATATAATTTCTCAAAAACAGAAAAAGATCCTATGAAAGTGACTTTTGGACCAACAAACCAGAATTGGAATTCCAACAAAGGAAACTAAAGCAAGGGATGAATAAAAATGATTTAGCAAAGAAAATTCCATCTTGACTCCTCAACCAAAAACAAAGTCCTTCCTTCTAAAGAGAAATGAAAATAAGAGAAATCAAACTGATCAGGTTAGCAATAGACTCCAGTTCTCAACAATTGAAGTTCCTTCTAAACCCAACCCCCAAAGAATTCTCTCAATTGACTAACACCATGAAATTTTAAATAGGAACACTCTTCTAAGTTACACAATACGTAGCACTACCTTACCAACATAATTTTAAGCCCACGCTTCATTCAACTAAAAACTGGGTATAGGACACAAACCATAACAATAGTGATGAAAATGGAGACATTGCATGTCAAAACCTGAATGTATTATCATTCCAAACACCTCCATGACCAAGAAGAAGTCTTGGCCGACACGAACTGAAAGGGAAAAAAATTTAAATCATGTTTATTAGGACAAAAGTCGAGGAAAAGATGATATGATATTTTAAACCTTGGAAAATTATACTACACAATTCTGAAATGCAAACATATATCTTTCTCCATATTAAATTAAAAAAAATAAACACCATAGATGAGACATTGCTAAAGTTTAAGTCACACTAGGGCAAAATATCAAGTTTTCAACTTCAACTAAAGTATAATAGATTAATGAGTAAAAGAGAACCCAACTCACTTGGGACTCTAGCACTGATCTGATGTGGGGGGGCCGTGGAGCTAACACCCAAATAGGAAAGTGAAGCACCTAACAACTCTTCAAATCGATTCAGCTTGTCTTGGATTTTATCTTTCCCCACGAGTTGTACGATTACTCGTTTGTTTCTTGCCGAAAGAATGTACATCTCCTCTGCAAATTAACATTACTATCATCAAAGACTTATCCCAAAGATTTGGGGTCGGCTTCATAATAAACAAAATATTCAATATAAATTTCATTGGTTTTGTTGACACCATCAAATATATTTAACCAAACATAATATAAATTTTGGAAAAAAAAATACAAGGAAAAGTTGAGTGTCAAATAACACATGATCCACTGAAACAGAAGAGTTCAAGAATCCTTAACACGATGTCGCAATCTAGACTTAAATAGCCAGATCTACATATTCTATTGGTGGAAGAGTCTGCTTTCCCACACTTCACAATCTTGACTCGGTATACGAGAGGTTAGGCTACTTTATCTTCTCAATCTCTGCATAGAGATGTCCCTATAATGGTGTTACTCAGTCTAATTACAGTTACAATAGCAAAGATTGAATGGTCGCTATGTGCCTACAATGTTGTCTTCAATGCATTCAAACGTAAACGTAAAGTGATATCATCATAACGCATGACCTGAAAGGAAAGGTACACATAGACATCTAACAATATATCAATAAATATGATGTCTATCATACAATAAAGTATCCCACAACATGTCGTATGAAAACCTTCAGAAAAGGCAATATGTAATATGTACTGTAACATATTCTATGGACTATGATGATAGCATTCAACCAAAGACCATCTTGTTAGGACCCCAATTAGTAACTTGATAATCAAATCACCAAAACAAAAAATAAAAAAAGATGAGAGAATGTTCTCATTCGAGGCAGATCAGACCTCTTGGATCAATTCGAGATTTTCAATCTCCAAAATCCAAAAGGATTCAAATAATTTTCTCATCGATATATGTATTTGATGGGTAAATGTAATTTGTATTAAAGCATGGTCAAGATGACCAACAAAGAGAGCAAAACAAGAAAACCAGAAAAGTTATTAAGATAATCTACAAACCCAATCCCGTCTCCCCATGAAGACCTCAAAGAAGACTCCCTTAAACTCCTCAAAAACTTTACACTAAGGAAATATTTCTCATTGATTCTCACAACCAAAATACAAAAGTTATTTATAGAGGCCAATTCTGACCAATTAATCCCAATCATAACTAAATTCAAATTCAAACTAATCACAATCCAAATCCAAATGCAATTCCTTACCCCAATCCTAATTCTAATCTCATCAACTAATCTACTCATGGTTTTAAAACTCATTTCGACGTCTCATCTCATCCGTGAACGAGATCAAGTTGTCTCAGATGAGTTTTCCGATATGTTTGTGACATCTCATTCAACAATGAGAAAAATGAACGTTGGGTTTGAAATCTTGACCGATACATTGACTTGTCTGTCCGTCTCGTTGCTGGGTGATATCGAGACAACTCGGGTGATACATCTCGGTCTTGAACGAGTTTTGAAACCATGAATCTCCTACTATGTAGCATGACCCATAATTATGATTACACTCCCTATATTAATATTTAGGGAAGTAACATATCTCCAACTTCTATTCAGAAATTCAGATTCCCATATATTACTCACCTTCCATTTTCCATGCATTAAATCCATTCAACACCAAAAAAAAAAAAAAAAAAAAAAAAAGTATCTCAAATTACTTGTTGATAAGCATCACATCACATCTCACGATAAATAAACCATATTTATTGTAACAAATTACCATGAATATCGAGATTCAGTCAATACCATGATTATAAAATAAAAATCAGAACTTGAATTATAATTATTTTCCTTTTTATATTTTCTAACATACCCTCTTCTTCCTTGGTGGAATCACTTTGGTATCGAAGCTCAAGTGCCTCCAAGAACGAAATCCCACGACTCAAATTCTGGGACCGAACGAATGAGCCTGATTTTTCGCCTTTTGCCTTAAAATAAGTGACTCCATTAATGGAACCGTCGTGTTTCCCTTCTCCATTGTCCCAATCGACACCGATCCAGCTCCCCGAATAGCCTTCCACAGGTCCAATGTACTTGACAGTCCCAATTCTTCGAGGATCACCAACAATGTGAACTCTTTGATTGATTCTGAATCCCAACTCGGAATCCTGAATATCACAAGATATGGGTTGTTCTTCTGCTGGATTTGATGCAGTAATCTGAACTTTGTTTGAGAATTCCTGCATTTTCTTCTCTTCTATGATTAGGTTTTCTAAGGTTTTTCGAAATTCATTTAGGAGGTTTCTTCTTGCCTACACTCTTGAGTCAGTGAGATCATCTCTACATGACGCTGGAGAACTTTTTCAAGAACAAATGACTACCGGAATCAGGGGCGGAGCCAGGATATTGTATTCGTGGGGGCAAATTACAAATAGAAAAATTTTCTGATTTTCTATGGGGGCAAAGTAGTAGAATGTTAAATTTTGTGGGGGCAAATTACAAATAAAAAAATTTTCAGAACTTTTGTGGGGGCAAACCAGTAGAATGTTAAAAAAAAATTTAAATTTATTAATACTTCCCTATGGATTTTAGAAATTCTTGTGGGGGCAATTGCCCCCACTGCCCCCACTGTAAATCCGCCCCTGACCGGAATGGCTTTTAAATTCGGTCGATTGCGAGTCAACTCATTGAGCCGAACGGACTCTAAAGCCCAACGAGTTTTTGTTGTGTATGTGAACACCTTTGTGAAGCTGACTTAGTAATTTGATCAAACACCTTGTATGCCACACCTTCCAAGACTTTGTTTGATACTAATAACGAATGATAACCCAACTAATAGTAGTAAATGCAAAGAAGATAAACAATCACATAAAGAAAAGTGTAAGAACACAATACCTATAACACGAGATCTCACGTGATTCACCCGAAAATTATGTCTACGGAGGCATGAGCGTTGGAGTTTAATTACACTATGAAGAAAATGGGGCAAATCGATATAAGGAATCATCTTTATCACTTGGTTTCACCTTCTTCTAGATTTCAATCTTGCCAAATCTCTCAACTTCTTCTCTGTTGGATTTTCTTTTTTTTTCTTTACTATTTTCTCTTGAAAAGACTTAGATTTAAAATTAGACTTCTTGCAACAAAAGGAAACAAAAATCCCTTTTTACAAATACCACAAAGTAGGCCACTTACATAAGTTACAAGTCCAACCCAAATTACCTTGGATCAACAAAAAAATACATACATTTGGACCAGACCAAGTTGATTTTTAAGCCATACTTCAACAATCTCCACCTTAGTGAAAAAACTCTTCAACCCTTAGAAATGTTGGAACATCAATATGTTTAGAACACCTCTACCTTGATGAGAAACCTTTCCCCTCTATACACTTTAAGTAAGTTCCTTAAACTCCAATCTCCACGAGCAATGAGATTAAGTAAGTTCAAGCAATCTCGAACTAGTCCCTTATAACCAGCTTAGTGAGAAAATCCAAAGCATTTTCAACGATGTGAACCTTTTCAACATTGATTTCCCTCGATTTGACCCAATCTTGTATCCAATGAAATCTAACATCAATGTGTTTTGTTATAGCATGAAACACTTAATTCTTGGCAAGACAAATAGCACTTTGATTATCATATTTGAGTTCCACCAAGTTTTGCTTCAATCCCAACTCGTTTACTAACCCGTTCAACCATATAACCTCCTTAGATGCTTTTGTTATAGCCATACATTTTGCTTCGATAGTGGATAATGCACTTGTAGTTTGTAGTATTGATATCCAAGAAACCAGACCTCCACTCAATGTGAAAACATAACTCGTAGTGGACATCATCTTGTCAAAATCTCTAGTATAATCGGAATCCACATAGCCAACCGCACTAACAACCCCATGTTGTCTTGGAAACATTATTCCCAAGTTTCTTGTGCCTTTCAAATAACGAAGAACCCATTTTATTATTTTCCAATGCTCTTTACCCGAATTTGCCAAGTATTTAGAAATCATACCAATGACTTGAGAAAGATCGGGTCTTGTGCATACCATAACATACATGAGTCACCCACATCATTTACATATGAAACCTTCATCATCTCTTCTATTTCAGTATCAATGGAAAAGCATTATTTTGCACTCAAAATAAAGTGTGAAGCTAAAGGAGTAGAAATCGGTTTAGCATCAAGCATACTAAACTGCACGAGTACCTTATGGATATACTTATTTTGAGACAACCACAACTTCCCAACTTTTTTATATCTTTTTATCTCCATCCCAAGAATCTTGGTAGCCATCCCAAGATCCTTCATGTCGAACTCCTTACTCAATAGTGCTTTGAGTTCATCAACCTTCATCATATCCTTACATGTTATGGGCATATCATCAACATACAACATCAAGAGAATAATGGTTCCATCATCAAACACATAGAAATAAACACAACAATCATACGAACACCTTTTGTAGTCAATCTTCAACATGTAGGAATCGAATCGTTTGTACCATTGCCTTGGACATTGCTTGAGCCCATATTGTGACTTCTTCAATCTACAAACAAGATTTTTTTAGCCAACTTCAATAAACCCTTCCGGTTGTACAATGTAGATGACCTCATCCAAATCCTCATGAAGAAGTGTTGTCTTCACATAAAGTTGTTCCAACTATAAGTCGAAATGTGCTATCATAGCTAACAACACCCTTATAGATATGTGTTTTACTACTGGAGAAAAGATTTCATTATAATCAACACCTTTCTTTTGTGATTACCCCTTTGCAACCAACCTTGCTTTGAACTTTAGTACCCCATTTTTATGCATTCCTTCTTTCTTCCTAAATACTCATTTGCAACCAACAAGTTTCATTTCTTTGGACTTAGGAACTAACTCCCAAATGGAGTTCTTGTGAAGATTCCATTTCATCCATAATAATGAAATCGTTTTGACCGATTTTTCACTAAATAGTGAATAGGAGTCTGATTAGTAAATTGAGGATTTTTAGGGAATAGGGAGCCACCACCTAGTTTAAGTCTAGGAATAATAAATAACTCTAAAATAGATTGGTGCACGGACAAGAAAAATGGGTAAGAGATCAAATTATGGGATTCAGAAGGGGCTACGCACCGAACCCACCCAATCAAGATGATTAGTCTCTACTACGATTTAAAATTATCCTATAGTCAAAGGACAAAGACTAAAGTCAAGCTAGGGTCACATCATCATCAATTTATATCGGATGTGCTAAATGAATCTTATGACAAATATTTTTTCAAATATTACATGATTTCTCGAATTCTGTACAAAAATGGAAATATTTGAAAAAGCCTTAATTCTAACTCATTCTCCAAAACTCACGTGGCAATATTTTAATTAAAACCCATATACGCAAATAATTTCCCAATTAATTAAAATACGAATTTATGAAAATTTTCTAAGTTATAAAATCGCGAATATGAAATTTCTAATTTGGTAATTCATGGAGTTTCTAAACTAGAAATTTGAAATTTCCTAAATTAGAAGTTGATGAATACATGAGAAGTTCTCGAATTGGAAACTTAAAAAAATAAACTTCCCAAAACAGAAATTTTCAAATCTGACGAGTCCCAAATTAGAAATTTGTAAAAATGATTTTCCAAAATAGAAAATCATGAATATTAGATTTTTCAAATTAATAATTTATAAATATTAATTTTTTAATTTTTTAAAATAGAAAATTATGATTTTAGGAAAGTCACTAAATCAATAAATAAACTAAATTTACACGAATCTCTAAAATTGGAAAACTATGATTTTTTTCAAATTTATTTTTGTCACGTGAATTCTTTGAATTTCGCATTGTGGAATCACACGATTGATAATACTCATGTGGTATCGAAAATCAATGGATTATTCGATATCATTTTGAAAAAATGAAATCAATTTTAATGCCGCGTGCACACAAATTAGTGAGTCGACTCATTGATGGCATTTTAAAAAGTAAAAATAAATTTTCGTCTCCCTATGTCCAATAAATCAGTGAGTCAACTTATGTGCCAATTTTATCGAAAAAATTTGATTTTAAACTTCTTATGTACACAAAATCAGTGAGTTGACTCACGTGCCCATTTTATTGAAAAAAATCAATTTTAAACTTCCTACATGCACGAAAATCAGTGAGTTGACTCACGTGCCAATTTTTTTTAAAAAAATCTGATTTTGAACTCCCTATGCATACAAAAATCAATGAGTTGACTCACATGTCAATTTTATTAAAAAAACCCGATTTTGAAATTCCTATGCACACAAAAATCAGTGAGTTAACTCACGTGTCAATTTTATTAAAAAAACCGATTTTGAAATTCCTATGCACAAAATCAGTGAGTTGACTTGTGCAAATTCACAAATTAACACTCATGAAGAAAACCCACACATAAAATAACGATTAAAGGAGAGTAAGAAAAGGAAACTAAACAAACTTACCACTTGCAAAAGTCTAGTTACATGGGATCCCTTCAGAGTATTTGAACTTCAACCAAGCTGTGTGAGTGTTACTTTCGAAATCTATGGGTGAGAGCTTCCATGGTGAGGGCGTTGCCACAATGTATTCCCTTCAGTGATCAACTCAATGCTAGTTTGTGAGAGCAAGGTGAATGAAAAAATAATAATTTTAAAAAGTCGTGGTCATGGTTGCAATGATGAAGGAGTAGATGTGATAGTTCTGGGCTGATACGGGACGTGAAGAAAATGAATAGAGATGACTGTTATGGGACGTCAAAAGAATGATGAATAAAGATGGTTGTTGTTACAAGGCAGTAAAAGAAAGAAGTGAAGGGTTGGCTGCTGCTATGGGGTGTTAAAAGAAATATGGCTATTATCAGCATGAGAAGAGAGTAAAGGAAACGAATGAGGGGGCTGTTAGTTCATGAGGTTAAGAAAGAAAAGCGAAGAAGGGGGCTACTGCTTGGGGTTGTTTAGAGGAAAGGAGGGCGAATAAGGTGGTTGTTGTTACTTTAATGGCTGAGGAAGAAGAAGAGAACATGGGCTGTTTGGAGACTAGGGTTGAAGTAGCTGCAGGTTGAAAAGGAGACGATAATGGGCTATAATGGTGCAGTAAGGGGTGTTGGTTTAGCAAGGTTGTTGCAAGTTTAATGGAGAATAAGAAGGGGGCAGCAAGGTTGGGACGTTGGGGTAGCAAAGTTGTTGCAAGTTTAATAGAGAAGAAGATGGAGATCAAAAAGAAAAGGGGCACGATAGTGAAAAGGGCTTCTTTTTTGCTTCTTCTTCTTTTTGCTGCAAAAAAAAATCTCCCCTTTTGACTATCTAAAAAACGTCAGACTTTTTTTTTCAAGAATGTAAGCCTCCTCCTCCAAGAGAGAGAGAGAGAGAGCTCTCTCCCTTTTATAGCATATTCTTTCTATTTTTTTTATTCTTTCTCTTTCTTTCTTTTATTTGTTTATTTTTCTTTTTTGTTTGTTTCTTCTTTAACCGAACTAAAGAGAGACTTTCTCTTTCTAATTGAGTTTAAATGGAAGAAAAGGGAAAGAGACCATAATCCCATGTTTCACAACCCATGGCACATTGGTGGATCATTGATGATTAATTTTTTTATTTTCAATTTTGATTGATTAAATTTCAATTTGATGAGTTAATTTTGTTTTACTTTTCGATCTTGATTGGTTGATTAAATTAAAATTTCAATTCGATTGGTTGATTGCGTCTTAGTTTAAATTTGATTGGTTGATTGGATTTTAACTTTAATATTAATTGGTTGATTGAATTTTAATTTAAATGTTGGTTGGTCGATTTTATTTTTGGTTAGTTGATCGATTGGATTTTATTTCTAATGTTAATTGGTCAATTAGATTTTAATTTCAATGTTAATCGATTGATTGGATTTTTATTTAAATGTTGATAGGTTGATTAAATTTTGGATTGAATATTGATTTAAAGTTTTCAAGTTGATCTTTTGAATTTGAATTTTCATTTTGATTTAAAAATTTTAAAGTTGGTTGTTTTATTTTCGATTTTCCTAAGAGTCAAGGTCTCTATGTACAAGTTGGACGTCAAGGAGCGTTTTGGTTATTTTACGATTTTTTCATAAATTTCTCTGTTTTTGTCGATTTGGGTCCCGTTAGACTCGAAATCATATTCTAAATGCAATGAAGGTACTTTCGAGACTTTTCGGGGGTCAAAAATTCATGAGGGGCATTTTCATCATTTTATCAATTTTTATCCATATTTGTGAATTTTGACGTGAAATTATTTAAGTCCCAACATGATTATTTTTATGTCTTGAGGTCATATTTTTCTAGCGTAGCGAGATCTCTAAGTTATCCAAATGTGTAGCGAACCTAAGTGTATATACTTGCTAAGTCGGGTGGAAAATGTAACGATCCTAAACGTGCGTAATTCTATGTCACGTGACCAGGAAAAAGAAGAGAATATAACTAGAAGATAGAGGGCATTGGAAGGAAGCTTCTCACAAGCTTTCGAATTCTTTGCGCTCATCATTAGGAATCCATAGTAACCGGGTGATGGAACGCCAAGTCAAGTGGATGCAAAAAATGGGGTGTTTATACATAGCAGTCATCCAAGCTTTTTTTTCATTGCACTCACTAGCTTATTGAAATGTAGTTGGATCTCCTTTACTTGCCACTAGTGTAAAATGGACATCATCTTCCCATCCAAATATTTGTGGTGGTTTGATGGTCTTTCTTGGCCTTTCACGTGCTATGTTAGAAGGCTCATCATAAACCTTTTCTTGCTGTTCTTCTTCCCCATCAGATGTGATACCCTTCTCAAATTGAATTTGAGGTTCTTCCCTTGTAGTATTCTCCATGCTAATAGGAATTTTGGTAACTATCTTGTCACCAACAACCGACTTCTCACTTGAACCCTTTGGAATGAGTACTTCTCCTTGAGCATCCTTCTCGCTTGATTTGTTCATGATCATGTGAAAGATATGGTCTTGAACCACTTCCTCAAACTTGAGAGTTTTCTTGCCAAACATAAGTGTGGTCTAAAAGTGTTTGAAGGAATTAGGAAGTGATCTCAACAAAAGCAATGCTTTCTTTTCTTCTTCAAACTTTACTTTTACCTTTAACAAATCATTAAAACATCGATTGAACAGGTTCAAATGCTCTATGATATCTTATCCTCCCTCCATCCTTAGGCTATAGAGTTGGTTCTTAAAGAATAATTTATTGGACAAAGTTTTTCTCATGTAAAGCTTCTCATGTTTCCTTTGTGATCTTTTCTTCCATGATGTTGTGCATGACTTCATCAGAAATATGCAACTCAATGGAACTAATAGCTTTCAAATCCAACTCCTCCCATGTCTCATTGGAGATGCTTTTCGACTTTGCTTTAATGCCTTGAATATAATATGGAGCCCTTGTTGGATAATAATGTTCCTTATTTTCCTTTGCCATAATGTAAAGTTTGATTTTCTATTAAAATGCTTCACCTCAAACTTCATCTTACCAGAATTTTTTATCATCATTGTACCCTTTTCCACTATTGTAAACACCCTAGATTACCTAGGCTTTGATACCACTTGTTGTGCATGTGAACACTTTTATGAAACTCACTTAATAATTTGATCTAATACTTATTAGGTATTTTACCAAAAACCTTGTATGCCACACCTTCAAAGACCTTGTTTGATAATGTCAATGATGGATAACCCAACTAATAATAGCAAATGCAAAGAAAATAAGCAACCATACAAAGAAAAGAGTAAGAACACAATATCCACAACAAGAGACCTCACGTGGTTCACCCGAAGGCTACGTCCATGGAGGTATGAGCGTTGGAGCTCGATTTTACTATGAAGAAAATGAGACAAATCGATACAAGGAGTTACTTCTATCACTTAACTTCACATTTTTCTAGATCTTAATCTTTTTAAACCTCTCAACCTCTCCTCTCTTGGGTTTTATCTCTTTCTCTACTCTTTTCTCTTAAAAAGACTTAGACTTGACGTTTGACTTCTTACAACAAAAGAAAATAAAAATCCCTTTTTAGAAGTACCACAAAGTGGGCAACTTACATAAGTTACAAGCCAACCCAAATTACAATACACACATTTAGACCGAGCCTAATTGATTTTTGAGCCATACTTCAACAGTTTTCACTTCGAATTGATACCTTCCATAATTTTGAAAACTCGACAAGAGTCAACCAGTATGAATTATTTTAGTATATTTTTACTTAGTTTAATCTTTACTATAATTATAATTACAATATAATATAATGAGAGAAACCAGAATAGAAGTGGTTGGTCAACAAAATTTGAGTGGTCATAAATGCCCCCCCCCCCATTTATATTTAAACATAATATAATTGTCATTTTAGTCAAAAATGAAGAAATTTGCAATCTTATATGACTAGAAATCACATTGGCTAGTTTTCAAAAGAGTCATGATTTTTTTATGCTCCCCTAAAGTGGCATGTGCTAGAACCATAAATCTTTTTTCCCCAAGATAAATCTTATTTATGGGCAGATCTTCATAAATATGTACAGTTGTGTTCCCAAGGAAAAAAGATCTATGGTTCTATTACATGCCACATCAAGGGCGTATGGGAGTGTATGTCAAAAGGGGAGTAAAAAAATCATTATTCTTTTCAAAATTATAGAAATATCTTTTTTTTTTACCATATATTCTTCAAAATCATCATTTAATTAATATTTTAATTTACAACTAAGTTTTTCAGATATTTGTGCATTTGTACGTGCCACCTTCTAGTTAAAAATAACAATAAGAGTCATGATATTTTGACGTCCCTCTGACATACATTCCTGTAGACACCTCATTTTTGCACTCGCTTGATTAATCAACTCGTCAATCCGATCGCGACGATTCCCAATGATGGATGAATATTCCAATATTTTTTTGTTTATTACTAGATATGTTTCAGAAATTCAGATGAAGTATCTCGAACTAACAAAACTATAGAAACCACACTAAGCTAGGAAAATATAACCCCAAAAACATATAAATCATCATCTTGTAGATAAAAAGAAGCTTTACGATAAAAATCACTAAAAAATGATCAAATTACCAACATACCGTTAACATCAAAACATCCTTAGAGCCCCCTTACGCTTAGGAAAATCCATTCGAACACATAAAACAATGAAATAAAATCAAATAAATTATTTCATCAATTTTCACCAGATTCGACAAATTTACGAAAATGCCCCTAATAAGGGTTGACAATCATTTCATGTCAAAAAATTTTATAAGTGACACAAACCAATAATCTCATTGAATCTCTTACGAAAAATTGATTCTAAAACATCCCGGAACATCGAAAATCGACTTGAAACTCAAAAATTCTCTTCAGGGGCAAAACGATAATTTTTAAAAATTTTTAATTTCAAAATTAATAAATAAAATATTAATTAACGTAAAGTAAAACCTTAATAAAATTAATAGAAAAATATAAACCAAGTCAATCTCATAAGACTTAAGTTAAAACCCTCATTAAAACCCTAATCTAAAGAAACCAAGTCAATCTCATAAGACTTAAGTCAAAACCCTAATTAAAACCCTAATCTAAAGAAACCAAGTCAATCTCACAAGACTTAAGTTAAAATCCTAATTAAAATCATATTCTAAAGAAACCAAGTCAATATCATAAGACTTAAGTCAAAATCCTAATTAAAACCCTAATCTAAAAAAATCAAGTCAATCTCATAAGACTAAAGTCAAAACCCTAATTTGTCTTATTTAAAAGAAACATAATCAAACACTAACTCTACCCAGAAAACTCTATAAATAGAGAGCCTCCACAACCTAATTTCGCAGGTCAAAGAAAATCCTAGAAAAAATAGGTCAAAAAACTTTCCTAGCCTTCTAAAAACCCTGATTTTGAAATCCTAACCCCGTAACATGATCCCCTGACTTAGTTTATTTTGTAAATTAGTTGTTTTTATCCATCTTGAATCAATGCTCGGTTCCTAGATCGTAATTACTAGGTGGTGACTCTCAAACCTCAAAAATTAAAAGCGGATCCGCACACCCCGCGGATCGAGGGCGCTTTCAGTTCCCTGATGTTTGTAGTCGTGTATCCCAAGAAAAATCTATGGTTCTAGCCCATGCCACATCAGGGAGTGTATGGGAGCACATGTCAGAGGGAGGCATCAAAAAATCATTATTCTAACAAGGGAATTTTAGCTACTAATTCCACAAGTATTAAAGTTCAGAAAATAATGACACTTTTAAACTTGATAACAAATAGGCCGATTTCTTACTATTTGGACAAAAATGCCCCCCTCCTTTGCAATTTACAATCTCATATCTCTTTCTTGAATGAGTTCAGTTCAGTTTCTAAACTTCATATTTTTCTCTCTTTCACATATTTTCTGTTGCTCAATTGACAAACTATCACACTTGTCACGGAAAAACAAACTTCACTAATGATTAAACTCATAACTTCAAAATCATCTATCCATCATCGTTGTATAGTCTTCTTCGTCACACATGTAACCCTAGAATCCAAAATCTTCTCTCATCTCAATTTGTCCTTTTTTTTTTTTTTGTGTTCTACCTTTGTATCAACTCATAATCAAAAGTAACTTTTACATTCGACAAAACCTTTGAAAACCCTAACCTCATTGATTTGGACAATTGGTTGACACCAAAAATTGGTAATTTCTTGAATCTTGGAGAGCATTGATTGACTTGTAATCGATTTATTCATTCGATGATTGGCATATTTTCATTCCAAGAGGTGGAGGTATCTGTTTTCGATTGTCAACTTCATTATGAAATCTAATGGATTAAGGCCTATGAATTGTGTGTGTTTGATGAGTAAAATGTTGATGGATTAATACGATTATAATGTATTTAATTTGTGTTCCTCCCAATCACCTGTAATTGATCTATTTCCAATGGAAATGATAAGGGTCTTGAGAATCTCGGTTTGGCTTGTAGGGACTTAGACATGAACATTTCAATGGGGCATTTTTAATGGTTGTAATTAATTTAGCTTGTAATTGTCTCATGTGTGTTAATTGTCTAGCATTTTTAATGTGTTTCTCTCTTTATGGTGGAAGAAAAGTTAGATTAGTATGTTCTCACTTGAATCATTTATACTTTGTTGTGTTGTAAGAAATATTTTATTGCTAAATTTCTATATTATTTATACTTTGTTGTGATTTTAGATATAGTATATTGCTAAGTATGTATTTTTTACTAGGTTCAACATAAATGAAAAGTGAATTTATGTTTGTTGGTCTTGCAAACAACCTGGTCATTTTGCACCAGAATGTCCAAAGAAAGTTATATGTTCCAAATGTCATGATGGAACAATCATGTCTTTATCATCAAATCGAACATGAGAAATAAAGGTCATCCATACTAAAAAATACTTAAGATATTGTGGTTATTTCTTGTTTACTGGCCAAGTAAAGAAGGGGGAGCATCGTCAATAAGGGAAAATCGAGTTGCAGTATAAAATCAAACAAAACTATTTAATATTGATGAGTTTTCTTACATTTTTAGAGAAGTTGTCACACCCTCAATATTTCGAGCCTTGATCCGATCCATGACCCGGTTCAAGATTCTGTAGACACCCCATTTTTGTACTCGCCTGATTAATCAACTCGTCAATCCGATCGCAATTATTCCCAATGATGGATGTGTATTCCATTGCTTTATTTTGTTACCAGATGTGTTTCAGAAATCCGGATGAGGTATCTCAAAAGACAAAACCTTAGAAACCACGCTACGCTAGGAAATTACGATCCCAAAAACATAGAAATCATCATCTTGCAAACAAAAAGAAGTTTCACGATAAAAATCACTAAAAATTGACCAAATTACCAAAATACCACTAACATCAAACACAACCCTAGAGCCTACATTACGCTTAGGAAAACTCTTTCGAACACATAAAATAACAAATCGGAACCAAATAAATCATTTCACCAATTTTCACAGAATTCGACAAAATTACGAAAATGCCCCTCATAAAGTTCATGACCATTTCACACACAAAATTTCATAAATGACACAAACCAATATTTCCATTGAATTCATTATGAAAAATCAATTCTAAAACATCCTAGAACATTAAAAACCGACTTAAAACGTGAAAGGTCCTCTTCGGGGGTAAAACGGTAACTTCACAATTTTCATAATTAAAATTTTCGAAATTAATAAATAAAATATTAAATAATTAAAGTGAAACATTAATAAAATTAATTTAAAATTTTGAATTAAAAAAATCGATCAATCGGGCTTTCAAGTAAAATTGTTGAGGGTTCGTGAGATATTTCTTTAAGGATCCCTCCATTTGGGGGTCCAAAGAATTAAAGAAATAATGGAGGAGGGGTCTCCAAAAATTAAAAGTAAATCAAGCAAGACTAAAGTCAAGGTATTAAAGTCAATCAAGCAAGACTAAAGTCAATTAAGCAAGACTAAAGTCAATCAATTAAGACTAAAGTCAAAATATTAAAAGTCAATCAAATAAGACCAAAAGTCATAATAGAATTCTAATTAAATAATAACTCTATCTAATAAAGTTCTAACTAAAAAATAATTCTACCTAAAATAATTCTAATTAAAACACAATTCTACCTAAAACAAGTCTAACTAAAACACAACTCTAATTAAACACTAACTTTATCCAAACTAAAAGCATCTATAAATAGAGGTGCTCACACCCTATTTTTGTATCAAATCATAAACCCTAAGAGAAGTAGGTCTAAAAGCCCCCCTAGCCTCCCATAAACCTTAGTTTTGGAGCCCCAAATCCTTACCTAACATCCCTCCTTCGATTTTAGTCTAGAAAACACCTAAAAGCCCTCCAAAAACACCTTAAAATCCATTAACAAACTCGAAGAATTCAGATCCAAGAAAGAAGAGATATCTCGCCTCGGAGATCGAAAATCAAATCCGGAGACAGAATGAAGAAAGAAGTACGGTACAAGGAGTTATTTTTGTCGGATCTGAGGGAATAAAGTTTGCTATCGGAAATGTATAATTTTTTTATTTTTTTATTTATTATTATCTAGGTTGTTAGCAATGTAATTTATTTGGGAAGTTAGTAGAGACCGGCTTTGGCCGGGCGGGGTTGGTGCCTAACACCTTCCAACCCCGTAACATGATCCCCGAATTCAGCTTTGTTGGTTCTAGATTAGTTTTTTTTTATTCGTTTAGAGTCATTGATCGGTTCTTAGACCGTAATAACTAGGTGGCGACTCCCAAACCTCAAGGGTCAAAAGCGGATCCGCGCACGCCGCGGATCGAGGGCGCTTTCAGTGGCGACTCCACTGGGGACCTTCGAGGATCAAACTTGAAAAATCCCAAGTAAGGGAGCATTGCTAGAATAACCTAGATTGTTTTCGTTGTTAGTTTACCTGTTTTTATTTTATTTTTATCATCTTTTTCGGTTCAATCATTAATCGTATGTTTGGATCATGAATATTCTGCTATTGCATGTTCGCATTATTTTTGTTTATTTTATGTTATTATTATGGTTTAATCGAGGGTTATTTGAAATAGCTCTAAGTAATTAAAAAGATCATGAGGTTTAATTAAGGAGGGAACGATGATTAATGTTGAAGTTTTATTTTTTTTATGTTTGTTTTAGGATTCTATTTCTAAGCACCGTTGTTTAAAAATAAAAAAAATAAAAATAAATTTTTTTGTTTAAAGGTGTGACGCATCCTTCGACAACATTTTTTTTTATTTGTTTAAAAAAAAATAGCATGTTGTCCATTGACAGCAAGAAGAAGATTAGCAAAATAATAAATAAATAAAATTTTATAACGTGCTGTCTACTGGCAGCAAGAGAAAAAAATAAAAAATAAAAAAAAAAACAAAATGTGTGTTTAGTCTATCGGTTTTTTTTTTAAATATATATATATATATATGTTTTGGCAAAGACGTGCTACCTATTGACAGCAACACAAATTTTAAAGAAATTTTTTTGTTTTTTTTAGGTTCTGTTAAGCGTTTTTGGATTTTGGGGATGGTGTGCCCTTAATAAAAATTCGTTTTAATCACTAAACCCCTAATGATTGTTATTTAAGTTGAGGTGTGCCATTAGAAGAAGAGGCTTTGTTCTTATTTTTATCTTCTTCTCATATTGAGAAAGAAGAAACAACAAAGAACGTCTTTCTTCTTCGTCTCTCTCCCTCTCTCTCTGTTTTGCACCTCTTTTAAGAAGAGAAATCATGGCAATGGAAGGATAATTCGAAGCATGAAGCTCGGTAAACTGTCCATGAGCATTGTTTGATTATAGGTAAAGAAAGAGAATAAGGACCGGAAGCCATGGATCGTCACTGTTTTGGAGTCATTGAACAGTGTGAGGTGATTCATCAATCCACATTAAATTAAAGAGTCGATATCGGAAACCTCTTGAAGCCTTAAACCCTTTTCATTTTTTTTTTCAAACGATTTAGCGTCCTGTGCGATTCAAGAAAAATGTGTTTTCTTCCTTGGTTTCTGATCTTCATCGAAACTCCATTAAAGAGTTTCAGATTTCTGATAAATTTTAATCCAGGTTTTTTTTTTTTCGAATTTAAAAAAAAAAATTGATTTTTTGTTTTTAAACCTGAAAACTCTAATCCATTCTGCAAAAGGCGATGGAGAGCCTTGATCTTGACGTTCTGTTATAAGGCATTTGTGAGGTTTAATTTAAAGAGAACATTGGTGATTTGTGATGATTCTTGAATCCGTTTATTTTGGACAGAAGAATTTAAATTCTGAATCTATTTTTAGTCTATTTCAATATTTTATTTGAGACCTTACTACGGTTTTTTTAGAAGAAAAAACAACCAGAGACTAAGTTTTTTTAATCAAAATATAACAAAAAGAAAAAAGTCTGATTGGATTCAATGGCAAACCCCAACCTCTTGTTTAAGATTCATCTCAACCTAAAGTTAATAATTTCCTGCAAAGGTGAGTCCAAAACAGAAATATCGGCAACGCCATTGTTGGGCTTGGTGCCCTTTCTCAAAATAGAGGTTATTTACCCTTCTCTCTGTTTCCAAAGACCAGATTTTCTTTTTGATAATTATTCATCAAGCTTCCAAGAAGAGATCTTTGTAGCTCCATAACGAGAAACATGTTTTTAGATTCCGGTATAAATTTACCAGATTTCGGATACCTTCTAGGAGCTTAAGAGGATGAACTTGGCTTTCCTCCAATTGTTCCTTCACCCGGAGAAGAGAAGAATGGCAAAGAGGTTAATTACCTTGGTTTTTCATCTAGGATCGTTAGATATGATCTAGAGGTTTAAATATGGTATCCCAGCTTATGAGTTTTGAATCGGTGAGTTAAAAAAAAAAAATAACATCGATAATAACGTTGATTTTGTAAAATTGGGAAGCTTATTTATTTTATGGGTTCTATGGGCAATCTGATATTCCAGATTTTTATTTTTATTTTTATTTATTCTTCTCTCATGGCAACAGCAACAACTAAGGGTTCTGTTTAAGAGGGTGTACTCCCAGCAACGTAATGAAAAGTTTGAAAGTATGTTGCGGCAGCAACATATGTTTAAAAAAAAAAAAAAACGAAATTCTTGAAGTAATGTTGGGGCAGCCACATGTATAAGGTCCTAAATTTTGAGTTGCCGAGAGCAACATTTGTTTTAAAAAAAAAAGTTTCTTTTTTCCTTGGAGAAATCAATTTTTTTTTTTTTTTTTTTTTTAAATGTAATTTTTTTAGTTGTGAGTGTTGCTGGCAGCAACATATAAAAAAAATTGGCAGCCCCAATGGTGTTAAAAGAGAGAATAATTTTTCTTATCGGCACACCAATTTTTTACCCATAACATTTCATTGAGATTCTACTTTTGATTCCATACATGTAATTGGCGTGGCAATATAGTTTCATTGTTTATTGGATAGTTTTTTTTTAAGTTTCTTTCATAATAAAAAAATGAAAAAAAAAATCAATTTGTTTAATTTGTTTAGTAATAGTTAATAATAAATTTCTTTGATTTCTTTTAGGAATTTTTTTCTCATATCTTAAAAAAGAGAATTTATTTTCTTTAAAAAAAAAAAAAAATCAATCAACTTGTTTTAAATTTTTTTTTTTCCTCATCTCAATATTCTATCCTCAATTCCATATCCTTTGAGAATCTTGATTAATTTAGGGTCATCCAAAGCGATCCTCGATTGGACCATAATAATAATAAATAAGTAAAGTCTTTGTTCTAGTTCATTTTTTTAAATAAAAAAGTTAGGGTGAATTTTTTTGAATCAACTTAGGTGAACTCATCCTCCCTCACGAGAGGAGCTAATTGTATGCTACTTATTTGAGTGATTTTTACCATAATGTGTTGCTATGATACCTCAATTCTCAATGTAATGAGTCGAATTGACTTATTTAAAGTTATTGGTTTCATACAATTTATTGGTTCTCATATATTCTCTCCATATGATATAATGATGCTCCATGTGATTTTTTTTTTTCATGTTAGATGATGTTGAATATTATGTGTGAGTTAACTTAATAAATTCACATTTGAATAGGTTACGTGCTACATTAGGGTGCATGGTTTCCTTTTGATACCCGATTAATGTGATCATATCCCTTGGATATATTGATTGATTGAACCATTGAGTCTAACATATTGATTGCTTAATTTTAATTAATTGATTGGCTTGGATTGATTGATTGATTTTAATTTCTTCTAATAATTTTTTTGATATTTGCATTTGTTATGATTGTGGCCCATTGATGATCTAATCTGGCCCACGGGCCCATTTGTCTGAAAAAGGCCCCGGGCACACCCCACCCTGTTTTGCACACACCACTAGCATGTTTACTGCTTTTCACACTTACACGTCCCATATAGCCAACGTGGCACTAGTGCGTGGCCCGATCTCTTCGGAGATGCGACGTCATTCATGAAAACCACAACTCCAGTCACGTACCTTAAGGTATATCAAACTGGGGCATCAATACCGTCTGATCAGGTGATTCTGAGAGGTATATTGATGCACCCAGGCTGGAGCGACCTGAGCCTTTGACCTAATATGAGCCACACAATCACATGTCCCGATTGCCAACGTAGTACTAGTACGTGGTCGGTCCCCTCGTGGGATGCCAAACCATTTATGAAAGCTACAACTCTTGACTCGTACCCATAGGTATGTAAAAGGTAATCTAAGTATATCAATTGCACTTCTTGGTCAAAACCAATGCCTAAGCAAGATCTTGCCCCGCTGTACCCTACTGTACGAGGGGGATAGACTACGTCTATTCTAGACGAGAGGTATTTAAGTGGGCCCTTGCTCAGCATTGTGCGCCACCTCTCAACTGGAGATCAAGCTAGCTGTTTTTGACTTCAGAGAAGTGAGTTGAGGTTTTAGATCATCACCTATACGGTATATCAAACCAAGTCACCACGTATCGAGAGATATATAGGTGTGCTTGGGCAATGGTGGCCAGATAAAAATGCATTGCACGTAGTAAGCCTAGAGTCTAGAAACCTTCCCTGTAGGTCACGACTCGAACTTATCGTGGGTGTTCCCGGGTTGTTTATTGAATAGAACCTTTTGCTTGGTGAATGTATGCGAATGATATGAATGATGAGATCAGGAATGTGCGGGTTTGTCCTCAAGGATAATTTTTTTTTTTGTTGTTTAACCTGATTTGAAATTAAAATGTGTGTACCGACCCAATAAAGAATCCATCTCTTGCATATTACCCAGCCCAACTCGATCCAACAATCCTGATGGACTGGGCCATTTAAATTGAAATAGAAATCAAATTTTCAAAGAAGAAAAATCGTTTACAAAGGGAAAGTATTTTCCAGAAAAAATATTTTCAAAAGAAGTGTTTTCCAGAAAAAAGTGTTATTCTCTAGAAAAAATGTTTTCTAAGAAAAAACGTTTTCCAAAAAATATTTTCCATAAGAACAAGATTTTCTAAGAGAAAATGCTTTCCAAATAAAAAAAATTTTTTCAGAGAAAAAATTTTTCCAAGAAAAATTTTTTCAGAGAAAAAATATTTTCCAAGAAAATATTTTTCATAAGAACAAGATTTTCCAAAAAAAAAAATTTCAGAAAATATTTTCCAAAAGAAAATAAGGGACAAATAATTTACAAAATGATTTATTCTTTCATAGAAAATGACTTACAAAAAATCTATTTTTGCATGGACCTTGGAAACGTACTAAAATACCTATGGATCTAGTTAATTTGTAGTAAATCGATTGACCTATTTGGAATAAGCTTTTTGATTAACTTTTACATGATCAAATGGATCAATTGATTACAAGCAAAGAAAAGTCTAATTTAGTCAATTCGGTTAGATCGATCTAAATAGAACTAACAACTTGATTGGATGCGTGATGTCATTCGTGGAGCCAGTCAAATCAACGGGTTCCTATTATTTCATTATGCTTGCATATGATCAAATGAATTAAATTGGTCACATCACTTTGCCCATCGGACTGTAGGTCATTATATTAATTTCTTATTTTGGTAAACCTAGAAATGATAAAAGATGCATCCGATGTAGACATGAAATGTTCACAATGAACCTCAATACTACATGTTTGGAGTCGCCACCATTCTTTTTTGGAAATGGGTGTGAATGGGCACCCGAATTGATTTTTTTTGAAAATCATTTTTTTCCATGGCATTGTAGTGACTCTCATTTGTTGGAAAGGGCAAGGTCTACCTAAGATCTAGGTAAGAGGTCTGATAGAGGATGGGGAAGGTGTTAGGCACCCCTCCTCTCCACCAAAGGTGGTTACCTTGCTTGGCCATTTTATTTTGTAAAAAATTCAAGAAAACAAATATTAAAATGCATGAGAATGTATGGTAAGAGTGGTGTGTGCATTAAGTGGAATATTCCCTTAACAAAGGGTTTTTGATTTTTAACATGGCATTAGGGGCATTCTATGGAAAAGAATGACCCATGTAGCCACATTAAATTTATGAATATGAATGTAGGTTTGAACTTTTAGAGAGACTCCATGATGGAGTTCCCTTAAGGCCACAACCATGATGCATGTATGCATGGCTAGAAACTTAGTGTTTCACCCCATCAAGAGGGTGACACATTTCTTCATCATTGCCATGCATAGGTGAGTGTGTGCATTGTGTACAATATGATGCATGAGATTGAGGTGAAAAGGGCTTCAACCCCCATCCTTTCGATCGAACCTTAGTCCAATCTACCGGGGACGGGAGAGGGTATACGTTACATCCTAAGACTTTCTAAAAATAAAATAAAGAGAGGGTTAGAAGAAGAGAATGCAAACTTTGAAATAAGTAAACTACATCTTAAACCCTACCTTGTCCCTTGATGGTGAACTTGGACCTTGAAGAGTAGGCTTGAGAGATGAATGAGATGGTTAAGGGTTGAGTTGAAGTTTAGAAGATGAGAGAATGAGTAGGAATTTTTGTAGAGTTTTAGGTTGAGAGATGGGGGCTTGAGAGCATGAGTTGTTCATGAAAATTGAGGGTATTTATAGAGTTTTTAGAAGACTTTTGGGGATAAAGTGATCCAACCCTAAAAATGAAGAAAATGGACATGAGATTTAGGTTATTTCTTTTTGAATTTTTCATTTGTATAGGGGTAAAGATGACATTTGTGAAGAAACCCTAAAAGCATGCTTTGATCCTTGGTTTTTTGGTAAATAGAGGTGAGAGAACAAAAGTACTTTTGGGAGGGTGAATGGGGGAGTGACATGTGTAAAGGTGGAGTGGTAGGTGAAAGCGCCCTCGATCCGCGGGGTGCGCGGATCCGCTTTTGACCCTGAGGTTGGGAGTCGCCACCTAGTTATTGTGGTCTAGGAACCAAACTGACCCTACAATGGATAAAAAAGAACTAGTCTACTATAGAAATCTGAATCCGGAGATCATGTTACGGGGTTGGAAGGTGTTAGGCACCAACCCCGCCCGGCCAATGCCGGTCTCTACTATACCAAATATAACTACATCGCTAATGATAAAACCTAGATTTAAAAAATAATAAAAAAAAACCTTACCTTCGATCTGCACAAAGTACTATTCCCTCAGATCTGAAAAACAGTTCCTTGTACCGTACTCCTTGCTTCGCTTTGTCTCCGGATCTGATTTCTGATTCCGAGGCAAGGTGTCTCTTTCTTGGATCTGGATGCTTCGAATTTGTGGTGGTTTTTTGGGGTGTTTTTGAAAGGTTTTTGGGTATTTTTTAGGCTAAAATCGGAGTAGGGGTGTTAGGGAAGGAGTTGGGGCTCCAAAATTAGGGTTTTGGAGGGGTTGTGGGGGCTTCTTCACCTACTTTTCCTAGGGTTTTTTCTTTGATACGAAAATAGGGTGTGGAGGCTCCTATTTATAAAGTTTTTAGAAGCATTAGGGTTTGATTAGGGTTTCTTTTAGGGTTTCAATTAGGGTTTTGACTTAGTCTTTAGGGTTTTAGGGTTTTGACTTTAGTCTTATGAGATTGACTTGATTAGGGTTTTGATTTAGGATTTTGACTTTGGTCTTATGAGATTGACTTGATTAGATTAGGGTTTTGATTTGGGATTTTGACCTTAGTCTTATGAGATTGACTCGATTAGTTTAGATTAGGGTTTTGATTTAGGGTTTTGACTTTAGTCTAATGAGATTGACTTTAATACTTGACTCTAGTCTTACTTAATTGACTTTAATTTTTGGAGAACCCCTTTCTATTATATCTTTAATTCTTTGGACCCCCAAATGGAGGGGTCCTTAAAGAAATATCCCACGAACCTCAACAATTTTGCCTGAGAGTCCAATTAATCGATTTTTTAGGTTCAACTTTTTAAATTAATTTCATTAATGTTTCACTTTAATTATTTAATGTTTATTTATTAATTTCAAATTTTTTAATTATGAAAATTGTGAAATTACCGTTTTACCCCCCCGGAGAGGACTTTTCACGTTTCAAGTCGATTTTTAATGTTCTAGGATGTTTTAGAATCAGTTTTTCGTAAGGAATTCAATGAGAATGTTGGTTTGTGTCATTTATGAAAATTTTTATGTGAAATTATCGTGAACTTTATGAGGGGTATTTTCGTAATTTTGTGAAATTTTGTGAAAATTGGCGAAGTGGTTTACTTGGTTTCGATTTGTTGTTTTATGTGTTTGAACGGATTTTCCTAAGCGTAATGTAGGCTCTAAGGTTGTTTTGAGGTTAGGGGTATTTTGGTAATTTAATCATTTTTAGTGATTTTTATCGTGAAGCTTCTTTTTGGTTTGCAAGATGATGATTTCTATGTTTCTGGGGTCGTATTTTCCTAGCGTAGCGTGGTTTCTAAGTTTTGTCAGTTCGAGATACCTCATCCGGATTTCCGAAACATATCTGGTAACAAAATAAAGCATTGGAATAGACATCCATCATTGGGAACCTTTGCGATCGGGTTGACGAGTTGATTAATCAGGCGGATGCAAAAATGGGGTGTCTACAGTAGGTAAAAAGTAGATCTTGGTTTATTTGTAAATAACTCATAAAGCAAGGGTGGAAGTGTAGTTTTGAAATGGACCAATGGGAAAACAAAAGCACATTTGGGAGGGTGAATAAGAGGATGACATGTGTAAAGGTGAAGTGGTAGGTGAAAAGTAGACTTTGGTTCATTTGTAAATAACAAATAAAGCAAGGGTGGAAGTCTAATTTTGAAATGGACCAATGGGAGAACTCCATGTATGTACTTGAAGATTCCCACCTTTTGAGGGTATAATGGGAAGTTCCCTCACCTTTATGGATTATTACCAAAGACCAAACAACCTTTTTGGTTTGACTAAACCTTTTGAGAAGGGCATTCTTGAGTTTTCACAAAGGGAAAGTTGACCCTCCAATTAGATGATGCATTGGGTATTGGGGGCTTATGAGGTATCAACATGTGTCATCATATAAGGGGTGAGAGAATGGACTTGGGTTTGGGTTTGGGATATGGACTTGGATTTGGGCTTAGGATGGACTTGGTTTTGGGTTAGGGATGTGGACTTGGGTTGGGGCTTAGGATGGACTTGGTTTTGGGTTAGGACATGGACTTAGATTTGGATTTGGGATATGGATTTGGATTTGGGTTTGGGTGATGGGCATAGGTTTAAGTGGATTAGGGACAAGGCATGGGCATGCAATGATATGAGATGATGCATGTATGCATGAAAATGATGCAAAATAGCAATGTGGGTCCGTCGAAGAACTTGAGTTCTAAATCGAAATTAATTCGAGAAAATTTGGATTTTCCTATGGGTTCGTGCAAATTGGGGTGTCTACATCCGAATTTAATGAAAAAGGAAATATTTTATTTGGTCGAAATTGCTCTAAGACATTCTACACCATCTTATTTTGTGTCTTTACCTCGGTCATTCTGTCAAGTCATCTAACTTGTCGCCTGAGCATAGTCTCTATTGTTTAGTCAAATCATTTGCCTTTATTGATCGTGAACTCGAATTTGTTTCCAAAGGATTATCAATCTTCAACACGGTTAATCTACATCAAATCATGCAAGATTTTGAGAACCAGATGAATCATGCTTGCCAATGCCACCCGATAGGGGCATTCCAAGATAACGAAGACAGACATAGAGGGGATTCAACGACTAGAATCAATACTTCAAAAAAATATGAATTACTAAGCATGCCTAAATATGACGGAATTTCCTGTCCAAGAACTCACTTATGCTCGTATGTTGGGGACATGCATCTTCGAGGTTTAGGAAGTGAACAAATGGCACAATTATTTTGTACCACTCTCAAAGGACCCGCTCTTGAAAGGCTTATATTGTTAATACAGTCTCAACTTCATATTTGGGAAGAAATCATGGAAGAGTTTACGAAGCATTTTAGTCTGAAGGTCGCTAACTCGAATCCAATACAATCGACAGTTAATGTTATTAAACAATCCAAGCCTAGAAGAAAGTTTGATAATCTCGGGATGACTTTAGCCTTGAGGATGTTAATAAAGAAATGACTATTACAGCCTAAATCCGTACCCAATGCCTCTCAAAGAAATGGCGAAAGTCACCAGTTCTACGAGTTTCACCAGGTTATAAGTCATTACACCGACAAATGTATATCTCTCCGCCATGCTATTCAAGACCTCATCGACGCAAGGAAGATAACCTTTAAGTGAAATGTTGAGTCTGCTGGATAAAATACCATTTAATTTTCCTAATCTTTCCATTATTTTTTGTCTCTATAAAATACCAATTATAGAGATATAAGTTTTCCTAAAAAGAATATTTCTTTTTACAAGAGTCATTGTTCTAGGTTAATAATGGAATCCTTCCATTCCAATGAAATAAAAAAATTCTTTCGATTATCATGTGTGCAACAAGTCTTCAAATGTTGAAAATGAATTTGATTAAAAATTGAATATAAGGATAATTCTTGAGAAGTGCGAATCAAAACTGTCCAATCCCTAGAAGAACATGAGAAAATAATGGACTTACTTAAGGAGTTCAGAGATGTTTTTGCATGATCTTATGAGGATACGCCTAATGTGAACATTAATATTTTTCAACAATGAATCTTTGGTCTAATGATATGGGTACGACATATATCTCTATAATTAGAGGTTATTCTGATAGTTCGAAGACACATCACATCGCGAGGGAGTCATGGTCAAGAGAGAAAAAATTTAGAGCGTGAATTATACTCAAAAGAATCAAATGTCACCAATGAGTTCAAATACTCAAAGTAATCCATCAAATCGGATTAAACACTTCAAGATCACAGCGTTCAGAATTTACCATCCCGGGTGTTAAGGAAATGAACATTATATAATGGAGGCCAAAAAGTGGACATCAAGTAAGGGGCAAAATTTTTTCCTTTAGAAAAAATACTATCTCTAAGAGCTAGAATCAACACTATAAGAGAAGACCAGCTCAAGTACTCAATGTTAAAAATAAAATCACTTGTTCAGAAATTTGAGCCCAACTAGGGCAGATCAGTTATAATTAAAGAGACCGTATAAGGCAAAGTATTAACTAACCTCAATCAAATTATGTGATACCCCATTTAAGGAGGCCTTTATTTGATCCATGCACTTTTCCCAATCTCACCCTTTTTCAAAAAAAAATATATATATATATATATATATTTTCCTTCGCTAGCCCCTCTATCCAATATGTAAAGATAATCATTTTTGTTTCTAAACCACACCAACCAACCAACCTAGGGGAGGGTATTTCGAACTACGTTTAGACCTGATCCCAAACTAAATTGGGGTACGTAGACAACTTAAGAAGTTACTTCAGTCCCGGTTAAAAAAAAAAAAAAGGAGATTTCTACTCCTAGAAAAAAAAATGAATAAAGAATGGAGTATTTTTCTTTCATCCGAAGTATAGAAGAAAGAAAATCAAGAATGCCAAACTAGTTTTTTTAAATAAAAAAAAAATCAAAGAAAAAAGATACTTAGAAATGGAGAGTACATTAGACTAGGGGTATTTTTTTTGGGATTTTGAACCATATATCCTTTCTTTCTAAACCCTCCTAAGCCCACCTAAAAAGTCCTCCTGGGTATTACGTAAAATGGTCAAGGGAAGTTCGTGCTATCGCTAATAAGGATCTCTTAATGAAGAAAAGTAAAAGCCTGCTAAGTTGAAAACCCGAAAAGGGCGACTTAGGCAAGCTCGCAAGGTTGAAAATCTGAAAGGACAACTTTGGTAATAATCAGAGTCAAGGAAAAAAAAAAAAGCTCGCTAGATCGAAAACTTGAAAAGGCGATTTAGGCAAAAGTCAGAGCAAGCTCGCTAGATTGAAAATTCGAAAAGACGGTCTAAGCAAAAAGAAGAGCATATAAAAAATAAAATTCCTAACCTACTCGATTGAAAACCCATAAAGACAATTCTGACAAAAGTTAAGGCACCATCAAAGAAGAATCCGAGAGGAGAATCTACGAAACTTCCTGCAAGGCTCATGCCGTAGTAGAAAGATTAGACGAAGGACAAAAACTCAGAAGACATCGAAATCATCTTTGATTTTCGAAGGAATGTTCATTAGATTAAATGATCTGAAAGGGAGAAAGACAGATTAATTTCAAACTTCAAAAGAAAAATTCAAACTTTCAATGTTCATCAAATTTTGAGTTTTTCAAATAATGTTCAAAGTTGCACATATGATGCTCTTAAAAGTCTCAGAATTTCAAAGGATGAGGTCACTTGAGTCAAGCATGTTTGTCTATTCTTTGTCATCTTTAAATAAAGGCGTTTTTTTTATCTCAGTCGTTGAAGTTTTTGTTATGTTTTATGTGTTCGAATTGTCTGTTGAGCAATCTTGACTTAATAAAAATTAACTATCTCAATAAATCTAGATATTGTCAAACCAGGTTTATCAAAAAGAAATAAATTCTGATTTAAAGATCGTTTTGGAACATGTGCCTAAAGAGAATGAGATGCCTAATATGTTTTGAACAGAAGTTTTCAAGGTTTTTCTTTTTAAACTTTCTTTCCATTAGTGTTTATTCAAATTTTTTTTTTGGGATAAAAGTATCACAAAACTTGTTGATAATTCAGATCTTTTCCCAGAGATTTTCTCAACCTTTAAGTTTTATTCTACTTAGAATTTATTTCCCAGATTCATTCATTATTTCCATGATTCTTTCCAAATTCACTAATGATTTATCAGATTTATTCATTCCTAGATTCAATCATTCCTTTCCAAATTCATCATTATTTCCCAGATTTGTTCATTCACAGATTTAATATTTCTTTTCCTTACTTTCTCTTTCCCAAGTTATTCATTCTTTCTTAGATTCATCCACTCTTTCCTAGATTTATTCATTTTGCTCAGATGCCACCAAGGGTTAACTTGGATTTTGCTCAGTTGTCGCCAAGGGTTATCTTGGATTTTGCTCATCTAGTTGCCGCCGAGGGTTTGCTCGGATTATGCTCAACCAGTTGCTGCGGAGGGTTTGCTCGAATTATGCTCAGCTAGTTGCCGCCGAGGGTTATCTCGGATTTTGCTCAGTTGCCGCCAAGGGTTATCTTGGATTTTGCTCAGCCAGATGCCACCGAGGGTTTGCTCGGATTATGCTAAGCCAGATGCCACCGAGGGTTTGCTCGAATTATGCTCAGCCAGTTGCCGCCAAGGGTTATCTCGGATTTTGCTCAGTTGCCGCCAAGGGTTAACTTGGATTTTGCCCAGTTACCGCCGAGAGTTTTCTCAGAATTATGCTCAGTCGATGCTCAGTTTATGCTCAAATTATGCTCAATTTATATTCATTTTATGCTCAGATTTTACTTAGTTCTAACTTAAACTTTTTGAAATTTATCACAGATTTTAAGTCACACACTTGCACAGTTGTTACATCAGTCAAGGAGAATTTTATAAAATTTAAGGATCTGACACCGTCAGTGAGAGTTTGTGCTCAAGGACCTGACAACCTTTTAATTCGGGGAGAGCTTTACCCTCAAGGATCCGAACACCCCGACGAATTGCTAAATCAGGCTGCAAAATGAACTGTCACTAGCTTTGGCATTCGGATATTGCACTATCTACCAAAATAGATTTGCTATCTAGTTTGCTTCAATCCTCTGCCAAAGAGGGGCATCTGTAGACACCTCATTTTTGTACTCGCCTGATTAATCAACTCGTCAACCCGATCGCAATGATTCCCAATGATGGATGTGTATTCCATTGCTTTATTTTGTTACCAGATGTGCTTTAGAAATCCGGATGAGGTATCTCGAATTGACAAAATCTTAGAAATCACGCTACGCTAGGAAAATACGATCCCAAAAACATAGAAATCATCATCTTGCAAATAAAAAGAAGTTTCACGATAAAAATCACTAAAAATTGACCAAATTACCAAAATACCCCTAACATCAAAACAACCCTAGAGCCTGCATTACGCTTAGGAAAACTCTTTCGAATACATAAAATAACAAATCGGAACCAAATAAATCATTTTACCAATTTTCACAGAATTCAACAAAATTACGAAAATGCCCCTCATAAAGTTCATGACCATTTCACACACAAAATTTCATAAATGACACAAACCAATATTTTCATTGAATTCCTTATGAAAAATCGATTCTAAAACATCCTAGAACATTAAAAATCGACTTAAAACGTGAAAAGTCCTCTCCGGGGGTAAAACGGTAATTTCACAATTTTCATAATTAAAAATTTTGAAATTAATAAATAAAATATTAAATAATTAAAGTGAAACATTAATAAAATTAATTTAAAATTTTGAATTAAAAAAATCGATCAATCGGGCTTTCAAGTAAAATTGTTGAGGGTTCGTGAGATATTTCTTTAAGGACCCCTCCATTTGGGGATTCAAAGAATTAAAGAAATAATGGAGGAGGGGTCTCCAAAAATTAAAAGTAAATCAAGCAAGACTAAAGTCAAAGTATTAAAGTCAATCAAGCAAGACTAAAGTCAAAATTAAAGTCAATTAAGCAAGACTAAAGTCAAGATATTAAAAGTCAATCAATTAAGACTAAAGTTAAAATATTAAAAGTCAATCAAATAAGACCAAAAGTCATAATAGAATTCTAATTAAATAATAACTCTATCTAATAGAGTTCTAACTAAAAAATAATTCTAATTAAAACACAATTCTACCTAAAACAAGTCTAACTAAAACACAACTCTAATTAAACACTAACTCTATCCAAAGCAACCCCTAAAAATATCTATAAATAGAGGTGCTCACACCCTATTTTTGTATCAAATCATAAACCCTAAGAGAAGTAGGTCTAAAAGCCCCCCTAGCCTCCCGTAAACCTTAGTTTTGGAGTCCCAACTCCTTACCTAACATCCCTCCTTCGATTTTGGCTTAGAAAACACCTAAAAGCCCTCCAAAAACATCCTAAAATCCATTAACAAACTCGAAGAATTCAGATCCAAGAAAGAAGAGATACATCGCCTCGGAGATCGGAAATCAAATCCGGAGACAGAACGAAGCAAGAAGTACGGTACAAGGAGCTATTTTTGTCGGATCTGAGGGAATAAAGTTTACTATCGGAAAGGTATAATTTTTTTATTTTATTTATTTATTATTATCTAGGTTGTTAGCAATGTAATTTATTTGGGAAGTTAGTAGAGACCGGCTTTGGCCGGGCGAGGTTGGTGCCTAACACCTTCCAACCTCGTAACATGATCCCCGAATTCAGCTTTGTTGGTTCTAGATTAGTTTTTTTTTATCCATTTAGAGTCATTGATCGGTTCCTAGACCGTAATAACTAGGTGGCGACTCCCAAACCTCAAGGGTCAAAAGTGGATCCGCGCACCCCGCGGATCGAGAGCGCTTTCAGATTCTAATTTAGGGTATAAGAAGAAATAAGAACCATTGAATCTTATCAACTAAATATCTAAAAAAAATTTAAAATAAATATAAATTAATGCTTATCAAAATGGAGAGTATCTTCCTAGAACCCGATCAAAATTTCAAATGTAATAATACTCTTTGGGTACTCATTACATTTAAACCAAATATAACAAAATAAAATAAAACTATTTTAAATTTAAATCCTAAAGAGATTAAACAACTAACAAAAAAAAAATATAAACTATCTTCATTGATGATTCTTCATCGCCCAACTCCTATCTCAATGGTCATTATTTGAAATGTTTTTCAATACAATCGGTAAGCTAAAGCTTGCAGGAAAGTCAATGTCACATAAACATCTATGTATTCATACATACAAATAAAAAAGAAATATATGATCATGTTATTATCAAGTAACAAAATCATTCTAAAATAATATGTTTCAAAATATTCAATGCATGCAATGATAAATTTTTCCATCGACTTGGCCATTACCATCACCACTGATTTTTCCAACAACTTGGTCAAACTCTTTGTTCCAAAACAATCAATGGATGCAATGATGACCACTTTTTCCAACGGTTTTGCCATAATAATCATAATTACTTTTTTCAATAGCTTAGTAAAATTCTCTATTCCAAAATAATCAATGCATGCAATGATGATCAATTTTCCCACCGATTTGACCATAACTATCATCACCAATTTTCTTAATAGTTCAATCAAATTCTCTATTCCAAAACGTGAAACCTTCCTCAAGGGTCTTTCACCCAAAGACTTAAAGTTCTAATTTGTTCAATTCATCATTCAAAAACGTCTCCATGATTATGTAATTTCATATTCATCTTCTAAAAGAATATTTCATACAGTTTCAATACAAACATTATCACGACAACAAAAGATTTATCATAAAAATCTATTATACATTCATATATCACATTATTAATCGATAATCACAAAATAAACACATAACCATACTATATAATTAATTTTTATTTACTAAGTATATAAAATAGATGTGTCATGAGAACTTACCTTACAATATTGAAATCTGTTAACAAAATTCGATTCATTCTTCTTTATTTTACTTTTTCTCAATTTTCTTAAATTTATGCCTAAAAATATTCGAAAAGCGTAGAAAATTGAGTTGGGTCGGAGGTTTCGTATCGTATGTTATTAAAAAACCTAAGTTTTTATTTCTCCTCAAAGGTTGCGATGATCTGATCATTTTTCTCTTTTATGTCTAGTCCAACGAATGCTTAAAATAGATGAAAACTTAGGTTAAAGATGGAGGGAGGCTAGGATTCTCTAGAATTTTATTTTTTAGAAGAAGAGAATGTGAATAGAGGATAAATTCTAGAATTTTTGTGATTTTTAATATTTATAATAGTAAAAAGGACGTAACGGGCATTATTCAACTTATTTTATTTTAATTAAAAAGTCTGTGTCCTGACTCCGATTTTATGATCTTATATTCTATTCTGATGCAGATCTAATTGTGTAATTGATTTCGAAAAATTCTAACTTAAAAAAAAAATTCTTCTTTTCGTTGACCTCTAAATTTTTTTTCGAACTACATGTTTAAAAATCTAGGACCGTTAAAATCTCCTCCCCTAAAAAAATTTTATTCTCGAAATTTGAATCTACATTTCAATCCTCAAATAGTATTCAATCATTTGGATCAAAAATACTCTCACATATTCAATTCTCGTTTGATATAACAATGTCCCTGCAAAACTTTCTCCTAACAGATCATTATGATTGACTCCTTATTCATGAACATAATCTTTATAATCAACGTAAACTCTCCTCTTTAAAGAAGTACCTAATTGTTTTCAAAATTCTAATCCTGTTTCTAACTGATACAATTATTGGATATTTAAATTTAAGTCAATATCACCATTGAGGCATACATGAAATACAATTAATTGAATTTTAAGTCACTAAGAAAATATTCACTTTTCTTCCTAAAATTATCATCAAATTTACTTCTATAAGTTTACCTTCTACCCATTTTCGATTATTTTGTACTTGACTTCTCAGACAAGATTCTTCATCGATTCTTTTTTTATTATAGTCAATCCCAATATCAAATAATATTCCTCAATTCATGAATACTATTTAATTTACCTAAATAAATATTTTCCTCATATACCTAGAAAATCAATTATCTATATTACTAAAAATATCAAAATGCGTAAATTTACTATATTCTCAACTTGCACATCTCAATTTCCTTGGCACTTATTGGTACATTGTCATCAATCTTATCTTTAATCGATTATTTGAAAATAATATCATTTTTAAAAAATCTTAATAATAATATCTTAAATATCTTATTTCGTATTTTTTTCCGTTGATATTTTCACCCTTATAATTCAATTAGCTTTACATTACAGTACATCATTCATTATTCAAATATGTATATTTATCACAATATCCTTTCAAATTATAAATAACCCAATGTATCATTTGAAAATTATAAATAATATTCTTTCTCACTTTGACTAATGTTAAATGTTAAATCAATTAATTTCTTTACACTTAAAATAAAAATCGTAAATTTCAAAATCATTGTTAACATCATGGTCTCTTAAACGTTATCATTCTCCCCAAATAATACATAATAACACAAATTTTTTTATAATCAAAATATGCTTAGAATCAATTTGAATCACGAACTCTTAAGAAAAATACAATCGATAATCATATTCTGATCAACTATCCTTTTGATAAAATCTTTATGAATTAATTCGATAATATATCTATTACCGATAATATTTAGTTGTTTTATAATATCATGTTTCCAACAATTTAAATAAATGTAAGTAATCACAAATTATTCATCTATACATGCATGTCTTTAATAACATTATTTCATAGTTTTCACCATATCTCTTAAATATTATCAGTAAAAATAATAAATCAATATTTTTTAAGTATCACATCAAATTAAATAATAAATCTCTATATTATCATGAATTTTCTTTTACCCTTAATTAATCAATTGGATACTCATCAAATCATTATTGAATCATAACTTATATTGTTCTAAAAAAATCATTGTCACAATTAATCCATTTTTTTTCATTTTAGTTCGAACAATTAATAAGTCATACTCGATCAATTCATCTATTTCAATTCAAATAATTAATTAATTGTTTACTAGTAAGATATTTTATCTTACCTTATCAATTACTCTATTTCACTTTAAAGATCATAAATTGTCTTTAAACTATAAAATCTTATTTTCTCTTTCATTCATCAAATCTCTTATATCTTGATTTCTCTCAAAAAAATAATTCATATTTCATCAAAAGTTTAATTCATTATTTAATATAAAAAATTTATCTCGATAATAGTCTATTTCTGGTTAAGGTTTAGGTATGGTTAGGCAAAATATTTACCCTGTCCAAGGATAAGGTATGGCCAAGCAAAAATTTTGCCCTGGCCAAGCAAAAATTTTGCCCTAGCCAAGGGTAAGGTACGGACCCACAATATTTGTCTTGACCCATGGATCAAAACTTATTTTTTGCTAAAATTTTCCTTCCCAACATCAATTTTCAACTAGTTTTATTAGGTTTTAACCCTCTTCAAGTTGAAAATTGGCTTTGGGGAGTTTAGGTCATTAGGAAATGTCTTGTAAGGCTTAAAAGAATGAGAAAAAAAAGAAAATCCCCCCTTACCAAGGGTGAGATACCCTATTCTATTACATGGACCAATCGAAACAAAACCTTACAACTTGACCTTCTTGAGTCGATTTGGACTTACAATGCTTTTAGAAGTTGGCACACAGTTTGTTGGGATTTTTTTTTCAAAATATGTGTCCTAAACCTCTAACTAAAGTCTATGCATGATTGACGATAGGTAGGTTAAAGGTTCTCAAATCTTCAAACATCCACACAAGTCGAAGTAAGTGTTTCATAGGTTGGTAATTGAATTGGATATTTTTACCTTAGTTTCTTACGGTAAACGACCTCAAGGTGTAAAATTACTTGGATTCGGGACTAGATAATTTTTATAGGACGAGTGGTTTGTGCATTGACTATGATCAATATGTGCACAAGTGTATTTTAAAACAAAGGTGTGCCAACTTTATAATGAAATCAGTTCCAAAAGGTAACCCAAATCAATCCATCATTATTACAACATTCACTACTCAAAATAATAAACACAAAGGAAAGAAAATAATGTTAACTATAAGAAAAAAATTAGTTAGTTAATGTTTCAATATCTACACCAATGGTCATTAAAATTCTAGTTTGAACCCTCAATTTTTCTAGTGGAGTAGTCAAGCTGTAGATACGTGGGTTTCGAAATCCTTGAAGAGATTTTGAGCTCATCTATACGGGTTTAGGAGTCGCCACCATTCAATTAAGGTGTAAATGGGCACCATTAAAAGATTTGATAAAATTCTATTTTTTGGCTTGTAGTGATTCATATATCCAAAAGATACAGGAAAATAGTCTACCTAGAAATCTAAGGTAAAGAGGTTCGATTGATGGACAAGAAATGGGTTAAGCACCTTGTCCCATCCTAAGATGGTAGATGATCAAATAGTGTAATTAGGAAACATTTTTTTATTTTAAAAGTGAGAAATTATAAAAAATAAGAGGCAAAAAAACTATAGTCTAGTTTTAGAAAGTTAAAAAATTAAACTAATGAGCAAGTTAGAATGAAAAAGTTGCTTGTTGAAAATTTTTATGAGCTTAGGATTTTGGTGGGAATCCACATAGATTTCATCTTCTTAGATCCCAAGGCTTTTTTTTTTGGTTATGTACTCACTTGAGAGCATCTTTTTATTAGTTTAGCCTTTAGAAGGTGTCCATGAGTTGGACACCACCAAGAATAGACTAGGGATATTTTGCATGAAATTTTATCCATTTTAAACTATTTTTATTGGCTTTAAAGGTTGATATAGGTCCATAGGGGCCTACACTCTTGCTTGTAACCATTTTAGACGTGAGTGCGTGCAAAGTGTATACATGTTGTCAACTTATCAAGGGAAGATTACTTCCAATGAGGGTTTACTATCTACTTTTATTGCCATCAAAAAAGAAAAGAAAAATCTCTATTTTATAAATTGAAATTTATGAAGAAAGTAAAGAACAACTAATGTAAGAATTTAAAACTTGTAAAAAGTAAATAAATCATTATGCTAATACTCTTGAGAGCATATTGAGGGCTTATAGGTGGAAATTTTCTCTAGGAGGTTTTACTTTCAATATCCTAGCCTCACTAAGGAAAATAAAGATCTATATTATTACAAGCAAAGAAAGCATGAAATAAACTTGGTTAATGTAAAGAGAGGGATAGGCAAAAGAGGGAGGTTTAGAAGGAGAATTAAGTAGAAAATTTTGAAAATCATAATTAAAACCCCACCTTGGTTTCTTTTGCTTTTTTTTCTTCTTCTTGGTTAGAGTTTTTTGAAAGTTTGGGAAGGGATTAGGACAGAGTTTTGGTAGGCTAAAAGATTTGGAATAGAGATTTGGATAGAATTTTAGATTACTTGAACTCATCCTTCTTTTTTTGCCTTGGATGTGATCCTATTTATAGGATTTTGGGAGATCCTTGGGGATAAACTTGTCTTAAATCATAGGATTCTCAATATTTTCAATAAAATCTCTAGGAAAAACTCAAATTACATATTTTCTCCTTGGACTTGATAGTCTTTTACTCACCTATAAGTCTCACTAATCACGATGATCAAGAGGATATAATTGTAAAATGTCATAATTTCTAGAGAATTTTTTGAGGACCTGGGTCATTGGCTTTGAGTCAAATCCTAGAAAATTAGGCTAAATGACATGCAAATATGGACTTGGATTTTGGACATTAAGTTCATCTAGCCTAATTAATCCTCTAACAACCAAAAGTTAAGAATGTCTTTGCTCATAAGTTCTAGAGAATTCTTCGAGTTGGGCAAAATTGTCAAAACCCATTGAACTTGGTCTAATTACATTGACCCTTCTTAGATTGAGGAAGAACTTGGAGGAAATAATGTAATCTTCATTGGTCTAGTTTTAACAAATTGGGGTTAAGGTAGCAATTACATTGATGTGAGGATCAATTTGACCAAAGGTCTTTGTTGAAAGAATAGAGAAATTATAAGAAGACCATGATGATAGGCTTATTGAAGGATTACAAGATGGGCAAAATTGTAATACCCCAAGTTTTTAACTCGTATCTCAAAGGAATCTAATAGTGAAATTTTTGGAAAACTTCTAAACGAAAGATTAAGGATAAAATACTCAAATTTTGCTTCATTCATTGTTAATGAAAATAGACTTCGCCGTTGGATTCAAAATAGTCGAAACACATACATTAGCCTGTAAGCATGCTCGAATTCCAGTTCAGATGAGAAAGTTATAAAAACCTCAAATTTCATGTTGAGTGGGATCGAAAATAGTGAAATGTTGTTAGAGCGAGAATAAAAAAAATTAAACATCACCATTAGGTCCGCAACGAAAAATTATTCGAAATGAATACTTATGTGTCATTTTTCAAGTTCGAACGGTTAGGATTCCATCGAAAATATAAACGAAGGAAAAATACAAAAGTGCCCTCCATCTTTTTTATAAAAAGAACCAACTCATTTTTTTATTCACTTTCTCTTCTCCAACTCACAAAGAATCAGCCCACTTCCCAAACTTAGGGTTTCAATCCTTTCTATCAAGTTCTATCACAAGCGAGTCCGAGTTGACCATCGGCAGAGGAGAGAAAGTCTCGGCATCGATGAGCTCCGCATCTTCAACCTGTTTAACCTTTATTTTCCTTTCTTTCTCTTGTTCTCTCACCCGAAATCAGCGTGTAGGTTCGATATTACCCACTCGAATTCTCATCCATCTAAAGGAAGGGTCATTCATCGTCATAGGAAGAAGAAGAACACATTCATCGAGGGTTTCAGAATCAACTCAACCATTGACACCCAAGTTCACCAAATTTTGAGTTCATCGCGGTCTCACTTGAACCTCCTTGCTAGCTTCACATATTCAACAATCACAAACCAAGTAGGGGACTCTTAATTCTTATTAGTAGCTGTAGATTTTGAGAACTTGCATTTAAGGATTTTTCGAAACTTATTGTGTGTTTTAAAATCTTAGAACATCGTTTAAATTATTTCAAATTTATGCTAGAATTGTTGTGTTTGATGTATTTTATCATGATTTAAACCCTTAATTCGTGGTTAGGTTGGTATGATTGAAGAATGAGCGAAAAACCAAAAAAAAAAAAAAAATCACAAGTTTGCGAGTTTCTAATGGTTCCACCGTGAAGGGCCACAGTGCCATGGTGATCGAACGTGAAAAAGCATGGTGCCACTGTGCTCAAACATATTTCTCGAAACTGTATCATATTTTAACCTTAAACTCCCTATCACTTGTAGGTGTATTCCCACCCTTTAATTTTTTATTTTCCATGTCCTCTTTAATTTTTCTTTCCATTTACTTTAAATTCTTTAATGAAACTAAGGTTTTACCCCCCCATTTCGAAAAAATATGAATAGTTTTAAAATCCAAAATTCAAAGGATCAAAATTTGATTTTTGGTTTCAATAACAAAATGTAAATTTTGACGTTTTCGTCCAATTTTCAAAAGCGAATATCTTTTGCGTCTCTATGAATTATGAAATAAAAATTACATGATGTCGAATCTCATATGAAAGGCTTTCAAGTACAAAAACCCATTTTCAATTTCGAGAATTTTAAAAAATTGAGTTTTTGATACTTTGTCAAATTTCTACCAGCTTTTTCAATTTTGACAGTTTGCCTTAGCGTACTTATTGGGACCCTATTTTAACAAAAATTTGATAGTTTTTCGATTGAATGATCTAAGCAAATTTGAAAGTTTGAAGAAGAAAGATTTTGGTTGCGAAGTTGAGAAGTGAAAACACCGAAAAATGGGAAAGGGATGAATCGGTAAAATGTCAGAATCACACCCGAAGGGTGATGTCTATATTGTACATTATATGTTATGTGTAGGTTGGTGAAAGGATATTCGAGGATAATGAATGGTTGCATGTTTATTTAAATTATATTGGTGTAAAGGCTCTGAGTTTTGTTATTTATTTTAGGTTAGGTGGCCACAATTGCATGGTAAGAAACTAGATATCCATTCTCAACCTTGTTATGTTAATTTCTCTTTTATTTTTTAAGAAAAATAATATATATGGGTATTTTGTGAACTGTTAAAGATCTATGAATGTCTCAAGGGATAGTGCGTCATATCATCCGGAGTGGTATACTATCCTTGGATGTACAGTAGGAACCACCAAGCTCATACGTGGTATGGGACGCATATAAGAGTGGAGTCATAACTAGAATCTAAGTCCATTCCCCTCTATCTTTACTAGTGAACGTGTATTGTAAAGGTGGTCGTATATGAATGGACTTGTATAATTTGTGAATCACATGCACGCCTGATAGGCATAGACGAAGATGATTGGTCAGTGATCACTAACAATCTAGAGAATGAAAACGCCCTCGATCAGCGGCGTGCGAGGATCCGCTTCGTGCGCGGATCCACTTTTGACCTTTGAGGTTTGGGAGTCGTCACCTAGTTATTGCGGTCTATGAACTGAACATCAACTCTAAACGAATAAAAACAACTAGTCTACTTAAAAAATAACTGAGTTCGGGGATCACATTATGGGGTTGTAAGGTGTTAGGCACCAATCCCGCCCGGCAAACGTCGGTCTCTACTAATTCCCAAATAGAACTACATTGCAAAAAAGACCTAATCGATGAAAAAAAATTAAATCTTTACCTTTACGAAGATAACGGTCTTATTCTCTCAGATTTGGTAGAATATTCCTTCGTACAGCACTCATCGCTTCGTTTTGTCACCGGATTCGTTTTGGATCTCCAAAATAAAATATCTCCTTCTGAATTTTTCTAAATTTTTTATGGATTTCTAGGGTGTTTTGGAAGGATTTCTAGGTATTTTTTGAGCTAAAGTTTGGGTATGGATGTTAGGTAAGGAGTTAGGACTTCAAAATTAGGGTTTATGGAATGCTAAGGAAGCTTTTTGACCTACTTTTTCTAGAGTTTATTTTTTGATACCAAAATAGATTGTAGGGACCCCTATTTATAGATTTTTTTAAATCCTCTTAGATAGAGTTAATGTTTAATTATAATTCTTTTAGAGAGGTTTATTGTTTAAGGTAGAGTTATATTTTAATTAGAATTGTTTTAACTAGAGTTATTATTTAATTAGAATTATTTTAAATAGAGTTATTATTTAATTAGAACTCTATTAGGGTTTTGACTTTTAGTCTCACTTGATTGACTTTAAGATTTTGACTTTAGTCTTACTTGATTGACTTTAGTCTTACTTGATTGAATTTAAGATTGACTTTAAGATCTTGACTTTAGTCTTACTTGATTGACTTTAGTCTTTCTTGATTGACTTTAAGATATTGACTTTAGTCTTACTTGATTAACTTTAAGATTGACTTTAGTCTTACTTGATTGACTTTAATTTTAATTAGGATTTCACTTTACATTAATTAATGTTTTAATTATTAATTTCAAAATTTTTAATTATTAAAATTATAAAATTATCATTTTACCCTTGGATATAACTTTTTAAGTTTTAAGTCGATTTTTGATGTTCTAGGATGTTTTGGAATTTATTTTTGGTAAGAAATTCAATGGAAATATTGGTTTGTGTCATTTATGAAATTTTGTTTGTGCGAAATGGTCATGAACCTTATGAGGGGTATTTTCGTAATTTTATCTAATTTTGTGAAAATTGGCGAAATGATTTATTTGGTTTCGATTTGTTATTTTATTTATTCGAATGAGCTTTCCTAAGCGTAATGTAAGTTCTAGGAGGTTAGGGGTATTTTGGTAATTTGATAATTTGATCATTTTTTAGTGATTTTTATCATAAAACTTCTTTTTACAAAATGATGATTTCTATGTTTTTGGGGTTATATTTTCCTAGCGTAGCGTGGTTTCTACAATTTTGTTAGTTTGAGATACCTCATCTGAATTTTTGAAACATATCTAGTAACAAATAAAACATTGGAATAATCATCCATCATTGGGAATCGTCGCGATCGGGTTGACGAGTTGATTAATCTGGTGAGTGCAAAAATGAGGTGTCTACAGATACCCTTCTTTGGGAGAGGGTTGAAGCAAACTAGATAACAAATCTATTTTGGTAGATAGTGCGATATTCGAATGCCAAAGCTAGTGACAGTTCATTTCGCAACCTGATTTAACAATTCGTTGGGATATTCGGATCCTTAAGGGTAAAACTCTCCTCGTATTAAAAGGTTGTCAGGTCCTTGAGCGAGAACTCTCACTGACGGTGTCAGATCCTTGAATTTTAGAAAATTCTCTTTGACTAATGTATGCAATGTGCACGTGTGTGCACTGTGTGAAACTGAGTAAAAATTAAAAAAAAATTGACATAAACTGAGCATAATCTAAGCAAAAATGACCATAATCTGAACAAAATCCAAGATAATCCTTGGCGGCAATTGAGCATAATCCAAGATAACCCTTGGCGGTAATTGAGTAAAATCCAAGATAACCCTTGGCGACAACTGAACATAATTCCAAGTTAACCCTTGGCGGCAACTGAGCAAAATCCAAGATAACCCTTGGCGGTAACTGAGCAAAACTGACTGAGGAATGAATGAATTTTGGAAAAAATGAATGAATCTGGAGAAGAATGATTAAAATGAATCTAGATGAGATTGAAAATGAATCTGGAGAAGAACGATTGAATCGGGGAATGAATGAATAAATTTGGAAGATAATGAATCTAGAAGAGAATGATTAAATCTAAGAATGAATGGATCTAGAAAAGGATTAATGAATCTAGGAATGAAAGAATACCCTATCTCCTACTCTAGGTAAATGAGTTATTTTCTGGGCAGAAAACCAAAATATGAGATCAGGAACGCTTTTGTTTGAACCTCAAGGTTTTTTTTTTCAAAAGTTTTATGAATTTAAAACCTGAGTTTTTATTTCTTTTGAACCTCAAGGGTTTTTGAAAAATTGTTATCAAGAAGGTAACCTTAAGTTTTGGATTCCTTTTATCTTTTAGGATTAACATTGCTCAAAAAATAAAATGGCCCTAGTTTGACAGGAAACATGGCATTGAAGATAATTGAACACATCATGCAAAAATTTTTAAAAAAAATGCCCCTAGTATAAGGGGGGAAACTAAATATTAGAGGAAAAAGAAAATGCCCCTTATATGAAGGTTTGAAATATTTGATTACCACAAGTGTAATAAAGATCCAACTTTTAATTTTGATTAATTTTATTGAAGATTTTGAGTCAGGCTCAAGAGAACAAAATATTTCCTTTTGAGACTCGTCATAGAACTCACCATTCTCTCCCTTGGTTTACTTGGGGAAGTAAAAGATTTCAGATCAATCGTAGACAAGATACTTGTGGCTTCTGAGTCTATGTCTGGTTTAAGCTAAGTATTGAACTTGATTATTCAGACTTCTGATGTTTCAGTTCGGACCGCTCTTAGCTTTTTAACTCCCTAGAGATTTTTTTTTATGTTTTTCTTTGTTGCTCTAACTTTTGCCTAGATTATCCTTTCAGGTTTTCAAACTAGCAAGCATGCTCTAGTTTTTGCCTAGATCGCCTTTTCAGGTTTTCAAACTAGCGAACTTTTTTTTTTCTTTTTTTCTTTGCTCTGATTGTTGCCAAGACCATTTTTTTGGATTTTCAACCTTGCGAGCTTACCTTAATTTTTTCCTAAGTCGCCCTTTTCGAATTTTCAACCTAGCAGGCTTTTTTTCTCTTTTTTTATTTTCTTCCTGTCTGAACTTCTGAAATTGCTGTCTGATCATGCTTTGTTATCTTCCTTGACTTTTCGCACGGTACATAGGAGTACTTTTTTGGGTAAGCTTAGGACTGGGTATAAAAAGAAAGGGATTTTGAGGCTCAAAAACCCGAATGCCCCTTGTGTGGTATTTTTTATTTTTCTTTGAACTTTCTTCCCTATTTGACAATATTATTATTATTTTTTTATTATTTTTTTAATATTTTTTTAAGGAAATATATATGTTTTATTTTGATGTGGTCGGGCCTGAAGTAACTTCTCAGGTTGCCTACGTATCCCAGAATTTTGGGATCAGACTAAAATATAGTTCGAATTTTCCCTCCCCTAGGTTAGGTGATCAGGCTGAGAAAGAAAATGTTTTTTTTTTTATTCTTTTGAAAAAAAACTGCAAAGGGTTGATGAAGGAAATATTGATCTAGGTAATAGGAGAATTGCTTCGGCCAAAGATGGCCTCCTTAAATGTAGTACCGTTGATGAGACTATCGTTGTTCTTCTCACCGAAGTTAATAATAATCTTGCTTTGACCTTACTTGTGGGACAAGTAGGGGATCGAACCCAAGAGAAAGGAGGAGTAGAGTTAAGCTAAGAGATAAAACTCAAATTAACTAAAAGGAATTAAAACTATTTTTCTTTGTATTTTTGAACTTATAAGAAGATGTAAAATTGCTAGAAAATGAACTAAACTAAATGAAATTAAAAGCAAGTAAACTTATGAAATTAAAGCACCATTAGAGGTGAATCTACCTAAAACATGTTGACGAGCAATTCCTAATCTTTAGCCTTTTTATAACTTAATCGTAAGGGCTTGGTGTTAGCTCCTTAGATCGGAAAGTTTTGCAAGTGAAATGAAATGAGGAAACATAAACAAAGTAGAATTATTTGAAAACTCCCTACTACTAATTAACTAGTTTAAGCATACTTTATCTTGATCTAATCTAAACATAAAGTATCTATATTAAGAATAAAAGGTGCAAGAAACTTAAAGAGAACTCATAAGCATTTTAAATAAAAGAAATGCATGAAATTAGAAATAACACAAGAACTTGCTCTAGGCTTTTCCACTATCCAATAGAGAGGAACTTAGCCTAATGTCATTGCAAGAGAGAGAAGATAAGAGATGAAAGAACTTTTCTTCATTTCATGGAGAAACTTAAAGAGAACTCATAAGCATTTTAAATAAAAGAAAGGCATGAAATTAGAAATAACACAAGAACTTGCACTAGGCTTTTCCACTCTCCAATGGAGAGGAACTTAGCTTAATGTCATTGCAAGAGAGGGAAGATAAGAGATGAAAGAACTTTTTTTCATTTCATGGAGAAACTTACAACTTCTTCTTCTTCTACTTCTTACAAGACTATTTAGCAAAAAGAAAATAACTAAAAAATGAAAATACAAAAAAAATAAGAGAATAGGCTAAGAGCCTTAGATTAAACGAGTCTTAAATAAGAAAATCAAGATGAGACCCTTTCTCTAGAGATGGAGGCTCTATTTATAGAGAAAAATGTGTGTAGAAGAGTCTAAAAGTAGCCTCCACTTTTCTTTACACAAAAAAATAAAAGAGGAGAATATGAGTTAAGGATTAGGGCATTTCAAAGGATTAGGACATTCCAAAGTGGGCTCAAATGCTTTTGTCTTAAGATTTTGATTCCAAAATGTTGATTTCCTGTACAAGAAACACACGTAATTATATTCATCTAGTAAATGAATTTATTTATATATAATTAAGCCTAATTAACATGCAACATAGTGTTTTGAGACTTATCATGATTATTACCTTAATATAGAGAAATAGGTACGAAAATCAAGATAAATATCTGAAAAATGTGCGTATAATTGAGTGTTTGGAGACACTCATCAAACGTTTGATTTGGTCAAGATTGGTTGGTTCTGGTAATTCAATTCCATCATGATCTTGAAGTCTAACAGCTTTTCCCGATAATATTTCCTTGATGATGAACGGACCACCCCAATTTGGTTTGAATTTCCCTCTAGAGTCAAAGATAGGTGTCCGATTTTATTTGAGTGCCAAATCCTTGACTTGTAAGTGACGGGCCTTGATCTTTTTGTCAAATGCACGGGCGACTCTTCTTTGATAAGCCTGCACGTGGTATAAAGCTCTTAGTCATTTTTCTTTGATCAGATTTAATTCTTCGTATCGTTGACGAACCCAGTCTGCTTCTGATAACTGACTTTCGAACAAGACCCTGAGAGATGGAATTTCCATTTTGACTGGCAAGACTGCTTCCATGCCATACACTAAGGAGTAGGGAGTAGCTCTGGTAGAGGATCGAATTGAAGTTCGATATGCCCATAGTGCAAATGGTAGTTTTTCTGACCAATCTCGATGTGATTGACATATTTTCCTGATGATAGTCTTGAGATTCTTATTAGTTGCTTCGACTGCTCCATTGGTCTGAGGACGGTAAGGAGATGATTTGTGGTATGAGATTTTGAACTTTGAACATAGTGTAATAACCTCAGCTTTAAAGTGTGACCCGTTATCAGAAATCAGTTCCGAAGGTACCCCGTATCGACTAATGATGTTCGTCTGGATAAACTTTACAACTCGAGATATAGTGAGGACAGTATACGAGGCAGCTTCGACCCACTTAGTAAAATAATTGATAGCAACTAGAATGTATTCATGCCTGTTTGATGCCTTAGGCGATATTTTACCAATAATGTAAATTTCCCAAATTAAAAATGGCCATAGAAAAGTCAGACTAACTAATTAAGATGGTGGCATGTGTATGAGGCTCGCATGCATTTGGCATTTGTGATAGGTCTTGACCATGTGATGACAATCTATTTCCATCGTGGGCCAGTAGTACCCTTTTCTCATAATTTTCTTAATTAACATTTTCCAACTCATGTGGGGGTCACATTCCCTTGAATGTAGTTCAACCATTATCTGTTCAGCTTGATCTTCATCAACACATGACAAATAAATCCCATCATAAGGCCTTTTGTATAAACTTCTTGCGCACAGGATGAATTGAGATGTTAATCTTAGTAAAGTTTGTCGTTCTTTCCTCCATGTTTCTTCTAGGAATTCTTATTTTTCCAATATTCTTTTAATGTCTGTGTACCACGATTTTCCATCAGGTAGTCGAGTAGTAATGTTGATCTGATGGTAATATGCAGGTTTGTCTTTGACTTCGACAGTGATCGGCCTCAATTCCATGTCAGGGGGCAAATGGATCATTGAAGATAAAGTGGCTAAAGAGACAGCAAATCTATTATCTTCTCTTGACAAGTGTTGGAAAATGATGGCTTTAAACTTACTTACTAAGTTTAATAAATACTCATGATAAGGTTTCAACTTTTCATTCCTAGTCTTCCATTCTTCCAATGACTGATATATGACCAAGGCTGAATCTCTAAATACTTTAATTTTTTTAATGCCTAGATTCAAAGTAGCTTCGAGCCCAGCGATACATGCTTCATATTCTGGTGTATTATTGGTGCTAGAAAAAGCTAACTTAATGGCGATCAGAATGTGGCATCCTTCTAGAGAAAACAGAACTGCCCCTATTCCATACCCATTTTGATTGGCGGCTCCATCAAAGTACAGTTGCCATGTTTGGTTCTGCAGTTCTTCTTCGACGTGCAAGATATTTTCATTTGGGAACTGATCAACATGCCTTATTTTTTCTACTACTGGATAATCTGCCAAGTATTCTGCTACAGCTCTCCCCTTGATAAATTTCTGTGTAACATGCGTGATGTTAAACTCTGATAACAATAGTAACCATCGTGCGGTTCTCCCTATTAGTGCTGGTTTTTCGAAGAGATACTTTAGAGGATCCATCCGAGATAACAAGATAATTGAATGAGATAGCATATAGTGCCGGAGTCTCTGAGTAGCCCATACTAGTGCTAAGCAAGTTTTTTCGAGGGCCGAATACTTTCGTTCATACTCTAACATCTTTTTGCTGATGTAGTAGATAACCCTTTCTTTGTGAGTATCTTTGTCATACTGTGCAAGCATGCATCCCATAGCTTCTTCTGTGACTGACAGGTAAAGAAGAAGTGGTTTACTCGGTGTAGGTGGAACCAAAATAGGCAGGTTCAAGAGATATTCCTTGACTTGATCGAAGGTCTTTTGACATTGCTCATTCCAAATTATTGGTTCGTTTTTCTTTAGAAGCTTAAAGATAGGTTCGCAGACGTTGGTGAGTTGAGCGATGAATCTGCTGACATACTGGATTCTGCCTAAAAAACCTCAGATCTATTTTTTAGTCTCAAGCGGTGGTATCTCTTGGATAGCTTTAATCTTCATAAGGTCAACTTCGATCCCTCTTTAACTAACCACAAATCCCAATAATTTTTCAGAAGTTACTCCAAACACACATTTCTGCGGGTTGAGACGGAGTTGGTATTTTTGAATCCTCGTAAGAAACTTTTCTAATGCAGCAACATGCCTCAATTATTCCTTAGATTTGACTACCATATCATCTACATAGACTTCGACTTCCTTGTATATCATGTCATGTAGTAAAGTCGTAGCTCCTCTTTGATAAGTGGCTCTAGCGTTCTTCAAACCAAAAGGCATAACCTTGTAACAAAAGGTTCCCCACTATGTGATGAAGGACGTTTTTTGCATATCCTGATTATCCATTTTTATCTTATTGTACCCTGAAAAATCATCCATGAAGGATAACAAAGCGTGCCCTGCCGTACTATCTACCAGAACATCTATGTGTGGTAAAAAAAAACTATCTTTTGGGCTTGATTTGTTTAGGTCTCTGAAATCCACACATATTCTGACTTTTCCATCCTTTTTAGGCACCGGGACGACATTAGCAATCCATTCAAGGTACTCTACTACTTCCAAAAATCCCACGTTAATCTGCTTCTTAACTTCTTCTTTAATCTTTAGAGTCTATTTCGGCTTCATGCATCGAAGTTTCTGCTTAATTAGTCGAGCATCGGGATATAATGGAATCCGAAGTTGAACAATATATGTGCTTACTCCCGGCATATCCTCATAAGACCACGCGAACACTTCTTTGAACTTTTTGAGCAAGTCTACTATCCCCTTGCGTTCATTGGGGGATAAGGTGATCCCAACCCGAATCTCTTGAGGACTTTCTGTTGTTCCAAGGTTGATAACCTGTACTTCCTTTATTAAAGGTTGTGCCCGACATTCATTTTCTCGTTCAAGTAATTTGATTATTTTAGGGGGAGTTTCTTTGTCAGAAGACTCTCCCTCCGAAACCAGATTATTAGTTAAATTATTATTGTGCTCAGGGTAATAAAAAATTTCTTTCATTTCATTAAAAAGAGATGGGGTAACATGACTCATTGCAGACTTAACTGAATCACTTGACTCAATAGGAATAACAGACTTACTAGAAAAAACAGACTCAGTAGAAACAACTAACTTACTTGACTCAACAGAAATAAAGGACTCATCAGGCACGCAAACTGAACATGACTAATATGACTGACATACCCAGTCTTGACGTGCATCATAAGACTAATTACATGATAATTAGAGAGACACCGAACCGTGGGCTTGATTACAGACTGAGGATTTGGGATCCCCTTCTCAACTGACTACACTAGGACACTGTGATCTTCAATGAATAATTGATCAATATTGAGGGAGTCCAGATTGAGCTGCAGTCTTCAACTTCTTTTTCTTCAGCTTCTGTGTTTGCTTCCTTTTCAGGCCATTCCATGCCAAAGAAGATTTAAAACCCTGGCAGACGAGTACCTATGATGTGATCAATGAACGGCTGTAGGAACCCACAAAAATGAAATTCTTCTCCTTCTTTCACAAAATAACCATTAAGGGTCTTACGATAGGGTTTCATTTTAATGAGATTCGTGGTGCTCCTTTGCCTTTTTACAATTGTCTTGTCCCGTTTTGTCTTCCAGTATTGGGCCCAATCTTCCTTAGTAGGCTTATATCCTAGCCCAAATGTGCCGATGACTTCTTTAATTACTGGTGCCTCTTTGATACTTTGTTGCTTGAGACCTAGGCCTATACCAGGAAAAAATCTCATTTTTTTAACATATTGGCCATGTAGCAGTTAAAGGTATTCTCGATAGGAAAATATTCTTTCACCTAGTGATCCCATTAAACTGAGCAGATTTTCTCAAATTCAAACCCGCTAAATTTTATCCCCTGTTGTTCTGGCTGAATCTCAAGTAGTAGCTTTATTCTTGGCTTCTGTACTGTTTACAATCCCCATAATCTCAGCATCTCCATAAAGGGTAATTACTAGTCCATCTTTGATAAATTTAACTTTCTGGTGTAATGTGGAAGGTATGGTTTTGATCTAGTGTAACCATGGTCTTTCTAACAGTAAATTGAAAGAGGATTGTATATCAATAACCTGAAATTCCATAGGAAATTCAGCTATGCCTGTGGACAATCGAAGGTGCAAAATTCCCAGTACATCCCTCTTGGTGTTATCATAGGCCCTAACACCATAATTAGTGGGCTTGAGATCTTCAGCTTTAAACCCGAGGCAAGTAACAGGCTTTAAAGGGTAAACATTCAGTGCACTCCCATTATCAATCAAAATTAGAGGTACCTTTATCCTGTTACAATCGACTGTGATGTGCAAAGGCATAGTGTGGCTTGCTCATTCTTTTGGGAGATCTGAGTCCGAAAAGGATAGGATATTATCCATGTAAGTTGCCCTTACTATATTGTCTAACTGATCTGGAGAAATATCAAGGGAGACTTGGGCTGCGTTTAGTGCTTTGAGAAAAACCTCCCTAGGAGCAGTGGAAGCCATGAGTAAGCCCCAAATTGAGATATTGGCCCCTGATTTCTTCAACTGCTTAATTACGAAGTTATCTTCTTCGATATTTTCTTTGATGGGATCTTCTCTTTCTTTTCTTGTCAAAGCTGCAGGATTATCAACACAGAGTTCTTGTGACTTAAAAACTCTTCCCCCTCGAGTCATACGTCTAACTTCATCATAAGAGAGGGAGAAAGGCTCATCTTCTTCAGTTAACAAGTATAGATCTTCATCTTTCAAAGATACATGACTTTTTGGATTCATTTGAGCCAACAGGTAACTAGTAAATACGGGACTACTGTAGCGAGGCGGGGATAAACAATACGTATCATCCGAGATTAAATCAAATGGTTCATAGTTTATGGTAAACACTTCATCAGTGAAAGTTATCTCGGCAAGGGGTAACTAGGCGGTTTGACTTGGATTGAATGGATGAGTGAGACGGGATCAAACAATAATGGGGTGTGAGAAACCATGTTCAGGGTTGGTGGAGGTTGATAGGTGGGTAGTGGATTAATGGTGACATTTGGTGATGTTGGACTAGGGATTGTGACCTTTTTGTTGTCAATAAGATTTTGAATGGCATGACAAAGAGTGATACATCAGTCAGTGTGATGGCCAGGATTTTGATGAAATTCATATAACAAGTTAGGGTTGTGTCTAGTTGGCAGGGGATTTGGTAAAGGTCAGGGTTGAATTGGGGTAAGTAGCCCTTTTTTCAATAGTTTTTGCAAAGCTACGGTAAGGGTTATCCCTAAATTGGTAAATTGGCGCGGAGTTTGGGGTTGACTCGGGTGGGCTTGATTATTGGTCCGAGCTAGTGGTTGAACTGAAGTGTTGGCTATGTAAGCATGGTTGATATTGGGTTTGGGAACATAAGATTTCTTGGACTTGTTATCTGAGGGGTTGGAAAGAACCCTAGAGGCAAACGCATCCTCTAGTTGGCTTCCGAATTGTAATAGGGATACAAAGGTAGGAAGATATTGAGCAGCTAAGTGCTAAGCATATCCTTGTGTAAGGTTTTTCAGGATAATGGCAATTTGTTCCTTTTTTAATACTCTATCCCATATTTGGGCTGCTTTGGCCCTCCAACAGCCAATGAAATCAGTAAAAGTTTTCCCATTTTTTTGCTTAGTTGACTTCAAATCCCTTCTTGAAGTCTCAATCTCGGTACTGTACTTATAATGATGCCAGAAAGCTTTTGACATTTTTTCCCATGTACTTACGGTAGCTGGATCTTGAGACATCAGCCAACGTAGTGCCGATCCTAATAGAGTTCTCTAAAATAATAACGTCATCTGTTCATCACTGAGCCCCATAGTGCGCATGTTAGTAACATACACTTTGAGATGCGTTTTTGCACACCCTGTCCCACTGAACTTGTTTATTTCAGGCATCACAAACTTCTCTGGCAAATGGATTCTAGGGATGCGGTTCAGAGCTTCAATGCCTACTGCAATTTCATCGATACCCTTTATGTTTTTCATAGCTGACTCTAATTGAGACATTCTGTTAGCTAACACCGAATTTTCATCGAACTGTTCTTCATCTCCGTCGAGTTCAAAAATCTCATATACATGTCTTGTTGTATTTTCTTCTACCCTTTTTTCCTTTAGGATCGTCAAGGGGATTGCCCGTTGATTCCAAAATCTGTTCTAAGACTTCCACTTTGCCTTTTATACTATTGATATCATTGGCAAATGCTGCCAAAATCTTACGGATCTCTATAAGCTCCAACTCTGAAGCCATTTCTGCCTGTGGACTTGATACTGACGTTCGCTCTAACTGACTGGATTTAATTCTCCAACTAGGAGGTGGACGCTTGAGTTTAGGCGCAATGATAATCCTATATGACCCCATCAAAGGTAGATTTAGTCAACTTCAGTGTTACCCCCTTGATAACATTTTTAAGAAATCATTTTATTGAAGTTTGTATACCAATCCAATAAATAATCCATTCACGCAATGATCATTCAAAAGGGAAATAAATGTTTATTCAAAACAAAAATAGCTTTATTGAAAATAATTGACAAAGAAACGTTCTCATTAAAACATCTTTCAACAAATTTAACTTAAGCCATTCTTTATATGGACGATTCGCTTTGTCTTGGTAGTCATCAGGATTGCTATCAGGCTTGATCCTTTTAGCTTTAACAACTGGTTCCTTGAATTCTACTGGTCCGTCTGGATACCCTAAGGTGCGTTTGTTCCAAGCCTTCTCAATGAGATGCTGTAGACACCCCATTTTTGCATCCGCCTGACTTGGTGATCCGTCATCCGGTTGTTGTGGATTCCTAATGATGAGCATAAAGAACTCGAAAGCTTGAGAGAAGCATTCTTCTAATTCTCTTTTTTCTTCTAATTTTATGCCTTTCTTTCTCTTTGCCACGCGACATAGAATTACGCACGCTTAGGATCGCTACATCATACACTCAACTTAGCAAGCATGTATGCTTAGGTTCGCTACACATTTGGACAAATTAGAGACCTTGTTATGCTAGAAAAACATGACCTCGAGACTTAGAAATAATCACGTTACAATTGAAAGAAACTTCACGCCAAAATTTACCCAAATGGACAAAAATAAAAATAAAAAAGGATGAAAATACCCCTTATGAATTTCGGACCTCCGAAAAGTCTCGAAAGTACATTCATTGTACTCAGAATGGGATTTCGAGTCTAACGAGACCCAAATCGATGAAATCAGAGAAATTTATGAAAAATTGAAAAATGACCAAAATGCCCCTCGACCTCCAAACCCAACTTAGAGATCTCGATCCTTAGGAAAATATAATAAAAATTAAAATCAAATTAAAATTAAACAATTAAAACTTTAATTTAATTTAAAATTAAACAATTAAAATTTTATCCAAAATTAAAAAAATTAAAACTTAAAATTAAACAATTAAAATCTAATTCAAAAATAAAAAAAAATTAAAACTTAAAATTTAATTCAAATTTAAACAATTAAAATCGGACTCCAAATTTAAACAATTAAAAACTTCAAACTAAAATTTAATCAACCCATCAACGTAAATAAGAATCCAAGCAATCGATAATATTTAAATCAAATTGACCAATCAACATGCAAATTAAAAGCGATCAACCAACCTAAAAATAAAATCGACTAATCAACATTCAAATCAACCAATCAACTTGAAATTAAAATCCAAATCAACCAATCAACGAATTAATCCAACCGATAAACTTAAACTAAAAACCTATGCGATGCGTGGGATCACCTTCTCTATGAAGCCCAAAAAAGATTAGAAGTAAAATCTCTACCTTCCTAGGTTCGGTTAAGAAAGTTAGAAAGAGTAAAAATTAAAATCAAATCAAATATAAAAAGGAAGAAACAAATAAAAAAGCAAGCAAAAGAAAACATAAAAAAGGAATGAAAGAGAAAGATTAGAGGAATAAAAAATTAGGAACAATGGTCTATAAAAGGAACCATACGTCCTTTTGAGAAGGGGACTTTTCTTTTGGGAAAAAATAGAAGCTGATGTTCTTTTTGGAGGAGACAATAGAACAGCAAGAGAGAAAAGAGAAAACGAAGATAAAAAGAAGAAGGAACAATAAAAAAAAATAAAAAATAAAAAGACTGACCTTCGTCAACATCTCCTCTCCAATTCCCTTTTCTGCAACACTCCTTATTGCACTCACGGTCTGCCCAGCCAAATCCTCAATCTCAGCACTTCCCCTTCCTAACTCTCCATCTCCCCTCTACTCAACCTCTTCAACAGCCCCTATCTTTCACTTCTCTCACTCACGTCCTCTTGGACAGTAATCAGAAAGGAAGAAGAAAGGAACCGGGAGGAAGAAGAAGAAGAAAAGACAGCCCACCGCTGCCCTCATCACCCTCTGTCAATCATCTTTCTTCACCATTGGTAGCAGCCATCATCACCATTAAAACCACCCCCTACATTCACGTTCTACTCTTCGTTTTATCCCTTCTTCCTCACGTCCTTGCTACCCAACCATCAGGAGTTCTCTCCATTGTTTCTGCTGCACTAACACCTTCACCATTACAGTCCCTACAGCAGCAACGTTGCCACCATTCATTCATCCTTCCTCCTTTCACAGAGCACCTTCTCAGCCTCTACTCTCCTAGAATTATCCTATCAACCGTCTTCATCCTTGCCACTCTTACCCAGTCATAGAAACTCTCCCATCATTACTTCCTTCTCTTTTTACCACCTCTGTCAACACCATCACACAACACCCCAACGTCTTCTTCCACTCCATCTTCTATTAATATCTGTGGCCATCAACTTTGTACAACCATGCATTCAAAGGTCGAATGAATCGCACATTATTCTAAGGAGAACCCATAGCAGTCCCAACCATCGTCCATCACAACCTCATCTTGAATTCTTTGGCATCTCACGATATTTCAAGGCTTTTGAAGGGATCCAAGCATTATTCGATTGAAGGTAAGTTTTTTATTTATTCTCAATTTCATAGTTTTTTTTATTTATTATTAAATCGACTCACTGTTTTTTTTTATTGATGTGCATAGAAGTTTAATATCGATTTTTGAATAATGTGCATGTGAGTCAACTCACTGATTTATATGTGTGTGGGATTTTCTAAAATCATTTTTTTAATAAAGTTGTCACGTGAGTCAACTCACTGATTTGTAGGTGTGTGGGAGTTTCAAAAATCATTTTTTTTAATAAAGTGGCCACATTGAGTTAACCCACTGATTTCTATATACATTGGAATTTGAAATTTTGAGCTTTTAATAAAGTTGTCACGTGAGTCAACTCACTGATTTGTAGGTGTGTGGGAGTTTCAAAATTTTTTTTTTTAATAAAGTGGCCACATTGAGTTAACCCACTGATTTCTATATACATTGGAATTTGAAATTTTGAGCTTTTAATAAAGTTGTCACGTGAGTCAACTCACTGATTTGTATGTGTGTGGAAATTTCAAAAATCATTTTGTTTAATAAAGTTGTCATGTGAGTCGACCCACTGATTTGCATGTGCATTGGAGTTCCAAAATCACTTTTTTTAATAAAATTAGCACTGAGTTGACTCACTGATTTTTTATGCACATGAAAATTTAAAATTGTTTTTTTTAACAAAATAAGCACGAGTCAACTCATTGATTTCTATGTATATGGGAATTAATTCATCAATCAATGATTAACGTTTGCCACGTGTCCCTTTTTTAAAGGAAAATTTGCATATATGTATGAGCGGTTGATTCACTAATTTACCCCACGTCCCTAATATTTTGATTGTTGAAGCACCGACTTGTTGATCCACCATGCGTTCGTAATTTGAAAACTTGCTTGTTCACAATTCTCATTTTTTTGGTAAGATTCATTTTTGGAATATTCTAATTTTGGAAATTTGGTCATTTTATAATTTGGGAAATCCAATATTGATATTTCTCTAATTTGGAAACCTTTGTATAAATTTCTAATTAGAAACTCATTATTTGGAAATTCCTAATATGGGAAATTTATTTCTAATTTGAGAAATTCTCATATCTTCATAAACTCCCAATTTAGAAAATTTCGAATTTTTAATCTAGATATTCTATGAGTTACCAAATTAGAAATTTCATGTTCTCGATTTTCTAATTTAGAAAATTTTCATAAATTCCTATTTTAGTTTAATCAGAAAATCATTGTATATTTGGATTTGTGATGGAAATATTGCCATGTGGACTTTGGAGCATAGATCAGGATTAAGGCTTTTTCAAATATTGCCATCTTTATGTGAAATTCGAGAAATTATATGATATTTGGAGAATATTGGCCTTGGGATTCGTTTAGCACATTTGATGTAATTTGATGATGATGGTGATGATGATTGGACCATAATCTTGACTTTAGTCTCTACCCGTTGACCGTAGGATAATTTGGATCGTAGTAGAGACCGATCATCTCGATCGGGCGGGTTCGATGCCTAACACCTTCCGAAACCCGTAATCTGACCCCTTACCCAATTCTTTGATCTGTGGATCGACCCGATCCATTTTGGAATTATTTCTGGTTCCTAGACCTAAACTAGGTGGCGACTCCTTACTCCCTAAAAGTCCCCAATTTATCAATCGGACCCCTATCCACAATTTGGTGGAAAACGAGTCGAGACGATTTCAGATGCACTAACTTTTCAGTCAATGACTCGGGAGGAAAGAAAGTTTTGGGTTGAGGCAAAGAAAACTCTGTAGGTATTTCATACTGTTCTGGGATCAAATTAGGATGGTAAAAAGATGTTTCCTCTAGTCCAATTAGACGAACATAATGGGATCTTTTAGTTCCTAGAACAGGGGGGTCAGTCATCCACCAAGGGTATCTCAAACCGATATGACAGGCAAGGCGAGAGTCTAACCATTTGCTCCAAGCCTTAACTGAGTTGTGACGCACTAACAGGCTTCTTTTAGAAAAGTGTTCTGGCCCATTCTCAAGGTTTGAAGGGACATCTATAATTTTAAGATGGTCACAAAGCCACATATAAAGTAAGTGGGGGCTTCCTTTGAAGTTTTCCCTTTCACCATTGTTTATGGCATTTAGACCTGAGAAAGTTTCGACTAGGATAAGAGGTACATGGTTGGTTTTCCTTGAGAGTTGAGAGACTATATCTATGAAGGACTCAGGGATAGTTTGACAATCACAATTGGAGGTCATTATGTATTGAGGTAGGATTCCTAGGAACAATCGATAGTCTCTAGTGGCTCACCAGGCTTCAGGTTTTACATTGACGGGATGACAGCAGGAGCGATACGGGCCCAATAAAGGTATTAAGTCCAATTTCTCATTATGGACTAGGGCCTTGGCTTCTTTATTGGAAATATTCAGTCCTGTGGCGAGGGCATCAGAATATCCTGTCTTCAATGAGGGCCTGACTAGAGGTCCTGAAGTGGATATCCCCATAATGCCACAATAATCCTCATGAGTGGGGCACAAGTGCATATGCCCTATATGGAATATGTGAAGGTAAGGATTCCGACGCTTAGTCATAGCGCGTAAGAGGTTCCAGCCTATCTCAAACTCGTGGAAGTAAAGAGCACTTCTCAACATGAATCTCCCAAAGTTGATCTTCTCTATAGGGTGCATCCCTATGACGGTTGTTTTGACTAACTGGTCGATCGGGTTATTGTCTGTGGCTAGCATCCTGGTTTGACACAAAAGGGTATTTTAGTACACTTCCAAAGTCCATGTAAAATATTTTTATCAATTACTTTTTTTTATTCTCTTTTAGAAAATATTTTTCTTTAGGAAAATCTTGTTCTTATGGAGAATATTTTCTGGAAAAATACTTTTCATCATTTTTCTTCTTTGAAAATAGGTTGACACTCGAATTTAGAAAAGAATTTTATTTCCATTTAGATTTAAATGGCCCAGCCCATCATAATTGTTAGATCGAGATGGACTGGGTCATTAAGAATTATTGCAACAAATGGACTCTTTATTGGGTCGGTGCACCCATTTTAATCAGGTAAAAGAAAAACTTTAATCTTTGAGGACAACCATACATTTTGATCTCATCATTCACATCATTACACATATTCATCAATCACAGGGTCCCATTCAATAAATAACTCGGGAACACCCACGATAAGTTCGAGTTGTGACCTATATGGGAGGTTTCTAGACTCTAAGCTTACTATATGCAATGTATTTTTATCTGGCCACCCTTGATCAAGTACACCTATATACAAGACGGTACGTGGTGACTTGGTTTGATATACCGTATAGGTTATAATCTAAAACTTCAACGTACTTTTCTGAAGCCAAAAGCAGTCAGTTTAATCCCCAGATCCTAGGTGGCGCGCGATGCTTGAGCAAGGCATTCTTAAATCACCTCTTTTCTAGAATAGGCGTAGTCTATCCTCCTAGTACCGTAGTACATCAGAGCAGGATCTCGCTTAGGCACTGATTTTAATCAAGAAGTGCAATTGATGTACTTATATTATCCTTGATATACCTATGGGTACGAGTCAAGAGTTGTACCTTTCATAAATGGTTTGGCATCCCACGAGGGGATCGACCACGTACTAGTACTACGTTGGCAATCGGGACATGTGACTGTGTGGCTTACAATAGGTCAAAGGCTCAGGTCGGTCCAGCCTGGGTGCATCGATATACCTTTCAGAGTCACCTGATCAGACGGTACTGATGCCCCAGTTTGATATACCCTAACGTACTGTAGACACCCTGTTTTTGCATTTGCCTGATTAATCAACTCGTCAACCTGATTGCGACGGTTCCCAATGATGGATGTTTATTCATATGTTTTATTTGTTAGTAGATGTGTTTCAGAAATTTGGATGAGGTATCTCAAACTAACAAAACTGTAGAAACCACGCTATGCTAGGAAAATATAATCTCAAAAACATAAAAATCATCATTTTTCAAACAAAAAGAAGCTTCACGGTAAAAATCACTAAAAATGATCAAATTACCAAAATACCCTAACATCAAAATTTCCCTAGAGCTTACATTACGCTTAGGAAAATCTTTTCAAACACAAAAACAACAAATCGAAACTAAATAAATCATTTCACCAATTTTCACAAAATTTGACAAAATTCCGAAAATACCCTTCATAAAGTTCATGACCATTTCTCACAAATTTTTTTATAAATGACACAAACCAATACTCCCATTGAATTCCTTATGAAAAATCGATTCTAAAACATCCTAGAACATCAAAAATCGACTTAAAACACAAAAAGTCTTCTCCGATTACAAAATGATAATTTTATAATTTTAATAATTAAAAATTCTGAAATTAATAATTAAAACATTAATTAATGTAAAGTGAAATCCTAATTAAAATTAAAGTCAATCAAGTAAGACTAAAGTCAAAATCTTAAAAGTCAATCAAGTAAGATTAAAGTCAATCAAGTAAGACTAAAGTCAATCAAGTAAGACTAAATTCAAGATCTTGAAGTCAATTAAGTAAGACCAAAGTCAAGATATTAAAATCAATCAAGTAAGTCTAAAGTCAAAATCTTAAAGTCAATCAAGTAAAACTAAAGTCAAAATCTTAAAGTCAATCAAGTGAGACTAAAAGTAAAAACCTTAATAGAATTCTAATGAAATAATAACTCTATTTAAAACAATTCTAATTAAATAATAACTCTATTTAAAATAATTCTAATTAAAATATAACTCTATCTAAAATAATTATAATTAAATAATAACTCTCTTTAAAAGAATTATAATTAAACACTAACTCTATCTAAACAAGCATTTAACAAAAATCTATAAATAGGGGTCCTTACAACCTATTTTCATATGAAAAAAAACCCTAGAAAAAGTAGGTAAAAAAGCTCCCCTAACCTCCCATAAATCCTATTTTTGAAGTCTCAACTCCTTACCTAACTTCCATACCCCAACTTTAGCCTAAAAAACACCTAGAAGCTCTTTTAAAACACCCTAGAAATCCATAAAAAAATTTAAAAAATTCAGAAGGAGATACTTTATTTTGGAGATCCGAAACGAATCCGGTGACAAAACAAAGCGAGGAGTGCTGTACGAAGAAATATTCTACTAGATCTGATGGAACAAGACCGTTGTCTTCGTAAAGGTAAATATTTAAATTTTTTTTATTGATTAGGTCTTTTTAGCAATGTAGTTCTATTTGGGAATAAGTAAAGATTGGCGTTTGCCGGGCGGGGTTGGTGCCTAACACTTTCCAACCCCGTAACGTGATCCCCGGACCCGTATTTTTCTTTCGTAGATTAGTAGTATTTTCTTTTTTAGAGTCAGTATTCGATTCCTAGACCGTAATAACTAGGTGGCGACTCCCAAACCTCAAAGGTCAAAAGCGAATCCGCGCACCTCGTGGATTGATGGCGCTTTCAGTGGCGACTCCACTAGGGACATTTGAGGATCAGACTTGAAAAGCCCCAAGTATGGGAAGCATTGCTAGTAGGACCTAGTTTTTTTAATTATTTTATTTTAAGTTTAGTTATTTGTTTATTTGATTATTTTATTTATTTTTATCATTCTTTTTGGCTCAATTATTGAATACTGGTTTGGATGTTGAATATTTTGTTTTGGCACTTTTTTATGGATCATCTAGCGTCATTCGGAATGACCTTAACATCATGCAGAATTTCAAGAAGGTAATGGTTTAAAATAATGGGTGTTGACTCATTTTTATTTGGATTATTTTTTTTTGTTTGTATTATCCTTTATTAGTACCCTTTGGTTCAATTTTGGATATTTCGGATTTGGCATATAATTTTTCTTTTTTTTTGGGATGACCCTAAATAATGAAAGATTCAAATTGACATAAATTGATGATGGAATGATGGTGGTTGGAATGTGAGTTATGAATTTTTAATTTTATTTTATTTTAATTTTGGATGATTTTTTTTAGCACGTTACTAGGCATAGGCGGCGAGTTTCTTGAAAAAAAAACAAAAAAAAGAGGATTTGTTTTGAGTGTGTGTGTTGCAGCAACATAGGTATACATATAAGAGATCATGTGAGTTAGTGGGCTGGTGGCAACACACTTAAAAGAAAAATAAAAATAAAAAAACAAAAAAAAGGAGTTTTTGTTGTGTGCTGGCAGCAACATGATAATATAATAATAAAAAATCAAAAAAAAAAAAAAATTTGAGGTGTTGTGGTGTTGGCAGCAACATCATAAAAAAAGAAGGGATGTTTATGCGTGTGTGCTGGCAATAAGAAAGTTTTGTTTAAAAGAAAAAAAAAACAGATTGTTAGTGTTGTTGGCAGCAACATAAAAAAATAATTTGTTTTATAAATTTTAAAAAACAAATTATGAATGAACTAGTATTACTAGCTTAGTAAGGTTTATTTCTTACAAAGAGTCATTGACCTTGTCACGTGGCTTCCACAAGTGATCCAATGCCACGTGTTTGTGGCGGATGACATTTTAAGAATTATTTCTAAAAGATTTTTTTTTTCAAGAAAATTCTTAAAAATTAATTTTCATTATTGATTTCATAGCCGCTCATTTTCAAAACATTGGATCAAAGTAAAAAAAAAAATGTGTGAATTTCACTTTTGGATCCAAGTTTTTTTTTGAAATCTAAAAGGCCATAGCATTGGATTATCAATCACGTTGGCCTAATGACTCCTTGTAAAATTTGAAATCTTAACCTAAGTTTGTTGAATAATAAATTAAAAAACAAAAAACAAAAAAAATTAAAAATCAAAACTCCCTATCTTCAAGATTACCATTCTATTCTTGGTTCAATATTCTTTGAAATTTTGAATTGTTTTGGTTTGACCCATAAATTTTTTTTTTTTTTTTGCCTATCTCAATAGTTGGTTATTTATGTGCTATTTTGATCAATTATTTTTGTTCTCCTTATGTACTACTCTGATTGCCTATCTAATATGCTATGATCTTGATATACATATCTTTGATGTACATGCCTTGATTTCAATCTTGATGTGGTGGATTTTTATTTCTTAGCCAATATTTGAAATCTTTGATTGTATGGTTTGATAGGCTCATAGGCCCATTTATCTGAGAAAAGGCCCCGGGCACACCCCACCCTGTTTTGCACACACCACTAGCACGTTTATTGTTTTGCACACTTGCACGTCTCATATAGCCAACGTAACACTAGTGCGTGGCCCGGTCTCTTCGGAGATGTGACGTCATTCATGAAAATCACAACTCCAGTCATGTACCTTAGGGTATATCAAACTGGGACATCAGTACCGTCTAATCAGGTGACTCTGAAAGATATATCGATGCACCCAAACTGGAGCGACCTGAGCCTTTGACCTATTGTAAGTCACACAGTCAAATGTCCCGATTGCCAACGTAGTACTAGTACGTGGTCGGTCCCCTCGTGAGATGCCAAACCATTTATGAAAACTAGAACTCTTGACTCATACGCATAGGTATATCAAAGATAATATAAGTACATCAATTGCACTTCTTGGTTAAAACCAGTCCCTAAGCGAGATCCTGCTCCGATGTACTATGGTACTACGAGGATAGATTACGTCTATTCTAGAAAATAGGTGATTTAAGAGTGCTTTTGCTCGAGCATTGCGCACCACCTCTGATGTGGGGATTAAACTCGCTGCTTTTGGCTTCAGAGAAGTGAGTTGAAGTTTTAGATTATCACCTATACTGTATATCAAACCAAGTCACCATGTACCGTCTAATTGAGTACGCTCGAGAGGTATATAGGTGTACTTGGGCAATGGTGGCCAGATAAAAATGCATTGCACGGAGTAAGCTTAGAGTCTAAAAATTACCCTATAGGTCACGACTCGAAATTATCGTGGGTGTTCCCAGGTTGCTTATTGGAATCGGACCTCATGAATGATGAGATCAGGAATATGTGTTTTGTCCTCAAGGATAAATCTTTTTGTTTAGCCTGATTTGAAACTACTATATTATTGGGTGTACCAACCCAATAAAAAATCCATTTTAAAACTTGACAATGATTCATAATGACCTAGTCCATCTCGATCCAATGATCATAATGGGCTGGGCCATTTAAATCAAAATGAAATTCAAACCCTTTTCTAATTCGATTTTCAACCCATCTTAAATGAAGAAAAGTATTTTCCAGAAGAAAAATATTTTTCAAAAGAAATTATTTCCCAAAAGAAAATATTTTCCAAAAGAAATTATTTCCCAAAAAGAAAAGATTCTTCAAAAGAAAATATTTTCCAAAAGAAAAGAAAATGAGGGAAAATGATGACTTACAAAGATATATTTTGCATGGACCTTGGAAACGTACTAAAATACCTATGGATCTAGTTAGTTCGTAGTTAATTGATTGACCTATTTGGAATAAGCTTTTTGATCAACTTTTACATGATCAAATGGATCAATTGATTACAAGCAAAGAAAAGTATAATTTAGTCCATTCAGTTAGATCGGTCTAAATAGAACTAACAACTTGATTAGACGCGTGGGTTCATTCATGGAACCAGTCAAATCAACGGGTTCCTATTAGTTCATTATGCTTGCATCTAATCAAATGAATTAAATTGGTCACATCACTTTGCCCATTGGACTGTAGGTCATTTTATTAATTTCTCATCTTGGTAAACCTGGTAATGATAAAGGATGCGTCCAAATATTTTATTTGGTCAAAATTGCTCTAAGACATTCTACATCATCCTATTTTGTGTCTAGTCTTTTAATACATCTTTACCCTGATCATTCTCTCAAGTCATCTAACTAGTCAACTAAGCATAGTCTATATTATTTGGTCAAATCATTTGCCTTTATTGATCGTGATCTCTAATTTGTTTCCGAAGGATCATCAATCTTCAACACAACTAATCTACGTCAAATCATGCAAGATTTTGTGAATCAGATGAATCATGCTTGCCAATGCCATTCGATGGTGGCATGCCAAGATAACGAAGACAGCCATGGAGGGGATTCAACGACTAGAATCGATACTTTAAAAAAATATGAATTACTAAGCATGCATAAATACGACGGAACTTCCTGTCCAAGAACTCACTTATGCTCGTATGTCGAGGACATGCATCTTCGAGGTTTAGGGAGTGAGCAAATGGCACAATTATTTTGCACCACTCTCAAAGATCCCGTTCTTGAATGACTTATATTGCTAATACAGTCCCGACTTCATACTTGGAAAGAAATCATGGAAGAGTTTATAAAGCATTTTAGTCTGAAGGTCGCTCACTCAAATCCAACCTAATCGATAGTTAATGTTGTTAAGCGATCCAAGCCTAAAAGAAAGTTTGATAATCTCGGGATGACCTTGAGTATCGCCTTAAGGATGTTAACAAAGAAATGATTATTACAACCTAAATCTGTATCCAATGCCCTTCAAAGTAATGACAAAAATTACCAGTTCTGTGAGTTTCACCAAGTTACAAGTCATTACACCGACAAATGTATATCTCTCCGCCATGCTATTCAAGACCTCATCGACGCAAGGAAGATAACATTTAAGTGAAATGTTAAGTCTGTTAGATAAAACACCATCTAATTATCCTAGTCTTTCCATTATTTCTTGTCTCGTTAATTTTCAAGTTGTGTCAAGTTTCAAAGATTATTTTTTTTTTACAATTCTAGGTTAATAATGGAATCCTTTCATTCTAATGAAATAAAAAGATTATTTCGATTATCATGTGTGCAACAAGTCTTCAAATTTTGAAAAAGAATTTGATTAAAAATTGAATCTAAGGATAATTCTTGAGAAGTGTGAATCAAAATTGTCCAATCCCTAGAGGAACATGAGAAAATAATGGACTTATTTAAGGAGTTCAGAGATGTTTTCGCATGATCCTATGAGGATACGCCTAATATGAGCATTAATATTTTTCAACAATGAATCTTTGGTCTAATGATATGGGCACGACATATATCTCTAAAATCAGAGGTTATTCTGACAGTTCAAAGACACATCGCACCTCGAGGGAGTCATGATCAAGAGATAGAAAATTCGGAGTATGAATTACACTCAGAAATTTCAAATGTCACTAATGAGTTCAAATACTCAAAGTAATCCATCAAATTGGATCACAGCGTTCAGAATTTACCATCCCAAGTATCAAGGAAAGGAACACTATATAATGGATGTCAAAAAGGGGATATCAAGTAAGGGGCAAAGATTTTTTCCTTTAGAAAAAATACTATCTCTAAGAGCCAGAATTAAAAATCAACATTATAAGAGAAGACCAGCTCAAGTACTCAATGTTAAAAATGAAATCACTCATTCAGAAGTTTGACCCCAACTAAGGCAGATCAGTTATCATCAAAGTGACCTTACAAGGCAAAGTATTAACTAACCTCAATCAAATTATGTGATACCCCATTTAAGGAGGCCTTTATTTGATCGATGCCTTTTTCCAATCTCACCCTTTTTAAAAAAAAATTTTTCCTTTGCTAGCCCCTCTATCCAATATGAAAAGATAACCATTTTTTTCCTAAACCACACCAATCAACCAACCTAGGAGAGGGTATTTCGAACTACGTTTAGACCTGATCTCAAATTAAATTGGGGTACGTAGGCAACCTGAGAAGTTACTTTAGGCCCAGTTAAAAAAAAAAGATCTTTACTCATAGAATAAATACAAAGAAAAAATGAAAAAAGAATGGAGTATTTTTCAAAGAAAAATCTTTCATCCAAAATATAGAAGAAGAAAATCAAGAATGCCAAATTAGGGGCATTTTTTAAATAAAAAAAATCAAAGAAAAAAAAGGTATTTAGAAATGGAGAGTACATTAGACTAGGGGCATTTTTTTTTGAAATTTTGAACCATATATCCTTTTTTTCTAAACACTCCTAAGCCACCTAAAAAGTCTTCTTGGGTATTATGCAAAATGGTCAAGGGAAGTTCGTGCTATCGCCAATAAGAATCTTTTAATAAAGAAAATTAAAAGCCTGCTAGGTTGAAAACTTGTAAGGGTGACCTAGGCAAAAGTCAAAGCAAAAAGAAAAAAAAATCAAAGCTCGTTAGGTTGAAAATCCAAAAAGTCAGTCTAAGCAAAAAGAAGAGCATATAAAAAATAAAAATAAAATTCCTAGCCTGCTAGATTGAAAATCTAGAAGGGCAATTTAGGCAAAAGTTAAGGCACCATCAAAGAAGAATTTGAGAGGAGAATCTAAGAAACTTCTTTCAAGGTTCGTGCCGCAGTAGAAAGATCAGATGAAGGACAATATCAAAGTCAAAGTTGATAAAAACTCAGAAGACATTGAAATCATCTTTGATTTTTGAAGGAATGTTTATCTGATTAAATGATCTGAAAGGGAGAAAAACAGATAATTTCAAACTTCGAAAGAAAAATCCAAACTTTCAATGTTCATCAATTTTTGAGTTTTTCAAACAATGTTCATCTATTCAAAGTTGCACATATGATGCTCTTAAGAGTCTCAAAATTTTAAAGGATGAGGTCATTTGAGTCAAGCATGTTCATCTATTCTTTGTCATCTCTAAATAAAGGTGTTTTTTTTTATTTATCTTAGTCGTAGAAGTTCTTGTTATGTTTCATGTGTTCAAATTGTCCGTTGAGCAATCTTGACCTAATAAAAATTGACCATCTCAATAAATCCAGATATTGTCAAACCAAGTTTATAAAAAAGAAAGAAATTCTGATTTAAAGATCGTTTTGGAACATGTGCCCAAAGAGAATGAGATGCCGAATATGTTTTGAGCAGAAGTTTTCAAGATTTTCTTTTTAAACTTTCTTTTCATTGGTGTTTATTCAATTTTTTGTTTGGGGATAAAGGTATCGCCAAACTTGTTGATTTTCACCCAGAGGTTTTCTCAACCTTTAAGTTTTATTCTACTCAAAAAAATTTCAAATTCATTCATTTATTCCCTAATTTATTCATTATTTTCCAGATTCATTCATTATTCTTTCCAGATTCATTAATTATTTCCCAGATTCAATCATTCTTTTTCAAATTCATTCTTTCCCAGATCTATTCATTCTCAGATTCTATAATTCTTTTCCAGATTCATTTTCAATCATTCTTTCCCAGATCTATTCATTCCCATATTCAATCATAATTTTCTAAATTCATTTTCAATCATTCTTTTCCAGATTCATTCATTCCTTCCCAGTTTTACTCAGTCAGATGCCGTTGAGGGTTATTTCGGATTTTGCTCAGCCAATTTTACTCAGCTAGATGCCGCCGAGGGTTTTCTCATATTATGCTCTGTGGCACCCCGCCAAACACTAACACCAAACCCCATGTCAAATCTCAAGGCACAAGGTGGCACCTTGAAATTTCGGCATGGTCTCCTCTGTTTATGTTAGCATTCCAAGGCGATTCAACCTATACCTAATAAAGAACACACAATCCTGCATATATACATACAAAATATAATATTAGCGGAAGCCTATATACATCATATAACGTAAGAAAGATCAGAATACGGAAGAATAACCAGAATACAAGATTATACAAATATTTCTCACTCTAACAAAAGTCCTAACGCTCAGAACAAAATCTATTACTTTCGGACAATCGATATCATTAGGGTCTATAACCCCAATACTCACCAAGTGACGAACTCTAGCTGTCTATCTGACCCACCAGATGATTTTCACTCGTGCTCTATACCTGCCTCGTCAAGCTTCGGATCTGAAACTAAAAAAAATAGAGAAGGAAAGGGTGAGTAACAGTGGTTACTCAGTAGGGAGGCAAGCAATTTCTGTCAATAACCTCTCCTAACATGAACGAATAAACATACTAAATCATTTTAAAATATATAAAATTTTACAGAAGAAATTACGATGAATGGGTACATATAGTCAAAGATGAGCAACTAAACATTTTAAAACTGATATTACATCAACCAACAGTACTCAGTATAGCATTTTCTTTCTATACAAATCTAATTGATCAAATGGGAACATTAAACTTGAATTTCATTTTATATATTAAAATAAGGCAACATATACATAATACACATGGTGGAGTAGTGGAATTAGAGAGTTGGGATTCACGACTGGAACGCTTCCAGTTGGGACATTATGTTACAATTCTTTACTCGCTTTTAATTCCTGATTTTGTGGTCGGTCGCTTCATTTACCACGTTTGGTTGACCATTTATCCAGTTCAGGCTGGCCGTTTGACGTGACCGTAAGCAATGGGTCTCTTTTCGATGTGTCGGAACGTTCGACTACTATAGATTGTTAGTGATCACTGACTAATCATCTTCGTCTATGCCTATCAGGCGTACATGTGATTCCCAAATATATAAATCATTCGTATACGACCACCTTTACAGTACAAGTTCACTGGTAAAGATAGAGAGGAATATCTCGGATTCCAGTTGTGACTCCACTCTCATACGCGTCCCATACCACGTATGAGCTTGGTGGTCCCTACCATACATCTCAAGATAGTACACCACTCCGGATGATATGACGCATTATCCCTTCAAGCATTCACAGACTCTTTAACAACTCACAAAATAGCTACATATATATTATTTTTATTTGAAAACAAAAGAGAAATTAACAATACAAGGTTGAGAATAGATATCCAGTTTCCTACCATGCAAGTGTGGCCAAACGGCCTAAATAAATAACAGAACAGAAACGTAAACAGCACTTCGCGCTAACAGAAAGTAAATAAACATGCAACCAGTAACATTATCCCTGGATATCCGTTCACCAACCTACACATAATATAACAATGTAAAATGCAGACATCATCCCTCGGGTGTGACTCTGACATTTTACCGTTTCATACCCTTTCTTCCCTTTTTTCGATTTTTACCGCTTTCAATCTTTCAAACAAAATACCCACTTTCTGATATTCATCAACTCAATTTGAGTTCATTGAATATTAAATCATTTTTTTTTCCAATTATAAAATTTATTTTTCGTCAATAATATTGAAAAAGTACAATACTTAGATCAAAACGGGGTCTAAGTGATGCACATGACCCAACTGATGAAAATAACCCAGTAAGATATCCTACCCACGTATATTTTATTATAAAATATACTTAAACATATCAAACATGCAAGTTTTGATGTGAATTTGAAATAACCGATTAAATTCTATATTTTTGAAAACTCACCACAAATTTTTAATAAAAACCTAAATACAATTTTCACAATCTACGATTACTAATAGAAATTGAGAGTTCTTTACAATCTCTATGCGAAGGAATTGAAACACGTGCGTAGAAATCGAGGTGAACGACATGAAAATCGAGGTAAATCATATTTTGAGACTGCTAATTTTTCAAACTGGCCTGGTGGTTTCGAAGATCTCGATGTCATCGTCCTTTCTCCCTTCTGCGGCGGAGGACGGTTTGACCCCGAAACGGATGAAATCCGAGGTCGAAGTTTCAAAATTCCCGTATATACGTACGACTGATTTTTGACGATAAGGGATGAAAAAGACGAGAAAACAAAAGGAATTTGGGTGGATTTTTTAGATGTCAAGGTTGTGGACGTTTATCCCTTCTTCGTCGGTCGTCAACGATGAGCCGTTTGCGAGGAATGTAAAGTAGAAGATCGAAGAAAAAATCTTTTTTTTTTAAAATGGGTTGCTGCTGGACGGGTTGGGGAAGACGAAGTGAAAAGAAAAAAAATTAAAATTTTATTTATATAAATTTTGGGATAAAATCAGTATTTTGTCAATTGTTTTGATCGATGATAATTTGACCATCCAGACTCCAAAATTGACAAATGAATACTCTATTTCACTTAATTTTTCGTTCTGGATCTAATGGTGTAGTCAATTTCTATAAATTCTGTCTCTAACAAAAATTTATATTTTTGACATGAGATGACCCCCTAAAATTGATGTCGTTTTAATTTTTAACGATAATTCGACTTTCTGGTCTCCAAAATGACAAATAAATAGTCCATGTTCAATAATTTTTCATTACAAATCCAATGGTATAATCAAATCTTAATAATTCTTACTCTAGCAAAAAGTCACTATTTTAGCCTGGTCCGACTCGATAATCGAGAATTTTGCAACTTTTATATTCGGACTCGCATTTGAGCATGCTTATAGGTTAAAATATATCTTTTGATCATTTTGAATCCAATGGTGAGGTCAGATTCCATTAAAAATGATTAGAAACATCCTAAAATTTTACCTTAAGTCCCACTTTCAAGATTTTCTTAAAATTCCATTATTTATTTTTTTTTTCTCAAGATACGAATTGAAAATTCAAGGATTTACATGCTCAGCCAGTTACCACCGAGGGTTTCTTGGATTAGGCTCAGCCAGTTGCCGTGGAAGGGTTATCTCGGATTATGCTCAGCCAGTTGCCGCCAAGGGTTGTCTTGGATTTTGCTCAGTTACCGACAAGGGTTATTTTGGATTTTGCTCAGTTGCCGCCAATGGTTAACTTGGATTTTACTTAGTTGTCGCCAAGGGTTATCTTGGATTTTGCTCAGTTAACGCCAAGGGTTATCTGGGATTTTGCTCAGTTACCGCCAAGGGTTAACTTGGATTTTGCTTAGTCACCGCCAAGGGTTATCTTGGATTTTGCTCAGATTATACTCACTTTTGCTCAGATTATGCTCAGATTTTACTCAAATTATGCTCAATTTATGCTCAATTTTTTTTAAAATTTTTACTCAGTTTCGCACAGTACACATACACACACACTTGCACTTTTTAATCAGGGAGAATTCTCTAAAATTCAAGAATCTGACGCCGTCAGTGAGAACTCGCGCTCAAGGACCTGATACTTTTTAGTTTGGGGAGAGTTTTACCCTCAAAGATCCAAACGCCCTGATGAATTGCTAAATCAAGTTGCAAAATGAACTGTCACTAGCTTTGGGATTCGGATGAAAGCGCCTTCGATCCGTGGGGTGCGCAGATCCGCTTTTGACCCTTGAGGTTTGGGAGTCGCCAACTAGTTATTATGGTCTAGGAGCCAAACTGACTCTAAAACAGGCAAATATTATTAATCTACGAAAGAAAATTGAATCCGGGGATCATATTATGGGGTTGGAAGGTGTTAGGCACCAACCCTGCCCGGCCAATGCCGGTCTCTACTTATCCCAAATAAGACTACATCACTACAAAACCTAAGTAATAATAAAGAAAATTAAGAAATCTATACCTTTCCGAAGATAACGTTCTCGTTCCCTCAGATCTGACAGAGTAACTCCTTGTACAGTATTCCTCGCTTCGTTCTGTCTCTGGATCTGATTTCTGATCTTCGAGGTGAGGTATCTCTTCCCTAAATCTGGATTCTTCGGATTTGTTTATGGATTTCGGGATGTTTTTAAAGGGCTTCTAAGTGTTTTTCAGGCTAAAATCGAAGTATGGGTATTAGGTAAGGAGTTAGGGCTTCAAAATTAGGGTTTTGGAAAGGTTGTGGAGGCTTCTTGACCTATTTTTTCTAGGGTTTTTTCTTTGATACGAAAATAGGGTGTGGAGGCTCCTATTTATAAAAAAAATTTAGAAGAATTAGGGTTTGATTAGGGTTTCTTTTAGGATTTTAATTAGGATTTTGACTTTAGTCTTATGAGATTGACTTAGTCTTTAAGGTTTTAATTTAGGGTTTTGACTTTAGTCTTATGATTGACTTGATTAGTTTTAGATTAGGGTTTTGACTTTAGTCTTATGAGATTGACTTGATTAGTTTAGATTAAGGTTTTGACTTTAGTCTTATGAGATTGACTTTAATACTTTGACTTTAGTCTTTCTTGGTTGACTTTTAGTCTTACTTGATTGACTTTAAAATTACCTTTAGTCTTACTTGATTGACTTTAATTTTTGGAGAGCCCCTTTTTATTATATCTTTAATTCTTTGGGCCCCTAGATGGAGAGGTTCTTGAGTAAATACCCTGGCAACCATCAACAATTTTGCCTAAAAGTCTGATTGATCGATTTTTTTATTCAAATCTTTAAATTAATTTTATTAATATTTTACTTTACATTATTTAATGGTTTATTTATTAATTTTGAAAATTTAATTATTAAAATTGTAAAATTACCGTTTTACCCTCGAAGAGGATTTTTTTCGTTTTAAGTCGTTTTTCAATGTTTCAAGATGTTTTGAAATCAATTTTTCATAAGGTATTCAATGGGAATATTGGTTTTTGTCATTTATGAAGTTTTCTGTATGAAATGGTCGTGAACTTTATGAGGGGTATTTTCGTAATTTTGTCGAATTATGTGAAAATTAGCGAAATAATTTATTTGGTTTCGATTTGTTATTTTATGTGTTTGAATGAGTTTTCCTAAGCGTAACGTAGGCTCTAGGGTTGTTTTGATGTTAGGGGTATTTTGGTAATTTGGTCATTTTTAGTGATTTTTATCGTGAAGCTTCTTTTTGTCTACAAGATGATGATTTCTATGTTTCTTTTTTTCAGTTCGAGATACCTCATCTGAATTTCTAAAACACATCTAATAATAAATAAAGCATTGGAATAAACATCCATCATTGGGAACCATTGCGATCGGGTTGACGAGTTGATTAATCAGGCGAGTGCAAAAATGGGGTGTTTACATTGGATATCGTACTATTTACTGAAATAGATTTGCTATCTAGTTTGCTTCAACCCTCTGCCAAAGAGAGGCATCTGTAGACACCCCATTTTTGCTTTCGCCTGATTAATCAACTCGTCAACCCGATTGTGACGGTTCCCAATGATGGATGTTTAATCCAATGCTTTATTTATTATTAGATGTGTTTTAGAAATTCAGATGAGGTATCTCAAACTAACAAAACTGTAGAAACCACGCTACGTTAGGAAAATATAATCTCAAAAACGTAGAAATCATCATTTTTCAAACAAAAAGAAGTTTCACGGTAAAAATCACTAAAAAATGATCAAATTATCAAAATACCCCTAACATCAAAATATCCCTAGAGCTTACATTACGCTTAGGAAAACCCTTTCAAACACATAACACAACAAATATAAACTAAATAAATCATTTCGCCAATTTTCACAAAATTCGATAAAATTACGAAAATGCTCTTCATAAAGTTCACGACCAGTTAGCACAAAAAATTTCATAAATGACCTAAACCAATATTCTCATTGAATTCCTTATGAAAAATCAATTCTAAAACATCCTAAAACATCAAAAATTGACTTAAAACGCAAAAAGTCCTCTCCGAGGGCAAAACAGTTATTTTATAATTTTAATAATTAAAAATTTTGAATTAATAATTAAAACATTAATTAATGTAAAGTGAAATCCTAATTAAAATTAAAGTCAATCAGGTAAGACTAAAGTCAATCTTAAAGTCAATCAAATAAGACTAAAGTCAAGATCTTAAAGTCAATCAAGTAAGACCAAAGTCAAGATATTAAAGTCAATCAAGTAAGACTAAAGTCAATCAAGTAAGACTAAAGTCAAAATCTTAAAGTCAATCAAGTGAGACTAAAAGTAAAAACCTTAATAGAATTCTAATTAAATAATAACTTTATTTAAAACAATCATAATTAAATAATAACTCTATTTAAAACAATTCTAATTAAAATATAATTCTACCTAAAATAATTATAATTAAACAATAACTCTCTCTAAAAGAATTATAATTAAACACTAACTCCATCTAAACAAGCATTTAAAAAAATCTATAAATAGGGGTCATTACAACCTATTTTCGTATGAAAAAAAAACCCTAGAAAAAGTAGGTCAAAAAGTTCCCCTAGCTTCCAATAAACCCTAATTTTGAAGTCTCAACTCCTTACCTAACATCCATACCCTAACTTTAGTCCAAAAAACACTTAGAAGCTCTTCTAAAACACCCTAGAAATCCATAAAAAAATTTAAAAAATTCAGAAGGAGATACTTTGTTTTGGAGATCTGAAACGAATCCAGTGACAGAACAAAGCAATGAGTGCTGTACGAAGAAATATTCTACTAGATCTGAGGGAACAAGATCGTTGTCTTCGTAAAGGTAAAGATTAAATTTTTTTTTGATTAGGTCTTTTTAGCAATGTAGTTCTATTTAGGAATAAGTAGAGACTCGGCGTTTGCCGGGCAGGGTTGGTGCCTAATACCTTCCAACCCCGTAACGTGATCTTCGGACCCGTATTTTTTCCTTTGTAGATTAGTAGTATTTTCTTTTTTGGAATCAGTATTTGGTTCTTAGACCGTAATAACTAGGTGGCGACTCTCAAAACTCAAAGGTCAAAAGCGGATCTGCGCACCCCGTGGATTGAGGGCACTTTCAGGTACGTGACTGGAGTTGTGATTTTCATGAATGACATCGCGTCTCCGAAGAGACCAGGCCATGCACTAGTGCCACGTTGGCTATATGGAACGTGCAAGCGTGCAAAACAGTAAACGTGCATGTGATGTGTGCAAACAAGGTAGGGTGTGCCAGGGCCTTTTTCAAATAAATGGGACCGTGGGCCAACTCAGATCATATGGATATAGATCCCACATATTTTAATCAAAACAATACAAATTCCATCGCATCAAATTAAAATCAAGGTATGCGTATCATATAACAATCAGGATTATGATACATCGAGTAGGCAAACATTATGGCACGCAAAAATAAACAATCATAGGCAAACATTATGACACACAAAATTAAACAAGGCCCATGGTTTTTTTTTTTTTTTTTTAAAACCGAACACATAACAACTTTTTCTCTATTGTCCAATCAAGGATTACTTTGGGCGATCCAAGACAATTCGAGATTTCCAAAAATTGATGATAGAGTGATAGCTGTTGAGATGGGGAGATTTTTTCTTTTTTTTTTTTTTAAAAAAAAAATTCTCAAGGATGATAGCTTTTATTATTGCCCATCAATTTCCATATTTGCGATTAAATAACATGCACCAATGGTGTGTTATAGAGACAAATTGATGCAACCATAAAGAAAAGTCTCCTTAGAGAAAGGAGGCTAGGTTTTTACAACAATCGAGATTAACAAACAATTATTAACACCCCACGTTTATTTACAACATACCCAAAAATAATTGTTTAAATACGGACTGGTATACTGCAGATAGAAATTGACGGGCTAAGATTAGCCCAAGATGAGATCAACCAAGTCGACCACAAAAATTAATCAAAAATATGTTTATTTAATTGCGATTTCTCAACTGACCTCCTAGTTTCGATCCCAAAATTTCCAAGAAGAAACTCAGAATATTTTAAATCTCGACATTCAACTATCCATTATTCCATGTAAAAATAACAAAAAAAACACACATTTTTTAAGGCAAGATCAGAGTCCTGGAATACCGATATAGGGCTCTGATGTCTACATTGAGAAGATGATTAAGAGAATGAGCTGCTAAATTCTTTGCCTCATCCATACCAGATTGGACCCAAATCGTCCACCACTGAAACTCGAAGCATGTTTCACCGGTGATGATGAATACATCAAGCAAGTTCTCCCACCATCAGTCTTTAAGGCGAAGAAGATAGAATCCGCGGGTTCAAATTGAAAAAAAAAAACAGCCATGGACGACATAGCCAAATCTCAAATCTAAACCCAACTTATTCTTGGAATCAAAGACCATAAGTTCAGAAATTCCCCAAATAGCAAATCAAACCGTAGAAATCAATTTGTATCGGATTTGAATACATGAAATACAACGATTTTGGAAAAGAGATAAACGTGTGGAAATTTAGATCGATATTTACAAGTTTTTAGAGATTCAAAATCAATCTTGATTCTTCGGAGAGAACGATCTATGTAAGGGAAAGCCAAAGTCGTTTGATGAGAAAATGTTGGATCTCCGAATCATAGAGAAAAACTTCGATTGCTCGCTCTCTCTCTCTCTTTCCCTCTGAAACTCTCTTGCTGTTAACGTGTGGTTGCTGCCTTTTCAGCCCATGCAAGAAGAAGATAGAAGAAGGAAAACAACGTATTTGTTATCAGCACACCATGCTTGGCAGTGCAGGTTTTTTTATTTATTTTAAAAAACTTTTACTCAAGACACACCACTTAAGGTGTTGCTGTTTCCAATAGCGCCCCCAAAATCCCTTTTTTTTGTTTTTCTTTCTTTCTGTCCATGGATACATGCTGCCAAAGGACAGACTGATGCACACTCAAAAAATAAATTCCTTCTTTTATGTACATTGTCAATGGACAAATCGACAAACTCCTAAAAATAGATTTTTTTTATAGCTAGAGATCCACATACGAAACTAAATAATAAAAACCCATGGTCCAAAAGTCATCATCCTATCTCAATAAAGCCATCCTCTTAAAATCTCAAATTATTTCAGGTCATTCCGAATGATACTTGATTGAGCAATAACAAATCATATGCCGAATCAAGGCATTCAAAATCGAATTAAATGATGTTCATAGAGGATAATATAGACCCAAAATATAAAAGAAACAAAATAAACGATGGTTAACAACATTCACAATCCAGACAAGTAATCAATAATGGAGCCAAAAAGAAAAATATAAAAGAAAATTAGGTCCTTCTGGCAATGTCTCCCATACTTGGGGTTTTTCAAGTCTGATCCTCAATGGTCCCCAGTGGAGTCGCCACAGAAAGCGCCCTCGATCTGTAGGGTGCGCGGATCCGCTTTTGACCTTTGAGGTTTGGGAGTCGCCACCTAGTTATTGCGGTCTAGGAACCGAACATTGACTATAAACAAATAAAAACAACTAATCTACTTAAAAAATAACTGAGTTTGAGAATCATATTACGGGGTTGGAAGGTGTTAGGCACCAACCCCGCCTTGCAAACGCCAGTCTTTACTAATTCCCAAATAGAACTACATTGCTAAAAATACTTAATCGATGAAAAAATTTAAATATTTACCCTTACGAAGACAACGGTCTTGTTCCCTCAGATCTGGTAGAATAGTCCTTCGTATAACACTCCTCGCTTCGTTCTGTCATCAGATTCATTTCGATCTCCAAAAAAAATATCTCTTTATGAATTTTTCTAATTTTTTTATGGATTTCTAGGGTGTTTTGGAAGGATTTCTAAGTATTTTTTTAGCTAAAGTTTGGGTATGGATGTTAGGGCTTCAAAATCAGGGTTTATGGGAGGCTAGGGAAGTTTTTTGACCTACTTTTTTTAGGATTTATTTTTTGATACTAAAATAGGTTGTAGGGACCCCTATTTATAGATTTTTTTAAGTCCTTTTAGATAGAGTTAATGTTTAATTATAATTCTTTTAGAGAGAGTTATTGTTTAATTATAATTATTTTAGGTAGAGCTATATTTTAATTAGAATTGTTTTAACTAGAGTTATTATTTAATTAGGATTGTTTTAAATATAATTATTATTTAATTAGAATTATTTTAAATAAAATTATTATTTAATTAGAACTCTATTAGGGTTTTGACTTTTAGTCTCACTTGATTGACTTTAAGATTTTAACTTTAGTTTTATTTGATTGACTTTAGTCTTTTTTGATTGACTTTAAAATCTTGACTTTAGTCTTACTTGATTGACTTTAATCTTACTTGATTGACTATAATTTTAATTAGAATTTCACTTTACATTAATTAATGTTTTAATTATTAATTTCAAAATTTTTAATTATTAAAATTGTAAAATTATCGTTTTGCCATCAGATATGACTTTTTGCGTTTTAAGTCGGTTTTTAATGTTTTAGGATGTTTTATAATCGATTTTTCGTAAGGAATTCAATTGGAATATTGGTTTGTGTCATTTATGAAATTTTTTTTGTGCGAAATAATCGTGAACCTTATGAGGGGCATTTTCATAATTTTGTCTAATTTTGTGAAAATTGGCGAAATGGTTTATTTGGTTTCGATTTGCTGTTTTATGTATTCGAATGGGCTTTCTTAAACGTAATGTAAGCTCTAAGGATGTTTTGAAGTTAGGGGTATTTTGATAATTTGATCATTTTTTAGTGATTTTTATCGTAAAGTTTGTTTTTGTCAGAAAAATGATAATTTCTATGTTTTTGGAGTTATATTTTTCTAGCGTAGTGTGGTTTCTAAGATTTTGTTAGTTTGAGATACCTCATCTGAATTTCTGAAACATATGTAGTAACAAAATAAAGTATTGAAATAATCATTCATCATTGGGAACCGTTGCAATTGGGTTGACGAGTTGATTAATCAGGCGAATGCAAAAATGGGGTGTCTACAAGAAGTTGAACGTTTTGACAAATCAAAAAGAGACCTATTGCTTATGGTCACGTCAAATGGCTCGCATGAGCCAGATAAATGGTCTCTAGTGTGATAAGTGCAGTGATCGACCACGTAATCAAGAACTAAAAGTTAGATTTATGTTGTAAAATCATGTCTCGACTGTAAGCGATCCAGTCGTGAATCCCAACTCTCTAATTTCACTACTCCACCATCCTTTGATATGTATATGTTGTTAAATTATTTGTATAAAAATTGAAATGTATAATGAGTATTGACAATGGATGTATGTGGACTTTTAAACTATTTAGTTGCTCATCCTTGACTATATGTACCAATTAATCGTATTTTACTTGGTAATGCCTTGCATGTATTAAAATGTTTCAGTATGCTTATTCGTATATGTTAGGTGAGGTTATTAGTTGGGGCTGTTTGTGGACCTATTGGGTAACCATTGTTATTCATCATTTACTTCCTATTTTTAGTTTCAAAACCTACAACCGGAGATGCAATCATAGAGTCGTTGAGCGATGACTATCTGGTGGGTCATACCGACGACTAGAGTCCGTTACCCGGTGAGCATCAGGACTACTTCTACTAAGAGTCTATTCATCCTAGGAGATTTATATGTTTTTTGGGGCCAAATGCTAGGTTTATGTTAGAGTGAGGATAAATTTTTGTAATCTTGTATATTTTTACCTTTTTACGCAACTCTGATCAAATTCTATGATGTTCGCAGTTTACTGTCTTTCGCATTTTGTATATTTTGGTACATTGTTATACAGGATTTATTGGTTATTGGCTTATCATTTTTATTTATTTTTGAGTTCCGTGAAACGTTAACATAAAAAGAGGAAACTATCCAAACTTCAAGGTTTGACCACAGGATTTGTGTTAAAGTTTGGCAGGATGTCACAGATGGTATCGGAGCTCATTAGTAGTTAGGTATTGGGAGTACGAGCTCTTCCATGTCTAGAGTCCATAGAGCCTAGTAAGACTAAGATAAGATTCTAGGTTTGTTCTGTTAGTAATGAAAATGGTGTTCATTACTAAATTCCTATTCAAGATATCAATTAATCCTTTCATAAGGATGACCTTAGCCTGATGATAATAAATGCCTTGTTATTGATGAACAGAATGAGATGAGCGGACGGAGGAGAGGCAAGGATCGAGGGAGAGGCCGAAACGCAGTAGAGAAGGGGCAGGCATCGGATCAGACCCCCGATCCAATAACGCGGATACCACTATTTATGGGATAGATAGCTGAGTCCGAGAACAAGTTAAGAGAGGAGATGCTCGAGTCACAGGCTAGACTAGCCGAGGAGGTGGCTGAGTTGAGGGAGCACCAGGCTTCTTCACAAGGGATCGACCATATTCCACCTCAGGAGCCACCAAAGGATCCACGGCCACAAGTTGTACGTTGAAGGTCGCGAGAAGTCCTCCACCCTAAGCACAGACAGACCCGGGGATGTGGCTACATAACACCAACATCGGCGTCCACCTAGATTTGGAGGTCCTTCTGACCCAGCTGAGGTCGAGAAGTAGGTTTTGAGGACCCGAGAGATTTTGAGTACCATGCAGTGCCTAAAAGACTAGTGGGTACCGGTGGCTGCATTTTAGTTTGACGGGGATGCTAGCCATTGGTGGCATTCCTAGAGGAATGTTTTAGGAGATGGACCTTTCAAGTGGGTCGATTTTGAGAGAATGATCCTAAACGGATTCATATTCAAGATGACCTAAGAAATTAAACATCAAAAGTTTTCAGGTTTGGTGTAAGACAATCTATCCGTTGTGAATTACGAGATGAGATTTACTAGATTGTCACGATACGCACCCGAGCTTAATCCTACCGATCTGTAGAAGGCCCGTAGATTTTTTAGAAGACTTCGACCTTACCTGAGGGCTAGGATGTTAATGATTAAGACCACTAGCTACAGAGACACGGTGAGTTGAGCTTAGAGGGTTGAACAAGAGGAGATGGAGTTGCAGACTTCGAAGGGTAGACCAGTTGACCCTAGGCTTCTTTTCCTCCTAGGGCTGATTCAAACAAGAGGTCGATGTTTTCTAGGTCAAGTGCATCGGGACTCGCATATCCACAGTATCGAGCTCCTAGGCCATCGAGTCATGGACTAGTTGGAGCTCTAGTGAGGCCAACATGGCCAAGGGGACAAACCATACAGATTTCGAGACCACCTGTCCCACAGAGACCTTTACAGATGGGACTGGTATGTTTTGGGTGTGGGCAGACGAGACATATCAGGAGAAACTGCCCTTTATCACAGCCATAGTCAGGGCTGATTCCTAAACCTCAGGCAAAGTTTATCATCTGACTCAGGAGGAGATAACAGTTTCGGACGAGGTGTTAGAAGGTACAATTTTGATTTCCAATATTAAGATTCGAGTTTTGTTTGATACCGATTCTTCTAGATCATATATTTCTGTCGAGATTGCACGGTTACTAAACTTTGAGATTTCTGACACGGGCCGAGTAATGAAATTATTTACATCGTTGAGAGACCGACAGATAGCTTAAAGATTGTGTCAAAACTGTATAATTAGAATAGAAGATTAGGATATTGAAAGCGCTATCGATCCGCGGGGTCCGCGGATCCGCTTTTGACCCTTGAGGTTTGGGAGTCGCCACCTAGTTATTAAGGTCTAGGAACCAAACTGACTCTAAGAAAGGCAAACATTACTAATCTACGAAAGAAAAAAAGGGTTCGGGGATCACGTTACAGGGTTGGAAGGTGTTAGGCACCAACCCCGCCCGGCCAAAGCCGGTCTCTACTAATTTCCCAAATAAATTACATTGCTAAAAAAAAACTTAGATAAAAACATTAAGAAATTATACCTTTTCGAAGACAACTTTATCGTTCCCTCAGATCTGACAGAGTAACTCATTGTTTAGTATTCCTTACTTCAGTCTGTTTTCGGATCTGATTTCTGATCTCCGAGGCGAGGTATCCCTTCTTTAGATCTGGATTCTTTGGATTTGTTTATGGATTTTGGGGGTGTTTTTGAAGGGCTTCTACGTGTTTTTTGAGCTAAAATTAAGGTATGGGTGTTAGGTAAGGAGTTGGGGCTCCAAAACTAGGATTTATGGGAGGCTAGGGGGACTTTTTGACCTACTTCTCTTAGGATTTTTGATTTGATACGAAAATAGGGTGTGAGGACCTCTATTTATAGATTTTTTTAAGGGTTGATTTAGATAGAATTAGTGTTTGATTATAATTCTTTTAGTTAGAGTTGTATTTTAGTTATAATTATTTTAGGTAGAGTTGTATTTTAATTAGAATTATTTTAGGTAGAATTGTATTTTGGTTAGAACTCTATTAAATAGAGTTATTATTTAATTGGAACTCTATTAGGGTTTTGACTTTTGATCTTATTTGATTGACTTTAAGATTTTGACTTTAGTCTTAATTGATTGACTTTAAGATTTTGACTTTAGTCTTGCTTAATTGACTTTAATTTTGACTTTAGTCTTACTTGATTGACTTTAATACCTTGACTTTAGTCTTGCTTGGTTGACTTTGATTTTTTGGAGAATATATCTTTAATTCTTTGGACCCCCAAATGGAGGGGTCCTTAAAAAAATATCTTGCGAACCCTCAACAATTTTGCCTGAGAGCCTGATTGATCGATTTCTTTGGTTCAAAATTTTAAATTAATTTCATTAATGTTTCACTTTAATTATTTAATATTTTATTTATTAATTTCAAAATTTTTAATTATAAAAATTATAAAATTACCGTTTTGCCCCCGGAGAGGACTTTTCGCGTTTTAAGTCAATTTTTTATGTTCCAGGATGTTTTAGAATCGATTTTTCGTAAGGAATTCAATGGAAATATTGGTTTATGTCATTTATGAAATTTTTTATGTGAAATGATCATGAACTTTATGAGGGGCATTTTCATAATTTTGTTAAATTCTGTTAAAATTGGCGAAATGATTTATTTGGTTTCGATTTGTTGTTTTATGTGTTTGAATGAGTTTTTCTAATCGTAACGTAGGCTCTAGGGTTGTTTTGATGTTAGGGGTATTTTGGTAATTTGGTCATTTTTAGTGATTTTTATCTGTGAAGCTTCTTTTTGGTCTGCAAGATGATGATTTCTATGTTTTTAGGGTCGTTTTTTCCTAGCGTAGCGTGGTTTCTAAAGTTTTGTCAGTTCGAGATACCTCATCCGAATTTCTGAAACATATCTGGTAATAAAATAAAGCATTGGAATAAACATCCATCATTGGGAACCGTTGCGGTTGACGAGTTGATTAATCAGGCGGGTGCAAAAATGGGGTGTCTACAGATATGAGTACTGACCTTATGACATTAGATTGTTGCAACTTTGATGTCATCTTGGGGATGGATTGGCTAGTACAGAACCATGCCCATGTCGATTGTTTCGTGAGGTCAGTAGTCTTTAGAAGGTCGGGATATTCGAAAGTCAAGGTTCGAGAATCCAGGTATAGAAGAGATGGTCATCTATACAATCAATTGAGAACTTTGAGGGTATCGAGCTAGAAACATCAACGGATATAGTAGAGGTAGTCAAAGAATTTGGGGATGTTTTTCTAGATGAGTTACGGGTTTGCCTCCATGTCGTGAGTGTAGACACCCCATTTTTGCACTTGCCTGATTAATCAACTCGTCAACCCGATCGCAAGGATTCCCAATGATGGATGTGTATTCCATTGCTTTACTTTGTTACTAGATTTATTTCAGAAATCCAGATGAGGTATCTCGAACTGACAAAACCTTAGAAATCACGCTACGCTAGGAAAATACGACCCCAGAAACATAGAAATCATCATCTTGCAAACCAAAAAGAAGCTTCACGATAAAAATCACTAAAAATTACCAAATTACCAAAATACCCCTAACTTCAAAACAACCCTAGAGCCTACGTTACGCTTAGGAAAACTCTCTCAAACACATAAAATAACAAATCGAAACCAAGTAAACCATTTCGCCAATTTTCACAAAATTTGACAAAATTACGAAAATACCCCTCATAAAGTTCATGATCGTTTCACACAAAAAATTTCATAAATGACACAAACCAACATTCTCATTGAATTCCTTACGAAAAATCGATTCTAAAACATCCTAGAACATTAAAAACCGACTTAAAACGTGAAAAGTCCTCTCCGGGGGCAAAACGGTAATTTCACAATTTTTATAATTAAAAAATTCGAAATTAATAAATAAAACATTAAATAATTAAATTTAAACATTAATGAAATTAATTTAAAATTTTGAACCTAAAAAATCGATCAATCGGACTCTCAGGCAAAATCGTTGAGGGTTCGTGGGATATTTCTTTAAGGACCCCTCCATTTGGGGGTCCAAAGAATTAAAGAAATAATGGAAGGGGGTTCTCCAAAATTTAGAGTAAATCAAGCAAGACTAAGGTCAATGTATTAAAGTCAATCATGTGAGACTGAAGTCAAAATTAAAGTCAATTAAGCAAGACTGAAGTCAAGATATTGAAAGTCAATCAATTAAGACTAAAGTCAAAACATTAAAAGTCAATCAAATAAGACCAAAAGTCATAATAGAATTATAATTAAATAATAACTCTATCTAATAGAGTTCTAACTTAAAAACAATTCTACCTAAAACAATTTGAATTAAAACACAATTCTACCTAAAACAATTCTAATTAAAACACAATTCTACTTAAAACAAGTCAAATTAAAACACAACTCTAATTAAAAGATCTCTAATTAAACACTAACTCTATCCAAATCAACCCTAAAAAACATCTATAAATAGAGGTGCTCACACCCTATTTTCGTATCAAATCATAAACCCTAAGAGAAGTAGGTCTAGAAGCTCCCTTAGCCCCCCATAAACCCTAGTTTTGGAGCCCCAACTCCTTAGCTAACATCCCTCCTTCAATTTTAGTCTAGAAAACACCCAAAAGCCTTCTAAAAACACCCCCAAATCCGCAACAAACTTGAAGAGTTCAGATTCAAAAACAAGGAGATACCTTGCCTCGGAAATCCGAAGTCAAATCCGGAAACAGAACGAAGCAAGGGGAGCACGGTACAAGGAGCTCTTTTTGTCAGATCTGAGGGAATAAAGTCCTTGCATCGGAAAGGTATTTTTTTTATTCTTATTTATTTTCTTATCTAGGTTTTAGCAATGTAATTTACTTGGGAATTTAGTAGAGACCGGCTTTGGCCGGGCGGGGTTGGTGCCTAACACCTTCCAATCCCGTAACATGATCCCCGAATTCAGTTTTTTTTGGTTTTAGATTAGTTTTTATCCGTTTAGAGTCATTGATCGGTTCCTAGACCATAATAACTAGGTGGCGACTCCCAAACCTCAAGGGTCAAAAGCGGATCCGCGCACCCCGCGGATCGAGGGCGCTTTCAGTGAGATAGAGTTTTCTATCGATTTTGTACCAGGCACATGGCCTATCTCCATCGCACCATACCGAATGGCCTCTATAGAAACCCTAAAGTTGAAAGCACAGATTGATGAGCTTGCTAACTTGGGATTTATTGAACCGGGTCCTCACCCTATGAAGCACCAGTTTTGTTTGTCAAGAAGAATGATGGGTTACTCTGATTATGTATCGACTATTGGAAGTTAAATCAAGTGACCATCAAGAATAAGTATCCCCTTCCGCGCATCGATGATCTGTTTGACCAACTGCAGGATGCCCAGTAGTTCTCTAAGATCGATTTGCGAGTTGGGTACCATCAGTTGAGAATTCGAGAAGTGGACACTCCGAAGATTGCATTTTGGACCAGGCTAGGATACTTTGAGTATCTAGTGATACCTTTTGGTCTAATGAATGCACCGACAGCATTTATGGATCTGATGCACCGGGTATTTTGGGAGCACCTTGAAAAAAATTTCATTGTGTTCATAGATGACGTCCTAATTTACTCTAAGTCGATGGAGAAGCATGATAGACACCTCAGAATCACACTACAGATTTTACGTGAGCATAAGCTATATGTCAAGTTCTGCAAGAGTGAGTTCTGCCTCCAGAAGGTGAAATTTCTAGAACACGTGGTGTCCAATGAAGGGATAACAGTAAACCCCTCCAACGTTGAAGCCGTATTGACATGGAAACAATCTAAGATGATGACAGATATTAGAAGTTTTCTTGGGATGGCCAGCTACTATAAAAGGTTTATTGAGGGATTCTCCACTCTTGCAGCACCGTTGACGAGACTGACGTAGAAAAGTGTCTAGTTTGAGTGGGATGACAAGTGCGAGATTGCATTTCAAGAATTGAATAAAAGATTGATGACCGCTCTAATTTTAGTAGTACCAACTCCAGGTAAAGGTCTGACGATCTTTACAAATGCTTCTAGAATTGGTTTAAGAGCCGTATTGATGTAATTTGGGAAAGTAGTGGCATACACATCTAGGAAGCTGAAGAATTGTCCCGTCGATGATCTTGAGTTAGCCACTATAGTGTTCGCACTACGTATTTGAAAACGTTACTTATACGGAGAGAAGTTTGAAGTATTTTCTGATCATAAGAGCCTTAAGTACATATTCTCACAGCGAGAATTAAATATGAGGCAACGACGTTGGATGGAGTACCTCAAGGACTACGACTTTACCCTTGAGTACCACCAGGGAAAAGCCAATGTGGCTGCCGATGCGTTGAGTAGAAATACTGTAGCTCATATGATGGTGAAAGAATGGCAATTGCTTGAGCAGGCCGCAAAAATAATATTTGAGATTCCGGGGGAAAAGTTTAGACTATACATATATTTGGGTACATTAAGAATTGAAAATGAGTTGATAGCACGAGTTAGGGAAGCCTAGAAAGTAGATAAAAATGTGGAAGAATATGAACTGAGAGCTAGGGACGATCGACCCAGATTGGTTGAAAGGATCAAATGAGGTTATCAGATTTCGAGGTAGGATGTGATACCGCAAGAGTCGCAATTGAGGTCCGACATATTGGGCGAGGCACACTGTTCCTGATACTCAATTCACCCAAGAGACACGAAGATGTATAGATATCTACGAAGGAATTTTTAATTTTTGAGTATGAAAAAGGTAATTGTAGAATATGTAGGTAGATGCCTAACCTGCTAGTAAGTCAAGGCAGAACACCACCACCCTGAAGGCTTACTCCAACCATTACCCATAGCAGAATGGAAATGGGAACACGTGACCATAGACTTTGTAGTAGGGTTAGCGAGAACTAGTAACAGGTCGGATGCCATATGGGTGATAGTGGATCGACTGATGAAATCAACACATTACATCCCCATCCGAGTTTTATTCCATGTCGATAGACTAAGCCAGATATACATAGCTGAGATAGTTCGACTACATAGAGTGCCAATTTCTATCATGTTAAGCAGGGATCCTAGATTTACTTTCCGATTCTGGGAAAGTCTACACAAAGCCATGGGTACTCAGTTGAACTTTAGTACGACGTTTCATCCATAGTTTGATGGACAGTTTGAGCGAATAATTCAGATTTTAGAAGACATGTTATGGGCGTGCATTTTGGATTTTGGGGGAAGTTGGAAGCATCACTTACCGTTGGTGGAGTTCTCCTATAATAACAACTTCCAAGCTAGTATCGGCATGGCATCATTCAAGGTTTTATACGGTAGGCTGTGTTGATCACCAATATGTTACGTAAAAACAGGAAATGTCCCGGTGTTAGGGCCCGAGATAGTTGAGGAAACTACTGAGACAGTACGTATTATACGGAACAGACTAAAAACTGCTCAGATTAGATAGAAAAGTTATGCAGACAAACAACGCAGACCTTTGGAATTTCAAGTTATGCATTAAGTATTCTTGAAAGTATCACCCCGAAAAGGGATCTCCAGGTTTGGCGTGAAGGAAAAATTAAAGCTGCGATTTGTGGGACCATTCGAGATAGTTGAACGGATAGGTCCAGTGGTTTACAGATTGATTCTATCCCCACAGCTTGAATAAGTTCACAATATGTTTCACGTGTCCATGCTAAATAAGTACTTGCTAGACCCTTCACACATGGTCAACTTGCAGAATTTAGAGGTAGATGAAGATGTATTCTACGAGAAAGGTGCAATACAGATACTTGACAGGAGAGTAAAACAACTCAGAACCAAATCTATCCTTCTAGTCAAAGTGTTGTGGAGGCACCATAACATAGAGAAAGCCATGTGGGAGAAAGAGGTTGAGATGCAGGCTAAGTATATAGAATTTTTTCGAGAATAAGGTATGACTTCAATTTTGAGGACGAAATTTTTATTAAGGGGGGATAATGTAATACCCCGAGTTTTTAACTCGTATCTCGAAAAAATCTAATAGTGAAATTTTTGGAAAAATTCTAAATGAAAAATTAAGGATAAAATACTCAAATTTTGTTCCGTTTTTTTTTTTAACAAAAATAAACTTCACCATTGGATTCAAAATGGTCGAAACACATATATTAGCCTGTAGCACGCTCGAATTCGAGTTCGGATGAAAAAGTTATAAAATCTTTGAATTTCGTGTTGAGTAGACCTAAAATAGTGAAATATTGTTAGAGTGAGAATCAAAAAAATTAAATATCACCATTACGTCTACAGCGAAAAATTATTCGAAATGGAATACTCATGTGTCATTTTCCGAGTTCGAATGGTCAAATTCCATCGAAAATAGAAACGAAGAAAAATACAAAACTGCCCTCCAGTTTTTTTTTATAAAAAGAACCAACTCATTCTTTTATTTACTTTCTCCTTTCCAACTCACAAAGAATCAGTCCACTTCCCAAACCTAGGGTTTCAATCCTTTCTATCAATACCTATCGCAAGCGAGTCCGAGTTGACCATCGGTGGAGGAGAAAAAGTCATTGGCATCGATGAACCCCACATCTTCAACTCATTTAACCTTCATCTTTCTTTCTTTCTCTTGTTCTCTCATCTGAAATTAGCATGTGAGTTCGATATTACCTACTTGGATTCTCATCTATCTAAAGGAAGGGTTGTTCATCATCATAGGAAGAAGAAGAACACCTTCATCGAGGGTTTCGAAATAAACTCGATCATTGACACCCAAGTTTACCAAATTTTGAGTTCATTGCAGTCTCACTTGAACCTCCTTGCTAGTTTCATGTATTCAACAATCACAAAACGAGTAGGAGATTCTCAACTCTTATTAGTTGTCGTAGATTTTGAGAACTTGCATTTAGGGATCTTTCGAAACTTATTGTGTGTTTTAAAATCTTAGAACGTCATTTAAATTATTTCAAATTCATGCTAGAATCATTGTGTTTGATGTATTTTATGATGATTTAAATCCTTAATTCGCGGTTGGGTTGGTATGACCGAAGAACGAGCGAAAAAATAAAAAAAAATTAAAAAATCACGAGTTTGCAAGTTTATGACGGTTCTACCATAAAGGGCCACAGTGCCACCATGCTCAAACTTTTTTCTCGAAACTGTATCATATTTTAACCTTGAACTCTCCCTAACTTGTAGGTGTATTCCAATCTTTTAATTTTTATTTTGCATGTTCTCTTTAATTTTTACGTTTCATTTACTTTAAGTTCTTTAATGAAATTAAATTTTACCCCCCATTTCAGAACAATGAGAATGGTTTTAAAATCTAAAATTCAAAGGATAAAAATCCTATTTTGATTTCAAGAACAAAACGTATATTTCTACGTTTTTGTTTGATTTTCAAAAGTGAATATCTTTTGCATCTCTGTGAATTATAAAATAAAATTACATGATGTCGAATCTCGTGTGAAAGGCTTTCAAGTACAAAAACCCGTTTTCAATTTCAACAATTTTAAAAAATTGAGTTTCCGACACTTAATCAAATTTTCACTTTGCTTTTCCTGTTTTGACAGTTTGCTTTCGCGTACTTATTGGGATCCTATTTTAACAAAAATTTGATAGTTTTTCGATTAAATGATCTAAAGAGAATTTGAAAGTTTGAAGAATAAAGATTTAGATTGAGAAGTTGCGAAGTGAAAACACCGAAGAATGGGAAAGGGATGAATCAATAAATTTTCAGAATCACACCCGAGGGGTGATGTCTTCATTTTACATTATGTGTTGTGTGTAGGTTGGTGAAATGATATCCAGGGATAATGAATGGTTGCATGTTTATTTAAATTCTATTGGTGCAGAAGCTCCGAGTTCTATTATTTATTTTAGGTCGGGTAGCCACAATTGCATGGTAGGAAATTGGTTATCCATTCTCAACCTTTTTATGTAAATTTCTCTTTTATTTTTAAAGAAAAGTAATATATATAGGTATCTATTTTGTGAACTGTTAAAGATCTGTAAATGCTTGAAGGAATAATACGTCATATCATCCAGAGTGGTGTATTATCCTAGTATGTACGGTAGGGACCACCAAGCTCATGCGTGGTATGGGACACGTATGAGAGTGGAGTCACAACTGAAATTCGGGTCTATTTCCCTCTATCTTTACCAGTGAACGTGTATTGTAAAGATGTTCGTATATGAATGGAGTTGTATAATTTGAAAATCACAAGCACGCATGATAGACATATATGAAGATGATTGGTCATTGATCACTAGCAATCTAGAGTAGTCGAACGTTCTAACACGTCGAAAAGATACCCATTACTTATGGTCATGTCAAATGGCCCGCCTAAGCTAGATAAATGGTCATCAGTGTGGTAAGCGCAACGACCTAACACAAAATCAGGAATTAAAAACCAGATTTATGTTGTAACATCATGTCCCGACTGGGAGCGATCCAATTGTGAATCCCAACTCTCTAATTCCACTACTCCACCATCCTGTAATATGTATTTGTTGTCATATTTTGAATTATAAACTGAAAAACATGCTTGTCATTTCAATGTTGTCAAATTATTTGTATAAAAATTAAAATGTATAATGAATATTGACAATGGATGTATGTGGACTTTTAAACTGTTTAGTTGCTCATCCCTGGCTATGTGTACCAGTTAATCGTATTTTACTGGTAATGCCTCGCATGTATTAAAATGTTTCAATATGCTTCTTCGTACATGTTAGGTGAGATTATCAGTAGGGGCTGTTTGTGGACCTACTGGATAACCATTGTTACTCACCCTTTACTTCCTATTTTTTTTAGCTTCAGAGCCTACAGTCGTAGAGCCGTTGAGCGAGGACTATCTGATGGGTCATACCGTTGACCAGAGTTCGTTATCCAGTGAGTATCAGGACTATTTCTACTAGGAGTCTGTTCGTCCTAGGAGATGTATATGTTTTCTGGGGCTGAGTGCTAGGTCTATGTTAGAGTGAGGATAAATTTTTGTAATCTTGTATATTTTCACCTTTTTGCGCAACTCTGATCAAATTCTATGATGTTTGCAGTTTATTATCTTTCGCATCTTGTATATTTTTGTACATTGTTATACATGATTTATTAGTTATTGGCTTATCAATTTTCTTTACTTTTGAGTTTCGTGAAACGCTAACATAAAATGAGGAAATTGTCCAAACTTTGAGGTGTGACATCAGGATTTGTGTTAGCGTTTGGCGGGGCACCACAAAAATAGTAAATTGTAAGATTTTCTTGAGGAAAAATTCATTAAGATGTGGGTGAAAGAATAATTAACCTTAACCAAATTCAAATGCACATGAGTTAGAAAACTACCCAATAGAATTGGTCTTGGGTGAACCAAGGCCTAAGAAAATTTTGTTTGGCCGTGGAGGCTTAAAAATTACTTTAACCATGGTTTACCCTTAGCCAGTTTAAAAGTTTTACCTGGCCGTAGGTTACCCTTGGTTAAGTTTAAAAAACCTTTTGGCCATAGGTCACCCTTGGTCAACTCAAATTTTGTAGAAAATGGTCCTCGGACTTTGGTTGCTTGCAAATTTGGATTTTCGAACCCTCTGGAAAGCTATTTTGGGTCTAACCTTTCCTCAAAAAGTTTTTGGTGCTCTCGCACTCGGCCTAGGCAAAAATGGGTTGTCTACACTCCTTTCTTATCTAAGTGTAGACACCCCATTTTTACATCCGCCTGATTAATCAACTCGTCAATCCGATCGCAATGATTCCCAATGATGGATGTGTATTCCATTGCTTTATTTTGTTACCAGATGTGTTTCAGAAATCTGGATGAGGTATCTCGAACTAACAAAACCTTAGAAATCACGCTACACTAGGAAAATACGATCCCAGAAACGTAGAAATCATCATATTGCAGACCAAAAAGAAGTTTCACGATAAAAATTACTAAAAATGACTAAATTACCAAAATACCCCTAACATCAAAACAACCTTAGAGCTTACATTATGCTTAGGAAAACCCGTTCAAACACATAAAACGACAAATCGAAACCAAATAAATCATTTCGCCAATTTTCACAAAATTCGACAAAATTACAAAAATACCCCTCATAAAATTCACGACCACTTCACACAAAAAATTTCATAAATGATAAAAACCAACATTTTCATTGAATTCCTTACGAAAAACTGATTCCAAAACATCTTGGAACATTGAAAAATGACTTAAAACATAAAAAATCCTCTCCGAGGGTAAAATGGTAATTTCATAATTTTTATAATTAAAATTTTTAAAATTAATAAATAAATCATTAAATAATGTAAAGTGAAACATTAGTAAAATTAATTATAAAATTTAAATCAAAAAATCGATTAATCAGGCTTTCAAGAAAAATTGTTGATTGTTCGCAAGATATTTCTTTAAGGACCCCACCATTTGGGGGTCCAAAGAATCAAAGATATAATAGAGGGGGGTTCTTCAAAAATTTAAAGTCAATCTAGCAAGACTAAAGTCAAGATATTAAAGTTAATCAAATAAGACTAAAGTCAAAATTAAAGTCAATTAAGTAAGACTAAAGTCAAGTATTAAAGTCAATCTCATAATACTAAAGTCAAAACCCTAAATCAAAACCCTAATCTAATCAAGTCAATCTCATAAGACTAAAGTTAAAACCCTAAATCAAAACACTAATCTAATCAAGTCAATCTCATAAGACTAAAGTCAAAACCCTAAGTCAAAACCCTAAAGACTAAGTCCATCTCATGAGACCAAAGTCTAAACCTTAATTGAAACCCTAATCAAACCCTAATTCTCCTAAAAAAATTTTATAAATAAGAGCCTCCATACCCTATTTTCGTAGCAAAGAAAAAACCCTAGAAAAAGTAGGTAAAGAAGCTTCCACAACCTCTCCAAAACCCTAATTTTGGAGCCTCAACTCCTTACCTAACACCCCTGTTCTGATTTTAGCCTAAAAAACACCTAAAAACATCTCAAAAATATCCCAAAAATCCACAATAAATTCGAAGCACCCAGATCCAAGAAGGAGATACTTTACCTCGGAGATCAGAAATCAAATCCGGAGATAAAACGAAGTAAGGAATACGGTACAAGGAGCCATTTTCACCAGATCTGAGGGAATAGCACTTCTGCAGATCGAAGGTAAGTTTTTTTATAATTATTTTTTAATCTAGGTTTTTTATTAGCGATGTAGATTTATTTGGAATAAGTAGAGACTGGCAATGGCCGGGCGGGGTTGGTGCCTAACACCTTCCAACCCCGTAACATGATCCCCGGATTCAGATTTTCTGTAGTAGATTAGTTTATTTGCCTTTTAGAGTCAAAATTTAATCCCTAGACCACAATAACTAGGTGGCGACTCCCAAACCTCAAGGGTCAAAAGCGGATCCGTGCACCTCGCGGATCGCGGGCGCTTTCAGTGGCGACTCCACTGGGGACTATTGAGGATCAAACTTGAAAAACCCCAAGTATGGGAGCATTGCCAAGATGACCTAGTTTTTTTTATTATTTAGTTCGATTTATTTTATTTATTTTTTCTATTTATTTATTTTTGAGACTTGATTGTAGATGATTTTGGGTATTGCATTTTTTTCCAATTAAGGATCACTTTTTGATGACCCCTAAATAATGGAAGGTTCAAATTGACATATGAAAATGATGGAATGATGAAGGTTGGGGCAGTAATGTTCAAACGTTTTTATAGAATATTTTAGTGAGAATTAAGTCTGGGAACCTCTTAATAAAATGTAGATCTCATTGAGTAGATTAATTTAAAACCTGAGTTCACTCAATTTCGTTATCGGAAGCCTTAGATATCATCGATGCAAGTTCAATTTGGAAATCTGAAATTGTTGCTGAATGAAGGTTGGGACAGTAATGTTAAAACGTTTTTAGAGAATATTCTAATAAGAATTACGTCTGGGAACCTCTTAGTAAAATGTAGATCTCATCGAGTAGATTAATTTAGAACCTGAGTTCACTCAATTTCATTATCGGAAGCCTTAGATATCATTGATACAAGTTCAATTTGTAAATCTGGAATTGTTGCTGAATGAAGGTTGGGACAGCAATGTTAAAACGTTTTTATAGAATATTCTAATGAGAATTAAGTCTTAAAACCTTTTAATAAACGTAGATCTCATCGAGTAGATTAATTTAGAGCCTGAGTTCACTCAATTTTGTTATCGAAAGCCTTAGATATCATCGATGCAAGTTAAATCTGTAAATCTGGAATTGTTGCTGAATGAAGGTTGGGACAGCAATGTTAAAACGTTTTTACAGAACATTCTAGTGAGAACTAAGTCTGGGTACCTGTTAATAAAACGTAGATCTCATCGAGTAGATTAATTTAGAACCTGAGTTCACTCAATTTCGTTATCGGAAGCCTTAGATATCATCAATACAAGTTCGGATTGTATTTTCCTAATTCACAGAAAATCTGAGTTTATCTAATGTTAGCACAATTAATGTTCCTGAGAATGAGCTCATCTCAACCATTGTCATTCTATCATCAATGTAACATCTATTGGAATCTCGATTTATTTTGGATCACCCAAAAGTGATCATTGATTGGACCTTAAAAACTATGCCTATTGCAATGTTTGTTTGATTATGCCATGCTCATTAATTGATTTGCCATGATCTTGATAGATATTTCTTGATGTGCATGCTTTGATCTTAATCTTGATGTGATGAATTATGTGGGTAATATTCATATGATATTCATGTTGTGATGGTTTGATTAGGCCTATGGACCCATTTATTTGAAAAGGCCCCGGGCACACCCCACCATGTGTTGCACACACCACATGCACGTTTACTGTTTTGCACACTTACACGTCCTATATAGCCAACGTGGCACTAGTGCGTGGCCCGGTCTCTTCGGAGATGCGATGTCATTCATGAAAATCACAACTCCAGTCACGTACCTTAGGATATATCAAACTGGGGTATCAATACCGTCTGATCAGGTGATTCTGAGAGATATATTGATGTACCCAGGCTGGAGCGACCTGAGCCTTTGACCTATTGTAAGCCACACAGTCACATGTCCCGATTGCCAACGTAGTACTAGTACGTGGACGTGGTCGGTCCCCTTGTGGGATGCCAAACTATTTATGAAAGCTACAACTCTTAACTCGTACCTGTAGGTATAAAAGATAATCGAAGTATATCAATTGCACTTCTTAGTCAAAACCGGTGCCTAAGCAAGATCTTGCCCCGCTGTACCCTACTGTACGAGGGGGATAGATTACGTCTATTCTAGACGAGAGGTATTTAAGTGGGCCCTTGCTCAGCATTGTGCGTCACCTCTCAACTGGAGATCAAACTGGCTGTTTTTGGCTTCAGAGAAGTGAATTGAGGTTTTAGATTATCACCTATACGGTATATCAAACCAAATCACCACGTATCGAAAGGTATATAGGTGTGCTTGGGCAAGAGTGGCCAGATAAAAATGCATTGCATGTAGTAAGCCTATAGTCTAGAAACCTTCCCTGCAGGCCATGACTCGAACTTATCGTGGGTGTTCCCGGGTTGCTCTATTTAATCCAACCAAAAGGTAAGTGGGTGGACCGGTCCACACTGCTCCAATCAAACCCGCAATATCGGTCCAACCCAATAAACTTAATTGGTGAAACATACTGGTCAATATCAAGTTAAACCAATTAGGTCAATTGGTAAATGGATCTTATGGATCAGTTGAACTAATTGACTTAAAAATATTGGATGCAAGTAGAATATTCAGATCCATTGGGTCGAACCGGCCCAAACTTAAATGGGTACATAGTCCCAATCACCTTGCATCAGCCAGTTTGATTCAATGGACTGAATATTACATACTTAACAAGATCAATAAATCATATTCATGTAATATTTCTTGATCGAAATATTTCATTGGTTAGAGATTTTGAATCTAGGTGTTAACTTAACCCATGCTATCAAGAGAAACCTCTAAAAAAGTCTACTCTAGGATCCATAACTAGTAATCCTCCTTTGATGGGGTTTTCAGGATTATCATTGCGCCCAAACTCAAGCATCCACCTCCTAGTTGGAGTCGTAAGTCCAGTCGGTTAGAACAGGCCACAATACCAAGTCAACAAGTAGAGATGGCGTCAGAATCTAAGCTCACAGAGATCCGTAAGATCTTGGCAGCCTTTGCCAATGATATCAACAATATAAAAGGCAAAGTGGAAATGTTAGAACAGACCTCGGAATCAACGGGAAATCCTCTAGATGACCCAAAAGGAAAAAAGGTAGAAGAGAAACGTCCACGTGAAGTCTTCGAACTCGATGGAGACGAAGAGTATGTTGATGAGAATCCGACGTTATCTAACAGAATGTCCCAATTGGAGTCAGCTATGAAGAGTATAAAGGGTATTGATGAAATTGCAGCAGGCATTGGAGCTCTGAACCGCATCCCTAGAATCCATTTGTCGGAGAAGTTTGTGATGCCTGAAATGGATAAATTCAGTGGGACAGGATGTGCGAAAACACATCTTAAGGTGTATGTTACTAACATGCGCACTATGGAGCTCAACGACGAACAAATGACATTATTGTTCCAAAGAACTTTATCAGGATCAGCACTACGTTGGCTAATGTCTCAAGATCCAGTTACTGTGGGTACATGGGAGAACATGTCAAAGGTCTTCTGGCATCAGTATAAATACAGTACTGAGATTGAGACCTCAAGAAGGGATTTGGAAGCAACTAAACAGAAAAATAGGTAGACATTCACTGATTTCATTGGTCACTGGAGGGCCAAGGCTACACAAATGTAGGATAGACCTTCAGAGAAAGAACAAGTGGCTATTATCTTAAAAAACCTCTCACAAGGGTATGCTCGACATCTAGTTTCCCAATACCTTCCTACATTTGAGTCTCTATTGCAAGCTGGTAGCCAATTGGAAGATGCTTTCGCTTCCGGAATCCTTTCCAATCCTTCTGACAACAAGTTCAAAAAGCCTTTTACCAATTCTAAGTCTAGTACTGATCACGCCTTTGTAGCCAATACGTCTACTACACCCGTCCAATCTACTATCTTGCCTAGTAACCAAGTTAACCCTAATCAACCTCGACCGCGTAGGAAATTCACCAATCTTGGTATGCCTTTGAGCATTGTCCTTCAAAAACTATTAAGTAAAGGGCTCATTGCACCTCTCCAACCTCGACCTTTACCAAATCCACTCCCCATTTCTCACAATCCCAACCTATTTTGTAAGTTTCACCAAAATCCCGGTCATCTTACTGATCGTTGCATTGCTCTTCGTCATACAGTTCAAGACCTCATTGACGCCAAAAAAGTTACTGTCCCTGCCCCTGAGCAGCCAAATGTTACTACAAATCCTCTACCCATTTACCAACCTCCTCAGACTTTGAACATGGTATCCAATGTTCAACTCTCGTTTGACCCAATCTTCTCATCCGATCTGTCAATAATAAACCTCCTAGCCCCCATCTTACCAAAGTGACAATCCCTAATGAGATTTTCACCACCAAACACAGTCTTGGCCATGAGAGAATAAGTAAGTTTGAAGAATGCAAAGAACCTGAAGAAGAAGACTCAGTCCAATCGCTTGGAAATAGTTTCTCGAGTTCTCAGTCTGTAATCAAGCCCGTTGTGGGTAATTGTCTTTAGTTGTTTATGAGTCTTGAGTCCAGTTCTTTCTATCAATTCAGTAATTAAGTCTGTCTTTTTTCTTATTTTGTTCTAGTCAAGTTAGTTTGTCGAGTCTGCAATGGTGTCAGTTGCCCCATCTAAATTTAATTGAATAAAAAAAAATTTTGAATACCTTGAGTGCATTAACGAGTTAACTAATAACTGGCTTCAAAGAGAAATTCCTCTAATAAGGAATCCCCTCTTGAATGAGAAGATAAATGTCTTGCTCGAGGAACAAAAGGTCATTGACCTCGGAACAAAAATAATTCCCAAGAAATTTAGATTGGAACTAACTTATCCCTAGAGAGTCAAAGAGATGATGAATTTATTCAGAAAATTCAAAGACTTGCTTACATGGTCCTATGAGAATATGTCGGTTAAATTTGGAGTATTTTTTCAACATGAAATATATACCCATCTGTGAGAACACCAACCAGAATAGACTGACATAGTCAGAGGAGGGATTATAAAATGCATCAGTGCTGGAATTTTAAAATCGATGGAATAGTTGAAGCAGCTAGTAAAAGTCTCAAGACAATCATCGTGAAAATGTGTCAATCACACATCAACACCGATTGGCCAGAGAAGTTACCATTCGCATTATGGACATATTATACTTCAATACAGTTTTCTACTAGAGTCACTCTAGTATGATATGGAAGCAATCTTACGGGTTAAAAGAGAAAATCATGTATCTCAAGGTCTTGATGGAAGTTAATTGTTAGAAACAGATTGGGTCTGTCCATGGAGAGGAATCACTCGCATGTTTGACAAGAAAGTCAAAGTTCATCACTTATAAGTCAAGGATCTAAGCATCAGACTACCAAAAAAAAAAAAATAATTTTGAGTACTCTTACTCGATCCTAGAAAGTTTGAACCCAATTGAGAGATTCAATCATTAAGGAAATATTATCTGAAAAAACTGTTAGACTTCAAGATCATGATGGAATATAATTACCAGAACAGACCAACCTTGATCGAATCAAACGGTACTACATTTAAGGAGGCTATCTTTGGCCGAATCAATTCTCTTGTTACCCAGTTCAATATATCCTTTCTCAACCCCTTTGCAACATTTTTCAAAAAGAAAAATTATGCCTTTTTCTTTCTTAGCCCGATCACCTAACCTAGGGGAGGGAAGTTTTGAACTACGTATTGGTCTAATCCCAAAATTTTGGGGTACGTAGGCAACCTGAGAAATTACTTCAGGCCCGACCACATCAAAATAAAAAAAATAAAAATAGATTCCCCGACAAAGAAAAAATCTAAAAGAAAGAAATTCAAAAGAAAAAAATTGTCAAAGTGGGAAAGAAAATTCAAGGAAAAATAATAATTTAAAAGGAAATGCCACACAAGGGGCATTTGGATTTTTGAGCCTCAAGATTCCTTTCTTTTTATACCCAGTCCTAAGCTTACCCATGAAAGTCCTCTTAAGTACCGTGCGAAAAGTCAAGGAAGATATCAAAGCATAATCAAACAGCAACTCTAGAAGTTCAGAAGGGAAGAAGAAGAAAAAAAGTCTGTTAAGTTGAAAACCCAAGAAGGGCGGCTTAGGCAAAAATTATGGCAAGCTCGCAAGGTTGAAAATCTGAAAGGACGACCTTGACAACAATCAGAGCAAAGAAAAGAGAAAAAATTGTAGGCTCGCTAGATCGAAAACCTAAAAAGGCGATCTAGGTAAAAGCTAGGGTATGCTGCTAGATTGAAAACCTGAAAAGGCAATCTAGGCAAAACTTAGAGCAATGAAAAAATAAAAAAAAATCTCCGTTGAGTTGAGAAGCTGAAAAGGTAGCCCGAGTCGAAATATCAGAAGTCCGAATGATCAAGTTTCAATATCCAGTTTGAACCAAATATAGACTCAGTGGATACAAGTATCTTGTTTATGATTGATCTGAAGAGTTTCATGTCCCTAAGTGAACCGACGGGGAGAAAGAACAAATTCTATGATGAATTTCAGAAAGAAATATTTTGTTTCAATTTCTTTGAGCCTGATTCAAAATCTTCAATATAAAAAATCAAAATTAAAAGTTAAACCTTTATTGCGCTTGCGGTAATCAAGGATTTCAAACTTTCATAACAAGGGCACTTCCTTTTCTAAAGAGTACAGTTTCCCCCCTTACACTAGGGGCATTCGTTTCCAAAATATGTTCAATTATCCCCAGTGTAATATTCCCTGTCAAACTAGGGGCATTTTTGTTCTGATGCTTGGTCAATTTCAACCCCAAAGAATAAGGTTAACTTTGAATTAAAGGTTACCCTCTTGATAGTAATTTTGAAAACTCCTCAGATTCAAAGAGAGTTAAAATGTTTACCGGACCTTCATAAAATCCAACTTTTTATTATAAAAAAAAAAATTCAAATGCGAGGTTAATCTCCTGTTCGTTCCCCTAAAAATTAGTTCATTACTCTTTCACTCCGAGTAGGTAGAGTAGAACTTCCCAAAATAATTAGTTCATTACTCTTTCACTCCGAGTAGGTAGAGTAGGACTCCCAAAACAATTAGTTCATTACTCTTTCACTCCTACTAGGTAGAGTAGAACTTCCCAAAATAATTAGTTTATTACTCTTTCACCCTGGGCAGGTAGAGTAGGACTCCCAAAACAATTAGTTCATTACTCTTTCACTCCGAGTAGGTAGAGTAGAACTTCCCAAAAAAATTAGTTCATTACTCTTTCACCCTGGGCAGGTAGAGTAGGACTCCCAAAAAGCTTAGTTCATTACTCTTTCACTCCGAGTAGGTAGAGTAGAACTTCCCAAAAAAATTAGTTCATTACTCTTGCACTCCGAGTAGGTAGAGTAGAACTTCCCAAAATAATTAGTTCATTACTCTTTCACCCTGGGCAGGTAGAGTAGGACTCCTAAAAAATTAGTTCATTACTCTTTCACTCCGAGTAGGTAGAGTAGAACTTCCCAAAATAATTAGTTCATTACTCTTTCACCCTAGGCAGGTAGAGTAGGACTCTCAAAAAGCTTAGTTCATTACTCTTTCACTCCGAGTAAGTAGAGTAGAACTTTCCCAAAAAAAAAATTAGTTCATTACTCTTTTACTCCGAGTAGGTAGAGTAGAACTTCCCAAAAAAATTAGTTCATTACTCTTTCACCCTGGGCAGGTAGAGTAGAACTTCCTAAAATAATTAGTTCATTACTCTTTCACCCTGGGCAGGTAGAGTAGGACTCTCAAAAAGCTTAGTTCATTACTCTTTTACTCCGAGTAAGTAGAGTAGAACTTTCCCAAAAAAAAAATTAGTTCATTACTCTTTTACTCCGAGTGGGTAGAGTAGAACTTCCTAAAAAAATTAGTTCATTACTCTTTCACCCTGGGCAAGTAGAGTAGGACTTTCAAAAAATTAGCTTATTACTCGTTCACCTAGGGTAAGTAGAAGAAGACATTCAAATTTTACTCAGATTATGCTCACTTTGCTCAGATTATGCTCAGTTCATGCTCAGTCTATGCTCAATTATGCTCAATTTATGCTCAGTTTATGCCTAATTTATATTCGCTTTGTGCTCAGATTTTACTCAAATTTATCTCAGATTTTAAGCCCACACACTTGCACAGTTGTTACATCAGTCAAGGAGAATTTTCTAAAATTCAAGGATCTGACACTGCCAGTGAGAGCTCGCGCTCAAGGACCTGACATTTTTCTAATTCGAGGAGAGCTTTATCCTCAAGGATCTGAACACCTTGACGAATTGCTAAATCAGGCTGCAAAATGAATTGTCACTAGCTTTGGCATTCAGATATCGCACTATCTACCAAAATAGATTTGCTATCTAGTTCGCTTCAACCCTCTGCCAAAGAGGGGCATCTGTAGACACCCCATTTTTGCATCCGCCTGATTAATCAACTCGTCAATCCGATCGCAATGATGGATGTGTATTCCATTGCTTTATTTTGTTACCAGATGTGTTTTAGAAATCCGGATGAGGTATCTCGAACTGACAAAACCTTAGAAACCACGCTACGCTAGGAAAATACGATCCCAGAAACGTAGAAATCATCATATTGCAGACCAAAAAGAAGCTTCACGATAAAAATTACTAAAAATGACTAAATTACCAAAATACCCCTAACATCAAAACAACCTTAGAGCTTACATTACGCTTAGGAAAACCCGTTCAAACACATAAAACGACAAATCGAAACCAAATAAATCATTTCGCCAATTTTCACAAAATTCGACAAAATTACAAAAATACCCCTCATAAAATTCACGACCACTTCACACAAAAAATGTCATAAATGATAAAAACCAACATTTTCATTGAATTCCTTACGAAAAACTGATTCCAAAACATCTTGGAACATTGAAAAATGACTTAAAACGTAAAAAAATCCTCTCCGAGGGCAAAATGGTAATTTCACAATTTTTATAATTAAAATTTTTAAAATTAATAAATAAATCATTAAATAATGTAAAGTGAAACATTAATAAAATTAATTATAAAATTTAAATAAAAAAATCGATCAATCAGGCTTTCAAGAAAAATTGTTGATTGTTCGCAAGATATTTCTTTAAGGACCCCACCATTTGGGGGTCCAAAGAATCAAAGATATAATAGAGGGGGGTTCTTCAAAAATTTAAAGTCAATCAAGCAAGACTAAAGTCAAGATATTAAAGTTAATCAAATAAGACTAAAGTCAAAATTAAAGTCAATTAAGTAAGACTAAAGTCAAAATCCTAATCTAATCAAGTCAATCTCATAAGACTAAAGTTAAAACCCTAATCTAATCAAGTCAATCTAATAAGACTAAAGTCAAAACCCTAAGTCAAAACCCTAAAGACTAAGTCCATCTCATGAGACCAAAGTCTAAACCCTAATTGAAACCGTAATCAAACCCTAATTCTCCTAAAAAAAAATTATAAATAGGAGCCTCCACACCCTATTTTCGTAGCAAAGAAAAAATCCTAGGAAAAATAGGTGAAGAAGCTTCCACAACCTCTCCAAAACCCTAATTTTGGAGCCTCAACTCCTTACCTAACACCCCTGCTATGATTTTAGCCTAAAAAATACCTAAAAAACCTCTCAAAAATATCCCAAAAATCCACAATAAATTCGAAGCACCCAGATCCAAGAAGGAGATACTTTACCTCGGATATCAGAAATCAGATCCGGAGATAGAACGAAGTAAGGAATATGGTACAAGGAGCCATTTTCACCAGATCTGAGGGAATATCACTTCTACAGATCGAAGGTAAGTTTTTTTTTTTTTTTTTTAATCTAGGTTTTTCATTAGCGATGTAGATTTATTTGGAATAAGTAGAGACCGGCAATGGCCGGGCGGGATTGGTGCCTAACACCTTCCAACCCCGTAACATGATCCCCGGATTCAGATTTTCTGTAGTAGATTAGTTTATTTGTCTTTTAGAGTCAAAATTTGATCCCTAGACCACAATAACTAGGTGGCGACTCCCAAACCTCAAGGGTCAAAAGCGGATCTGCGCACCTCGCGGATCGAGGGCGCTTTCACTAAAGGAGAGTGGTAAGAAAAGCTTTTGATTCCTATACAAAATTACCTTCTTGGGCTTTACAAATTTGGCCTTTATGGATTGGAATTATTACAACATTGATGGGGTGAACACAATTTTTTTAAAATCTTGTTTCCTAAAATTTCTAATTTGATTAATGCCTGTTACTATACGTGTTTTCATGACCTCCCAATATTCAAACCTTGATGCATGTTGAAGCACTCACGTCTTAAGTTGGTGATTGGGTTGGAAGCCTTATTTCCTTTTACCAAAATAAACAATTTTGGCACGCAAGACTACTAATCATTTGGGACTAAGACTTTTTGTTGAAGAAGGTGGTTTATGCAAGTAAGCTAAGAAATCACAAGTGCATGTGCATTTTTAAAGTGGCATGTCCACTCCTTACAACTTGTATATATTCAATCTTATAAAAAAATAAAACAAAAAGAAAGGAAATAAATATTACAATATTCCCACAAAATAAAGAAAACAAATAAACAAGAAGATGGTTAGAAAAAAAGTTAATTTTCTTTTTGAAAATGGCCAATTCAAGAAATGGTTGAACCTACAAAAGAGTATTTTCCCCAATGGAGTCGCCAAACTGTAGACATGAAAAATTCATCGAGTAAACCTCAACACTGTGTTGATTTTGGAGTTGCTACCATTCTTTTTTGAGAAAAGGTTTTGAATGTTTACCCAGTTAATTATTTTGAAATTTCATTTTTATGCAATTAGTGACTCCAAAATTGGATAAAGAAATTAATCTACCTATAAATCTATGTAATGGATCCAGTTAGAGGTCAGGGAAGGTGTTAAGCACCCGTCCCTCTCCATTTTAAGTGGTAACCTTATAAACATGGAAATTCTATGAAGAATAAGAAAAAGAGAAAAACAAATTTAAGGAAAAAACAACATTTTCTATCCTTAAACATAGATGAGCATTGATTGTAGCTTAGATCCTTGAGGGTCTCCTTATGAAGAGATGGAGACCCCTAATGTCTTGCCTTAAGAATACATTTTTTACAAGAAAATAGAAAGCTATAAAGAAGGGAGAGATAAAAGAGGGAGATGTAGGGGGTAGAAGAGAAATTATGACATAATTTTCATATTTTAACCAACCTTGATGCTTCACTCTTGTTCCTTCCTTGATCTTCTTTTTATTCTTTTCTTCTTAAGTCCTTGAGTGAGTTATTTTGAATGATAACTAGAATAGAGTAAAGAAGTAAAGATTTTATGGAGAAGGATTTTAATGAAGAAATTTGGTAAAGATTTAGAGTGAAAGGGGGGGGGGGGAGGGGGGCTTTATAGCAAGCGTTGGGTTTGTGAGAAGAGGGGATTTATATAGAGTTGGTGGATGTTTTGGGGATAAAACGGTTCAAACTTAAAAATAAATGAAAATGATATTATCTTTGTTTTGTTTCCTTTTAGATTTTTTCAATTTTTTGAGGGTAAAGATGGAATTTGTCTTAGGATTTGGAGAGGGTGATTATGGGAATGACATGTGGAAGGGGAACATGAGGGTGAGGGATTAGGATAGTGTTTAGAATTTTTTTTATTGGGGAGATGAGAAGCATGAAAGACTTAAGCTAATCCAAAATGGGATTAGAATTATTTTAGAGAGTTGTTATTATGACACCAATTTTTACTGATGCAATTGTGTGCAATTTTTTTGGTGATTTACATAGGAATTAGTATGGCATTAATAAAGTTGGTGTGGAAATAATAATTCTCTTATTTTAATTGGGAGATAAGAAGCATGGGAGACATAAGATGATAGGGTAGAGAACATTTGTGTTATTTGCGAGAATATAGGGGACGTAGGGAAAATGGGGTGATCGGTTGAGGTATGAGTATGTTAGGTTTGGGAGGTTGATTGTGGTGGTGACATGTGCCTACCTTGGTGCACATGGGTTTTTTATTTGGGTTTGGGCTTAGGAATTGGACTTGGGCTTTAGGATTGGATTTGGGTTTATGGATGGACTAGGCTCACGAGTTGGGTATGGGTTTCTTGCCACATCCCATAGGTTTTGTAGTTGCTCCTTTGGATCTAATCCCTCTTCTACACATTTTATTGATCTCACGAGGATAAAAATGGGGTGTATATTAGTATACCACACTTTTCTATCTTTCTTTCTTTGCATGAGTGGATTAGATTACAATTTTTTTCAAAACCATTTACTAGAAAAATGAAGTCTTTAAAGCATTCTCATAAATGGTTTAAATGCATTAGAACATTATATCTTTTTATTTTTTATTTTTTATAAATCTATTTTTACTTCATGAACCTTAAAAATACCTACTTGCATCCATTAACTATATTGTACATAACTTTTCAATTTCATTTTCTTAGTGATTTTTCTTGTCATGTTTTATTATCATAATGATTATATTTCTTTAGTGAAGGGAAGTTCATATGAAAAAAAGAGAATTTGTTAGCCATGTTGTTTTATGCTCTCAAAATAATGCAAATGACAAGAGCTTTGATTGCTTGAGGACATCATTATAGATTCCATAATGCTGAAAGTAGCCTCGATCCGCGAGTGTGCGGATCCGCTTTTAATTTTTGAGATTTGGGAATCGCCACCTAGTTATTACGGTTTAGGAACTGAACATCGACTCGAAACGGATAAAAACAATTAATCTACTCAAAAAAATACTGAGTCCGGGGATCACATTACGGGGTTGGAAAGCGTTAGGCACCAATCCCCCCCGACAAACGCCGGTCTCTACTAATTCCCAAATAAAACTACATTGCTTAAAAGACCTAAATAATAAAAAATAAAATAAAAATATTTACCTTTACTAACGCAACGGTTTTGGTTCCCTCAGATATGGCGGAGAGATCCCTTGATTGTGATTCATTGCTTCGTTTCCGTCGTTGGATCCACTTCTAATCTTCTAAGATTAAGTATCTTCTTCTTAGATCTGTGAGTTTTCTGATTGATTTTTTTATATGGATTTTTGGATGTTTTAGAAGGGTTTCTAGATGTTTTTTGAGCAAGAGTTGGGGTATGGATGTTAGGTAAGGAATTAGGACTTCAAAATTAGGGTTTATGAGAGGCTAGGAAAGCTTTTTGACCTACTTTTCTTAGGGTTTATTTTTTCATCCGAAAATAAGTTGTAGGATCCCTTATTTATAGATTTTTTTAAGTGCTTTTTAGATAGAGTTAATGTTTAATTAGAATTGTAAAGTTAACGTTTAATTAGAATTGTTTTAAATAGAATTTTTAATTAGAATTGTTTTAAATAGAGTTATATTTTAATTAGAATTGTTTTATATAGAGTTATATTTTAATTTGAATTTTATCAGGATTTTGACTTTTAGTCTCACTTAATTGAATTTAAGATTTTGACTTGAGTCTTACTTGATTGACTTGACTTTAAGATTTTGACTTGAGTCTTACTTGATTGACTTTAAGATTTTGACTTGAGTCTTACTTGATTGACTTTAAGATTGACTTTAGTCTTAATTGATTAACTTTAAGATTTTGACTTTAGTCTTACTTGATTGACTTTAATTTTAATTAGGATTTCACTTTACATTAATTAATGTTTTAATTATTAATTTCAGAATTTTTAATTATTAAAATTATAAAATTACCGTTTTGCCCTCGGAGATGACTTCTTGCGTTTTAAGTCGTTTTTCCATGTTCCAGGATATTTTGGAATCGATTTTTCATAAGGATTTCAATGGGAATATTGGTTTGTATCATTTATAAAAAATTTTGTGCGAAATGGTTGTGAACTTTATGAGGGGCATTTTCGTAATTTTATCGAATTTTGTGAGAATTGGCCAAAATGTTTTTTTGATTTCGATTTGTGATTTTATGTGTTTGAAAGGATTTTCCTAAGCGTAATGTAGGTTCTAGGGATGTTTTGAGATTAGGGGTATTTTGATAATTTGATCATTGTTTAGAGATTTTTATCGAAAAGCTTTTTTTTGTCGGCAAGATGATGATTTCTATGTTTTTGGAGTTATATTTTCTTAGCGTAGTGCGGTTTCTATAGTTTTGTTAATTTGAGATATCTTATCCGAATTTCTAAAACATATCTAGCAACAAAATATAGCAATGGAATAATCATCCATCATTGGGAACCGTTGCAATCAAGTTGACGAGTTGATTAATTAAGCGAATGCAAAAATGGGGTATCTACAGATGCCCCTCTTTGGCAGAGGGTTGAAGCAAACTAGATAGAAAATCTATTTTGGTAGATAGTGCGATATCCGAATGTCAAAGCTAGTGACAGTTCATTTTGCAGCCTGATTTAGCAATTCGTCGTGGCGTTCGGATCCTTGAGGGTAAAACTCTTCCCGAACTAAAAGACTGTCAAATCCTCGAGCTTGAACTCTCATTGACGATGTTAGATCCTCAGATTTTAGAAAATTCTCCCTGACTAATGCAAAAGTGCACGTGTGTGCAATGGTGTGATGCTTACTGAGTAACATTGTGTTAGGTCCTAGAGATCTTCTCTCACTGATAATAATGATTCAAAATTGAAATGTGCTTATGCAACGAAAGCAATCATGGAAAGATTGAACAATAAGGTAAGTGGAGTCATAACATTGTAAGAACTTCGTTAAATCCTATTTGAAATTCTTTTTTAGAATTCGAAAAAGTTTGAGTCTCGTTTATCGTACTCGAGCCTATTGTAGCCACTCTTCTCGGGCTAAGGAACTTAAACAATCCTGTTAATCCATTCTATGATTCAAAAAAGTTGGAGTCTCGTTTCACGGACTTGACTTATTAAGCCACATTTCTCAAGCTAAGGTTTACAGGAACTTAAACAATCTTGTTAATTCATTCTATGATTCAAAAAATGTGGAGTCTCGTTTCTCGGACTCGAACATACTAAGCCACGTTTCTCGGGCTAAGGTTTACAGGAACTTTAAACAATCTTATTAATTCATTCTATGATTCAAAAAAAGTTGGAGGCTCGTTTCTTGGACTCGAACTTACTAAGCCACCTTTCTCGGGCTAAAGTTTACAGGAACTTTAAACAATCCTGTTAATTCATTCTATGATTCAAAAAAAGTTGGAGTCTCGTTTGTCGGACTCAAACTTACTAAGCCACTTTTCTCGAACTTAGATTTATAGGAACTTAAACAATCCTATTAATTCATTCTATGATTCAAAAAAAGTTTGAGTCTCGTTTCTCGGACTCGAACTTACTAAGCCACACTTCTTGGGCTAAGGTTTATAGGAACTTAAACAATCATGTTTATTCATTCTATGATTCAAAAAAAGTTGGAGTCCCATTTCTCGGACTCGAACTTACTAAGTCACGTTTCTCAGGCTTGGATTAATTAAAGACTTGGTATTATCGAGCTCAAAGATTAGGAGATTGGACCTTTATTGGCTTATCATACATCTGGATTCATAATTATCATTTGACTTCATCGGACTTTTAAGTAAGATTTTCCTTTTTATCATGTAATTAAGAACAAAACTTTGGAATTAAATGACTTTCAAAAATGCCCTTAGTTTCAAGGTTGGCTTTAACTGGAACTTGACTACGAGACTGATGGAATGGATTACGCTTGAAAAATATGGACTCTGATGTATGATAGATAGAAAAACTGGCATTCCCTAAAATTTAAGACTATTAAGATTATTATATGTGGAATAAGGAATTGATCATTTTCTTTCGAATTTTTTTGAAAAATGCTTGAGTCGAACTTTAAAAAAATCTTGATAAATATTAGAATAGAAGATTTGTCTCTTCAAAGTGGTTGATGATTCTATATCTTCCACTAGCGAACACTTGAACAGGTAAAGATACTCTTGAAGATCTTACAATGTTCAAGATGACTTCTGATTTTTTCAACTTCAACATTGTCTTCGTCGGATGTGAGTGCTTGGCTGAAAAATGAATGTTGTGGCTTGAATAGTTCTGCATTTCCTAGTTTCTACACAAGCTTCCTTCTGAATTTTTCTTCTGGATGGGACCTTTCCTCCCATTTGATAATGCCCTAATTTTTGCTTAGGTTGCCTTTCCAGGTTTTCAACCTAATGGGTTTTTCTTTTCTTTTTTTAAAAATACATTGATTTTTGCCTAGGTCGCCTTTTCAGGTTTTCAACCTAACAGACTTTCTTTTTTATTGTTATGCCCTAGCTTTTGCCTAAGTCACATTTTCGGGTTTTCGACTTAGCGAGCTTCTCTTTTTTTCTCGATGATCTTGAATATTCAACTCGACAGCTTCTTGGTTCCGTACACCTTAATCGAGTCAATTAGCATTCAGAGGGACTTAATAGGTGGGCTTAGGACATGGTTTAGAAAGAAAGGGTAAAAGGCTTGACTTTCCAAAATGCCCATTGTCTAATATTATCTTTTTTTGTCATTCTTTTCTGTAAATTCTTTTGACTTTTTTTCTAATGCCCCTAGTTTCGCATTCTTTTCTTTTTATCAATTCTTTTGATTCTTTTTTCTAATGCCCCTAGTTTGGCATCTTTGCTTTTGAACCTTTCAATAGGGGATTTTCCATTTTGATGACATTTTTTTTAAGAGAATACATTTATTCTTTGCATGACCGGGCCTGAAGTAACTTCTCAGGTTGCCTACGTACCCCAAATATTTCTTTTTTTTTCTTTTGGAATCAGGTTAAAACGTAGTTCATACTTAGACTTCCCTCCCAATGTTAGTTGGTGTAGTTTAGAAAGAAACATGCTATTTGATTTTTTTAGAGGCTGCGAGGGGCTAAAGAAAGTTATCTTTTTTTTTTTTGGTAGGACAGGAAAATAGTTCGACCAAATAAGGCCTCCTTTGGTAAAATGCTAATTGATTTAGTCAAGGTTCTAGGAACTCGATATTTTAATTGCTCTGTCGAGGAAGGTCTTCTTTTGAGAAAAAATAATCTTCAGTCTTCTTCTGAGAAGGGATAATCTTCAGTCTTTTTCTAAGAAGGAGCAATCTTTAGTTTTCTTTTAAGAATGAGTAATCTTTAGTCTTCTTTTACAAAGTTGAGTGAGATTAAGTTCTTTGTATTTGACATTGACTCGTTCAACCATTTCCAAACTTTGAAGAAAATCTCATGTTCTTTTGTGAATGATAACTCTTTTCTTTGAGTGAAAAATATGATGGATCCCTTCTTATGGGTTTTGGCACATTTGTAATGGTTTCAACTACATCATTCCTGATCAATAATCTTTGATCTTGAAGTTCACCCTCGACTTTATGCCTTGATCTATTTTGGTACAATCTATCCTCTTGAAATCATGTAGGAACGTTGTTATATTTTTCAAGTAAGTTTATTATTCTCTCATGTTCTCTTGAGGATAACGTAATAACCATTTGCACTTTTTGAGTGTACTATTTAATTTCAATATTTATCAAATTTGATTAATGAGCTTTAAGTCATTTCTCATGTTAGATTTTATGTTCACATCATTATTGCACACATGATAATCAAAGCTTCTTTATTTATTAGAATAAAAAAGAATATAGACTGACAAACCTGACTAAAGCTCAAAATTAAAAATGACTATCTGAACTCAAAGACTGACGCAACTGAAGCTAAAAAATTAAGAAGACTTACAAAGACGACATCATTCTGAATGAAGGGACACAATTATAAGGTCTATGCCACTTCGGTTATCTTCGATGAATGACTTGTACTTTCTTGCTTTTACTATCTCTTCATATTCTGATTCAAGCCCGTCATATGCTGGACAACCCGTTGCTTCAATAATTTCTATGTTCTTTAGTTCTAGTACTGCCTTGGGGTAGATATGATCATCTCGGCATGGTGGGGGTACACTGTTAGGACCGACTGAATAAATAAAGGAAATTGGGTCAACCGACTCAGATTTGAAAAGGGATATCAGGTTCAAAGTAGGGGGAGGTTGATTTTGAAAGGTAGGTAAATGATTAGTTTTAACATTGGGTGTAGTAGGAACGGATATGGTGACCTTTCCTTGTTCAATCAAGTCTTGGATAGAATGACGAAGAGTAATACACCTGTCAAGAACATGACCAGGCATCTGATGGAATTCATAGAATTGCCCATTATTTATGTTTGGAGGAAGAAGATTAAGCAAAGGCTTAGGTTGTAAAGGTGTCAGCAATCCCCTTTTCATCAATTTTTGATAAGCAACACTAAGGGACATTCCAAAATTGGCAAATTGTCTCCTAGGCTTGGCTTGTGAGGGTTGAATAGCTTGAAGAGATAGTGCGAAAGAGGTGTTGGCCACTTGTAAGGAATTGACATTAGGTTTGAAATGTTTGGATTTTGACTCAGATGGGTTACCAAAAAGTCCCGAAGAGTAGGCATCCTCAACTTGATTTCCAACCTCAAGGAGGGATTGAAAAGTGGGAAGGTACTGAGGCATCAAGTACTTGGCATAATTTGGAGTGAGATTCCTGAGGATGATATTGACTTGTTCCTTCTCTTAAGGTCGATCCCACAATTGAGCGGCTTTAACTCTCCATCGAGCAATGAACTCAGTGAAAGTTTCGTTGGGCTACTGTTTAGTAGTTTATAGGTCTCTTCTTGTGAGTTCAATATCCGTGTTAAATGAATACCGACCAATAAACTCATTCATCAATTCATGTCATGTTCTTACCCGAGATGAATCCAATGACATTAGCCAGCGTAGGGCAGGACTTGTAAGGGTTCTTTGAAAAAGTTGTGCCATCTGTTCCTCACTCAAACCCTGATATTGCATTATGCCGACGTATACTTTCAAGTAAGTCTTAGGGCATTCAATCCCATCAAATTTCTCCATGTCTGGCATCGTGAACTTCTCTGGCAAACGGACCATGGGAAATAACGTCATTGCCCCTAATCCAAGAGTAAGATCATCGGGATCTTTGATGTTCCTCAAAGCAGTTTCAACCTGAGTTATTCGAAGAGCTAAGACAGGGTCGACATATAATTGATCATCTTCTTGGTTTTCAACGAGGTCAAACACATCCTGAGGTTCTATAGCTTTATCTTTTTCTTTTTTTGTCTTCAGGGTTTCAATTTGTGTCTGGACAGAAGTGATAATTTTTGCTTAAAAAGATTTTAAAATCTAACAGAGCGTTGCTTCATCCATTGTACTTGTTTCTTTTTGTGGCAATAGCTGATTACTTGGACTTGACAATAATACTCTAGAAAGACGACTTTTTTCACGGACCCAAAGTGGTACAGATGGTGGTTTAGAACGTTTAAGAGCAATTATTACCTGATTGGAAGTAAACCAAGGTTAACCGTTGACTCTAAATGTTTGACTCTTAACCACATGATTAAAGTTTCGATATAGATTAGTCCAAGTCCGGTGGAAAATATCGAATCCAAATGCATTATAAGTCTATACTGACCAAGAAAGTGAGAAATGTTAAACGCGGGCCTACCCCTGATTGGAATTGAACCTTTAATCAGACAAATTATTTGATCCTAAGATCAAATCTTTTAATGAATCTATACTTAGAAATGTTGAATTTGATTATGTATTATCTAATTTCAACCTAAAATACTCAAGAAAATTGAATTCTAATGATGCTAAATTCTTAAGCTCGAAAATATGAAAGCACATGATTTCTCTATGTAGAAATATGATTACTGGTTGATTATTTAGAGTCATTGTTGTGTCTGTTGACTAAGAGTCATGACCCAATGTCTTTCTTCATTCAAGAGTCGATGGATTGTGTTTGATCATAGATTTAACGATCTAGATTACACACCATCAAAGGTACATGTCTTTTGCCTTATAATCAACACATAACTTGACTTAATGGATCCAATCGAATACCAAACAGGAACCAACACACTCTATCATTCCGATAAAATATTTACTTGATCCAACGTATATGATCAGATACTCAAAACTGCTCACGACGATGCGTACGTGCAAAATGCATCATAAAGCACCCAATTGCCTTTTCGCATTACGAATGTGCAAGGGTGGTGCTTTACACCACTTCCAAGTACCGGATCAAACCTCTAAAGGTATGCCAGATAAAATAACTAACTTAAATTGCTCCATCTGATAGATGAGAAAATGGGACTAACATTTTTACTAACAAAAAAGATTTATATTTTTGAAAATTCTAACACATCATTTACCTAGTAAATATTTTCCCAGCAATCAAACATGCACTAAATTAAATTATACCATCATTAATATTAATAACAATAGAAACATTTAGAAAAACAAGTATCATCATTAGTCTTCTGCAATGCTGCGATAAAAATGTTATCTTTTATTTGTATCCTTTTACAATAATAAATCACAAATTGTTACAATTATAAATTGAGTCGGGCTGGAGTGACCTCAAGCTGGAACCTCATATCGCACTTCTTGATGTGAAAGTGGACAGGAACCAAGGATGCTTTTGCACTCGTATCTCGATGAAAACATCTACGGTTCCCATACACTTTCACGTCAAGGTGTGCGATATGAGGTTCAGCTTGAGGTCACTTCAGCATTGTTCTTATAAATTATATGATCTAGAAATTTCCAGATGCTTGTAGGAGATTATCTGTATCACATCCACAATCTCCTGCAAGTGCAATCAAAAATAAATTGCAGAAAGCTTCCAGAAGCGTCATCTTCAGGCACCTTTAAAAGTTTGGCAACACTCAAGAATCCGGCGTCATGCTGCCAAAAGGGAGTATCTTCTTCCTTTGTTTCTGGTCTCATCTCCTTCTTAAAGAGCTTTGGTGGTGACAGTGCCCACTGCATTGCCCATATGGCCAAAGGACGCATGTAGCACAGTGATCTGTACTTATCATCAGTATTCCAGCCTTCTGGAGTTTGAAAAGAGTACCTGCAATGGCATTGGAAACCACCAAGAGGAAGATATATTTAGCAGCCTAGAAAAGAATGTTATAAAGGATCTCAAGTACTATACATATAAATGAAGAAAAATGGTGGTCGATAGCACCATTTAGATTCAATGGGTCTAAACCTTAAAAAATGTCTAGGTTAAAAGATCAAGAAATCAAATGATTAGGCATATTAATTTGATTAAAACAATTGGTTTGAATGGTTGTAATCATTTATTTAGAGAGATTCTATTACGACACCAACTTTTGCAAACACCACCCCAATTCAAATGTAAGTCACCAAAGAATTAGCTCAATCTTGGGGTGGCATTAGCAAAAGTTGGTGTGGCAATAGAGGTTCTCTTTATTTAATCAGAATGACTTTGAACTAAGAAATCTCCTTAGTGGACACTGGGGACCACTGGATGGGTAGTCTCTGCATGCACACAGTTTCCTCGCGTTCTTATTGATTTCTTAGTTACTTGAGTGTGACTTGAGTGAGGGGTTTCAAGTAAAAAACGGAAACTACATCATCATCATTAACGAAATCAAATCTGAAATAAAATGGGGTCGGCTGAAAAAATTATTTTTCTCCATTCAATTGTGCCTAGAGCTATATCTTCTGTTGTTGCAGGTTACATATCCACTTTCAATACCACAATCAATAATAACTATTGGGTTCTTACATTATGCAGGATTTGAACCAAATCATAGGAATGGATTTCTAACTCAGGATTTTAACAGTTTCAAAGAACAGATAATAAATTAAATTCAGAGAGAATAATTGTGGTTTTGTTTTATCGCGCATACAACATGGCATTCATAGACTCGACCAATTTGCATTTACTTGAAAAGAAAGAAAAGAAACAGAGAGGCTAACTAACTAACTCACCCAAGCCCATCTTGGGACCAGGCAGCTTCATTAACTCCACTTGCAGTCCTAAATGCCATATCTACCATTCCTTCATGAATCATAGACGCAGAAACAGCATATGTGACTCCGGACCATATTTCTCTTGATTGCATTGCTGACATGTCAACCCTTCCATTGGGTCGCATCCCGTTCACTGCTCCTCGCCTCCCATCCTTCACCTTTAAGACATTGAAATTATAAACCTTCTCGAGAGCAGTATGTGCTTTGTCTTCATCAACAATAGGGGAAAGTCCACATGCTCGAGCATACCTATAGTGGTTAGTTAGTGAGTTGAAATGTAAAGAAATTACAAATAAAATTGAAGAAAAGAAACCAGAAAAAAGTTATAAAGAAAATTGAAGAAAAATATAAGCATACACCACAATTGCATGGTCAAAATTCCAATGCCAGGACCTTTTTTTCAAATGGAATTGTTTGGCGATTCATTTTTCCTTTTAGTTTCTTTTGGTTTACTGCCTCGCAATGTTCAAATAAATCCTTTTGGCAAGGAAGAGTGTAAGGATATTGAATTTTCTGCTGTACTTTTTTTTTTCTTGCAATGTTAAATATACATGCATAATGTAAGTGTGCCTTTGTCAACTATTTTTTCCATTTATAGATCTCCATTTTAAACCCTGCAAGGGAGATATATATATATATATATATATATATATATATATAGGGTAGCATTCAATGGCTAACTTTTTGACAAAACATTTTTCAAAACATGAGTTAGAAGTTTTGGAATGGGCTGATTTTTGGTGAGGATGATCTCTACGGTGAGGAGATCATCCTCACCAAAAATCAGCCCATTCCAAAACTTCTAACCAATGTTTACAAGTTGAAAAATCGTGGACCGTCCATTTTTTGTAAACTATTTTTGATGGGGTTAGAAGTTTGGGAATGGGCTGATTTTTGGTGATGATGATCTCCTCACCGTAGAGATCAGCCCATTCCAAAACTTCTAACTCATGTTTTGAAAAATGTTTTGCCAAAAAGTTAGCCATTGAACGGGACCCATATATATATATATATATATATAGATATAGATATATAATTATCTGACCATTTTGGGGTCGGCTGAATGTATCATGTTCCTCCATTCAATTCTGTAATTTAAGCATGTTCAACACAATACTTCAAAAAAAGTTTCAGTTATATTTGTGAGACTTAGGATCAACACACAATAAAGGCTGACCCTGCATATTATGTTCTTTACTAATACAAATAAAATGAAGAGGACCAATGTTTATAATAGCATACCATTGACCAGCCAATTGATCAGCTTGAATAGACAAGCTCGAACCACCACCACTGTTGTCATAATTAAAGTATGAACCATTCCACAACTGATCGTATACCGTCCTCGCCTTCAGAAATTTATTCCAAAAATGTTCCTCAGAAGTCTTGTCACCAACTTCACGTGCCATGGCTGAAGCAGCCTGAAGTGCCGCAACCCAAAGTCCACCAGTGTAAGCACTCACTCCCTTAACCGACCATGCATCATAAGTCTGATCAGGAAACCCTTCATTCTCAATCATCCCATCACCATCCTTATCAAACTGGTCCATATAAGCCATCGCCATATATACTGAGGGCCAAACAGCCCGTGCAAATAACTTATCGCCCGTTGCGATTACATCCCTATAAACTTGGAGAACAAATTTAGGATTCAAGTCTTTCCACCTATCTGTATTATAAACATTATAAGCATTTACTTCGAACCATGGGTTGTTGAGTCCAAGATCATGAGGAACTGCTCCAAGAACCTTTCTTGGGACCCTTTTTCCATCATATAGAATCTTCATTCTATTGGGATCGTGCATCATTACAGCTGCTGCAAAGTCTCTTTGGATGCTGAGTTCAAGTTTGGGGAAGAGCATAATTAATGCAAAAGATGAGTAGAAGTGAACGTCGTAAGTGTTCCACATATGATATTCAATTCCTTCAAGATAGAGGAATTGGCCTATGTTTTCTTCTCCCTTTTGAAGCAAAGATGTACCAAAAGCAGAATTCGATGCTACCGGTCTGTGTATTTGCTCAAGTATTGATGTCATCCCTTCAAGGATATCAACCGCAATGTCATTTTGAGGTGAGACAATCGAATTCTTAATATCCAATTTGGACATTTCAAGGGAAAATTTTCTTTCTTCAATGGTTACTAAACTCTGCATTGGAGGTGATCCATCTACAAAAGGGAACTTGTGGACTTAGATTACTCGACTGAAAAGAGAGAGAGAGAGAGAGATTCTATTGCCACAGCAACTTTTTCTAACACCACCCCAATCCATATGAAAATCACCAACGAATTAACACATTTTGGGGTGGTATTAGTAAAATTGGTGTGGCAATGGAGCTCTAAAAAAAAATTGATTTGGGAGTAGATTCTCAGATCCCTAAATACCTGTCCAAATTGTTCCCCCTGCATTAAGAAAGTAGAGCTCATTGAAGAGAGCGATAGGGTACCTGTACAAAGTCTTCAGAAAACTTAAAAGCCATCCATAAACATACAAGCTGTTATTCACAAAGGGATTCATATAACCTCACCATTCAGGAAGACTAATGTCTTTAAGAATAGGCCTTTGCCATGTTTCTATCTGAGACTCCCAGTGTTCATGCTCTGTTTGTCAAAATGAAATGAAATTAAAGTATTATGTTTAAAACTGTAATTTCTCGATTGATCAATGCCTCGTGGCATAAAGCATAAGCCTTAGACACATGAAATTTTTAAATAAATAATACAACAACTAATATTAAAAACTAGAAAATTGAGATAGCAACCACATATTCAAAATTTTCAAATACACAAACGAATTCTAAGTATTAATCCATTACAATAAATAATAATATAAATATTATTATTATTTTATATTTAATATTATTGTATATTTAATAATTGAATAAGTGAAAGTTTCTACAGTAAATAAATATTTTATGTTTATTGCAAAAATAACTAAATATTTTTTAAATAACTTCTTCAATATAACATTAAATATTACCAAAACTTATTCATAAATCAAATCAACTCAACATTTTTCTTTGCATGCTACAAAAAAATGGTAGCAAAGATGAAGTTTATAAGATCCTAATTAATAAAATAATGAGATGAAAAATATATTATTTAAAAAGGAAAGAAAAAATAGAAAAAATAAATGTGAGGCATAAGCCTCGGCCAAAAGGCGTATGCCTCACTCACGCCTCACACTAAGGTGTATGGATTTTGCGAGCCCTTTGGTTTGACGTGTAAGCCTTTGCTGTTTTTATGTTTCAATCTTACACCTCAGGGTGTTTTAATGAGTCTCATTGCAAGGCGAACCTCAAGGCGTAAGCCTCATATGCCTCTAAAAACATTGATGTCAGAGTTAGCATGAATGCCTTGTTTACACTAGAATTATATCAAAATATCCAAAAAGAAAGAATCTGGCAACAATTACCAAGAATTCCATCATGTGCAAGATTTTCTGCTGCATTCTGATGAGTGCCATAAAATTTTGTGTAACGCCTGCTAATAAACTTTTGTCAGGAACAAAATATAACAGTTCATTGAGAGGTTTTGCTTACTCCAGGGATGGGCCCACCAACCTGTGATAAGTCTTTGCACTTGAGAATTTTACTTCAGGGCACGCCCATGCCAATGAAAATGTGACAGTACGGACAGTGTTACATGGAATAGTCAGAGAAGCTGATACAGCAGCTCCAATAGAAGATCCTGGTTCTGATGGCATCGACGTTTCATCGGAATCAAGGCGATCAAAGGACCCAAACTATTAGAATGAAAGTATAGGTATCAAGCCCTGTATAAAATGATAAAATGAAGATGCATAGAAATGGAATCATTCTGTACTCAAGTATTTGCATTGATTTTTTATGAGAATTTCTATCCTTTCCTCCAAAGCATCAGCTAAATAAAAGTCAATATATCTAAAATTATTTCCTCTGAGAATATTTACAATTAGCTTTGACAATCTACACACACATTTTGAGCACAAAGATGGGTAAAGCATTAATGTGACATACTGGACATATTTGCATTACTAATCTACAGACTGAAAGCTCTGCCAACCATGGTGTTAAAACCCGGTTTGATGTCTCGTCCATGGACGAGACTGGGTTGTCTCGGACAACATGAACCCTTTAACTCGTTTTATAATTTTACTCATGTATATTAATATGAAAATAATTATAGGATTTTTTTTATAAAATAATGATGACTTTTAAAAATTAATTATTTTAATTAAAATACACAAAGTCCGGGTTGACTCAACAAATCATCTCGTGAGATTCAACACAGCTGAGAGATCTTGTCTATCAGTCTCGGTCTCGGAAGAGATTTAAAACCATGCTGCCAACTGAGTACTTCATTTCTCATTCAAACCAATGGTGAGACTATGTGTTCCTCTACCTATAAAAAAAAAATACCATGGGTCCCTCGTGCACTGAAATGTAAAGAAGTTGTCAGTTAAATTTGCTATTGAGTCCTGCGAAAATGGAAATATTTCGTGGAAATTTAGTACTATTATTACAATATACATGGATATTTTTGAGTATTAAGAGATGTGTCGGTGTATTAGGATTCTCAAAGGCATCGTATCGAGTACCTTGTATTTGGGCAGGAGATGGACATGCGTGTTTTTGTGAGTGTTTTATAACATGAAATTATGTTTGTTAAACATATCAAAATCATTAATCTTAGAATAATGAATATGACCATCCAGTGAGCAAAATGTATGAAGTATGTGATTATTAAAATAGTAAATTCCTTTTGCATCAATATAAATGAAAAACAATTGACAAATACATAATAATGACGAAATTGTATCCAACGTGAGCATCCCAAAATTAATTTATATGTTTTCCTTCAAAGACAAATAGGACAGCACTTACAAGTATAAGGCACCAATAGTTGGTTTCTCATCCAGCTCACAACAAATTAGAAGGAAAAAAAATCCTAGAATAGTTATTGCCAATAACAAGCAAGAAGGGGTACTCTCAATAGACAGGTTTTCTTAAACTAAAAATCATGCATAGGCCATTGAAGGAATGGAGGATTCAAAAGGGAAAAAGACACAATTTCTTATCTATAAAAACAGGATAATAACCTCTTTAATTTCATGCCACATATCTTTTGCTGTAACACCCTGGGATTGTCCAGATACTAAGAAGCAAGGGCACTCTGAGACCTTGACGTCTTCTGTCTCTTGTGCTGCTATGGAAAATGTTACTGGGCTTTGACCGTTTGCAGTCCTAAATGGAAAAGCAGATTTTTTCGATAAATAAAATCGGTGTACTGGAAATCTTTTCCCTTTATATCAAGGAAAGCAAACTTACTTGTGATGTAGGAGCACTCCACGCACACCATTTTTTTTTCTATTAAGAATTATGACCTTAAATGTTAGAATACATTAAAAAATGCAAAAATCAAATAAATAAATAAATCAATGGATGAAACACAAAAATTGCATAGTTCCTTACATCATCTTTGTATTGGAGTGATTACCAGAAAATCCTGAGTTCCCACCCACAGAATTCTGCAAAGTTAAACCACCAATAGCACAACTGATAGATCGTATTGATCAACCCCAAGGATGACTTGAGATGGAAGATGGGTATTTTAGAAACAACCCCTTGTAAAACTGGTTATATTAGGTTTACCCCCTTGCAAAATGGAAGATTAGGCTTACCCCCCTTGAACCTAAGTCAATGTTGTTTTTCTTGATGATTTAACAGTGAAATTTTGATATTTCCCAAATTTGGATTTAGTAATTTAAGTATTTAAAGAGCATTTGAAAAAAATCTAAATTTCCCTGTTAAATCATCAAGAAAAAGCAAGGTGTCATTATGGTCAAGGGGGTTAAACCTAATCTTGCATTTTGTAAGGGGGTAAAATTAATATCACCAATTTTACAGGGGAGGGATATTTCTAAAATACCCATGGAAGAATATATAATAAAAAAATTAGCTTACAGCCCATGTGAACAGCAGAGTAACATCTGCATCGGTCATCCCAGAATTGAATATCTGAAAAAATGTCAAGCAACTGCCTAAGACTGAGGATTTGAGATGAATGAAAATCTTCGAATAACTGAACTTCACAGGCCCTTCCATACCGTGAATGTAAATACTGCTACAGGGAAGCTGCTCTCCTTGTAATTGTGAGGAATAAATGGTGAAATCTGACGGCAAACTATTCTAAGTTCTGGGTCAGGTTCACCTGCATGATAAGAAAACAAAAGAAACAAAGGTCCACACACCAGATTAATTATTATTTATGAATCGGATAAAAGTCATACGGTCCCAAAGTTTTTTATTACAGAAATACCCTCATATACGGTCCAAGCCCTTGGAAATAAAGCATGATATGTAGAATTTTGCCCATTTAGGTTCCAATCCCATGACCCAATGCCTGAATTGGTACTCTCTCTGCACATCCATGTGATTTCAGTAAGATTTATTCTGCTTCGGTTGTGTCAAAGTCCTCAATCACTAAGATAAAGTTTCTATTGGATATTTGAACAAATCACATTAGTTTCCAATGACCAAAAAAATGATTCTTGAAACACCAATAAGGCAATGAAATATTGGCTTACTTGAGCACCTCTGGGCTCCTTGGGGACAATACAGTAGAATATCTTTTACCATTTGTGCGTGAAACAAAAATCTGCATGAGAAATGGCATAAACTAAGAAAGTGCAATATTTTGGGGGGAAAAATCAATTACTAATCTTATGATAACTCCAATAGCTTAAATTTATCAGAGCACATTCCTATTTCAACCAAAGGTAGGAACTAAAGCTATTCTAATCTGTGGCCAATATGATTGTGAATGCTTTTAATTGTTCAACATGAACTTCTAAAATGGTAAGATCGGTAACTAATCAAACAAAAAATTAATTTGCCAGGAGAAACGAATACTACTTGTAATCTCAACTACTATATTATAGATCATATTTCACTCAAAAACATTTGTAAATTTTGAGAAGTTCAAAGTTTATCAGTACTCAATAAACACGGCATTTGTACAAGGAAAAAAATCCAGATACAACTTCCACACAAATAGAGTATATATATATATATATATGGTTCAGGATCAAGAGCCAACTAAAAGGCCAATGTGTTTTGTCTTATAGGGGTAGGAAGTTTCGGAATGTGTTTCGTCTTATATGGTGAGGAGATCATCCTCACAAAAAATCAGCCCATTCCAAAACTTCTAACCCACATAGGACAAAACACGACGGCCATTTAGTTGGCTCTTGATCCTGCCCCTATATATATATATATATATATATATTAGGTGGTTGTTTATGATGTTATTTTGAGAGGATTATACTAGATTTGGTATTGTCAGCACCACACTACTCATATTATGATGGAGGTGTGAAAAAAGAATATGAAATGTCATGGATGGCCAAAGAAATTTGTGTGCTAATCCCCTTTGTTGGGTATCATTTTGCATTGATATACTATCGCAACCATCTCAAACCTAAGTGAGTGGAGAGGATCTCTAGATCCAACAACTATGACTTGCACTTGTGCCACTACATATATTTATTATAGTAAATAAAAATAACTTCAGAAGGTTTTCAATTGTTGCTTAATTGAAGCCAAAGTTTGCATTCATGAAGGTTCAGGTTCTGCAGCAGTAGGTCCTTGCGTTTCTCGTTAATGAGAAGGACTACAAAATGAAACCCCTAGCTCTTGATCACTTGCATAGAAAAGACTCAAAAGGGTTCCACCATGAACATATAAAGAAATGGAACAAAACACTTCGGAGGAAATCACAATTATTTATAGTTAAATGATGTAATGGCTCTCAAATTTATTACTTAAACAGTCCCAAAATCCCATAAGCTCATTTTTTTGTGTTCCCACTGGCGTTAAACGTGCATGTATTGCAGGGTAAGTTTTCTCTTAGAGATGTAGTATAGGCGATAATCTATGATGTATGCCTGCAGAAAGTAAGAAGAGAACTCACAGAAAATTGATTTGCCAAAACAGGTTTTTCTTCACATATTCTAGGGAATAATTGCCAGCGTTGGAAATCTCCTTTGTAACTTCTTCCAATGCTCCCTGCACTGAAGGTTGATGTTTTCAACCATAGGAAAAAGATCAAGATGGCAATTTCTGTATTTTAAAGATAAGAATAGGTAGGCTTCTCAAAATGTAATTCAAAACCAAGTAGAACTGTAGAACCACAGAATCACAAATGAGATTCTACAATCATAATTCATAATTAAACAAAAGGCAGTTTCATGATAAAAGTAGAGATCCCCTCCTAGACATCATTTTTGCAGTCAGAAGAAATCAAGCTAGGTGCTGTTGGCTTTCCTACTGGTTTCTAAAAATTGTGAGTGGCAACCAAGTATGGTTGGTTAGCATTATTGTTGTTCGTTGATAGTGGTCACCATGGTCAGATTAGGTGGTTAGGGTTTGATAAAGTATTGTTGGAGGTCAAAGACAAACCAGATTTGTGGGCCTTTTCACAGAAATTCCAGACCCATTTTAATTGCTTTTGGGCTTTGGTGAGAAGCCAAACAGCCCAGCCAATTACCAGGCCCAGTCATCACTAGGCCCATTTACTTCCTAGCCCAACTAGTACCAAACCCACTCACATTGAGATCCACTCACAACCGTAAACAACACTCAGGCCTCAGCCTTACATGACCTAAAATAAGGAATATCCTTGTAAATGAGTGCTTTTAGAGATCTAGTGGTATAGTAGTTAGGCATTTGAATTTTAGAAGGAACTTCCATGATTGGGAAGTAAAAAAATATTGGTAGTTCAGAGTGATTAAGTGTAACATGCTGAGCAAGTCTCCAACACCCTCTACAATCACATTTGTGAGTTTGAGATCATTGTAAGATATTTGTAGGAGAACATCAAACTAACGCATTTCAAAATTGTAAAGCGTTAAAGCCGTAACTGCCAAGGTGGCAATCCTGTCTTTTGCTGATTGGAACTAATAAACCTGCCACATGGTCTGTTCAGTTGCCCCTTGTCAAACAATGCTAGATGTCTAGCCATCTCACTATTTCTCAACTGGCTTGATACCTAACAAACACCTAGTAAGCACTATCATTCAACTAGGAGTTCACTCCCACAAGTATGTGGATCGCACATCTTGCATTTACGATCTCCTGTTCTATAGCTAAGCTGATCGTCAGAGGACCTGTTGGCTTTGCCCACATGGTTTTCCTTGTAGGGTAAGGGAAAGAAAAAGTTGTTAAATAACATTTGAAGCATCACCAAGAGAGTCTACAGATCTGATAATTTTTTTGATAAAATTTTTGTACAGATGTGTAATGGAAATATTTATATTGGATTTCTCCTCCATACTAGGGTAAATTGAATGGGAATCTGGTCAATTGCCTTCTTACCATCACTAGAGGAATGCAATGAATTCCATGGGATTGGAGGTGCATTGGATGATGAGAAGACTGTGTTTTGCCTTTACATTGCATGGATGGTGAATATATCAAATTCCATGTGTTATGAAGGTTGTTCCAGGTTTCCATTGTTGGAGTATGTGGTAAGAACATAAAAAACATTGGTTGTTGGAGATGTCCATTGACAAAAAGAAAGCCACTTTATTTTTTAATATGTATTTATTCTCAAAGAATTTAAGGATTCTCATTCATACAAATGCCTTTAGACTGGTATAAAAAAAAAAACTGGATCTCAATAAGCAAGCTAAAATCCTAGTCAAGAATTCAATTTTTACAAATTAATTTGATTATCCAAAATGAATTTTGCACCACCTCCCTGAATGATAATGGAAGAAAAATTAAATAAATGTAATGATTAATGTACCGTGGATATTAATTGAGGTAATTAGTTAAGGATAGAGGCTTACCCAATACCACCTAGGGGAACGCCGTGACAAGAACTAACAATGCGCTTAACGAAAGGATCCATTATTGGCGCCTAAAAATGGACAGAAAAAAATATGCATGTTTAACAATAAAATTTACTAGGATTGTAGTTTAACTAAACGAGACATTTATTAAACAATAATTTGAATATAAAAAAAGCATCCATTTGGGATAAAATAATCACCCGTCCATTAGAAGTTTCTTCTTTGACATAACGCCACATGCGAAGCCCTAATGGAACCTTTAGAAAAGCATAAAATGAAATTATATATCAAACATGAACAACAATATATGTAAAAAATAACCATATAGTTTGAGTAATATTTTGGTGCATGTTGTGCATGAGTTATCGTGTCTACCTGACATAACACTAAGGTCACAATCCCTATGGAAACACATGAAGGCATGCATGTGCAGTTATATATTATACCTAAGAACACGTTGGACGATCAAAGAAGCATCATGATAACAATTTGAACTTAACATAGACGAGGATGTTGAGGTAGATAGATAAGTGGAAATACTAGGAAAGATAAGTTAGAAATGAACACATTCAAGAAAATGTAGAAGTAGCTGCACTAGGTGATAAACTAAGAAAAAATCAAGTGGGATGATTTACGCATGTTCAGTGAAGGCAAGAGGAAGTCCCAAAAGAACGTGAATTGAGATAATGAAAGTGGATATTAAAACACTTCAAATAACAAAAGACGTTGCTCCAAATAGAGTGGAATGGAGGAACATGATTCATTTAGCAAACCTCATTTCCTTTAAGTAAGGCTTAGATGATGGTTTCGTTGGTAACATAAATGTATCTACAAACTGATAAATCTGGGGATCCAACTCAAAACCAATTGGCAATGAGTGGAGAGACTCAGGAGCTAATAAGAAGAGAGACAAGGCAATGAGTGTCCGATGTGAGACTAAACTCATCATGCCCCTGTATGTGTGGGTGGGATTGGGCCAAAGCACGTGGAGATATGAACTGGGTGACATGGAGGAGAGAGAGGCCACTCTGATACCATGATAACTTTGGGGGTCCAACTCAAAACCAATTGGCCATGAGGAAAGAGGCCCAAGAGCTTATAAGGAGAGAGACAAGGCAATGAGTGCCCAATGTGGGACTAAACACAACACAAACAACATATAATGTAAAGAAATGACTTAATTAATTAAATCAAATTCCTAGTATAAGACAATCTATATCGTGTATTGTACTAGTATCTTATCCTAAGAAGATGTCTCGAGACTCTCAACCAAGACCAAACGGGATTTTAAACCATTGTGGGTATTGTTAAAGATAAAATGGATAACTTATCTTCCATTGCTATAAAAGTAATGTATTTGGGACATTTTTGTACATTGGGGGCTTTAATATTGGATAACTAGGTATATGGGTTGTCTACTTTGTTTTATATGTTGAGTTGATGTGAGTGATGTGAGTAAGTACTCTTGTATAGAAAATTCCTCATGATGATTTCTCATTGTTCTTAACTCAAGAAAATTGTATGTGACTTGTGTAATTGACTATTGTTAGATTTTTTTGTTAAAGTTATTATTTAATGTCATGTGGCCCAATACTTAAGCCCACACGACCCATGTCTTATTTCTCATTAATGTAAGGTTGCGTGAGCCTAACACTTAAGCCCACACGATCAACCACATGTTTTTAATATAAAAGAGAGGTCGAACCCTATTGGGAGTGACTTACTCATTCTCTTATCTAGTTTCCTTCTCTCATTAACTCTAATCTTCTAACATGGTATCAAATCACTTCTACCATTAGATCTTCTTGAATTCTCTTCTTTTCTTCCCTTTTCTTAATCCATTTCTCTTCCCTCTTCACTTCGGTACTTTTAAACCCTAAGGCTTTGTTTCTAAATAGGGATTAGGTATTTGAGGTATGTTTGTTTATACCTAGATGTTTATCTAAGGCTTGGTTTGTGTTTGTTTCAGATGTTTATGAATGATCGGGGAATTGGTGGATAGTTTTAAGTCTCAAAATTTATTTTTCAAAACAAATCTATGAATAGTGCTCATGTGAATAGTGTCGCATGAACAATGTTTTTTGTGTAATAGTGCCTATGAGCAGTATTTTTTGTACCCACAAAAAAAATTAGACTTCTTCAGTTTCTTGATCAACGGTTTGAAAATTTTCTCTTATCTCAGTTTTTTTCGAGTGTTTTTGGATTTTGCGATTCTATTCCAATCGTTGTTTCATTGGCCTTTCAATCATAACCACATTTCATAGAATATCCCTAGGGATACTCTATTTTTTTGAGATTTTTTTCGTCTTTGTGTGGGTTTTCAGTTTATTCCTCCCCAGATGGAAAATTTGGTTTCTAGTAGTTCATCTAACTTTTCTCGTGGCCATGGTAGAGGAGGTGGTAGTGGTCGTGAAAGTGCCCATGGTGGTGATTTGAAGTATACCTATTGTGGCTACACTAGCCACACTAAGTAGTTTTGTTGGGATAAATGGGGTAAACCTGTTTGGGCTAATCAGGCTCAAGAGGAGCCTCCTCAGAGTTCCACTTCTCAGACTACATCTAGAATTGCATCTTCCGATCTTACCACACAGTTGGAGAGAGATTATTCAAAAGTTGACAACCTTAATTGTAGAACCTACTCCACTCACAGCTACTATGAATACTTTAGGTAATCCGACATTTATTGCTGCCAAGTGTCCCTCATCTTGGGTCATCGAATCAGGAGCTAGTGCCCATATATCTGGTATATCTTGTCTCTTTCCTAATTTTCATTCTCTCAAATCTCACAATGTACTACTCATAAAGTAATTGGGAAAGATAGTTTTTTCAAAACTCTTCTCTTCTCTTATATTCTACTCTTTTGGTCCATGATTTTCCTTTTAATCTACTTTCTTTTAGTCAACTTACAAAATCATAGCAATGCTCCGTAACCTTCTTCCCTTCTTATTGTGTCTTTCAGGATCTCAAGACAAAGAAGATGATTGGTTTGAGGCATGAGAAAGATGGATTCTACTATTTATTGTGTGAAACTCCTGCTTTTGCCTTGAATGGTTTAGATTCACCCCTCCAGTGACATTATCGGTTGGGTCATGCATCTTTGTCTAATTTACGTCATGTTATTCCTAAGTTGAATTCAGTGTTAGTTTAGAATGTGAGGCTTGTCAATTGGGCAAGCAGCAACGTAGTTCTTTTCCTAGTCGTACTAAGAGTCATCAATCCAGGTAATTCATATAGATATTTGGGTCCGTCAAGAATAAAAATTATATGATTTTCATTACTTTATGGTGTTTGTGGATGATTATTCTCATATGACATGGCTTTTCTTGTTAAAAGATTGTACTAATTACCTCGTGTTTTCCTTACTTTTTACAAAGAAATTCTAGTCAAATTTGGCAAACTTGTGAAAATTATCCATTCTGATAATGCCTTAGAATACATGCAATCTTCTATTCGGTCTTTTGTTCAGATAGACATTATTCATCATACTAGTTGTATTAATACTTCTCAACAGAATGATATTGTTGAGCGAAAACATCATCATTTTGATGTTACTCGCACCATTATGTTTCAAATGCACGTACTTAAGCCTTATTGGGCTTATGTTGTCCTCACAGCTTTTCATCTTATTAATCACATGTCATCATCAATTTTAAATGGTCAATCACCTTTCGCTTTAGCTTATCCTCAAATTCATCATTTTGTTGTAACTCCTAGAGTCTTTGGTTGTTATTTGCTTTGTTCATTCATTTGAGCCTGGATTACATAAACTTCCTCCAAAATCCATCAAATGTGTCTTTCTGGATTACTCTCCTACAAAAAAAGAGTATAGGTGCTATTGTTTTGTCACTTAACGCTACTATGTAAGTATTGATGTGACATTCTTTAAGTCTACACCTTGTTTTTCTTCTACTGGTACCTCATTTGATTTGGATCTTGTATCTTCTCGTCAAAGGGAGCTGTATCCTATAGTTTCCTCATCTCCTGTGCTTCCAATTCTTCCTACAAGTGACCTTCCATTGTACTTCTTCAAGTATATCAACGCACGCGTTTCTGAGCACCATTTTTTCTACCAACCCCAAATCCATTATCAGCTTCACTTGAAGTTCCTCCACATCCACCAACATCTACTTCCACCTCTAGTGATCTTCTTATTGCTTTTAAGGAAAGGTACTAGATATTGCACTAAGCACCCAATTGAAGATTTCCTGTCTTTTCATCGGATGTCACCTTCATTTCGCCAGTTAGCACTTTTCTTGTCTGTTATTTTTGTTCCTACTTCTTATACGCTGGCACTATCCTCCTCTAGGTGAAAACTACTATAGATGAGGAAATTGCAGCACTTGATCATAATCATACTTGGGATTTATCTCCTCTTCTACCTGGGAAGCAGACTGTGGGGTGTAAATGGGTGTATATAACCAAATATCTTCTTGATGGATCTATTGAGAAGTTGAAGGCTTGCCTTGTAGCCAAGTGTTACACTTAGACTTATGGAATTTGATTATAGTGAGACTTTCTCTCCAGTGACTCGCCTGAACTCTGTTAGAGTTCCTATTCTGTTGTAGTGTGTAATGCTTGACCTCTGTATCAATTGGATATTAAAAACATCTTTCCACATAAATACTTGTTGGAGTAGGTATATATGGAGTAGCCACCTGGATATGTTGCCTCTGGTAAGACTAGACTAGTGTGTCGCCTACGAAAGACAATCTATGGGTTGAAACAATTGCCTAAAGCTTGGTTTGACAAATTTAGTTCAGTTGTCCTCGTCGTTGCAAAGAAAAATACGGTCAAATTGGCTAGGGTCCTAATGGTTGTTAACTCAGTTCAACTCATCTTGCCAAAAACCTACTTCTAAGCATTTTTAAATGTTCACTATACGATGTAAACCAATTTCAACAACAAGAACAACATAAAAATAGGAAATTGAATAAATACCAAATGCATTGTCTCTTCCATGCGTAGAGTGAACTCCTTGAGATGAATTCCTTCACTACTTAATTTCCGTTTCCAAGTCAATGCGGGAAATTGCCCAGGGTCAACTTTAACCTAGAAAGAACAAAAGGTGTTAGAAATGAGACAAAAATATGAATTGAAAATAAGATAACAGTAAAAAGTAAATAATTACTAAGCCCTAATTAGGTTTTAAGGTGATTGCATGGTCTAATAAGTGAAAAGACTAAAAAGGAGAAAAGACCTGTAAAACCAATAAAATAAGAGTTATTCAACACTCTCCCTCAAGTTGGTGCGTGGATGTCGGTAATGCCCAACTTGAACAAGACACCTTCAAAGGCGTCTTTGCTAATACCTTTAGTAAAAATATCAGCAAATTGCTGAGATGTAAGAACAAAGGGAGTACAAATCTGCCTAGAAACAATCTTCTCTCTAATGAAATGTCGATCAACTTCAATATGCTTCGCTCTGTCATGTTAAACCGGATTTGCCGCTATGTTAATAACTAATTTATTATCACAATATAGTGAAAAAGGGACTGTCACTGAAATACACAAATCAGTTAGTAAGGTCTTGAACCACAACAACTCACACACTCCAAGTGCCATAGCTCTATACTTTGACTCAACACTGGACTAAGAAACCACATTCTACTTCTTACTGCGCCAAGTTACCAAGTTGCCACCAACTTTAATACAGTATCCAAAAGTGGACCGTCTATCAATTATGGAATCAGAATAGTCTACATCTATTCATGCCTCAACGCAAACATGACCATGTTAACTAAACAAAATACCTCGACCATGATATCCCTTAAGATATCTAAGAATACAATAGACAGCAGTAAAATGAGGTGTGCGAGGAGAGTGCATAACCTGGCTTACAACACTAACAGTATAGGCAATGTCGGGACGAGTCATAGACAAGTAGCTCAATTTTCTCACAATACGCTGATACTGGCCAATATCCATCAAACACTCCCTCTCAAAATCAGTCAACTTGTAATTCTGCTCAATAGGAGTATCGGCGGGACGAGAACCAAGCTGACCAGAGTCACTTAGTAAACCAAAGACATATTTCCATTGAGAGATAAAGATAATAGAATGGGACCATGCAACCTCAATACCCAAAAATAGCGAAGATGCCCAAGGTCCTTAATCTCAAATTGACGTCCTAAGTAAGATTTTACCTCGGCAATGCCATCACAATCATCTCCAGTAAGGACAATATCATCCACATAAACAATCAGAGCGACAATTTTTTCTTAGGAGTGACGCAAGAAAAGGGTATGATCAGCAAAACTCTGATGAAAATCAAACTGATGTATTACTTTAATAAAGTACTCAGACCATGCATGAGGAAACTGCTTCAGACCATGCATGAAAAGACTGCTTCAGATCATAGAGAGAACGGTGAAGACGACAGACATGTCCAAAAGAAGTAGTAGCAAGAAAATCAGAAGGTTAAACCAAATAGACTTCTTCCTGAAAATCACCATTAAGAAATGCATTCTTGACATCTAATTGGAAAAGGGGTCACCCTCTGATAGTAACAACAGAAAAAATGACTTGAATGGTAGTTATCTTAGTAACAGGAGCAAAAATCTACCGATAATCAATCCCATAAGTCTGAGCATAACCTTTGGCTACCAAACGGGCCTTAAAACGAGTAATAGAACCATCGGGGTTATGCTTAATAGTGAACACCCAACGGCATCCCACAGCCTTCCTCCCAGGCGGAAGAAGAACAACTAGTCCCAAGTCTGAATTTTTTCAAAAACATTCAATCCATCAATCATAGCGGCTCGCCACTCAAGATAGGCAATAACATCTGCAACAGTATTAAGAAAAAAACAACAAAAACAGATACAAGAAAATTCTGATAGGAAAGTGAGAGAGCGGAATCAAATACATAATTAGAAATTACATATGTACAAATACGCTTACCCTTGCAAGTGGCAATAGGACGATCATCACAAATGATAGTAGGAGGCGGAGTTGCAGAGGAAAAATGAGTTAGTCTGGCATAGAAGTGATGGTAGGATTGTGTAGCCGTCGAGAGTAGTGGACGAACTAGGGATGGAAACGGAGGAACAGGTATGGGAAGAGGAAATAACACGGGAGAAGAATCATCATCAGAGGAATCTAGAGGGAACCACTCAAACTGAATGCCAACTGACCCAAGGTAACATGGGGTATTCTCAAAAGAGGAAACGTCCTGAAAATGAAATGCCTTTGAGAATGAGGATGATAACAAAGGTACCCCTTCTGGGTAAAGGAATATAACCCAAAAAGATACATTTTACGGCCTTAGGGTCAAGTTTAATACAAGTCTGGTCAAGAATTTGAATAAAGCAGACGCACCCAAACACAAGCAAAGGAAGTGGAAACAATGGACAATCAAGTGGAGTTAAGAGAAGGACGTGGCAAATTGAAGAACCCGGGAAGGAGTCCAATTAATAAGATAAATAACAGTAAGAACTGTTTTGGCCTAATAAGATTGTGATACATTCATGCCAATAGAGAAGGCACGAGCTAACTCTATAATATGGCGATTTTTCCTTTCTAACCGACCATTCTGTTAAGGAGTCTTAACATTGGACATTTAATGTTTAATGGCAGACTCTAAACAAATCTTCAATACCTCACTATAGGTGTACTTAGTACCATGATCAGAACAGAAAATTTTGACGGTACGACCAAACTGGGTATGAACCATAACAAAAATTGCTTGAAGATCCCATATACTTCACTCTTGTGTTTCATAAGATAGACCCAAATGATACAACTGTGGTCATCGATGAACATGACAAAATAGCGAAAATCGAGAGTGGAGGTGACAGGAGAAAGACCCCACACATCAGAGTGAATTAGGTCAAACATAGTAGGTGCAATAGTATTCATACTAATAGGGTAAGGAGAATGCACATGTTTACCTAATTGACAAGTTTCACAAGAAAAATCAAGTAAATTGTTATTATTAAATAAATAAATCAGGAAACATGTATTTCAAATATTTAAAGGAAATATGGCCTAAACATAAGTACCAACGCATTACAAATGCCTTATTAGACTGACTATTACTACTAGGCTGAGAAACAGAATGAGTGTTAGGTGACACAAGTGCATCCAAGAGATACAAGCCATTCACTTCACATTCAATGCCAATCGTTCTCTTCGACCCTAGATCCTAAAAGACACAATGAGAAGGATAAAAAATTACACTACAATTCAAATATTTGATAATGCTACTAATAGATGTAAGATTAGTAGTAAGTTGAGGAACATGTAGTGTATTAGTTAAAGATAAAGAAGGTGCAACAGAAAAATGACCTTGACCAACTATAGAAGACAGAAAACCATCAACCAGGCAGATCTTGTGATGACCAGAACAAACACTATAGGTTGTGAACAAGGAAGACGTACCGGTCATGTTATCTGAAGCACCAGAATCAATGATCCATGGTGAGAAAGTGGTGGAAACACTGTGTGCAGATGTAAAGGTATCTGAGTAAGAGAAAGTAGAGATCGACTGAGATGAAGTCTCCATCTGATTGAAAAATTGCCTGAACTTTTCAAGCGTCAAGCTCAGCTTGGGACATAGATACCGACTCCGAGGAAGATGTAGTAACTGAAGGGAGAGCCTGATCAGAAGTCAACTAAGAGACTACATGAGTTGAAGATCGATCAGACAATTGATGGTGCTGATTAAGACAACCATAAAAAGCATAGCAACGGGCCTTCACGTGACCCAACTTTCCACAATGATCACACTTATGTCGTTGACGTGTAGGCAGAGATCTGCTAGGAGGCTATGGAGAAGGTATGGGAGCAAACATAGCAGAGTGGTCTCCAGAAGAGTGAGGTAAGACAGTTGTACGACGACTCTCATCAACTAAAACATAAGAATACGCAGTCTGTATAGACGGACGGAAAGGGATCCATACCCAATAAATAAACTCTCGCATACTCAAACTCATCCCGGAGACCAGCTAGAAACTGAAAAACTCGATTCTAATCCAGAATATTCCGTGCATGAGACGAGGAATAGAAGGTTAACTCTTCCCATCGAGCACGTAACTGTGATATATAGATGGTGACGGAAGAGTCACCTTGTAAAAGGCAGGAAATCTCACGCTCTAAGTTAAATATCCAGACATTGTTTTAACGTTGCGAGTAAATGCTATTTACGGAATCCCATACCTATTTTGCGGTCGTGGAACACATAAAATCAATCGCAATGTGTGGTTGCATAGATATAGCCAGCCAAGAACGGATCATAAAATCATTAACAAACCAATGGGAGTAAGTAGTGTCAGTTAGTGCAGGTTGTTTGTCTGCCCCTGTAAAGTAACTAATCTTTCATTTTCCACCAATGAACATTTCAACCAATCGTACTCAAAAAATATAATTAGGATCATCTAATTTTACGGTGGTAATTCGGATGCTTCGAAAATCGATCAAATGAGAGGGAAGACCACTCAATCCATCACTATTACCGATGATCGAGGAAGAGGACGTCTCGAAGGCCATCAAAGAGTCGGGGTGCTTTGGTTTGAAGAAAATTCCAATAAGAAGAAAGAGCGACTCACAAGGAGAAACTTATCGCAGCACCTTAAAGGTGACAATACACGATTGTAAAAGGTGTGGAAGGTGATCAAACACGGTTGTGGGTGACCCGAGCAATCATTAACTCAATCGTAGGGCACTACCATAAGCTTCAAATAGCCACTTGATGTGAGTACATCCCAAAAAAAAAATAGCATTGTTGGAATCGCAGCCCCCAAATAACTTGCAACCTTCAAACAACACCTTTGCTGGGATCGCAACCCCCAAATAACACCTCTGTTGTGGTCACAGGCTTCAAACAGCACCCCTACTGTGGTCATAGGCTCCAATCAACACCCTTGCTATGGTCACAGGCCCTAAACGATGCCCCTGCTGTGGTCGCAAGTTCCAAATAGTAGTCTTGTTGTGGGCATAGGCTCCAACCAGCACCCCTATTGTGGTGGCAAGCCTTAAACGATACTCCTGTTGTAGTCGCAGGTTCCAAACAGCAGCCCTGCTGCAAGTGTTTATAGCAAACAGCCTAGAAATTGTTGCCGCAAACCTATAGGGCCATCGGTTGGCCTAAGAACAACAACCCTACTGTTGCCGTAAAGCTTCAATGAGGTTTAATGACCTTATCGCATGTTGCGATTAGGGATGGAGTAAAAAACCCTCATAGGAGTGATGATTTAAACTAGAACGAGAGGTTTTGAGGTGGATTTAAGAGAGGGGGAGTGCAATGGGGTTGTAGCAAGGAAGAAGGAGAGGCGATGGAGGTAGGCTCTGATACCAAGTTGAAAATAAGATAACAGTAAAAAGTAATTAATTACTAAGCACTAATTAAGCTTTAAGGTGATTACATGGTTTAATAAGTGAAAAGACTAAAAAGGACAAAAGACTTGTAAAACCAATAAAATAAGAGTTATTCAACAATATGAAGTCATGTTAAAGTATCAATCCCAAGAGAAAAAAAAAATGCAATCTGTTGAATGTAAATTTTGCCATCACCTATATCCCACTATAGCTGATGACTATAAAAGGAACTAAGTAATTACCCTTAAAAATAATGATGGTCTCTTTTTACCAAAACTAACATGCATATATAATGAGCACAATACTTGGTTCCCAGCTTTCCTTCTTCAACTTCCAACTATAGATATGTTTGGGGTTGCATCTTGAATATAAGAAAGCATGGGGGTTAACAAGGTCAATAGTAATTCAAATGTATCATCTTGAAATTAGGATGAGGACCACCACAGGCCTGATTTAGAATTGTATGAATGGGATGGGTCAGGCCAGACCAATGCAAAACTATCAAAAGCCTAGCCTTGACCCAGCCCATTGACACCCCTACTTGAAATGAAGTATATAAAGGTTGCTAATGCATCGAAAAAGGTTGTAAAAGTGAACAACAAATTGAAATCTACCTTATCAACAAAAGAATTAGAAGAATGATCATCTTCTCCTTCGTGATAGCCATTCTCCATTGTCTCTGCCAACCTTGTCTAAATGGAATCCAAATGAAAAATAACAGATAATTAGTGACTCAAAATGTCAAGCAGAAGATGAAAGAAGTTGAGTGACCACAATCAAAATGAGGTCCCACGATGAAACTTTAAAATCTTTTGGGATCTCTAAGATGGTGCAGGAAAATCAGTGGAAAAATAGTGTTTCCAATATAAAATGTGATATTCATTTTTGCAGGAGAAATCATCTTCTGGATAAAATGATTCACCTGACATAGTGGGAAAATATTCTCAAACCCAATCCCGTAGGAAAATGATTTTCTCGTCAGGGCGGAAAAATCCTAATATTACTCTCTCATGATTGCTGCACCTCCAGAACTGAAAACAAACTCTCGTGTTGACATTTTCCCCACAGCAATAAAACACAATGAAATAATTTATGATGAAAACCATTCTCTCAAGAACATTTCCCCTGAAGTTGATCTTTCGGAAGATATATCTCTCAGATGGTGGATGACAAATCACAATGCACTACCTAAACAAAGTACTTCACATAATATCCTCTTTTCTTTTCTTTTCTTTCTTTCGTTCTTTCTTTCTTCTTTTTTTCAATGCAATGGCTTTTAATTGCAATTCTGATTCATTTCTGATAAAATGATTTGTCTGATTTGGTGGGAAAATATTCTCCAACCCAGTCCCCCTAAGAAGGTGATTTTCTCATTAGGACGGAAAAATCCTAATGTTATTCTAGATCACCCCCACCACCACCAAAACTAAAACATTTTCCTGGCGGCAACAAAACACAGACAAACATTTTCTGATCAAAACCATTCTCTTGTGACCATTTCCCTGGAAATCAATTTTCCAAGAGAAACGATTTCTATGCAATCATACACACCCTCAAATCAAAATGCACTACCAAAAGTCCAAAACAAAGTATTTCATATAAAATTCTGTGTGTTAAATCTAAAAGGCCTTAAATTGCAATTCAGACTCTTTCTGATGATGTGCTTGACTTGGGTTGGAAAATATTCTCCAACCCAATCCCCGAGCAAAATGATTTTCTCGTCAGGGCCGAAAATTTCTAATGTTATTCTCTCATTTTGGCATTTTCATAGCAGCAATCAAACAAAGGCAAACATTGACTGATGAAAGCCATTCCCTGAGGAACATTTCCCCGGAAATCAATTTTCCAAGAAAAACGAAAAACATTTTCTCTGCAATCACAAATCACAATGCAGAACCAAAACAAAATGCTTCAAATAAAATTCTATTTTTTGCTCAATCCAAAGGCCTTTAAATGCAATTGAGATTCGTTTCTAGATCCTTTTTCCACCAAATTATTTCAGACGAAACCAAATCGCAAAGATCGATGAAAACCCATTGACATAAATTGAAAGTAGAATTAAACTAAATTCTCAAAATGAGATAATTTCAGTTTGATCTCAGTATAAAATATTTTAAAAAGGAACTAGATTGAGATCAAATTGAAGTAATACGAACCAAAATTTTGTGATAATTAGGATTGGATTGAAGATGAATTGGGCTGTATCCATCTAAGGAGTACTTCCTCCTTGGATGATTGTCGAAATTGGGATCACCCAATTGTTTTGGAGTTTGAGGAGGACGTACTCTTCAGAATTGAGATCAACGTGTGAAATCAAACGTGTAGAAGGAAAATTGTGAAAGACATTGATCGAAGGAACAGAGTGAGAACATAAACAGAAAGAGATCAGAACTTAGAACCCTAACCTGTAAAATCACAGCGATTGTGGAGAAGAGAGAGAGGTTGAAAGTTGAGACGTTGAGTTCCAATTTCCAAACATATAGATTCGATTCGCTCAAAAAAGATATTTTATTTCTTAACTATTTGTTTATTTTATTTATTTATACATACCCTCCACATTTTATGAATATTTAAATGCCCCTGTTTTCAAATGGGTAATATACCTGCTTGACATTGGTCTTCTCTGTAAACTAACAAAAAATTGACTCAAATGCCCTTATCATCAACCTCTAGCCAAAAGTTGCTCGACTTTTCTATCAAATTGAAGCTCTTCAATCTCAATGATAAATTATTTTTAACTTATTTAACTGTATATTCAATTCATCATTTTAATTTTAATCTTAACTCTTCGTAAAAAATTTAAATTTTTCTATCCAAAATTCTATCATGAACCATTCACCAAAAATTCTATCTTCAATTGATGTTTAAAAGTTAAAGTAGATAGGGTCTTAAGTTGAAGATAAATGAAAATTTTATGAAAGAGATTGAAAATGATGGCTTTAAAGAAGAAAAATCTATGATTTTTTTTTTTTATTACATGTTAAAGATTGGGACAATTATGTCACTTTCATAAATTATTTTTAATTTATTTAACTGTACCTTCAATCCATTATTTTAATCTTAATCTTAACCTTGTGTAGAAAATTTTAAATTTTTCTACCCATCTACCTCATTCTTTCTTTCCGTAGATGTTTAAAAGTTGAAGTAAATAGTGTTTTGAGTTAAAGATAAATGAAAATTTTATCAAAAGATTGAAAATAATTGCTTTAAAGAAGAAAAATCTAAGGGTTTTTTTATTACAGGTTAAAGATTAGGACAATTATGCCATTTTCAAGTTATCTATTATAAAAGGTGGAGGTTAAGATGGACATGTCACCATGCATCCCAAATATTCATAAAAAAACGTGGAAGGGTGGACGCGGTTCTCTGCACGGCAAGAGGATAGAATGAAGTCTGCACAAGGATCAGATCACGTGGTTTCAATAAAATATCTCTTCTTTTCTTTTTTTGAGTAGATGTTTGCTTCATTGAGGGTTTGATCCCTTGCATCAGAAGTAATATACGCGCATATCAAGAAAACATATGTTCTCAACAATCCCTTTGATGAACATTTTATATATATTATAGAAGATGGAGGTTGAGAGGGGAATGTCCCAAATATTCACAATAAAGTCTCCACAAGCATCATCATGTGGTTGCCAAAAACGTCTCATTTTCTCTTTTTCTTAATAATTATAACCTTTTCTCCTCTTTTTTATTTAGGAGTAAATGTTTGCTTCATTGAAGTTTGCTCTCTTGCATGAGAAGAAATATTTGTTATTTCATCTTGTGAAATAATATACCTTTGATTGTTTTAAATAAATACTACGTGACAATATATACACATGGGTCCCGTTCAGCAACAAACATTTTGGCAAAACATTTTTCAAAACATGGGTTAGAGGTTTTGGAATGGGTTGATTTTTGGTGAGGATGATCTCTATACCATAGAGATCATCCTCACCAAAAATCAGCCCATTCCAAAACCTCTAACCCCAGATTACAAGTTGAAAAATCGTGGACCATCCATTTTTTGTAAACCATTTTTTATGGGGTTAGAAGTTTTGGAATGGGCTGATTTTTGGTGAGGAGATCCAAAATTTCTAACCCATGTTTTGAAAAATGCTTTGCCAAAATGTTTGTTGCTGAACATTTCCCTATATATATATATATGAACAGCATTCCTAAGACTCATATTGGGACTCACATTGCGACACACCGTTTTGTCTTATATGGGCAAAAATATTTGGAATGGGCTGATTTTTTGTGAGGATGATCTCTATGGTGAGGAGATCATCCTTGCCAAAAATCAGCTCATTATGAAACTTCTAGACCGTCCAATTTTTGTTGAAAAATTATAGACCGTCCAATTTTTGTAAATCAATTTTGATGGGGTTAGAAGTTTTGGAATGGGATGATTTTTTGCCAGGATGATCCCCTCACCATAGAGATCATCCTCACAAAAAATCAGCCCATTCCAAATATTTTTGCCCATATAAGACAAAATGGTGTGTCGCAATGTGAGTCCCAATATGAGTCTTAGGAACGTGACCCTATATATATATATATATATATATTATATATATATATATATATATATATATATATAGGGTCCCGTTCGCCACCCTTAGTTTTACCACACACTTTAACAAACGCGTTTTGTCTTACATGGGTTAGAAGTTTCGGAATGAGCTGATTTTTGGTGAGGATGATCTCTATGGTGAGGAGATCATCCTCACCAAAAATCAGCTCATTCCAAAACTTCTAACCCCATCAAAATTGATTTACAAAAAATGGACGGTCCACAATTTTTCAACGTGTAAACATGGGGCTAAACATTTCGGAATGGGCTGATTTTTGGGGAGGATGATCTTCTAATCATAGAGATCATCCTCACCAAAAATCAGCTCATTCCAAAACTTCTAACCCATGTAGGACAAAAAACGTTTGTTAAAGTGTGTGGTAAAACTTAGGGTGCTGAACATTTCCCATATATATATATATATATATATGGGAAATGTTCAGCACCCTAAGTTTTACCACACACTTTAACAAACGTTTTTTGTCCTACATGGGTTAGAAGTTTTGGAATGAGCTGATTTTTGGTGAGGATGATCTCTATGGTGAGGAGATCATCATCACCAAAAATCAGCTCATTCCAAAACTTCTAACCCTATCAAAAATGGTTTACAAAAAATGGACGGTTCACGATTTTTCAACTTGTAAACATGGGGCTAAAAATTTCGGAATGGGCTGATTTTTGGTGAAGATGATCTTCTAATCATAGAGATCATCCTCACCAAACATCAGCCCATTCCAAAACTTCTAACCCATGTAGGACAAAACACGTTTGTTAAAGTGTAGGGTAAAGCTTAGGGTGGTGAACATTTCCCATATATATATACATATGCGAGCCAACAAGTTTGTATTATGTGACTTAAAAGTTTCAGATTGAGATGATTTTTTGTAAGAATGATCTCTATGGTGAGGATGATACCAAAAATCAGTCAAATTTAAAAATTTTAAGTTCATCAAAAGTGATTTAAAATTGTTAACCACCAATATTTTATCGAAAATTTATAAATACTTTTGATAGACTTAGAAATTTCAGATTGAGCTGATTTTTTTGTTAGGATGATCTTCTTACCATAAAGATCATCCTCACAAAAAATCAGCTTAATCCAAAACTTTTAACTCACATAAGACAAGCATGTTGACTCTCAAACCTGTCCTTATATATTGAGGCTTGAGGAAGCAACTGTGGATACAAATTAATAATGGTAAAAAGATAAGATCTTTGGATGATGTCAAACCCCAAGTAGAAGTGAAAGTGTAGTAAAAGTGAGGTAGATATGATGTGGTTATCTCTTTCTTTCTCCTAAGCAAAGTCAATGATTGCTTGATTGTCAATGTAACTTGAGAATAGAAGATGAGATGGACAAGGAAAGAGAAATAATTGAATTTTTTTTTCTAGTAGATAGACTTTTGGTATGTCCATATGTACGTCAATGAGCCTTTTTTTTTTTTTTAATTATACTTATAAGGTTCTTGAAATATGAATTCAAACCATGTAATGTATGAAGGATTGGACATAGGAGTACCACGTCGTAATAGAAAATTAAAGCAAATCAAAAGGTACATGCACATAAGAGAGGAGAAAATATATTTTATTGAAGAAGGAAAATAATTTCACTCGTCAGAACTTACTCCCTCCTTGGCTAAACCCTCTCTTGATTGTAGAGAATACAATCACCAAATAAAAGGAAGAATCTCAATTACATAAAGTATTAAAAAAAACAAAAATTTAGTAGCTATTGTTGAAAGACTCCACGATTATATCTTCTTTTTTTGTTACATTCCCCTTAAACTTAGAGCATAGATATCAATCAAGCCCAATTTAGATAAGACCTTTCAGAATTATGTTGAATATTATAAGTTCATTCAAGGCGGAGCTAGTTAGGAGGCAATGGGAGCAATTGCCCTCCCCCCACATAGAACTTTGTGACATGATACCCCCTTTATTTTCAATTACATGCCCTATTTTTGCCCCCGTTCTTTTGGTTTCCTCCCCATTTGCCCCCACCCTTTCACCTCCCTCCAATTTTTGCACTCACCCGCCCTCAATTTTTTTAAGAGGACATTGCCCCTTCACTGAGCCTTCTCCCAAAGACTAATTGAAAATGACCTAAATATCATTTACTTCAACTTCTAATCGAAAACTTAAATAGTTTGCCCCCACTACAAGAAAATTTGAGCTTCACCCCTACGTTCAATGTGTCATTAAAAGGTAAATGTTCAAGACACTTAACGACTTCACCAGGTTCTCTAACATATGTTTAAATCTCTCTAACAAATAACCTTGCTTTTTATATATGGAAATTTCCATTTGATTTAAAAGCTTAACACCTTCACTTGTTAATGGGAGAAAGTTGAGTATAATTCTGCATTAATTAATGTTGTTTAAATTATAAAAAATTTCTTAGATTACAATAAACAACCCAACATATTATAAAGTGTGGTAGATTTGATGAGGCTATCTCTATCTTTCTCCTAAGTGAAGTCAATGATTACTTGATTGTCAATGTAACTTGAGAATAAAAGATGAGATCGAGAAGCAAGGGTAGAACTAGTATTTTATTGAACTATGGTTAGTTGTGGCAAACTATGGCTAGTTGTATAGTTGAAGAACTTGAAGATGAATGGTTTTAAGAAGAAATTAAGAGGTTTTTAGTTTGAAGTTGAAGAAAAAGATATTTAGGTCATTTCCAATGTCATTAACAAAAAATTAAAAGGGGTGCGGGGTGGAATTGGAGGGAGGTGAGGTTGTGGGGGCAAATGGGAAGAGAGGTGCGGGAATGGGGACAAATGGGGCATGTAATTAGTTGAAAATATTAGGGTGTCTCAAAGTTCTATGGGGGCAATTGCCCCTACCAACTCCTTACTAGCTCTGCCCCTGTGAATAAGGAAAGAGAAACAATTGAGTTTTTTCTTTATGGTAGATAGACTTTTGGTACGTTCATATGTATTCCAATGAGCCTTTTTTTTTTCAGTTAACTAGTAAGATAAAGATAATGGTGTCTAGGTTATTTCTCATTAGTCTATTAGAAGAGACCTAAGTCAAGTTGGCAATGTCATTAGTCTGAAAGCATAGGACATCTCAAAGATTTGCAAAAACGCCTACATACTCCCTTCAACCTCGGTCTTCTATAATTGATTAAAGCAAAATGATTTCAATATCCTTGTCTTCAACCTGAAATCAAAACCTTTGGCTCCACTTTCCCAAAATTAGGCATCAATTATTCTACCCTAGTATTCAACTTTAAGATTAATTTACTTTAACTATCAAACCTAAAGAACAAGATGAGATTTTTGAAGTAGAAAATGATGAAAACTTTTGAAAGAAAATTTCAAGATTTTTTACAAGGGATTAAGGTAAGATTCAAAATGATGGATTAAAGATGATGTTAAATAGATTAAAATTAATTTACTTGGAGATGATTTTCAAAAGAAAAATTAAGGGTTCTTTGTTAGAGTTTGAAAATGAGAGTATTTGGGATACTTATTCTTTTGTTAGTTTAGAAAAGACAAAAATTCAAAGGGGCCATGTCAACAATTTGAAAATATAAGGGTCTCTCAAATATTCACTTAAAAAGTAGAGGAGTGTATACATCAACAAAATAAATAAAAATATTATTATTATGTCAAGAGGGGTGACAAAGTCAAATGAGTATGTCATCAGTCTATCAATAAATAAATAAATGAAAAAAGAGTATGTTATCAATTTGAAAAAATAGGGTATTTCTAACATTGCCCAAAAAATTGAGGGAGGCCAATAAGATCAAAGGGGGCATGTGATAAGTTTAAAAATACAGGGATATCTCAATCATTCACCAAAACATAGAGTTCTAAATCACTTAAAAATTTGAGAGGGTCACCCTTGGCTAGCTCCTCCTCCCTTGCGTGTCAGCACAATGAGAAAAATCGCCGTTTAAACGAAAAAAATCATAATTTAATCACGCTTATTTTTAAAATCTTCGATTTTAAAAAAAAATTGTGATTAATCGGATAAAATCGCATTTTTATGCTTCACGTGGGGTGCACTTTCACAAGTCAAGTAATAATCTCGATTTTCATGCAATCTTGAACTTGTGTTAACCGTTAATGATAAAAGAGTTTTAAAGAACATAGCTTTTGAAGTAACTTTCTTTCATGAGAGATTTATCCGACAGACCAAATTGATGTATTTTTATTATAAAAGCTCCCTTGGAGTTGTTAGAACTAGGGGTGCAACTTGGTCTGGTTCAAACCGAGAACCGAACCAAATTGATGGCTTTGGGGTGGTTTGGTTTGATTTGAAACAAGTTGCGGTTCAGTTCCGGGTTATAAAATTGGAGAACCGATCAATTTGGTTTGGTTCTCGGATCAAGCTTGTATAGAACCGAACCAAACCAAGAACCGAACCCCTATGCAATAAATAAATATATATGTATATAATAATTATTATAAATTATTTTAAGAGTTATTACATAGATTAGTAATCTTTTATGGATAAACTAATGATTTTTTATGGATAGATTTGTGATTTATTATATGAAATTTTATGTTTATTTTTTCATTAAAAAATATTACTTATAATTTATAAAATATTTGCAATCTGTGGAACTGAACCGAACTAAACCGACTTTAATTTGGTTTGGGTTGGTTTGGTTCCAATGGAATTTGGTTCGGCTCTGGTTCTTATTTAGTGGAATCGACCTATGTTGGTTCAGTTCCAATTTGACCTCAAATTGAACCGAACCGAACCAAGTTGCACCCCTAGGTAGAACTCCAAGAGAACCTTACTTTATCAAGTGTTTTACCCACCAAACCTCATTTTATCAAGTTTGTTACACAACAAGTTTTGAAGTGGGGATTTACCTCATAAATTTTAAATTAATTGATTAATTTGCCACTCAACATACCTTAGAGTGGTTCTTAAACTCATCAATTTGTAGTGTCCAAATTTTAGATTTAAATTTGGGAGTTTTATAGTCATCTATTTTCAATACCTTGGATTAAGGTTAAAAAAAGATCTTTTTTTTTTTATGAATTATTTTTGTTTTAATATGATTTTTCCATGAAATCGAAAAGTATATGGTGTGGATTGTCAATTTTATAAAACTTGTGGGCCCAGAGACCCTTAGTAAGTTTTGAAGTCTTATTAAATAAGTCATGCTAGTCTGATCAATAAAGTAAAGGTTTGCTCGTTAATAAACTTGATAAAGTAAGGGAGCTTTTGTAATAAAATTGCAACAAATAGATCTGCCGGTAAATCTCTCTTCTTTTATTGTAGAATACATATTTGTCAATTGTCATTAATTGTGCCAGGCACTCACACAATAAAAAATAAAAAATCAAGAATCAAGAATCAAGAAAAAAAAAAGGAGTATAGTAAGAATTGAATTTGACAATCGAAAGATACATTTCTCTCTCTCTCTCTCTCTCTCTCTCTCTCTCTCTATATATATATATATATAATATATATATATATATTATATATATATATAGATACACATATTGTACAAATACAATAGACGAATTTGATACCGTCTCTCTCCACGTGTCTATTTATCTCTCTACTGATTAAATTTTTTTTATTTTTAATGAATGATTATCATTGGTACTTAGACCTTGGAGAGCATAATAACAACAACCCTCTTTTAATCTTAAAAACTTGTATCATTGGTCATATACTTGTAATCTTAATTGTTAATGATAAATTAGAAAATAATTAAATCGTGAAATATTATTAGGACTTTCAGGATTTCAATTCATATCTTGATTAAATATATTTAAATCACAATTTTTTCCCTTCCCATATGCTTTTTATTGGAAAGTGTTAGATATTTATTTGTGTTAAAAATATAATTATAACTATTTTATTTTTCTTTTTTATTATATAAATTTAGATAGATTTAGTTCATAATTGATCCTCCTGTTCAACTACTTCAACCATTTCCGAACACCTCATACTATTCTCAAGACATGTGAGGGTTCAATCATTTGATTTCTTGCCCGTTGGACCATGTTGTTGATTCTCTTTGTTGTCTTCTTATTTTGGACGATCGGTAGTTTCACCTATTTCAGATTCACTAAAACATTTTATATGATAATGTTCCTTTCATGAAGTGGATAGGTTGGAAGTGGTACCCACTATCTTAAATATAAATGGTCAACAAAATGGACAATTCAGATATAATATGAGTGCGAAAATCATTTTTTATGGGCTCTCATGTCAAGCGGTGGTTGGGCCATTTACGATTACTTCAACTTTAAAAACATGGTCTAATGTGAGGGATGTAGGTTACAAGATTTTAATAATTAAAAAATATATATATTTTTATCATTGGATTTTAATTTGAAATTCAAGAGATAATTTTTCACCATTGTAATTTCAAATTAATTTGAAATAAATAAAATTTATTTTACTTGTTTTAAATCTGGTCTAGGAATGAATTTTGGATGGTTATAGGTTTTTTACAAAAAAAATTGCCAATCCATATCAATCCAACAATTAAGATCTTAGTAAGTTAGATCATTTTCTATTATTTTATAAGAGAAGACGTAAGGTCAATGGACATCATCCCAAATATTCACCAAAACATGAAGGGATATGTTAAAAATCATCTAAAATTGGACCAGTCATTTCACAAATCCAGTTGGGTCATCGGTCATACTGGTTGAACCGACTGAAACCAAATGGTCCAATTCATTTTTCTAAAATTGGTTTTTTCAATTGACTCAATCCGTAGAAACTAAAGTGTCTGGTCCAACTTGACTCGATTTTTAAAACATTGGATTGTACTCTTATTGAATCGGGTTCTTGTAAGATCTCAATATTTTGATTTAAAACCAATCTAATAACAATCAAATCGGATTTGAATTGAATTAAATTCAATTTGACATACAAGAACTAAATAATTTTTTTCTATAAAATAAAAGGAATGTTAATGTAGAACTCTTAAAAACTACAAAGGAGTGTTGCACCAACACTCTCCTACTAAGTGATGACTAGTCATTTAAGGTTTATTAAGTAATGTAGATCCCATATGTTTTTAAATTGCTTAATGCCCCTTTACCTTCGTCATCTCTCATAGGCTAATTGAAAATGACCTAAAATCTCTTGATTTTTCTTTCTAAAATCAGTTATTTAACCTCTTGAACTTTGAATTGGATGATGTGATGGTGATGACAATTATTATGATAATGTTGTAATTGATTATAATTATGTAATTGTATGGATAAACATTTCATCGAACTATAATTTTTTATAATGCCCACTTTATTGTATTTCCTCTTCTCCCCCTTCAACTTCATTGTCTTCACTCTCCTTTCTTTTTTCAATAATACCCCTCTAACTTTATTATCTTTCATCTTTTACCCCTTTAACCTTTAAAAAGGATTCCCGTGTTATTGGCATGGACAAACTCTAGTATACATAAACAAAATATATAATATAATTTATATACTTACGCAAATTTACTAGATTAGATCCTTATCAAAATCCAAATATGAAGGTACCACACAGTAATAGATTGAGTTTTGGGTCTAATCCTATCTACTTAGTTTTCAAGACCCTCGTTAGCAATTCTAAATACGACAAAATTCGTTTCGTGAAAAATTCGAGTTCTATTTGATTTTGGATTGCAAAAATTTGGTTTAAAATTCGGCAAAAAATTCAATAAATAGAAAATATGTGACATATGTTTCATACATGTATTATCCATTCCATTTCAAAAATTCGAAAACCAAAAATCCGTTTATATGATAGTGATGGTGATGATGAAATTGGTGATGTTAATGTTAATTGTGAAGGTGATGATGGATATAATGAGGACAATGAGGTTATGTCACGCCCAGAAATTTCAACACGAATCTCAATGACTCGTCAATTAAAATCTCGAGGTATGAGGTAAACATACACACAACCTGATAAAATAATCATAGATAAATATATCTAAGAAATGAAATTCCACGCAGAGGAACAACAAATATAACTAACATTTATACATATCTAGAGTAAGCGGAAGTTATCATCAAACACAGACATAATCCAATCCTCAATCTCATAATATATTGGATTACAAAAATTCTTAAACTAACATGTTTCTTATTTACAATCAAAAGCCGCTAAGATCCTTTACTAATCTTTAAATAGACGACAACGACATAACATCGACCTGATCCTCCTCAAGGACCTTCTCGAATGACTTCTCAATGAAAGACTCCTCAAAAGTTGAAAAATCTGAAAAGGTGAAGGATATGGTGAGTAACAGGAGAATGTTACTTAGTAAGTTGAACGTCGTCTAACAACGAGTCATACGTGCACGAGTAAACACCTTAACAATTAAATAATGCAAATTTTCATAATGTAACATACGATAAATGTCTAAGCATAATCAATAAATAGTTGTAATAAACTTTAATCTATCATTTTTATCATTTAAAATAATACATACAACTTTCAAATAGAAAACATCTATTCAACATTTCAAAATAAAGAAAATATACATAATACGAACACGACGGTGTAGTCGATAAGAGAATAGAGGAACACGCCGATATAACCGTCTCGACTATGATAATTCGATATTCTAGACTTCCAATCCGACGTGGAATCCCATCATTATAATCTAATTTTGTTACTAGTCTAGCATATCACGTTTGGATGATCATTTATCTGGCTCAGACTAGCTATTGACCAAAAATCCAATACTAAGTTCAACTAATGGTGAGGCCAACCGTTTGACGATTATAAACTAATAATGATCACTAACTAGCCCAGGAGACCCCTCACATCAAAGCCTATCAAGAGGTAATCCATGTGAATCCTGCTTACTTCTACCATATATAAAGACGGCTTCTGCACACAACGTTCCCCAAGAAATAAGTAGGAGAAATTTTCAGATCTTAGAAGTTGTAATATGCTATAAGGTATCACATACTATCGAAAAACATATGACATCTAACGCTATTCTAGATTAACTTGCTGCTTCCGGAAACACAACAACGAGTCAATCTTTATGAATTTTCTATGAACCTTTTCTAGCAAATAAAATAGTTTGTTTTGTAATATATACTAATTTTTTTTATCGAAAATACAAGTAGAGTTTGGTAGTGCTATCTAGAAGCATCCATCTGTCATTTCCATCATTCATTTATTCTATCCATCTATCTATCTATGACGTCTTACGTGTCATGACCACTATGTATAACTGGATGCACTGTCCCATCAATCAGTCGAGAACATATGTTCTCTCTATCCATCCATCAATAAATTGATCAATCCATCACCTAACTTCATGCATATCAATCAAAGTAGTTTTGTTTTTATTCGAGACCCATAGAATATCAACCAATTCCATTCAATGGTTTTGGTTGAGTAAAAAAACTCGAAAAATATGATATAGCCATAAGACGTAAAACCTGAAAAATTGTGAAAATTTAGTGAAGTGTTGGAAAAAGTAATTTTTCAAAGTTGTCAAAATTGAAAACGGGTATTTGTAAATAAAAATCATCGACAACATGAGAAATACCATGTAACTTTTATAGCTTAATTCAAAAAATACTAAAGCTATCAAATTTTGAAAATTGAGCAAAAACGTCGAAATTTACGTTTTATTCTTGAAATCAAAAATCACATTTTGAAACGATGAGATTTGGATCTTAAAACTATTCTCAAAATTTCTAAATGGGGGGTAAAACCCTAATTTCATTAAAGAACTTAAAGTAAATTGATATTTACTTAAATGTTTTTAATGAAATAGTGTTTTTAGTGTGTATACCTTCACAACACCAAAGAAATTTGTTGGAAAATTTTCTAACAAATTATTACAAAATTGGTGGGACCAATTTTTGGACTAACAAGACCCGATGAGACCTGTCTATGGGGTTGGTGGGACTGGTAGCAAGCCAAAAATCGTTCATTTTCTATCGATTTTATTGATTTTTGCTCCGAAAATTAAAATTACTTGTTTCTTTGGTAAACCATTGAAAACTATGGATAATTGAAACTCTAGACACTTAAAACCTCATCAATATTCCAATGAAATGAAATCTACTCGATGGAAACCTAAAACTATGTTTAAATATAATCAAACGTGCATAAGTTTCATCGATAAATGGTACAACAATAATAATATTAATGATTTAAACTATTTTTTATGAAAAATTTCCTACAACTAGTGGGTAAAAGGGGAGGTATCTTACCTCGGGATATTTTTGACGGTTAAATGAAGTTTAGGATCGCCTCCGACCAATCTCAAAATTTTTACTCCGGCGAAAATTGAAAATCTTTACATCCAAATGTAGTCCTTGATGACGTGTACGACTTTCTTAAAGCAAAGCTCAGATTGTTCTAGTTCGACGCAGATCTGAGTTGCAAAGATCAAAGAAAACTAAGATTGAGTTTTATTTGGAGAGAAGAATAAGAAAAATCATATTTTTCTTTAGTTTTTTTATATTTAAACTTAAGTGGGGATGTAAGTGTCATTTTAGAAATTATTCTTCTTGAATGCCGATTTGGATATTCTTATATTCTATTTTGGTTGATTTTTTGACACAAACCTAATGGTGAAATCAGATTGCTGAAATTATGTCTCTAAATTAACTTTTTACCTATTAGGTAAAAGTTGACACGAAACTCGAGGACTCGATAATTTTTTTGTTCGACTTCTGATTAAAACATGCTTACAGTCTAAAGTATATTTTTTGACCCTTCTGAATCTATTGGCGAATTTAGTTTATCTCAAATATTTGAAATTAAGGATTCATACTTTTAAATCAACGTTACAATCTACAATTATTTCCTCAAGATGTGTGTTAATATTTTCAAATCATTACATCTTCCCCCCTTTAATAAGAATTTCGTCTTTGAAATTAAACATACCTCAATCTAAGAATAAGTCTAGAAATCGAGTTCACATCTCCGTTTTTTTCTTCTAGGTCACTTCCTTGGCATTGTGATGTCTCCAAAACATTGTCACCAATGGGATAGCTCGCGATCTCAACATCTTTCCTTATAGTCAAAAATCTACACTGGTCCTTGCTCATATGATATGTCTTCCTCTAAATTCAAAGACTACCAATCAATAACATAGGACAGATCTGATTCATACTTCCTCAACATCGATACATGAAATATACTATGAACCCTTTCCAATTGAGCTGTTAATGCCAACTTGTATGCAACCGTGCCAACTCTGTCTATAATCTCAAACGGCTCTACATACATCGGCTTCAGTTTGCCCTTAATGCCAAACCTACTGATTCCCCTCTTAAGAGAAATCTTCAAAAACACAAAGTCACCGACCACAAACTCTAACGATGGTATGCATAACTTTTCTGTCTACTCTTTGCTACCCACAACCTCTCTCAAATGGTCCTAATCTTCTCAGTAATTTCTGAGACGATGTTGGATATCCCCAACTTCTGCCCAACAATTCAACGATCTGCACGACCTACCATACAATGCTTCAAATCGTGCCATACCTATACTGAATTGTTAACAATTATTATAGGCAAATTCGACTAATGCTAAGTGATTATTCCAATTACCTCCAAAGTCTAGTACACAAGCCCTCAACATGTCTTTCAATATTTGAATAATACGTTTTGACTATCCATCAATCTGTGGGTGGAATACAATACTCATCTTCAACTTCGTACCAAAAGCAACTTGAAAACTTTGCTAGAATTGAGATGTAAAGCGTGAATTCCTATCAAATACAAAAGAAACTGGGATTCCATGTAACTTCACAATCTCTGAGACATAAATCCTACTCAACCTATCAATAGTATAGGTCATCTTGATCGGTAGAAAATGAATAGATTTAGTAAGTCTATCCACAATCACCCAAACTATATCAATCCCATCACTGACTTTCGACAACCACAAACAAAATCCATAGTCACGTGCTCCCATTTCCATTTTGGAATAGGGAATGGTTGTAACAACCTTGTAGGCCTTCTATACTCAGCCTTCACTTGCTGACATGTCATACAATGACTCACATACTGGGTAATATGATTTTTCATCCCTGACACAAAAAATTTCTCTTCATGTCCTGATACATGTTGGTACTCCATGGATGAATAGAAAAATATGACTTATGGGCTTCATCTATTATGCTCTTCTTCAACAAAGCGTCGCGAAGAACCCAAAGTCTGCTCTTGAACCGTATTTTACCATCTTCATGAATTCTCCAACTCTGATTGCTAAAGTCCTATGTTTTCTTTTGATACCCTTCCAATACCGTATCCATCTTCTGGGCTTCAATAACTGTCTCAACGATCTGGGGTTGTACTCTTATCTAAGCTACATAGAATTTATGCTCGTCTGTTTCTAAGGGAATGTTGAATGCGTAATCAATTGTAATTTTTAGCATTTTCCATTCTTCAATCCTTATGTGAGTAAACACCCCATCTTTCTTATGACTTAACGCATCTATTACTACATTAACCTTACAAGGGTGGTAATGCAATGCAAAGTTGTAGTCCTTTAGGTACTCCATCTACCGTCTTTGCCTCATGTTCAAGTATTTCTGTGAGAACAAATACTTGAGGTTCTTATGATCTAAATATACTTCGAATGTCTCCCCATACAAGTAGTGTCTCCAAATCTTGAGTGCATGCATTACAGTCGCCAGCTCTAAATCATGAGTTGGATAGTTCTTCTCGTGGATCTTCAACTATCTCGATGCGTAAACAATTACCCGATCTCCCTGCATTAGTACAAACTCAAGTCCCATATAAGAAGCATCCGCATAAATGACATATTTCTTTCGTGGCCTAGAGACTATCAAAACTGGTGTCATAGTTAGTTGAGTCTTCAACTCTTGGAATGTTGTCTTACAACCATTTGTCCATTCAAACTTGACCCCCTTTTGAGTTAATTTTGTTAATGATGAAGTTATCTTGGAGAAGCCTTCTACAAACCTACGGTAGTATTTCACAAATTCGAGAAAACTCCTAATCTCAGTAATAGTAATCGATCTCTACTAGTTCATATATGTTTCGATCTTCGACGGGTCCACAAATATCTTACTCTTAAAAACTATGTGACCTAAGAATTTCACTTCATCTAACCAGAATTCACACTAGGAGAATTTCGCATAAAGCTTCTCCTCACGCAATCTATGAAGTGTGATACTTAAATGATCCTCATGTTCAAATTTCATTTTCGAATAAATCAAAATATCATCAATGAAGACGATAATGAAGACATTCAAAAAATCCCAAAATACTTGCTACATAAGATCCATAAATACTACAGGTGCATTAGTCAAGCCGAAAGGCATTACTAGGTACTAAAAGTGCCCTAATTGTGTTTGGAATGTTGTCTTCAAAATATCCTCCTCTTTGATCCTTAACTGGTGGTATCTCGATCTTAGATCAATTTTAGAAAAGTATTTTGCACTTCTCAATTGATCAAATAGATCATCAATCAAGGGAAGCAGATATTTATTCTTTATAATCACTTGGTTCAGTTTTCGATAATCAACGCACAACCTCATTGACCCATTTTTTTTCTTCACAAATAAAACTGGAGTACCCTAAAGCGAACTGTTTAGACAAATGAAACCCAAACACGTCAATTCTTTCAACTAACTTTTCAACTCCTTCTTTTCCATTGGAACCATTCGATAAGGTGGAATCGATATGGGTCTAGTTCCTAGAATTAGTTTGATTGAAAAATCAATCTTCCTGATTAGAGGTAACCTAGGTAATTCTTCAAGAAAGACATCGGGATAGTCACATACTATTCAAATTGCCTCCACCTTTAGTGATTCTTCTTTTGTTTTACTAACGATAACATTCTTACCATACAATCTATCCAAATCAACTCCATTATTGGATGGTTCTATCATTCAAATTACACAATTCTGAATTCCCTTGAACTTGAATTTGAACTTTGACTGTCCCGACACACCAAACCTAACTGTCTTCGCATAAAAATCTATAACTGCATGGTACACTGCTTACCAGTTCATGCCTAAAATGATGTCGAAATCTTGAAGTTCTAAAACCATCAAGTCCAGTTCAAATGAATTATATCCTATCTTGAGAATACATGCAATACATATAAGATGTGGCATTGTTTTATTTCCTAGAGGAGTCAATAGTGAAAATGTCCTATTTGTGTCCGTTGTGGATAGTTCTAACTTTTCTACCATGCTAGACGATATAAATGAATGTGTGGAACTCGAATCAATCAAAACATGTGCTAAAAAATTGTGTAACATGATTATACCTTTCATGACATTCTCTGAAGTTGTAGTAGTATCAGCCTGTGTCATAACATAAACCTTAGCCCGGGTTATCGAGTCACGTGTCTATTGGAGGATTTTGGGGCACTATCTTCCCAGATGTCCCAACTCTCTACACTCATAACATCTGATCGACTCCCTACTAGCTTGACTTGTAGGTGCCTTTGGTGATGATAGTGGGGGTTTGGCAGTTTGAACTCAAGGCCTCGAAATCAGTCTCTGGCTTATAGTCATCTAACTCTATAATTGGGTAGTCAGACTTTTGTCCCGTACTGGTAATGCTGCCCTCCGTGGGTATAGGCCTACAAATACTGGGGTTCGAAAACTAATCTAACCTTATGGTTAAATGGCCCACTGCTACCTGGAACTACTGGGCCTATAAATCATCTGCTTCTTAGCTAATAGGGGTACTGTTCTCATCCCAACATTTTGCTCATGGATGAGCTCATTTGTTCACTCTAGCCTTTGGGCTCTCGTGACCACCTCGGAGTAGTTAGTAACCCCGAAGGCTGCCATCCTATTCCTGAAGGTGATTTTCAATCCTCTAACAAATTTCTCTGCTTTCATCTGATTAGTGAAAATCAACTTGGGAGCATAATAAGCCAATTGCGTAAAGTGGAACTCATACTGTTTCATTGTCATATTACCTTGTGCTAACCGATCAAACTCCATCGTATTTCTGTCTTTGAAACTAGCGGGAACATACTTCTTTAGGAACGTTCTCTGAAAGATCGTCCAACTGTTCTGAATTTTAGGTTGATTGTCTTTCACCGAAGTACACCAATGTGTTGCACTCCTCTGAAACATGAAAGAGGCACATAAGACCTTAACACTCCATGGTGCATAAGTATATGTTAGACTCCTTTAACCATTCTTCAGCCATGTTGGGGTCTGCAACTCCATCAAAGTTGGGTGGCCTCATACTCCTATATACTCTCAGAAGAGCACTATCATGACCCTGATATGGTGGTTGCACCGAATGCATATGTTTCGATATCTGTGCTAGTGCTGGTAGAAGTATACCTGAAAGCGCCCTCGATCCGCGGGGTGCGCGGATCCGCTTTTGACCCTTGAGGTTTGGGAGTCGCCACCTAGTTATTACGGTCTAGGAACCGATCAATGACTCTAAACGGATAAAAACTAATCTAAAACAAAAAAAAACTGAATTCGGGGATCAAGTTACGGGGTTGGAAGGTGTTAGGCACCAACCCCGCCCGGCCACAGCCGGTCTCTACTAAATTCCCAAGTAAATTACATTGCTAAAACCTAGATAAGAAAATAAATAAAAATAAAAGGTTTACCTTTCCGATGGCAAGGACTTGGTTCCCTCAGATCTGACAAAAAGAACTCCTTGTACCGTGCTCCCTTGCTTCGTTCTGCTTCGGATTTGACTTCGGATCTCCGAGGCAAGGTATCTCCTTGTTTTTGAATCTGAACTCTTCAAGTTTGTTGCGGATTTGGGGGTGTTTTTAGAAGGCTTTTGGGTTATTTTCTAGACTAAAATTGAAGGAGGGATGTTAGCTAAGGAGTTGGGGCTCCAAAACTAGGGTTTATGGGGGGCTAGGGGAGCTTCTAGACCTACTTCTCTTAGGGTTTATAATTTGATACGAAAATAGGGTGTGAGCACCTCTATTTATAGATATTTTTAGGGGTTGATTTGGATAGAGTTAGTGTTTAATTAGAGATCTTTAATTAGAGTTGTGTTTTAATTTGACTTGTTTTAGGTAGAATTGTGTTTTAATTAGAATTGTTTTAGGTAGAATTATTTTTATGTTAGAATTATTTTAGGTAGAATTATTATTTAATTAGAATTCTATTATGACTTTTGGTCTTATTTGATTGACTTTTAATGTTTTGACTTTAGTCTTAATTGATTGACTTTTATATTTTGACTTCAGTCTTGCTTAATTGACTTTAATTTTGACTTCAGTCTCACTTGATTGACTTTAATACCTTGACTTCAGTCTTTCTTGATTTACTTTTAATTTTGGGAGACCCCCCCTCTAAAATATCTTTAATTCTTTGGACCCCCAAATGGAGGGGTCCTTAAAGAAATATCCACGAACCCTCAACAATTTTACCCGAAAGTCCGATTGATCGATTTTTTAGGTTCAAAATTTTAAATTAATTTCATTAATGTTAATTTAAATTTAATTTTAATGTTTTATTTATTAATTTCGGAATTTTTTATCATGAAAATTGTGAAATTACCGTTTTGCCCCCGGAGAAGACTTTTCACATTTTAAGTCAGTTTTTAATGTTCTAGGATGTTTTAGAATCGGTTTTTCGTAAGGAATTCAATGGAAATATTAGTTTTTGTTATTTATAAAATTTTTTATGTGAAATGGTTGTGAACTTTATGAGGGGCATTTTCGTAATTTTGTCAAATTCTGTTAAAATTGGTGAAATGATTTATTTGATTCCAATTTGTCATTTTATGTGTTCAAATGGGTTTTCCTAAGCGTAACGTAGGCTCTAAGGTTGTTTTGAGGTTAGGGGTATTTTGGTAATTTGGTAATTTTTAGTGATTTTTATCGTGAAGCTTCTTTTTGGTCTGCAATATGATGATTTCTATGTTTCTGGGGTCGTATTTTCCTAGCGTAGCATGATTTCTAAGGTTTTGTCAATTCGAGATACCTCATCTGGATTTCTGAAACAAATCTGGTAACAAAGTAAAGCAATGGAATACACATCCATCATTGGGAATCCTTGCGATCGGGTTGACGAGTTGATTAATCAGGCGGATGCAAAAATGGGGTGTCTACAGATGCCCCTCTTTGGCAGAGGGTTGAAGCAAACTAGATAGCAAATCTATTTTGGTAGATAGTGCGATATCTGAATGCCAAAGCTAGTGACAGTTCATTTTGCAGCCTGATTTAGCAATTTGTCAAGGTGTTCGGATCCTTGAGGGTAAAGCTCTCCCCGAATCAAAAAAGGTGGTCAGGTCCTTGAGCGCAAACTCTCACTGACGGTGTCAGATCCTTGAATTTTAGAGAATTCTCCCTGACTAAAAAATGCAAATGTGCAAGTGTGTGCACTGTGTGAAACTGAGTAAAACCTGAGCATAAATTTAGCATAATCTGAGTATAAACTGAGCATAATTTGAATATAAACTGAGCATAATTTGAATATAATCTGAACATAGTTCCTGAGCATAGTTCCGAGAAAACCCTCGGCGGTATCTGAGCATAATTCCGAGAAAACCCTCGGCGGTATCTGAGCATAGTTCCGAGAAAACCCTCGGCGGTATCTGAGCATAATTCCGAGAAAACCTCGGCGGTATCTGAGCATAGTTCCGAGAAAACCCTCGGCGGTATCTGAGCAATTCCGAGAAAAACCCTCGGCGGTATCTGAGCATAGTTCCAAGATAACCCTTGGCGGTATCTGAGCATAGTTCCGAGAAAACCCTCGGCGGCATCTGAGCATAGTTCCAAGATAACCCTTGGCGGTATCTGAGCATAGTTCCGAGAAAACCCTCGGCGGTATCTGAGCATAGTTCCGAGAAAACCCTCGGCGGTATCTGAGCATATTCCGAGAAAACCCTCGGCGGTATCTGAGCATAATTCCGAGAAAACCCTCGGCGGTATCTGAGCATAGTTCCGAGAAAACCCTCGGCGGTATCTGAGCATAGTTCCGAGAAAACCCTCGGCGGTATCTGAGCATAATTCCGAGAAAAACCCTTGGCGGCAACTGAGCAAAATCCAAGATAACCCTTGGCGGAGACTGAGCAAAATCCAAGATAACCCTTGGCGGCAACTGAGCAAAATCCAGATAACCCTTGGCGGAAACTGAGCAAAATCCAAGATAACCCTTGGCGGCAACTGAGCAAAATCCAAGATAACCCTTGGCGGAGACTGAGCAAAATCCAAGATAACCCTTGGCGGCAACTGAGCAAAATCCAAGGTAACCCTTGGCGGAACTGAGCAAAATCCAAGATAACCCTTGGCGGCAACTGAGCAAAATCCAAGATAACCCTTGGCGGAGACTGAGCAAAATCCAAGATAACCCTTGGCGGCAACTGAGCAAAATCCAAGATAACCCTTGGCGGCAACTGAGCAAAATCCAAGATAACCCTTGGCGGAAACTGAGCAAAATCCAAGTTAACCCTTGGCGGCAACTGAGCAAAATCCAAGATAACCCTTGGCGGAAACAAAACTAGCAATCCAAGATAACCCTTGGCGGAGACTGAGCAAAATCCAAGATAACCCTTGGCTGGTAGAGGGATGAATGAATTTTGGGAAAGAATGAACGAATTTGGAGAAAACCGATTAGAACAAACCGGAGAATAAATCTGGAAGATAATGAATCTTGAGGAGAAATGATTGATTCCAAGAATGATTGAATCTGGAAAAGAATCTGAAGACTGAAAGAATGTTATATCTCCTATGTGAGATCCGAAATGCTTTTGTTTGAACCTCAAGGATTTATCAAAAAATTTTAAAACCTGAATTTTTATTTCTTTCGAACCTCAAGAGTTTTTTGAAAAACTGTTATCAAGAGGGTTACCTTAAATTTGGGGTTGTCATTATCTCTTAGGATTAACACTGCTCAAAAGCAAAATGCCTCTAGTTCGACAATGACCATGGCCTTGAAAATAATTGAACACATAATAAAAAAAATGCCCCTAGTATAAGGGGGAAAAGTTACATTAAAAAAAGAAAGAAAATGCCCCTTGTATGAAGGTTTGAAATAATTGATTACCACAAGCGCAATAAAGACTCAACTTTTTAATTTTGATTAATTTTATTGAAGGTTTTGAGTCAGGCTCAAGAGTACAAAATTATTTCCTTTCGAGACTCATCATAGAATTAACCTTTATCTCCCTTGGTTCACTTAGGGAAGTAAACATTTTCAAATCGATCATAGACAAGATACTTGTGGCTTCTGAGTCTATGCCTGGCTTAAGCTAAGTATTGAACTTGGTTATTCGGACTTCTAATGTTTCAGCTCGGACCGCTCTCAGCTTGGGATCTTTTTCTGTTTTTCTTTATTGCTCTAATTTTTGCCTAGATCGCCTTTTCAGGTTTTCAATCCAGCGAGCTTGCTCTAGTTTTTGCCTAGATCGCCTTTTCAGGTTTTCGATCTAGCGAGCTCTTTTTTTCTTTGCTCTGATTGTTGCCAAAGTTGTCCTTTCAGATTTTCAACCTTGCGAGCTTGCCTTAATTTTTGTCTAAGTCGCCCTTTTCGGGTTTTCAACTTAGCAGGCTTCATCATTTTTTATCTTTTTCTTCTCTTCTGAACTTCTGGAGTTGCTGTATAATCATGCTTTGCTATCTTCCTTGACTTCTCGCACGGTACTTAGGAGGACTTTCATGAGTAAGCTTAGGACTGGGTATAAAAAGAAAAGGATTTTGAGGCTCAAAAACCCAAATGCCCCTTGTGTGGCATTTCCTTTTAAGTTATTTCTTTTTCTTTAAATTTTTTTTCCCACTTTGAATTTCTTTTTCTTTTGAATTTTCTTTGATTTTTTGATTTTTTGTGTGGGGAAATAGATTTTTTTTATTGATGTGGTCGGGCCTGAAGTAATTTCTCAGGTTGCCTACGTACCCCAACATTTTGGGATCAGACCAAAACGTAGTTCAAATTTCCCTCCCCTAGGTTAGGTAATCGGGCTAAGAAAGAAAAAAGGCATAATTTTTCTTTTTGAAAAGGCTGCAAAGGGCTGAGAACGGAGATATTGAACTGGGTTGCAGGAAAATTGATTCGGTCAAAGATGGCCTCCTTAAATGTAGTACCGTTTGATCTGGTCAAGGTTAGTTGACTCTGGTAGTTCACTTCCACCATGATCTTGAAGTCTGACGACTTTTCCAGACAGTATTTCCTTAATGAATGAATTTCCCCAATTGGGTTCAGACTTTCTCCTATAGTCGAGGAGGAGTGTTCAATTTTTTTTTGAAGTCTGATAGTTAAATCCTTGACTTGTAAATGATGAGCTTTGACTTTTTTGTCAAATGCACGGGTGACTCTTCTTAGATAAGCTTGCACATGGTACAGGGCTTTAACTCGTTTTCTTCGATCAAATTTAACTCTTCATACCGTTGGCGAACCCAGTCTGCTTCTGACAACTGATTTTCCATCAAGACCTTGAATATAGGATTTCCAATTTAACTAGCAAAACTGCTTCCATATCATATACTAGAGAGTAGGGAATAGCTCCAATAGAGGACTGTATTGAAGTATGATGTGCCCCTAGTGTGAATGGTAATTTTTCTAACTAATCCCAGTGTGATTAACACATTTTCTTGATGATTATCTTGTAACTCTCACGAGCTGCTTCAACTGCTCCATTAATCTGAGGACGGTAGAGTGATGATCTGCAATGTCGGATTTTGAACTTTGTACACAGAATAATGACTTATACTTTGAAGTACGACCATTATCAAAGATCAGTTCAAAAGGTATCCTCATATCGACTGATAATATGTGATTTGCAACTCAAGATGTAGTAAGGATAGTGCTGATACATTTTATAAAATCTTCTTTGATTCCATCGATATAGACGAGTATCTATTCCGTGTTGAACAACACCCAAGCTTATACCTAACATACCCTCATATGATCACACGAACAAGTCTTTTGAAATTTCTGAAAAAATTCATTATCCCCTTGTGTTCTTCTAGAGATAAGATGGTTTCTATTTGAATCTCTTTAGGAATTTATTTCTGTTCCGAGGTCAATGACCTTTGCTTTCTTGAGCCCGACTCTTATCTTCTTGCTCAGGAGAAAAATCTATCCTTGAAGGCAGATTAGTAGTTAATTCGTTAATGCGCTCGAGGTATTCAAAAATTTCCTTTATCCGATCAATTTCAGATGGGGAAACAGACACCTCTATAGACTCGATGAACTAACTTGACTCAATAGGAAAGAGTAGACTCAATATAAGGGAGACATGACCTTGCTGGAAAAAAGGACTCAAGCTAACCCAAATGACTCATGAAAACTTAAGACAAGTACCCACACGAGTTTGATTAGGACTGAGGACTGAGATATTGCTTCTAACCGATAGGATTGAAGCACTATGATTTTCAAAGAACAATTGGATGATGTTGAGAAATTTTGAGGTCATTTCTGACTGTTGACTTGATATTGACGTTTACTCTAACTGATCGGATTTACAACCCTACCTAGACGATGGACGATTGAGCTTAGATACAATGATAACCCTTAAACCTCTTTGAAGATGAATTTAACCAATTTCAGTGTCACCCCCTTGATAACATTTTAAATGATCCCTGAGATTTTATTGAATTTTGTGCACCAATCCATTAAAAAGTTCATCCATTTAATGATTATTCAGAAGAAAAATAATTTTACTGCACTCTTGAAAAATATTGACAAATAATGTTTTCATTGAATAACAACTTCAAACATATTTCAATAATTTTTCATGCAAATATATATCTTTTGTAAATCATTTTTCCTTCATTTTCTTTTCTTTTGGAAAATATTTTCTTCTGGAAAACATTTTTTCTTTGAAAAATAGTTTTTATTTGGAAAACATTTTCTCTTGGAAAATCTTGTTCTTATGGAAAACATTTTCTAGAAAATATTTTTTCCTTATAAAACATTCTTCTAGAGAATAACACTTTTTCTGGAAAACACTTCTTTTGGAAAACATTTTGTCTGGATAACACTTTTTCGTAAACCATTTTTCTTCTTTGAAAATTTGACTTCTATTTAAATGGCCCAGCCCACCATGATTGTTGGATCGGGATGGACTGGGTCATTATTGTAAAAAAAATGGATTCTTTATTGGGTCGGTGCACCCATTTTGATTTTCAAAAATAATATTTTTAATCCTTGAGGACAATCATACACTCTGATCTCACCATTCACATCACTCACATACATTCATCAATCACATGCATTCACTCAATAAACAACCCGGGAACACCCACGATAAGTTCGAGTCGTGACCTACTGGGAAGGTTTCTAGACTCTAAGCTTACTACGTGCAATGCATTTTTATCTGGCCACCCTTGCCCAAGCACACCTATATACCTTTCGATACGTGGTGACTTGGTTTGATATACCGTATAGGTGATAATCTAAAACCTCAATTCACTTCTCTGAAGCCAAAAACAGCCAGTTTGATCTCCAGTTGAGAGGTGGCGCACAATGCTGAGCAAGGGCCCACTTAAATACCTCTCGTCTAGAATAGACGTAGTCTATCCCCCTCGTACAGTAGGGTACAGCGGGGCAAGATCTTGCTTAGGCACCGGTTTTGACCAAGAAGTGCAATTGATATACTTAGATTACCTTTTATACCTACGGGTACGAGTCAAGAGTTGTAGCTTTCATAAATGGTTTGGCATCCCACGGGGGGACCGACCACGTACTAGTACTACGTTGGCAATCGAGACATGTGACTGTGTGGCTCACAATAGGACAAAGGCTCAGGTCGCTCCAGCCTGGGTGCATCAACATACTTCTCAGAATCACCTGATCAGACGGTATTGATGCCCCAGTTTGATATACCCTAAGGTACGTGACTGGAGTTGTGGGTTTCATGAATGACGTCGCATCTCCGAAGAGACCGGGCCACGCACTAGTGCCACGTTGGCTAAATGGGACGTGTAAGTGCTCAAAACAGTAAACGTGCATGTGGTGTGTGCAAAACAGGGTGGGGTGTGCCCGGGGCCTTTTTTCAAACACGTGGGCCCATGGGTCAGATCAAATCATAAAATATGGATATTAGAAAAAATATGATCATAAAGCATAACTATCCAAAACAATCAAGATCAAGATTAAAGCATGCATATCAAAAATATATATCAATCAAGATCATGGCATGTTAGATAGGCAATCAATCAGGAATAATCAATCGAATCCTAGCACAATTATTTTGATGGTCCAATCAAAAAAATTATTTTGGATGACCTTAAACAAGTCGAGATTTCTATGAACATTGAATTGATGGTAGAACGATCATCATAAGGATTGATGTACCCCTTTTTTTTTTTTAAACAAATTGATTTTTTTTTTCCACGTGGAGAGGTCCATAACAAATTACCTAAGAAACTTTGGGGTAAGAAATCGGCTAGCTTGAGTAATTCAATAAGATTTCAAAATTTTGCTAAGGGTCATCAAATTAACGTGGTTCATCATGTCAGTAATCCAATATCACAACCTTGTAGATTTTGATGGAAAAGTTTGGATCCGAAAATAGAAATCACAATACTCTTTTTTTTTTTTTTTAGCTTTGATCCAAGGTTTTGGAAATGAACGGCTATGAAATCAAATTTAAAGTCAACATTTAAAATGAAAATTAATTTTTAAGAATTCCTTTGAAAAAATATATATAGATATTTATTTTAAAATTCTCAGAATTTCATTCACCACAAGCATGTGGTAATGGATCACTTTTTCGAATGCCACGTGGCAAGGTCAATGACCGTTAGTAAGGAATGAACCTTGCTAAGCTAGTAAAACTAGCCCCCCCAAACAAATTATAAAACAAAACATTTTTTTTTTTTTTATGTTGCTGCCAGCAACATTCACAATCCAACTCACATGTTTTTGTTTTATTGTTGCCACAGCCACAATGCTCATAACTCACAACTCACAATGTATGACTCTTGAGTCATGACTCATATTTCTATGCTTGCCACCGTGAGACACAATTACTTATTTTTAGTATTGTTTGGCAGCAACCACTCACACTTGAGTTATCTTTTTACCTTTACTTTTAATCAACCAAAACAACAAAAAATTTGTTTTCAAAGTGCTAAAGGGGCAACAAAGGAGAAGCCTCTCTCTTCTTCGTCTCTCTCTCTCTCTCCTTATCAAATAATTTATTAGATTTCTCTATAATTTCATCCATAGAAGAAGAAATCTGATGAATCTCAAACTCTGTACATGCTTCTGTAAAGCCACCAGCACGTGTGGGCTTGAGCTTTTGAAATGTACGTGCGCTACCAGCATCACAAGTGTGGCTGACCAACCAAATCACTTGTAGAGTTCAGGCTTCAATACCCCAACATAAGGCAAGTTCGGGGAAGAAAGATTCGTAAAAACCTTTCCAATCAAAACATCAAACACCAAAAATGATTCTGCGATTTGATCGAGCAAACCAAATACAAACGAACACAGCAACAATGTTCGACCAAAATGGATCAATCTGGAACGTCTCTGTATTCGTTTTAAGCATCAATGGATTTTTAACAAAAACAAAGATGTGTTCGATTCAAGCCCAACCGATTTAATAAAACACGAAGATGTCTGTTTTTTTTTTCGATTTGAAACAACTCACCATCTTTTTCGACAGAAAACAAAAAACGGCTAAACTTGAATGGATCTTCAATCGACTGTCAATTGGAAACTTCGTAGCGCCTTATGGAAGAAAAATCGGTTTTTTATGCTAATTATATGTTGATTTCCATCGGCTGAACAGAGAGACCAAATCGGTCTCTAATGAAAAAACGATGAAACCAGGCGCAGACCCTTTTAAGAAGATGATGTGGGAAAAGGAAAACATTAATTTTACTTAAAACACACCACTTATACCAGCGTTGTTGTTGCTGTTAAGGGGGTGTGAAAACTGAAAATAACGTCATTATTTATTGCACACCGACCCAAACAGTACTTGCTATTGACAGAACCTAAAAAAAAAAAAACTAATATATATATTTTTTCAATTTTCCTTTTTGCTGTCAATGGACAGCATGCTAAACTTTTTCTTTTAATAAAAAACAATACATGTTTCCAATCTCACATAAAAACAAAACAAATAAATAAAAAAAAAACAAAACAAAATTCATTGTCCAATCATTATTATTTTCCGATCTCACATTATTTAGAGTCATTCCGAATAGCTCTTGATTAAACCATAAAGATTAACATGTTTGATCGAAGTGCTCCGAGTAGAATCAGATAATTAATGATGTACTAACAAAAATAAAAACAATGCACGAATAATAAAAAGAAACTAACAAAGAATTAAATAAAATAAACTAAAACAAAAAACTAGGTCGTTAGCAATACTCCCATACTTGGGGTTTTTCAAGTCTGATCCTCAATGTCCCCAGTGGAGTCGCCACTGAAAGCGCCCTCGATCCGCGGGGTGCGCGGATCCGCTTTTGACCCTTGAGGTTTAGGAGTCGCCACCTAGTTATTACGGTCTAGGAACCGATCAATGACTCTAAACGGATAAAAACTAATCTAAAACAAAAAAAAACTGAATTCGGGGATCAAGTTACGGGGTTGGAAGGTGTTAGGCACCAACCCCGCCCGGCCACAGCCGGTCTCTACTAAATTCCCAAGTAAATTACATTGCTAAAACCTAGATAAGAAAATAAATAAAAATAAAAGGTTTACCTTTCCGATGGCAAGGACTTGGTTCCCTCAGATCTGACAAAAAGAACTCCTTGTACCGTGCTCCCTTGCTTCGTTCTGCTTCCGGATTTGACTTCGGATCTCCGAGGCAAGGTATCTCCTTGTTTTTGAATCTGAACTCTTCAAGTTTTTTGCGGATTTGGGGGTGTTTTTAGAAGGCTTTTGAGTGTTTTCTAGACTAAAATTGAAGGAGGGATGTTAGCTAAGGAGTTGGGGCTCCAAAACTAGGGTTTATGGGGGGCTAGGGGAGCTTCTAGACCTACTTCTCTTAGGGTTTATAATTTGATACGAAAATAGGGTGTGAGCACCTCTATTTATAGATATTTTTAGGGGTTGATTTGGATAGAGTTAGTGTTTAATTAGAGATCTTTTAATTAGAGTTGTGTTTTAATTTGACTTGTTTTAGGTAGAATTGTGTTTTAATTAGAATTGTTTTAGGTAGAATTATTTTTATGTTAGAATTGTTTTAGGTAGAATTATTATTTAATTAGAATTCTATTATGACTTTTGGTCTTATTTGATTGACTTTTAATGTTTTGACTTTAGTCTTAATTGATTGACTTTTAATATTTTGACTTCAGTCTTGCTTAATTGACTTTAATTTTGACTTCAGTCTCACTTGATTGACTTTAATACCTTGACTTCAGTCTTTCTTGATTTACTTTTAATTTTGGGAGAACCCCCCTCTAAAATATCTTTAATTCTTTGGACCCCCAAATGGAGGGGTCCTTAAAGAAATATCCCACGAACCCTCAACAATTTTACCCGAAAGTCCGATTGATCGATTTTTTAGGTTCAAAATTTTAAATTAATTTCATTAATGTTTAAATTTAATAATTTAATGTTTTATTTATTAATTTCGGAATTTTTTATCATGAAAATTGTGAAATTACCGTTTTGCCCCCGGAGAAGACTTTTCACATTTTAAGTCAGTTTTTAATGTTCTAGGATGTTTTAGAATCGGTTTTTCGTAAGGAATTCAATGGAAATATTAGTTTTTGTTATTTATGAAATTTTTTGTGTGAAATGGTTGTGAACTTTATGAGGGGCATTTTCGTAATTTTGTCAAATTCTGTTAAAATTGGTGAAATGATTTATTTGATTCCATTTGTCATTTTATGTGTTCGAATGGGTTTTCCTAAGCGTAACGTAGGCTCTAAGGTTGTTTTGAGGTTAGGGGTATTTTGGTAATTTGGTAATTTTTAGTGATTTTTATCGTGAAGCTTCTTTTTGGTCTGCAATATGATGATTTCTATGTTTCTGGGGTCGTATTTTCCTAGCGTAGCATGATTTCTAAGGTTTTGTCAATTCGAGATACCTCATCTGGATTTCTGAAACAAATCTGGTAACAAAGTAAAGCAATGGAATACACATCCATCATTGGGAATCCTTGCGATCGGGTTGACGAGTTGATTAATCAGGCGGATGCAAAAATGGGGTGTCTACAATACCATGATCATGTATGTAGTTAAGAGTATGCTCAGTAGGATTTTCTCCTCCCAACATTCCAGTTATCTATCTCATGAAAGCCAGTTGGTATTCTATTAACTTGGCTTGTTTCTCTTCCAATCTTGTCTGGCTTTGAAAATAGTCTTCCATCACTTGGCTTGCCACTCTTCTAATTTTCCTTGATTTTGAGAAAGCGCCATTATAACTTGAACCATAGCCACCATCTCTGTAAACAGTTGAGATGCAACGTCCTGACATCTGTGGGTAGGGGCTTCTTTCTTAGTCTACCTCTGCCTGCCATCTTATACAATATGCAGTTTAAACAATCTTTATAATTTTTCCAAATTCAAAAGACATTTCATCAAAATCTAGGCAGAGTACTAATTATATATTAAGTATTTATGCATTCGAACGTATTTCATTTAATACTACTCAGTCTATTAATTCTTTAAACAACTATCTTTTTGTACTTAATATTTTTAAGGAATTTCCTATTATTCCTGATCCTATTTCCAATCTAGACTCTAATAGACCTTTAGACACAAAAGAGCTCTTACTCTATTCAGAACTAATATTGAGTTTTGATGCCACACTATCATGTCCTGAAAATCCAATACAAATCCCGAAACTCATCAGTCCGAATCTCAAGGTATAAGGTAAACATACACATAATCTGATAGAACAATCATAGACAAACATATCTAAGAAATTAAATTCTACGTAGCAGAATAACTAATATAACTAACATCTATACATATCTAGAGTAAGAGGAAGTTATCGTCAAATACAGACATAATCAAATCCTCAATCTCATAATATATTGGATTATAAAAATTCTTAAACTAACATGTTTCTTATTTACAATCAAAAGTCGCTAAGATCCTTTATTAATCCTCAAATAGATGCGGCGGCAAAACATCGACCTGATCATCCTAAAGGACCTCCTCGAATGACTAGTCAAGGAAAGGATCCTCAAAAGTTGGAAAATATGAAAGGATGAAGGATAGGATGAATAACTAGGAAATGTTATTCAGTAAGAAGAGCGTCGTTATAACAGCGAGTCATACATGCACGAGTAAACACCTTAACAGTTAAATGATACAAGTTTTCATAATGTAACATACAATAAATGTCTAAGTATAATCAATAGTTGTAATAAACTCAAATCTATCATTTCTATCATTTAAAATAGTACATAAACCTTTCAAATGGAAAACATCTATCAACAGTTCAAATTAAAGAAAATATACATAATACAAACACAGTGGTGTAGTCAATAAGAGAGTAGAGGAACACACCGATATAATCACCTCGACTATGGTAATTCAATATTCCATACTTCCAATCCAACGTGGAATCCCATCATTATAATCTGATTTTGTGGTCGATCTAACACACCACTGTTGGATGACCATTTATCCAGTTTAGACTGGCCGCTGACCAAGAATCCAATATTGAGTTTAACTAACGGTGAAGTCGACCGTTTGATGACTATAGACTAATAGTGATCACTAACTAGCTTAGGAGACTCCTCATGTCAAAGCCTATCAAGAGATAATGCATGTGAATCCCGCCTACCTCTACCCTATATAGAGATCGTCTTTTCATATAACGTTCCCTAAGAAATAAGAAAGAGAAATTCCCAGATTTCAAAAACTGTAATATACTCTAAGGTATCTCATACTATCAAAAAACATACGACATCTGACGCTATCCTAGATTAACTTGCTGCTTCCGAAAACACAACAATGAGTCACTCTTTATGGGTTTTCTACGAAATTTTTCTACTAAGCAAAATAGTTTGTTTTGTAATATATACTAATTTCTTTTTATCGAAAATACAAGTAAAGTTTGGTAGTTTTCGCCAGTGACATCTATCTGTCATTTCCATCTATCAATCATTTCATCCATCTATCTATCAATCACATCTTATATGGCATGGTCATAACATAGAACTAGAGGCACTGTCCCATCAATCAATCGAGAACATGCGTTCTCTCTATCCATCCATCAATAAGTCGATCAATTCTTTGGCTAACTTCATACATATCTATCAAAGTAGTTTTACTTTTAAAGTTATTCGAGACCAATAAATATCAAACAATTTTATTTGATGGTTTTGGTTGAGTAGAAAGAACGAAAAACATGATATAGCCATAAGATGTAAAAGTTGGAAAACTGTGAAAATTTGGATAAGTATTGGAAAAAGTAATTTTTCAAAGTTGGCGAAATTAAAAAATAGGTTTTGTAAATAAAGGCCCTCGGCAACATGAGAAATACCATGTAATTTTTATAACTTAATTCAAAGAAATGCAAAACATATCAAATTTTAAAAATTGGGTGAAAACGTCGAAATTTACGTTTTGTTCTTGAAATCCAAAATCATATTTTAATACGATGAGATTTGGATCTTAAAACTATTTTCAAAATTTTCAAATGGGGGTAAAACTTTAATTTTATTAAAGAACTTAAAGTAAATGAATATTTACTTAAATATTTTTAATGAAATGAATGTGCTTTTAGTGTTTATACACCTTTACAACACCAAAGAAATTTGCTGGAAAATGTTCTAACAAAATTATTGTAAAATTGATGGGACTGGTTTTTAGGCTGGCAGGACCCAGTAGGATTGGTTTTTGGGGTCGGTAGGATTAGAAACAAGCCAAAAATCACACATTTTCTCGCGATTTTACTGAGTTTTGTCATGGAAGTTAAAATTACTTATTTTTTTGGTAAACCATTGAAAACTAATGGTTAATTGAAACTCTAAACACTTAAAACCTCATCAATATTCCAATGAAATGAAATCTACTTGATGGAAACCTAAAACTACGCTTAAATCCAATCAAACATGCATAAGTTTCGTCGATTCATCGATAAATGGTGCAACAAGAATAATATTAATGATTTAGACTATTTTCTATGAAAAAATTCCTACAACTAGAGGTAGAAGGGAAGGAATCCTACTTCGGGCTATTTTTTATGGTTAAACGGAGTTTAGGATCTCCTTCAACCAATTTCAAAAAAATTTCTTTGACGAAAATTGAAAATTTTTGTGTCTAAACGTAGTCCTCAATGACGTATACGACTTTCCTTCTTGAGGCAAAACTTGAATTATTCTAGTTCGACATAGATCTGAGTTGCAAAGGCTAAAGAAAACTAGGGCTGAGTTTTATTTGGAGGGAAGAATAAGAAAAATCAAATATTTTTTTTATAGTTTTCTGATATTTATACTTATGTGGGGGCATAAGTGTCATTTCGAAAAGTATTCTTTTCAAATGCCGATTTTGGACATTCTTATATTCTATTTTGGGTGATTTTTTGACATGAACCTAATGGTAAAATCAAATTGCTCAAATTATGTCTCTAAATTAACTTTTTACCTATTGGATAAAAGTGACACGAAACTCAAGGATTTGATAACTTTTTCATTCAACTTCTGATTAAAACATGCTTACAGTCTAAAATATGTTTTTTGATCCTTCTGAATCTATTAACGAAGTTAGTTTAAAAAATTCTTACTAAAGACTTAGGGTAAAAACACTTAGACCTTGTTAGGTTTGTTTTCAATGATAACCGACTTCACCATTGGATTCAAAAAGGTCCAAATATATATTTTTGCCTGTAAGCAAACTTAAATTCAAGTTCAGATGAAAATGTTATGAAATCCTCGAATTCCATGTTGAGTGGGACTCAAAATAGTGAAATTTTGTTAGAGTGAGAATCAAGAAAATTTGACATCACCATTAGGTCTGCAACGAAATTTTATTCAAAATGAAATATTCATTCGTCGAATTCCGAGAAGCTAAGATATCGTCGACCATCAAATTAAATAAAAAATTACAAAGATGCCCTCAGCCTTGCTATAAAAGAAAGTTGAATTTTTTTTAAAGTCATTATCTTCTTCTCCAAAGGATCAAACACCAGTCCACGCTCAATCCAAGGGTTTTGACCCATTCTCATCAAGTTTTATCGCAAACGGGTTCGAGTTGATCGTCGACGAAGATGAATAAATCGTCGGCATCGACGAGCTCCACGTTCTCATCAACTTGGATCTTCATTTTCTTTTCTTTCTTTCTATACCTCATCGAAAATCAGTGAGTGAGTTTGAATACAACCAACTCGGGGTTTCATCTCGCTAGTAGAAGACTCACTTTCTATTGTAGAAGAGTAGGAGAGCGTCGTCGTCGAATGCTTTGCAAGTCCTCGTTCATTTCACACCCAACTCGGCTCAACCTCGACTCTCATGACATCCAACCTTGATTTTCATGCTAGCTCATCACCTTTAATATCCATAAACTTCGATAGGGGACTTTCGATTCTTAGTAGTAACCGTAGTTTTCAAAATATGCACTTAGGAATTTTTATCGAACATGGTTGTATTTGTAAATCGTATAAATTTTTTGTTTGATTTTCAATTCATGATTAGAATTAGGAATTTGATGTGTTTTTATTAAGTTTAAACATTAAATTTGTGGGTGGGTCGAGTGATTTAAAGAACGAAAGAAAAAACCCAAAAAAAAAATCAAAAAATCAAAAGTTCGTGAAATTGTTCAGTGTTGTCGGCAGGAGCTGGTGGTTCCACCTCTACCTGTCGCAGGCTATTCTGGCGGTGCCACCACTAGAATCAAGCTTCTGTCACCGACAGCCACTGTCAGAAATTCTTAATCAAAATTGACTTCTGACCTTTGGGTTGCTCTCCTCATTACTTATATATGTTTTCCCACCCTTTATTTCACTAAAAATATTTAAGTGACATATACTTTAATTTATTTAATAAAATTAAGGTTTTACCCCCCATTTCGGAATAATAAGAATGGTTTCAAGATTCAAATCTCAAAGGATCAAAATTTAAATTTTGATTTCAAGAATAAAACATAAATTTCGACGTTTTTGACAAATTTTCAAAAGTTAATATCTTTCGCGTTACTTTGAATTTGGCAGTAAAAATTATATGGTGTCGAATCTCGTGCTCAAGACTTTCATTTTCAAAAATCTATTTTCAATTATGAGAACTTTAAAAAATTGAATTCTAACACTTAGCCAAATTTTCACCAACTTTTTCAGTTTTGACAGTTTGAGTTCGAATACTTATTGGGACCCCGTTTTAACAAAAAATTGATAATTTTTCGATTGAATGATCAAAGTGAATTTGAAAGCTTGAAAAAGAAAGGTTTGGTTTGAAAAGATGAAAAGTAAAAAAATTGAAAGAATGGATAAAGGATGAAATGGTAAAATATCAAAATCACACTCGAGGGGTGATGTCTGCATTTTACATTGTATGTTGTGTGTAGGTTGGTGAAGGGATATCTAGGGATAATGATTGATTGCATGTTTTTTTAATTTCTGTTAGTGCAGAGGCACTGAATTCTGTTATTTAGTTTAGGCTAGGTGGTCATAGTTGCATAGTAGGAAACTGAATATCCATTCTCAACCTTGTATTGTTAATTTCTCTTTTATTTTCAAATAAAAATGACATATATACGTAGTTATTTTGTGAGCTGTTAAAGAGTCTGTGAATGCTTAAAGGGATAGTACGTCATACCATCCAGAGTAGTGTACTATCCTGGGATGTACGGTAGGGACCACCAAGCTCATATGTAGTATGAAACACGTATGAGAGTAGAGTCACAACCAGAATCTAATTCCATTTCATTTTATCTTTTCTAGTAAACTTGTATTGTAAAAGTGGTCATATATGAATGGAGTTGTACATTTTGGGAATTACATGCACGCCTAATAGGCATAGATGAGATGATTAGTCAGTGGTCACTAACAATCTAGAAGTAGTCAAACGTTTTGATACATCGAAAAGAGATCCATTGCTTACGGTTATGTTAAATGACCTGTTTGAGTTGGATAAATCATCATCAAGTACGGTAAGTGCAGCAACTGACCACAAAATCGAGAATTAAAAAAATCAATAAATGTTGTAATATCATGTCCCGACTGGGAGCGATCCAGTTATGAATCCCAACATTCAAATTCTACTAATTCATCATTATGTAATGTGTACCTGTTGTTCTATTTTGAATTATAAACTAAAAAGCATGTCTACTATTTCAATGTTGTCAATTATATTTATATAAGAATGAAAATGTATAATGAGTATGGATGACTAATGTTATGTGGAACTTTAAACTGTCTAGTTGCTCATCCCTAGCTATATGTATTAGTTAATCATAATTTAATTTGTAAAGCTTGCATGTTTTAAAATGATGTTATTAGTAGGAATTGTTTGTGAACCTACTAGGCAACCATTGTTACTCACCCTTTATTTCTTATTTTTTTTAACTTCAGAGCCTACAGCCGGAGAGGCAGTCATAAAATCATCGAGTGAGGATCATTTGGTAGGTCATATTGATGACTAAAGTCCATTACCCAGTGAGCATTGGGACTATTTCTCCTAAGAGCATGTTTGTCCCAAGAGGAGTATGTAGTTTTTAGGTTGAGAGATTAGGTCCACATTAGAGTGAGAATACTTTTGTAATCCTATATAATGGTTATCTTTTTGCGCTACTCTGATCTAACTCTTCGATATTTGTAATTTATTGTCTTCCACATCTCATATATTTTTTACATATTCTTTATACAGAATTTGTTGGTTATTGGCGTATCAGGTTTTCGAGTTCCGTAGAATGCTAACATAAATAGAGGGAACCATGTCAAAATTTTGAGGTGCCACCAAATACCTTGAGTTTGACATTGGATTTTGTGTTAACGTTTGGCTGGGCGTCACACATATTTTTAAATCAACATCAGAATTTATAATTCTTTCCTCAAGATGCATGTTAAAATTTTTAGGTCATTACAGGTTATGATTCCATTGATTTTAAAAGAAAACCAAAGTCAATGGATAAATCATCAATTTGAAAAATTAAGGTGTAATTTCAAATAGATGTAGAGAGACATGTAATTATTTTTTTTAAAGATAAATGGGACATTTTTCATGTAAAAAGATGGATTCCTCTAAAATTTTGAAGCATGACCGCTTCAAAGTCGACTTGTGTTACATGTCACAACTTACAAGTTTACATTTTGCAATTACAACAAGTTATAGTAGCATTTTTTCCGACAAGTTTTATAAAAATTTGTAAAAGTCATAAAATTCATAAACAAATGTGCTTTGTTTTTTTCAAACATAAAATTCATGAATTATTCAGAATAGTTCAATAATCTGGGGAATAATGCTTTCATTGAAAAAATAAAAAATTCGTGAATTTTTCAAGAATTAAACGAGAGATTGCTAATAAGGTTCAAGACAACACAAATTTCATGATAAATATGTGTAAGAATCCAATAACATGTGGCCCAATTGACCTACATGATTTTTGTTTTTGACTTACACAAGGATTCTATACAAAGTAGAGACGTCGATAATTAACGAAAATCCTAATTAAATTAGAAATAGAAAATACTCTTTAAGTTTTACTATGAAACCTTAATGGATGGGAATCCTACTAAGAGAGGATCTCTAGGCCTTCTACTTCCATCTATATAAGTGGATTAACATCCCATAATAAACACACATAAAACATAAGAAGATTTAGGATTTTGAATTGTAGTTATCTCCATCAATCACTAGAGTCTTAGCCGATCCAATATAGAGAGGAAAGAAAATGTGAGTCTAGAAATTAGAGAACACTTGGAACAAGGTTCATACAACTTGAGGATTTGCACACATTGGATCATTGGCGCGTGGATTACGAAAGGCACACACCTCCAACATATATTTTGGATCATCGATTTGACTTATGGTACATAGTAAGTACCCTAATCTGTATTCTTTAGGAATATGAGTAAGTTTTTTGAGATATATGAATGTTTCTTGATCTTGATAAATTATAAATTTATAGCTATGTGGATAAGATTTAGAATGATATAAATCTCACATGTGGTATCAAAGCGGAGGTTCTTAAATGTCTATATCTTGGAAAAAAGTCTATTCATGCATGATTATTGTCATATTGGCTAGATTCCTTTTGAAATCTTGTAGAAACTTTATGGTTATTAAACCCACAAATTTCAGATATCTCTTTGGGTAACAAACCCACAAATTTTCAAATTTTTTTTATCTGGGTTTTACAAACCCATACGTTACAGATTTCGATTTTAGTTAGAGTTTTACAAACCCATAAATCACAGATTTTGATTTTAGTTTGGATTTTACAAACCCATAAATTTCAAATTTCATTTTTTTGACTAAGGTTTTACAAATCCGTAATTTTTAGATTTCCAATTAATAATTGGCAAACACATGCAAAGATTATATTTGAAATTATCAATAACTTTATTCAAATCGTTAATAGATTGATTCACAAATATTATTAATTTCCTTATTGCCATTATTTTACTGTTTCTTGCTCATTAAGATTCCATAATCTTGCTCATTAAGATTCAATATTTGTATTGGAACCTTTTATAGAGTAACATAAAAGTCTAGCAAATATTATTGGCCTATTATGATATATATAAATTCTATTAATATTGTAGCCACCAAAATAGCATAAATTAGTAAAGTTTATGAAATATCTAAGTGCATTAAAGTTTGGTCATCGAGGTGACATTAAAGAACAATAGTATTTATAATGCTAGACTCAATTAGGTAAATGAGATTAGCCTAAAAGAGAACTTTATTTAACTAATTGAAATCTAGGTGAGGTAGTATAATTTACATGAATTTAACAGAACTAGGATTGGATGCCCAAAGGTAATAAAACTGACTAAATAAATTATATAAATCTTATAGGACAACCTAATTAGATTATTATTCGAAAAATGAGTGAACAATGAATATACCTAGTTTAACCCAAATGATAAATTTAGGTGATATTAATAAATTTTTCATTATCAAATAAAACTCAAGGTACTTATTAGAGTATTGTTTTTATCTAATTGCAATCTTATGCCTCTACAATCCCGATCTTTATTGGATCTAACTTTTTGGAGTGGTATAAGCACATCCAATTCACTCTACGCATTCAGGATCTTGACCTATCACTTAATCTATGAAATGTGCGAATCTCGCTAAGAATAATACAATAGAGCAAAATAATTTTCTTAGCGTTTGAGAAAGATTGAATAGACTTAGTTTGATATTTATGAGGATGACGATAATAACATTGAGACATCTTTAGTCTCAACTGACAATGCACAAGAATATCTGAAGAATGTGAAAAAAAGTTCAAATCCATTGATAAATCACTTGTGAGAACTTTGATGGCTGAGTTGACGACTATGAAATATAATGGGGCACGAGGAATTTAAGATCATATCTTTAACATAACTGACAAGACTACGAAACTTAGAATATTAGGAATGAGTATGGATGATTCCTTCCTAGTACAGTTTATTCTCAATTATCTTCCTATTCAGTTCACTACTTTAAGATTGACTAAAACACCAATAAGGATAAATGAAGCGTGAACGAATTGATTATTATGTGCATTCAGGCAGAGACGAAATTGAAAAAAAAATGAAATAATCTACTTTTATGACTTAAGGAGTAAAAAATTAGAAAAGTCAAAGAAATAAAAGAAAATTTCATTAGGAAAGGTAAAGGGTATAGAAATGCAAATCAAGCTGAACGAATAAACATCAATAGTATCAAGTGCTACATAAGTGGCAAAGCTAGACACATGAAGAATGATTATGCAAAAAATGAATATTGGTTTGAAAAGAAATATATGTTTATTTCTTTTGTATGTTATGAATCAAATTCAACTAAAGTTCTTTCAAATATCAGGTGGATTGATTTAAGAAATCGATGCAAAGTGAAAAGTCCATCTTTATGAGAAACTATTTTAGAGCCTAAGTATTAGTTGTGGGAACCTATCAATTGGTATTGGAGATTGGTCATTAGCTGGATCTAGGAATTTGAGTTCTTTATCTAAATTAGATAGTTTAGGTTATTCAATTTCTTTTGAAAGTGAATAAATAAAATTATTTTTACATTCAGTTTTAGTTGTATCAAAGATATTATTTGATGATTTATATAAAATTAATTTGAGTTATGATTATGCCTAGTTTTTAGTTACTTTGCATTTGAATAATGGTTTGAAACATATCTTGATAAATAAAAATTCTTTTATATTATGGTATAAACATCTGAGACCTGTCTCTAGAGCTAGGATAGAGAGTTTTGTCAATGATAAAGTTTTGGAAAATTTAGATTACAAAGATTTCTCAATATGTGTGGATTTTATTAAAGAAAAACAAGCCAAACATACTAAAAAATGAGTCACAAGGAGTAAAGAGCTTCTTGAGATCATACATACTAACATTTGTAAATCATTTTCCATTGCATGTCTAAGCGGAGAAAGATAATTGATCACATTTATATATGACTTTTCTAGGTATGGGTTATGTTTATTTGATACATGTGAAATCTCAGTATATGGATATCTTCCAAATATTTATAATTGAAGTAGAAATACAATTAGATAGGAAAGTTAAAATAGTTAGGTCAGATAGAGGAGGTGAATACTATAGTAGATTTAATGAATCAGTCTAAAATCCTGACTCATTTGCCAAACTCTTAAAAAAGTTAGGGATTTGTGCTCAGTACACAATGTTTAGTACGCCTCAACAGAATTGTGTGGCTAAAAAAGATAATTGTACCCTTATGAGTATGGTTAGAAGTATGTTGAGTGATTTAATAGTTCTAAAATTATTGTGGGGAAAAGAATTAAAGACTGTTATGTATAACTTAAACAGGGTTCCTAGTAAAGTGGTTCCCAAAACTCCTATCGAATTATGGACTTGTAGGAAACCTAATTTAAGATACTAACATATTTGGGGTTATCTAACGGAAGTAAGGACCTCCAATCCAACAAAAAAGAAATTAGGTCTGAAGACCATTTCTAGATGTTTCATTGGTTACTAAGAAAAGTCTAAAGGATATAAATTCTATTGCCCTAACGATAGTACTAAAAAAGTTGAAACAAAAAATGTTAAATTCTTAGAAAATTGTAAGATCAGATGGAATGTAGAACTATGTCAAATATCTCTTGATGAAATAAGAGTAGATATCTTACCACCTCCTAATCTTCAAAAAACTATTGATTCTCAGGTTGCTCAGCAACGTGAAGAAAATGGGCAATACTTAGAACAAGTTGATTCATCACTCCATCAAAATCCAACTATTATGATTGAAGATTCACCACTGGTAATTATGAGAAGATCTCTTAGAGAAATGAGACTTGTCATTTCAGATGATTATGTGACTTATTTATAAAAATAAAGATTGGGATAAATAAAGATTATGTTACATTTTCACAAGTAATGGAAAGTAATAATTCTTCTAAGTGATGGATGTCATAAAAGAAGAGTTAAAATCTATAGATCAGGATGGCGTTTGAGATCTAGTGAATTACTTTCTAAAAGTAAGAAAGTCAACTATAAATAGGTCTTCAAGATCAAGCACGACATAAAAGACAATAGCCAACGATTTAAAATTAAACTTGCAGCCAAAAGTTTCACTAAAAGACAACGCATCGATTATACTAAGAATCTCTCTCCAATTTCAAAAAAAGATTAATTAAAAGTCATTATGGCACCGGTGACTTATTATGATTTAGAGTTACACTAAATGGATGTAAAAACAGTTTTTTTGAAAGGGATTTTAGATGAAAAATCTACATGGAATAACTTACAAGATTCACAAAAATAGGGAAAAGAAAAGTTATCTTACAAATTTAAAAAATCCATCTATGGACTTAAACTAGCTTCAAGGCAATCGTATGTAAAGATCAATGATACCATTATATCCTTTGGATTTAACAAAAACATTGTTGACTAATGTATATATTTGAAGACCAGTGAGAGTAAGTTTATTATGTTAGTTATTTACGTGGACTATATTATCTTAGTTAGTAGTGATTTTGATTTATTGTATGTAATCAAAAAAATTCTTACTAAAAATGTAATACCCCAAGTTTTTTATTTGTATCTCGAGGAAAATAAATAATAAAATTCTGAGAAAATTCTAAAAGTGGGAGTTTGGGTAAAACTTTTAAAAAATTGGTTATTTTTAATGAAATATGACCTCACCATTAGATTCAAAAGACTGAAAAACATAATTTAGCCTATAAGCACTATCAAATGCGAGTCAAAACGGAAAAGTTGCAAAATCCTCGATTTTCAGATTTGATCGAACTAAAAATATGAATATCTACTAGAATAAGAATTTTTAAAATTCGATCATATCATTGGGTCCATAACGAAGAGTTATAAAAAATAGAGTATTTACTCATCTTTTTCAGAGTTGGGAAAGTCAAATTACCATAAAAAAGGAAAGAACTTCGATTTTTTGGTCAAATCGGACTGAAAAAGTAAATTTTTGATAAAGCAAGAATTTCTAGAATCTGATCATGCCATTAGATCCACAATGAAAAATTATTAAAAAAAATGAAGTATTCACTTATTAGTTTCGGAGTCTAAAAAGTCAAGTTCTCGTCAAACAAAATAACTTAAAATATATCAATTTTGTCTCACCAACTTATATAAAGAATTCTAAATCAAATTTATTATTCATTGTCCCATAAATTCTTCAAAAATCGGCCAATTATATTTTAACAGAAAATGTTGTATTCATCACAATCGGATCGTCGTCGACACTCGACGAAGAAAGGAAAAACATTCGTGACATCGAACTTTATAAACCCCACCTATCCCTTTTTATTTTTCTCTGTATTTCATCGAAAATCAGCTATAACACATATGGGGGTTCCGACCCTTCAACCTTCGATTTCGTGCCCAAATCGTCTTTCATCGCAGAAGGGAAAAATGACGATGTCGTCGAGATCTTCAAAAACACCGGGTCTAATTTAAAAATCAGCCATCTCTTTGTCAAATCTACCTCGATTTTCATGCAGATAACCTCAATTTTTGTGCATATTCTTCAATTCTAAAACCTAGAGATTGGTAAGTGCTTATGATTCTTACTAATAATTGTAGATTTTAAAAAAATGCATTTAGAATTTTTATAAATCCTTTGGTTTAATTCCAAACGTAGAATATTTATTATTTATTTCAAATTTATGCAAAATATATGTGTTTGATGTGTTTTATAACAAATTATATGTGAGTGGGACATTTCACTGGATTTTGCACTACTCGGATCTTGTTTTAATCAAATTGTTATAATTTTTTAATTTAAATAATAAAAATAAATTTGAAAAATGATTTAATATTCAATGAACTCATATTGAGTGAATGAATATCGAAAAATGAATGTTGTGTTCGAAAATTGAAAAGTGCAAAAATCAGAAAAAATGGATAAAACGGTAAAATGTTAGAATCACACCCGAATGGTAATGTCTGCATTTTACATTGTGACGCTATGTATGGGTCGATGAACGAATATCCAGGGTTAATTTACTTTTTATTTTCACGAGGTGACTAGAATGTTTATTTATGATTACGTAATACCCCGAGTTTTAACTCATATATCGAAAAAAATCAAATGATGATATTTTTAAAAAAATTCTAAAAGAGGGACTTAATGTAAAATACTTGGATGTGGCTCTGTTCATTTCTAACAGAAACTGACCCCACCATTGGATTTAAAATGGTCGAAAAACATACTTTAGCCTGTGATAAGCACGCTCGAATTCAAGGTCAGATGAAAAAAATTGTAAAATCCTTGAATTTCGTGTCGGGTGAAACCTAAAAAGGGTGAATTTTTGTTAGAGCAAGAATAAAAAAAAATTTATTACTCCATTAAGTCGACAGTAAAAAAATATTCATAATAGAGTACTCATTTGTTATTTTTCAAGTCCGAATAGTCAAGTTACCGTCGAAAATATAAACAAATGAAAAATATCAAAAATGCCGTCAGCTCCTTTTATAAAAGAAAGTTCGCTTTCTTTTTAACTCATTCTGTTTTTCTCCAAAGAACCCAAACCTAAAAGATTCTCAACCTAAAGGTTTCCACTCTCTTCCCCTCAAGATTCATTGAGAACAAGAGACCGTTGAGCCTCAACGAAGAAGAAGAATTTATCGGGATCGACGAGTGCTACGTTTCTATCACCTTCAATCACCATTTCTCTTATGTTCCTTCCATCTCTAGACAAAAACCAACAAGTGGATTTCGTTAACACCCACTCGGAGTTTCATTCGGGTAGAGGAATAGTCGTTCTTCGTCGTAGAAGGATGAATAACATTTTCATTGAGGATTTCACAATTAACCCGATCGTTTGACCCCCAAGTCCATCCAACTTCGAGTTCTTCGCTGTCAATCCTTAATTTTTGAGTTAGCTCATCGTGTCTGACAACTACGAACTTAGTAAGTGACTCTCAATTCTTATTAGTAACCGTAGATTTCGAAAAACTTGCATTTAGATTTTGAACAAAACTTGTGGTATGTTTTAAATCGTAGAATGTTGCTTCGTTTATTTTAAAATGCATGCCTAGACCCTTATTGTTTGATGTATTTTTATCTTATTTTAACAATTATACATAGGTGGGTTAAATAATCGAAGAACGAGTGAAAAAGACCTAAAAATTTGACGAAAAACCCAAAACGTTTGCCTTAAACACCCTTTCACTTGTATAGGTAGAAATAAATGTCCTCTTTAATTTTTACTTTTCATTTACTTTAAGTTCTTTAATGAAATTAAAATTTTACCCCTCATTCTAGAATAATTGAAATGGTTTCAAAATTCAAATCTCACACGATGAAAATTCAATTTTTGGTTTCAAGAACAAAATGTTAATTTCGACGTTTTTGTCAGATTTTCAAAATCAAATGTTTTTCGCGTTTCTTTGAATTGAATTATAAAATTTGTATGATGTCGAATCTTGTGTTCAAGACTTTCATTTCCAAAAATCCGTTTTCAAATTTAAGAACTTCGAAAAATCAAGTTTTAGACACTTAGCCAAATTTTTACCAACTTTCATTATTTTGACAGTTTTGGTTTTGTGCATTGTCGGGATCCTGTTTTGAGTAAATTTTAGTAATTTTTCGATTGAATAATCAAAATGAGTTTGAAAGATTAAGAAAGGGATGTTGTGTTTGAAAAGATGAAAAGTAAAAATATCGAGAAATGGAAAAGGGATGAAACGGTAAAATGTAATAATCATGTCCAAGGGGTGATGTCTGTATTTTACATGGTCTAGGAACCCAACTGACTCTAAAACGGATATAAAAAAACTAATCTATTACGTAAAAACTGAATCTGGGGATCATATTACGGGGTTGGAAGGTGTTAGGCACCAACCCCGCCCGGTCAATACCGGTCTCTATTTATCCCAAATATAACTACATCGCTAATGACAAAACATAGAAAAAAAAATTACAAAAATCTTACCTTCGATCTGCAAAGGTTCTATTCCCTCAGATCTGGTGAAAATGTTCCTTGTACCATACTCCTTACTTCGTTCTGTCTCCGGATCTGATTTCTGATCTCCGAGGAAGGTATCTCCTTCTTGGATCTAGGTACTTTGAATTTGTGGTGGATTTTGGGGTGTTTTTGAAAGGTTTCTGGGTTTTTTTTAGGCTAAAATCGAAGTAAGGGTGTTAGGTAAGGGGTTGGGACTCCAAAATTAGGGTTTTGGAGAGGTTGTGGAGGCTTCTTCACCTAATTTTTCTAGGGTTTTTGATACGAAAATAAGGTGTGGAGGCTCTTATTTATAAAGTTTTTTAGAAGCATTAGGGTTTGATTAGGGTTTCTTTTAGAGTTTTAATTAGGATTTTGACTTTGGTCTCATAAGATTGACTTAGTCTTTAGGGTTTTAATTTAGGGTTTTGACTTTAGTTTAATGAGATTGACTTGATTAATTTGGCTTAGGGTTTTGATTTAGGGTTTTGACTTTAGTCTTATGAGATTGACTTAATTAGTTTAGATTAGGGTTTTGACTTTAGTCTTATGATATTGACTTTAATACTTTGACTTTAGTCTTTCTTGGTTGACTTTTAATATCTTGACTTTAGTCTTACTTGATTGACTTTAATTTTTGGAGAACCCCCTTTTATTATGTATTTAATTCTTTGGGCCCCTAGATGGAGAGGTCCTTGAATAAATATCCTGGCAACCATCAACTATTTTGCCTGAAAGTCTGATTGGTCGATTTTTTGATTAAAATTTTTAAATTAATTTTATTAATATTTCACTTTACATTATTTAATGATTTATTTATTAATTTCAAAAATTTTAATTATTAAAATTATAAAATTATCGTTTTACCCTCGGAGAGGATTTTTTTACGTTTTAAGTCGTTTTTCAATGTTCCAGGATATTTTGGAATCAATTTTTCATAAGGAATTCAATGGAAATGTTGGATTTTATCACTTATGAAGTTTTTTGTCTGAAAGGGTCGTGAAATTTATGAGAGGCATTTTCGTAATTTTGTCAAATTCTGTAAAAATTGCTGAAATGATTTATTTGGTTTCGATTTGTTATTTTATGTGTTTGAATAAGCTTTCCTAATCGTAACGTAGGCTCTAGGGTTGTTTTGATGCTAGGGGTATTTTAGTAATTTGGTCAATTTTAGTGATTTTTATCGTGAAGCTTCTTTTGGCCTGCAAGATGATGATTTCTATGTTTTTGGGTCGTATTTTCTTAGCGTAGCGTGGTTTCTAAGTTTTGTCAGTTCGAAATACCTTATCCGGATTTCGGAAACATATCTGGTAACAAAATAAAGCATTGGAATAAACATCCATCATTGGGAACCGTTGCGATCGAGTTGACGAGTTAATTAATCAGGCGAGTGCAAAAATGAGGTGTCTACAGCCACTTGGCATCATTTTTATACATACATACATACATACATACATACATGCATCATGTCACATAGTTTGCATGCTCAACCTTGTCCCTAATCCGAGTCCATCGCCCATTCACCTCTCCATCACCCATACCATAATTAAGCCCAATTCCTAACCCTATTTAAGCCCCAGACGAGGTCCATCTTCTAACCTAAATCCAAGTCCATTCTTTTAGCCCATTCTCAAAGCCCAAAGTCCATAACCCAAGTTCACTCTAAGCCCAACACCAAGCCCATTCTCTCACATCCCCTCAAAAAGTGACACATGTTGATATCCCATAAGCCCTCAATACCCAATGCATTATCTAATTGGAGAGTCAACTCCCCCTTATGATAATCCAAGAATACCCTTCCCAAAAAGGTTGGTCAAACCAAAAAGATATTTTGGTCTTTGGAAATAATCAATAAAGTTGAAAAAACTTCCAATCATACCCTCAAAAGATGAGAATCTTCAAGTACATATATAGAGTTCTCCCATTAGTCCATTTCAAAAACATACATCCACCCTTGCTTTATGAGTTATTTACAAATGAACCAAGATCTAATTTTCACCTACCACTTCACCTTTACACATGTCATTCTTCTACTCATCCTCCCAAAAAGTACTTTGTTCTCCCATTGGTCCATTTCAAAAAATATATTTCCACCCTTGCTTTATAAGTTATTTACAAATAAATCAAGATCTACTTTTCACCTACCACTCCACCTTTAGACATGTCACTCTCCTATTCACCCTCCTAGAAGTACTTTTTGTTCTCTCATCTTTATTTACCAAAAAACTAAAAATCAAAGAATGCTTTTTGGATTTCTTCACAAATGTCATCTTTACCCTCATACAAATGAAAAATCCAAAAAGAAATAACTTAATCCTCATGTCCATTCTCTTTACTTTTAGGGTTGGACCACTTTATCCTCAAAAGTCCTCCAAAAACTTTATAAATACCCTCACTTTCTATGAACAATAGATGCTCTCAAGCCCCCATCTCTCAACCTAAAACTCTACCAAAATCTCTACTCATTTCTCATATCTCAACCTTCAACTCTCTCATATCTCAACCTTCAACTCTCTCAACCCTCAACTACATCCTTCAACTCTCAAGCTCAAGTTCATTCAAGACTTCCAAGGGGACAAGGTAGGTATAGTAATTGTTATTTATTTTTTTAGTTGCATCTTCTTCTCCTATCCCTCTATTTTCTTTACTTTTTAGTAGCCTTTAGGATGTAATGGAGAACACTTCTTCATCTCGAGTAAATTGAACCTCAACCTTGGGCATGAAATGCTTGAGGCGGTTTGGTTGAAAGGATGGAGGTTAAAGCCCTTTTTAAACCCATCTTATCTCATGCATCATAATGTACACTATGCACACACACCACACATGCTTGGCCATGATGAAGAATTGTATAGCTCTCTTGATTGGACAAAAACACTAAGTTTCTAACTAAACATGCATGCATTAAGGTTGGGGATCTAAAAGAATTTCATTCATGGAATTTCTCTAAAATCCTAAACCAACATCTTAACTCATGCAAAAATGTGTTAACTCCATAGAATATCCTCTCCCATAGGATATTTCTTAGGTCAACACTAACATAAAATCCTCTTTCAAAGTGGTACATACTCACCATATTGCACACACCATTTCATGCATCTCATGCATTTTCGTTATTATGTTAATCTTTCCAAAAAGTGGCCAAATCTAAAAGTAACTATCTTAGGTGGAGAGAATGGGGTGCCTAACACCTTCCCTATTCTCTAATTGAATCCCATTACCTAGATTTTAGGTAGACCATACATTTTCCAAGAATGAGAGTCACTACAATGCCATAAAAAATGATATTTCAAAAAAATCGATTAGGGTGCCCATTCATACCCATTTTCAAAAAAAATGGTGGCGAATCCAAACCACGTAGTTTTGAGGTTCAAAGATGAACATTTTCATGTCTACAACTTGACGACTCCACTGGGGACGTTGCGGATTCAAACCATGACCATTTGGCTATTTTTACAAAATTCAAAAGAAATATATATATAATTCAATATGTTTTTACTAACATTGTTGTTGTTTGTGTTTTGTTTGGTACTTTGTTTTCTTTTTCGTTGAGAGTAATTGTAATATTTTCTTTATCTTTTGTAGGTTGAATATATGTAAGGGGGTTGATACTTGTTTTTTAAAATGCACTTGTGCACTTACGCTTGCATAGCCCATTACACAAACCTCCTTCACCTAAAAAAAGTTTAAACCCGAATGCTTAGTAGTTTTATGACTGGAGATCGCTTATTTCGGGTATTGGGACGAACACATCCAACCCAAACACCAACCTAAGACGTATGTACTTCGGTATGCATTGAGGTTTGAAGAATGGGTAACCGTGAAACCACCTATAGCCGCATGTATTAAATTCTATTAGAGGCTTAGGACACAATTTTGGAAAATGATTTATCAACCCCTTCATTATTGTAATTTTCTCGATCCAAGGAGACGACTTTGTAAAATTTTTTTTTAACCCACGAAGGCAAGTTGTATAGATTTTAGGCTTGTTTTTGTTTTATTGTTTTACATGTCTCCCAAGGTAAGGAGGAAATCTTTTTATGTTTGCATCATAAATAAAAAAAAACAAATTTTGTTTTCCTTGTGGTTTAAGCAAAAAAAAAACAGAGGCAATGTGCCTCAAAATCCAAAAAAAAAAAAAAATTTGGAGAAAATTAAGATTCTGGTTCGTTTTTAAAGCGTGGACTAGTACAAGAGCCTTCTAGTCCGCATATTAAAACCGGACCAAAAATTTTTTTTGCTTATTTTGTCCCTTACATCAGTCCTGACAACTTTTCTCTAAGACTTTATTTTTATTTTGAATTTTAAGGCTTAAAATTAATTAAATGAATATTTTTTTTGTTAAGCTTAGGGCCTATCCGTCACCACTTTGTGCTTGATCCAAACGGAGCTCGCCTACTCTCTACCTATTGAAATTGATCTCGACTCAACGTGGCACACTATCAATCTTGCCATCATCCATCATCGATGATTAACTTAAATCGGGTCCACAACCTGTAACCACTCCGAATCGGGTTCGTGACTCGAATCCACACCAAAATGGGTTCACAACCCATATCCATTTCCAAATGGGTCCATGACCCATACCCACTTCAAACTGGGTCTATGACCCATATCCATTTTCAGATGGGTCCATGACCTATATCCACTTTCAAATGGGTCCACGACTCCTACCCATTTCCAAATGGGTCCACGACCCATATCAACTTTCAAATAGGTCTACAAACCATATCCACTTTCAAATGGGTCCACGACCTATAATGGATCATCGACCCATATCCACTTTCAAATGGGTCCACGACCTATAATGGATCATCGACCCATATCCACTTCCAAATGGGTCCACGACTCACATACACTTTCAAATGGGTCTACGACCCATAATAGATCCTCAACCCATATCCATTTCAAATGGGATCCACGACCCATATCCACTTTCAGATGGGTCCACGACCTATATCCACTTTCAGATGGGTTCACGACCCATATCCATTTCGAGTCGGATCCACAACCCATACCCAACCCAAATCAGATCTATCATTCAATCTCAACTATGTCCATAATCTATGTATAAACCATCAAGATCAACAATCGGTCGATCAATTCAAATAAATCCAGTCATTTTTCAACAAACTAGATTTTAAAAAAAATATTTTAAAGCACCAATTGCAATTCTTGATCAAAATCGGTGCCTAAGAACGATCTTACCCTATTGATACGAGGGGGATAGACTACATCTATTTAAGGAAATGATGTGATTTAAGAGTGCCATTGTGCGCCATCTTTTCCTTGGGGATTTGACTGGTCGATTTTGATTTCAGATAATTGAATTGAGGGACTAACCAAATGGTTTTTCCGACTCAATCTTTTTACAGTAATCCGTCTTTACAAAATGTTTTCCTAGCTCCGTGCCGATAAACCTCCAGTTCCGTGCTGATAAACCTTCAACTATATGCTGACAAACCTTTGGCTCCGTGCCGATGACCCTCTAGCTCCCTGCTGACAAACCTTTGGCTCCATGCCGATGACTCTCCAGCTCTGTACCGATGACCCTCTAGCTCCGTGTTGACAAACCTTGGCTCCATACCAATGACCCTTCAGTTCCGTGCTGACAAACTTTTGGCTCTATGCCGATGACCCTGCAACTCTGTGCTGATAAACCTCCAACTCCGCGCTGGTGAACCTACTACTCCGTGTCTATAAACCTCTAGCTCCATGCCGACAAACCTCTGGTTCCATGCCGATAAACCTTCAACTCCGTGCTAACAAACCTTCAGCTCCGTGCTGACAAAACTCCGACTCCGTGCCGATGAACCTCCAACTCCTTGTTGACAAACCTCTGGCTCCACGCCAATAAACCTCCAGCTCCGTGCTGACAAACCCCAGCTCCACACTAATCAATATCTGGTTCTATGCCAACGAACTCCAGCTCTGTGCTGACAAAAATCCAACCCCAACCAAATTCAGGACTTTTTTAATGCAACTTTACCAATTAATCCAATCTGACCTAATAAATCATCATGCATCTTCATTATGTAAATGATATATTAACACTTAACCTCTTATCCAAAGGTGACCAAACCACCCAGAAAGAAGTACTTACCACCTGATAATCATCCATATTTCTACGCTCACAACCAATCATGAGCATTCCAGAGCAACCTCAGCTGACAGTGACAGAAGAAATAACAGATCTTACCTCAAAAGCTAGATATAGTAGTGGAGGCATTGAAAAAACACCACTAGATCCTAAATCTACTAATGGCAAATCCAAGCATCATCCAAGCTGTCCAACATCAAGCTTCTGGCTCAAATCAGGCTATGCCAGAGCAACCGCAACAACAGCCTTCGCAAGCTTCGAATACCTTACCACCCACCATTCCTGTCAATCAATGACCACCAATCCACATTCACTGCAATCCACTACGACATGAAATCATTCAAGAAGAAGAATGTGAAATCAGAGTCAACTTGGGGAAGGAGTTAGCATCCTCAAACATCAATGTTTTACCACAAGATACAACCAACCAATCACTATCCCAACTTTCAATCAAACTAGCCAATCTTACCATTCACTCCAACTCCCAAACTTTGAACCCTTCACGACCACATCTCATTATACCTTATATATTACCAACCTCAAGTTCCTTCTCTCAAGCACCTCTCATTCTACCTTGTACCATACCAACTTCCGGTCCTTCCTCTCGACCACCTCTTATCATATCCTGCCAACCACTTCTCATCCTATCTTACACTAACCCACAAATCCCTGACATCACTACATCAACCATCAAGCCCAACACACCACCTTTTATCCTCTATCTAAAACCAGATCCTCAACCGATGACCATCATATCCCTTAAACCCTTCCCATACCGCTCAAATGAAACCATCACATGGAGTTATGAAACGACGATTGTGACATCCGCAGGGGCTGAGAAGCCGAAAGAGACTATGGTCTCGGACATTGGTTATATGACCAGATCAAGAAGATGCTACAAAGTACCAGAGAAAGAACAAAAAGGCAAATAGATGAAGAAGAAAAAAAGAAAAGAAAAATTGGTGGAAGAAGAACGGATGCCGCAGAGAAAGTAAGAAAAGAAAAAAAGTCGAGTAATCGATAAAAAAATAGTGGACCTCCTCAAACTCATTCGAAAGAGTGAATACAACATAGTGGAGCAATTGAACAGAATGCCAGCTCAAATCAGTATCTTTGACCTACTATTAAACTCAGAGCATCATCGGAAAGCATTACTTAAAGTCCTTAGTAGTACACATGTACCTGAGACCACCTCGCCACAAGAGTTGGAAAAGACAGTGGGTTAGATCATGACCCCCAATCCGATCACTTTCATAGAGGATGAATTTATCAGCGGGTAAAAGTGCCCTCCATCCGCGGGGTGCGCGGATCCGCTTTTGACCTTTCAGATTTAGGAGTCGCCACCTAGTTATTATGGTCTAGGAATCGAATACTGACTCTAAAAAGGTAAATACTACTAATCTACGAAAGAAAAAAAAATGGGCTCGGGGATCACGTTACTGAGTTGGAAGGTGTTAGGCACCAACCCCGCCTGGTAAACGCCGGTCTCTACTAATTCCCAAACAAACTACATTGTTAAAAGACCTAAGTAAAAAATAATGAGAAATAGATACCTTTCTAAAGACAACGGTCTTGCTTCCTCAGATCTGATAGAGTAACTCCTTGTACAGTACTTCTCGCTTCGTTTTGTCTCCGGATCTGATTTCTGAGCTCTGAAGCAAGGTATCTCTTTCTTAGATCTGGATTCTTCAGATTTTTTTATGGATTTCTAGGTATTTTTGAAGGGCTTCTAGGTGTTTTTTGAGCTAAAGTTGAGGTATAGGTATTAGGTAAGGAGTTAGGGCTTCAAAATTAGGGTTTATGGGAGGCTAGGTAAGCTTTTTGACCTACTTCTCTTAGGATTTATTTTTTTGATACGAAAATAGGTTGTAAGGATCCCTATTTATAGATTTTTTAAGTGATTGTTTTGATAAAGTTTGTGTTTAATTATAATTCTTTTGGAAAGAGTTATTATTTAATTATAATTGTTTTAGGTAGAGTTATATTTTAATTAGAATTATTTTAAATTGAGTTATTATCTAATTAGGATTTTTTTAAATAGAGTTATTATTTAATTAGAATTGTATTAGGTTTTTTACTTTTAGTCTCACTTGATTGACTTTAAGATTTTGACTTTAGTCTTACTTGATTGACTTTAAGTTTGACTTTAGTATTACTTGATTGACTTTAAGATTGACTTTAGCCTTATGTCATTGACTAAGAATATATTTTTATTTTTTGAAGAATCCCCCTTTATTATATCTTTAATTCTTTGGGGCCCCCAAATAGAGGGGTCCTTTAATAAATATCTAGGCAACCATCAACAATTTTTCCTGAGAGCCTGATTGATCGATTTTTTTTGTTCAAAATTTTAAATTAATTTTATTAATGTTTCACTTTATATTATTTAATGTTTTATTTATTAATTTCATAATTTTAAAATTTTTAATTGAAAAATTACCGTTTTGCCCCTAAAGAGAACTTTTGCTTTTCAAGTCGGTTTTTGATGTTTCAGGATGTTTTAGAATCGATTTTTCGTAAGAAATTCAATGGGAGTATTGGTTTGTGTCATTTATGAAATTTGTTTTTGTGTGAAATGGTCGTGAACTTTATAAGGGGTATTTTCATAATTTTATCGAATTTTGTGAAAATTGGTGAAATGATTTATTTAATTTCTATTTGTTGTTTTATATGTTTCCTAAGCATAACGTAGGCTCTAGGGATATTTTAAGGTTAGGGGTATTTTGGTAATTTGATCATTTTTAGTGATTTTTATCGTAAAGCTTCTTTTTATCGGTAAAATGATAATTTCTATGTTTTTGGAGTTATATTTCCTAGCGTAGTGTGGTTTCTAAGGTTTTGTTAGTTTGAGATACCTGATCTGAATTTTTAAAACATATCTAGTAACAAATAAAGCATTGGAATAAACATCCATCATTGGGAACTGTTGCAATCGGGTTGACGAGTTGATTAATCAGGCGAGTACAAAAATGGGGTGTCTACAGAAGCCCCTCTTTGACAGAGGGTTGAAATAGACTAGATAGCAAATCTATTCTGGTAGATAGTGTGATATCCGAATGTCAAAGCTAGTGACAGTTCATTTTATAGCCTGATTTAACAATTCGTCGGGATGTTCGGATCCTTGAGGGTAAAACTCTCTCCGAACTAAAATGTTGTCAGGTCCTTGAGCGCGAACTCTCACTGATGGTGTCAGATCCTTAAATTTTAAAAAATTCTCCTTGACTAACGAAATAAATGTGCAAGTACGTGTACTTGAAATCTGAGATAAATCTTAGATGGTCAGAGCAAAACTAAGCATAATCTTGAGTAAAAACTGAGAAAAATATGAGCATAAACTATGCATGACGGAGCATAATTTCGAGAAAACCATCTAAGCATAATTTCGAGAAACCCTCGACGGTATCTGAGCATAATTCTGAGAAACCCTCGGCGGTATTTGAACATAATTCTTAGAAAATCCTTGGCGGTAACTGAGCATAATTCTGAAAAAATCCTCGGCGGTAACTGAGCATAATTCTGAGAAATCCTCGACAGTATCTGAGCATAATTTCGAGAAACCTTCGACGGTATCTAGCAGAGTAAAACTGAGAATAAAGGAATGCATCTGGGAAAGAACGATTGAAAAATGAATCTGGAAAAGAGTGATTGAATCTGGGAATGAATAGATTTGGGAAAGAATTAATGCCCTATTTCCTATTCTAGGTGAAATGGTTATGAGTTATTCTCTGGACACAACCAAATGTGACATCCGAAGTGCTTTTGTTTGAACCTCAAGTTTTTATCCAAAAGTTTTATGAATTTAAAACCTGAGTTTTCATTTCTTTTGAACTTCAAGGGTTTCCAAAAAATTATTATCAAGAGGGTAACCTTAAGTTTGGGATTCTTTTTATCTTTTAGGATTAACATTACTCAACCTTAAAATAAAATGCTCCTAGTTTGACAGGAAACAAGGCATTGGAGATAATGGAACACATCATGTAAAAATTAAAAAAAATGCCCCTAGTATAAGTCGGAAAAACTACATATTAAAGAAGAAAGAAAATGCCCTTTGTATGAAAGTTTGAAATATTTGCTTACCATAAGCGCAATAAAGATCCAATTTTTAATTTTGATTAATTTTATTGAAGATTTTGAGTCAGGCTCTAGAAAATAAAATATTTCCTTTTAAGGCTCATCATATAATTCACCATTCTCTCCCTTGGTTCACTTAGAGAAGTAAAAATTTTCAGATTGATCGTAGACAAGATACTTGTGGCTTCAGAGTCTGTGCCTGGCTTAAGCTACGTATTGAACTTGATTATTCGGACTTCTGATATCCCAACTCAGACTACTCTTAGCTTTTTAATCCTCTGGAGATTTTTCTATTTTTCTTTGTTGCTCTAACTTTTGCCTAGATTTTCCTTTCAGGTTTTCAAACTAGCAAGCTTTTTTTTTTCTTTGCTCTGATTGTTGCCAAGACCGTATTTTTAGATTTTCAACCTTGCGAGCTTGCCTTAATTTTTGCCTAAGTCACCTTTTTTGGATTTTCAACTTAGCAGGCTTCATCAATTTTTTTTCTTTTTCTTCCCTTCTAAACTTCTAAAGTTACCGTCTGATCATGCTTTGCTATCTTCATTGACTTTTCGCACGGTACTTAGGAGGACTTTTATGGGTAGGCTTAGGACTGGATATAAGAAGAAAATGAATTTTAAGGAATGCCCCTTGTGTGGCATTTTTTATTTTTCTTTGAACTTTCATCCCTATTTGACAATATTTTTTTTTTAGGGAAATATATATATATATTTTTTTTATTTTGATGTGGTCGGGTCTGAAGTAACTTCTTAGGTTGCCTACGTACCCCAAAATTTTGGGCTCAGACCAAAACGTAATTCGAATTCTGCCCTCTCTTAGGTTGGGTAATCAGGTTGAGAAATAAAAAGGCATAATTTTCTTTTTGAAAAAGACCGTAAAAGGGTTGAAAAAGGATATATTGAACTGGGTAATAAGAGAATTAATTCGGCCAAAGATGACCTCCTTAAATGTAGTACAGTTTGATTTGGTCAAGGTTGGTCGGTTCGGGTAATTCGATTCCATCATGATCTTGAAGCTTAACAGCTTTTTCCGGTAATATTTCCTTGATGATGAATGGACCTCCCCAATTTGGTTTGAACTTCCCTCTAGGGTCAAAGATAGGTGCTCGATTCTCTTTGATGACTAAATCCCTGACTTGTAAGTGACGGACCTTGATCTTTTTGTCAAATGCACGGGCGACTCTTCTTTGATAAGCCTACACGTGGTACAAAGCTCTTAGTCGTATTTCTTCGATCAAATTTTATTCTTCATACCATTGACGAACCCAATCTGCTTCTGACAACTGACTTTCCAACAAAATCCTGAGAGACGGAATTTTCATTTCAACTGGCAAGACTGTTTCCATGCCATACACTAAGGAATGGGGAGTAGCTCCAGTAGAGGATCGAATTGAAGTTCGATATGCCCATAGTGCAAATGGTAATTTTTCTTACCAATCTCGATGTGATTGACACATTTTCCTGATTATTGGCCGCTTCAACTGCTTCATTGGTCTGAGGACGGTAAGGAGATGATTTGTGGTGTGAGATTTTGAACTTTGAACAGTGTAATGACCTCAACTTTGAAGTGTGACCCGTTATCAGAAATAAGTTCCGAAGGTATCCCCTATCGACTGATGATGTTCGTCTGAATAAACTTTGCAACTCGAGACGCAGTGAGGATAGCATAAGAGGCAGCTTCGACCCACTTAATAAAATAATCGATAGCAACTAGAATATATTCATGCCCGTTTGTTGCTTTAGGCGATATTTTATCGATAATGTCAATTTTCCACACTGAGAATGGCCACGGTGAAGTCAGACCAATTAATTGAGAGGGTGGCACATGTATAAGGTTTGCATGTATTTGGCATTTGTGGCAAGTCTTGACCATGTGATGACAATCTGTTTCCATCGTGGGCCAATAGTATCATTGTCTCATGATTTTCTTAACTAACATTTTCCCACTCATGTGGGGGTCACATTCTCCTTAATGTAGTTCGACCATTATATGTTCAACTTAATCTTCATCAACACATGACAAATGAATCCCATCATAAGACCTTTTGTATACACTTCCTATGCACAGAATGAATTGAGATGCTAATCTTAGTAAGGTTTGTCGTTTCTTCCTCGATGTTTCTTCTGGGAATTCTTATTTTTCCAACACTCTTTTTATATCTGTGTACCATGGCTTTCCATCGGATAGTCGAGTAGCGATGTTAATCTGATGGCAATATGCAAGTATATCTTTGACTTCGACAGTGATTGGCCTCAATTCCATGCTAGGGAGCAAATGGATCATTGAAGATAGAGTGGCTAAAGAGTCAGTAAATCTATTATCTTCTCTTGACAAGTATTGGAAGAGGATAGCTTTAAACTTACTCACTAAGTTTAATAGATACTCATGATAAGGTTTCAACTTTTCATCCCTAGTCTTCCATTTTTCCAATGACTGATGTATGACTAAGGTTGAATCCCCAAATACTTCGATTTCTGTAATGCCTAGATTCAAAGCAACTTTGAGCCCAGTGATACATGCTTCATATTCCGATGTGTTATTGGTGTTAGAAAAAGCTAACTTAATGGAGATCGAAATGTGGAATCCTTCTGGAGAAAACAGGACTGCCCCTATTCCATACCCATTATGATTGGCCGCTCCATCAAAGTACAGCTGCCATGTTTGGTTATGCGATTCTTCTTCAATGTGCAAGATACTCTTATCTGGGAACTAATCAACAGGCCTTATTCCTTCTACTACAGGGTGATTTGCCAAGTATTCTACCACAGTTCTCCCCTTGATAGATTTCTATGTAACATGTGTGATGTCAAACTCTAATAAAAATAATAACCATCGTACGGTTCTCCCTGTCAGTGCTGGTTTCTCGAAGAGATACTTGAGAGGGTCCATCCGAGATAACAAGATAATTGAATGAGATAACATATAGTGTCGGAGTCTCTGAGTAGCCCAAACTAGTTTTAAGTAAGTTTTTTCGAGAGCCGAATACTTTCGTTCATACTCTAACATCTTTTTGCTGATGTAGTAGATAGCCCTTTCTTTGTGAGTATATTTGCCATACTGTGCAAGCATGCATCCCATAGCTTCTTCTATGACTGACAGATAAAGAAGAAGTGGTTCACCCGGTGGAGGTGGAACCAAAATAGGCGGGTTCAAGAGATATTCCTTGACTTGGTCAAAAGCCTTTTGACATTGCTCATTCCAAACTGTTGGTTTATTCTTCTTGAGAAGCTTGAAAATAGGTTCGCAGACGTTAGTGAGTTGAGTAATGAATCTGTTAACATACTGGATTCTACCCAAAAAACCTCGAATCTACTTTTCAGTCTCAGGTGGTGGCATCTCTTGGATAGCTTTAATCTTCAATAGATCTACTTCGATCCCTCTTTGACTATCCACAAATCCCAATAATTTTTTAAAAGTTACTCCAAATAAACATTTCTGTGGGTTGAGTCGGAGTTGGTACTTTTGAATCCTTGTAAGAAACTTTTCTAATGCAGCAACGTGCCCCAGTCGTTCCTTAGATTTGACTATCATATCATCTACATAGACTTCGACTTCCTTGTGTATCATGTCATGCAGTAAAGTCGGGGTTGCTCTTTGATAAGTGGCTCCGGCGTTCTTTAAACCAAAAGGCATAATCTTGTACCAAAAGGTTCCCCACTGTGTGATGAACGACATTTTTTGCATATCTCGAGGATTCATTTTTATTTGATTGTATCCTGAAAAACCATCCATGAACGACAGCAAAGCGTGCCTTCCGACTTCATACGTCGAAGTTTCTGCTTGATTGGTTGAGTATCAAGATATAATGGAATCTGATATTGAACAATATCTGTGCTTACTCCCGGCATATCCTCATAAGACCATGCGAACACGTCTTTGAACTTTCTAAGCAAGTCTACTATCCTCTTGCATTCATCGAGGGATAAGGTGATCCCAATCCGAATCTCTTGAGGACTTTCTTTTGTTCTGAGGTTGATAACCTCTACTTCATTTATTAAAGGTTGAGCCCAACATTCATTTTCTTGTTCAAGTAATTTGATTATTTCAGAGGGAGTTTTTTCGTCAGAAGACTCTCCCTCCGAAGCCAGATTATTAGTTAAATTATCAATGCGCTCAGGGTAATCAAAAATTTATTTTATTTCATTAAAAAGAGATTGGGTAACAGGACTCATTGCAGACTTAACAGACTCACTTGACTCAACAGGAATAACGGACTTACTAGAAATAACAGAATCAGCAGAAACAACTAACTTACTTGACTCAATAGAAATAAATGACTCATTAGGCACGTCAGACTAAACAAGAATATTAGGACTGACAGACCCAGTCTTGATGTGCAGCACATGACTAATTACATGATAATTAGAGAGACACCCAACAACGGGTTTGATTACAGACTGAGGATTTGGGATTCCCTTCTCAATTGACAACACTAGGACATTGTGATCTTCAATGAATAACTGATCGATATTGAGGGAGTTCAGATTGAGCTGCCAATCTTCAATTTCCTTTTCTTTAGCTTCTATGCTTGCTTCCTTTTCAGGCCATTCCATGCCAAAGAATATCTCAAACCCCGGTAGACGAGTACCTATGATGTGATCGATGAACGGTTCTGGGAACCCATAATAACGGAAATCTTCTCCTTCTAGTCATTAAGGGTCTTACGATAGGGGTTCATTTTAATGAGATCCGTGGTGCTCCTTTGCCTTTTTGCAATTGCTTTGTCCCGCTTTATTTTCCAGTATTGGGCCCAATCTTCCTTAGTAGGTTTATATCCTAACCTGAATGTGCCGATGACTTCTTTAATCAATGGTGCTTCTTAATACCTTGTTGTTTGCAACCTAGGCCCATGCCAGGGAAAAATCTTATTTTTTTGAACATCTTGGCTATGTAGCAGTTAAAAGAATTCACGATAGGAAAATATTCTTTCACCGAGTGATCCCATTGAACTGAGTAGATCTTCTCAAATTCAAACCCGCTATGCTCTATCCCCTGTTGTTCTGGTTGAATCTCAAGCAGTGGCTCATTCTTGGCTTCGGTACTATTTACCATCCCAACAATCTCGACATCTCCATGAAAGGTAATTACTAGTCCATATTTGATAAATTTAACTTTTTGGTGTAGCGTGGAATGTATGGATTTGATCTAGTGTAATCATGGTCTCCCTAACAGTAAATTAAAAGATGACTGTATATAAATAACTTGAAATTTCAAAGGAAATTCAGTTATGCCTATGGACAATCGACGGTGCGAAATTCCCAGTACATCCCTCTTGGTGTTATCATAGGCCCTAACACCTTGATTAATGGGCTTGAGATCTTCAACCTTAAACCCGAGACAGCTTGTCGTCTTTAAAGGGCACACATTCAGTGCACTTCTATTATCAATCAAAACCAGAGGTATCCTCATCCCGTTACAATCGACTGTGATATGTAAAGGCTTAGTGTGGCTTGCTCTTTCTTTTGGGAGATCTGAGTCTGAAAAAGATAGGATATTCTCTACGTAAGTTGCCCCTACTATATTGGCCAGCTGATCTGGAAAAGTATCAAGGGAGACTTGGGCTGTACTTAGTGCTTTGAGAACGGCTTCTCTATGAGCAGTGGAAGCCATAAGTAAACCCCAAACTGAGATATTGGCCCCTGATTTCTTCAACCGTTTAATTATGGAGTTATCTTCTTCGATATTTTCTTTGATAGGATCTTCTCTTTCTTCTCTTGCCAAGGCTGCAAGGTTATCAACACAAAGTTTTTGTGGCTTAAAAACTCTTCCCCCTCGAGTCATATGTCTAACTTCATCAAGGGAGAGGGAGAAAGGCTCATCTTCTTCAGTTAATATGTATGGATCTTCATCTGTCAAGGAGACAAAACTCTCTGGGTTCATTTGAGCTAAAAGATAACTAGTGAAAGTGGGACTACTGTAAATGATTCATAGTTTGTAGTAAAAACCTCATCAGTGAAAGCTATCCTAGCAATGGGGTAACTAGGCAGTTTGACTCGAATTGGATAAATGAGAGAGACAAGATCGAATGGTAATGGGGTGTGGGATACCATGTTCAGGGTTGGTGGAGGTTAATAGGTAGGTAGTGGATTAGTGGTAACATTTGGTGATGTTGGACTAGGGATTGTGACCTTTTTGTTGTCAATAAGATTTTGAAGGGCATGGCGCAAAGTGATACATCGATCAGTGTGATGGTCAGGGTTTTGATGGAACTCGCAAAACAAGTTAAAATTGTATCCAGCTAGCAGGAGATTTGGTAAAAGTCGGGGTTGGATAGAGGTAAGAAGCCCTTTTTTATCAATTTGTGAAGAGCTACTGTGAGACTCATCCCTAGATTGATAAACTGACGCGGAGTTCGAGGTTGACTTGGGTGAACCTGGTTATTAGTCCAGGCTGGGGGTTGAGCTGTGGTAGCTGACGTGTTGGCTATGTAAACATGGTTGGTATTAGGTTTGGGAATATAAGATTTCTTAGGCTTGTTATCCGCGGGGTTAAAAAGAACTCCAGAGACAAACGCATCCTTAAGTTGGCTTCCGGCTTGTAATAGGGATTCAAAGGTAGAAAGATATTGAGCAACCAAGTGCTGAGCATATTCTTGTGTAAGGTTTCTTAGGATAATCATTACTTGTTCTTTCTCTGAAGGTCTATCCCACATTTGGGCAGCCTTGGCCCTCCAATGGCCAATGAAGTCAGTAAAAGTTTCTCCATTTTTCTGCTTAGTTGACTCCAGATCCCTTCTTGAAGTCTCAATCTCAGTATTGTACTTATACTGATGACAGAAAGCTTTCGACATTTTTTCCCATGTACCTACTATAGTTGGGTCTTGGGACATTAACCATCGTAGAGCTGACCCGGATAGAGTTTTCTGAAATAATAACGTCATCTGTTCATCACTGAGTCCCATAGTGCGCATGTTAGTAACATACATTTTAAGATGCGTTTTTACACACCCTGTCCCACTGAACTTGTCCATTTCAGGCATCACAAACTTCTCGGACAGATGAATTCTAGGGATACGGTTCAAGGCTTCAATGCCTGCTGCATTTTCATCAATACCCTTTATACTCTTCATAGTTGACTCCAGTTGAGACATTCGGTTGGCCAATACTGGATTCTCATCGACATATTCTTCATCTCCATCGAGTTAAAAAACCTCATGTGTACTTCTATCATTTTTCCTTTAGGATCATCAAGGGGATTGTCTGTTGATTCTGAAATCTGTTCTAAGACTTCTAATTTGCCCTTTATACTGTTGATATCATTGGCAAAGGCTGCCAAAATCTTACGGATCTCTGTGAGCTCAGATTCTGAAGCCATCTCTGCTTGTTGACTTGGTATTGTCGCTTGTTCTAACCGACTGGACTTAAGACTCCAACTAGGAGGTGGACGCTTAAGTTTAGGCACAATGATAATCCTATATGACACCATCAAAGGTAAATTTAATCAATTTCAGTGTTACCCCCTTGATAACATTTTAATGAGTCACTTTATTGAAGTTTGTGCACCAATCCATTAATCAATCCATTCACGCAATGATAATTCAAAAAGGAAATAAATGTTTATTCAAAAGAAAAAATAGTTTTATTGAAAATGATTGACAAAGAAACGTTCTCATTAAAATATCTTTTAATAAATCTGATTTAAACTATTCTTTACATGGACGCTTGGCTTTGTCTTGGTGGTCATCAGGATTGCTATCAGGCTTGATTCTCTTGGCTCTGACAACTGGTTCTTTGAATTCTGCTTGTCCATCTGGATACCATAAGGTGCGTTTGTTCCAAGCCTTCTCAATGAGATGCACTAACTTCTCAGTCAATGGTTCGGGAGGAAAGAAAGCTTTGGGTTGAGGCAAAAATACCTCTGTAGGTACCTCGTACTGTTATGAGATCAAATTAGGATGGTAAAAAGATGTTTCCTCTAGTCCAATTAGACGAACATAATGGGATCCTTTGGATTCCTAGAACAGGGGGGTCAGTCATCCACCAAGGGCATCTTAAACCGATATGACGGCAAGGCGGGAATCCAACCATTTGTTCCAAGCTTTGACGGAGCTGTGACGCACTAACAGGTTTCTTTTGGAAAAATGTTCTGGCGCATACTCGAGGTTTGAAGGAACATCTATAATCTTAAGACGATCATAAAGTCACATATAGAGTAGGTGAGGACTTCCTTTGAAGTCTTCCCTCACATCATTCTTTATAGCATTTAGACCTGAGAAAGTTTCTGCTAGGATAAAAGAGGTACAGGGTTGGCTTTCCTCGAGAGTTGAGAAGCTATATCTATGAAAGACTAGGGGATAGTTTGGCCATCACTATTGGAGGTCAGTATATATTGGGCTACGATTCCTAGGCACAATCGCTAGTCTCTAGTGGCTCGCCAAGCTTTGGATTTTACATTAATGGGATGACTGCGGGAACGATACGGGCCCAGTAAAGGTACTAAATCCAATTTCCCGTTATGGACTAGGGCCTTGGCTTCTTCTTTTGAAATGTTCAGTCCGGTGGCGAGGTCACCAGAATATCCGGTATTCAATGAGGGCCTGACTAGAGGTCCTGTAGTGGATATCCCCATAATGCCACAATAATCCTCGTGAGTGGCGCACAAGTGCATATACCCTATATGGAATATATGAAAGTAATGGTTCCAACGTTTAGCCATAACACATAATAGGTTCCAGTCTATTTCAAACTCATGGAAGTAAAGAGCACTCCTCAACATGACTCTCCCAAAATTGATCTTCTCTACAGGGTGCATCCCTATGATGGTTGTTTTGACTAATTGATCGATCGGGTTATCGCATGTGGCTAGCATCTGATTTGACACAAAAGGTATTTTAGTACACTTCCAAGGTCCATGTAAAATTACTTTTTCTTTTGAAAATTCATTTTCTAGAAAACAACTTTTTCTTGAAAATTTTTTTTTTGGAAAATACTTTCTTTTTGTAAACCATTTTTCCTATTTGAAAATGGGTTGAAACCCGAATTTAAAAAAGAATTTGATTTCCATTTTGATTTAAATGGCCCGGCCCATAATGATTGTTGGATCGAGATGGACTGGGTCATTATGAATTATTGCAAAAAATAGATTCTTTACTGGGTTGGTGCACCCATTTTAATTTCCAAAACAAAATTTTTGATTCTTGAGGACAACCATACATTCTGATCTCATGCATACATCATTTACATACATTCACAATCAGAAGCTCTCATTCAAATAACAACCCGGGAACACCCACGATAAGTTCGAGTCGTGGCTTATATGGGAGGTTTCTAGACTCTAAGCTTACTATATGCAATGCATTTTTATCTGACCACCCTTACCCAAGTATACCTATATACCTCTCAAGCGTACTCAATCAAACGGTACATGGTGACTTGGTTTGATATACCGTATAGGTGATAATCTAAAACTCCAATCTACTTCTCTGAAGTTAAAAACAGCCAGTTTAATCCCCAGATCAGAGATGGCGCACAATGCTTGAGCAAAGGCATTCTTAAATCATCTCTTTTCTAGAATAGACGTAGTCTATCCTCCTAGTACCGTAGTACATCGGAGCAGGATCTCGCTTAAGTACTGGTTTTGACCAAGAAATGCAACTGATGTACTTGGATTATCTTTGATATACCTATGAGTACGAGTCAAGAGTTGTAGCTTTTATAAATGGTTTGGCATCCCACGAGGGAATCGACCATGTACTAGTACTACGTTGGCAATCGGGACATGTGACTGTGTGGCTCACAATAGATCAAAGGCTCAGGTCGTTCCAACCTGGGTGCATCGATATACCTTTCAGAGTCACCTGATCAGACGACACTGATGCCCCAGTTTGATATACCCTAAGGTACGTGACTGGAGTTGTGGTTTTCATGAATGACGTCGCATCTCCGAAAAGATCAGGCCACGCACTAGTGCCACGTTGGCTATATGGGACGTGCAAGCGTGCAAAACAATAAACGTGCTTGTGGTGTGTGCAATACAGGGTGGGGTGTGCCCGGGGCCTCTTTCAGATAAATGGGCCGGATCAGATCATCAATGGATATCAAATAAATACTAATCAAAACTATCACATCAGAACTAAGATCAATATATGCCTATCAAAATATATAGCAATCAGGATCATGATACATCGAATGGGCAAAAATTATGGACACTAAAATAATCGATCATAGGCCAACCAATTAATTTAAATCAAGCAATCAACATGTGAGACTTAAGATTCAATCAATCAAAATATCCAAGGGGTATGATCACCTCAATCGGATATCAAAAGGAAACCATGTACCTTAATCTGGCACATGACCTATTCAAATGAGTATTCACTAAGTTGACTCATTTCATAGCATTGAACATCGTATAACATAGAAAAATATCTCATGGAAGCATTAGAATGATGCATAAATGGAATGCATACAGAATAAACAATGAATCACATGAGACCTATAATCCAATCGAATCAACCCAATTCATCACATTCAAAATCAGGGTATTACAACAACGCATATTGTGAGAACACATAAGACAATATATTAAGACCAAACCACACATATCGAGAACGAGTTCAACTGAGTTGACTCAACCAAATTTTTTTTTTTTTAATTTTTTTTTAGAATTTAAGAAATGAGTTTCCTCTTGAATTAATCTCAAAATTTCCCCAAAATCGGGTTTTTTACTTGATTTTTGGATTGGTTTTGTTGGATTTGAAAGGGATCCAATCAAACTTCGATAAAACTCAAATTCTCCATTGAAAAAAAAAACGAAAAAACTCTAGAGATCAAACAAATTAACCAAAGAAATTTCTCCAAAAAAAAAAGAAAAAAAAAATCAAAAACCAAAACAAACACGATATTTAGCTGATCGGTCTCATCCCAACATGAGAGCTAAAAAACTAAAGAACCCAAGAAGCTTTTATAAAAGATAGCATAAAGAGATGTTGAATCAAATAGGCAGCAAGGGTTATAAATCAGCAACAATGGAGCCCCAAATTATTATTTTTTCACTGTTAATTAGATACATTTCTCTCAAATAAAAAATCACCAAACACTATCAACATTGAAAAGTTACCACAATCTGAACGAAGATCATCCAAAATAACCCAGAATCTTAATACGGACAAAGAGTACTCATCACAAAAACAAGTATATCTTATGCAACTCCAGCTAAACAAAAAAAATTTTCACACTCTTCGCACGATTGCGATCCAAAGTAAGATCCATAAGAATGATACCGACACCTCCAAACACAGATATAAAGTCCGAAGAAAGTGCTTCGATAATGTATTGGTTGTTGACCTGATTGGGGAGAAATAAGACCGGTCAAACAGCAATTGTGGCTCAGTCTTAAGTGTTACCGATGCCTGGTGGTTCGACTATAACATTATAGATGAAACCAGAGATGACCATGAAATAGGTTGAGAACATGAAAGCGTAGATAGTTATGGCAGGGAGAGAATGGTAAGAGTTTCAGACGCATTCGAGGGATGCAAAGGAAGTTGAAAGGGATGATCTACACGATGTGGAGGAAAGGATTGATTGAATCTACTTAATCGGATGAAACAAAGCTTGAGAGGGTTTCAGAATTGTCCTTTAAATTCACAAGATCTTCAAATTCACCCACTTCTGCTTGTAGAAAACCGATTCAATAGTGAAACACCAATTTTTTTTTAGGAAATCTAATGCACCAATTTTTAACATTTTTCCTTCTTGATAATCCCTTCGTTTTGGTCATTGTGGGCTAGATTGAGAATTTGTATTTCAATCATGGAGAAACAATGGTTTCTTCTTGAACAGAGGTATGGATTTTGGTTTGAACAATGTGAGACAGGAAGAGATGAAGCTGTGAGTGAGAGAGAGAGAAAAAAAAAAAAGAGATCAGAAAGGGACGTTGCTGTCTCTTTCTCTTCCCATTGAAGAAGGAGATGAAAGAAATAAAAATCAATTTTTTCTTATTGCACACCAGCCATCAAATAAAAAAACGTTGCTGTTAAAATGGTGTGAAAACTGAAAAATAATGATATTACTCATGGCACACTATCCCAAACAGCACTTGTTGTTGGCAGAACCTCAAAAAGAATTTTTTTAATTTTTTAATTTTTTTTTAATTTCCTTGCTATCAATGGACAGTACGCTAAAAAAATTATTTTTTTTATTTTTATTTAAAAAAATAAAAGAAAAAACAGAAATAAATAAGTGAATACATACTATCCAATGACAGATCAAATAAGCTCGAAAAAATTAAAAAAAAATTCTATCGAAGGAAATATTGTCCCCAACTAATAAAACCTCCTTTTAAAAAAAATCATCAAAAGATCGATCAAACACATATCTCGAAGAATTTTATTTGATTTACTGTCAAAAGACAGATTAACAAAAACTCTCTTTTTTTTTTAAAGAGACTTTATGTTTCAATAATCATCAATCCATTCTTAATAAGACTATCTTTTCGAGATCCTGCAACATTTATGGTCACCCTAAGTGACCCTAGGTCAAACCACCAAAATAATACTTGATTGAACCATACCGATAATATGTCAAATTAGGATATTCAGAATTGAATCACATGATCCATAATTAAGCCAAAAAGAATGATAAAAATAAATAAATAAAATAAAATAAACAAATAAACAAATAACTAAAAATCAAGTAAAAAGGTCCTACTAGCAACGCATCCCATAATTGGGGCTTTTCAAGTCTGATCCTCAATGGTCCCCAGCAAAGTCGCCACTGAAAGCGCCCTCGATCCGTGGGGTGCGCGGATCCGCTTTTGACCTTTGAGGTTTGGGAATCGCCACCTAGTTATTGTGGTCTAGGAACCGAATACTGACTCTAAAAAGGCAAATACTACTAGTCTACGAAAGAAAAAAAAAATGGGCTCGGGGATCACGTTACGGAGTTAGAAGGTGTTAGGCACCAACCCCGCCCGGCAAACGCCGGTCTCTACTAATTCCCAAATAAACTACATTGCTAAAAGACCTAAGTAAAAAATAATGAGAAATAGATACATTTCTGAAGACAACGGTTTTATTCCCTCAGATCTGATAGAGTAACTCCTTGTACAGTATTCATTGCTTCGTTCTGTCTCCGGATCTGATTTTTGAGCTCCGAGGCAAGGTATCTCTTTCTTAGATCTAGATTCTTTGAATTTTTTTATGGATTACTGGGTGTTTTTGAAGGGCTTCTAGGTGTTTTTTGAGCTAAAGTTGAGGTATGGGTGTTAGGTGAGGAGTCAGGACTTCAAAATAAGGGTTTATGGGAGGTTAGGGAAGCTTTTTGACCTACTGCTCTTAGGGTATATTTTTTTGATACGAAAATAGGTTGTAAGGACCCCTATTTATAGATTTTTTAAGTGATTGTTTTTAAAGAGTTTGTGTTTAATTATAATTCTTTTGGAAAGAGTTATTGTTTAATTATAATTGTTTTATGTAGAGTTATATTTTAATTAGAATTGTTTTAAATGGAGTTATTACCTGATTAGAATTGTTTTAAATAGAGTTATTATTTAATTAGAATTCTATTAGCTTTTTGACTTTTAGTCTCACTTGATTGACTTTAAGATTTTGACTTTAGTCTTACTTGATTGACTTTAATATTACTTGATTGACTTTAGTCTTATGTGATTGACTAAGAATATATTTTTATTTTTTGAAGAACCCCCCATTATTATATCTTTAATTTTTTGGGCCCCCAAATAAATGGGTCCTTTAATAAATATCTACGCAACCATCAACAATTTTGCGTGAGAGCCTGATTGATCGATCGATTTTTTTAGTTCAAATTTTTAAATTAATTTTATTAATGCTTCACTTTACATTATTTAATGTTTTATTTATTAATTTCGGAATTTAAAATTTTTTTAATTGGAAAATTACCGTTTTCCCCCTAAAGATAACTTTTGCGTTTCAAGTCAGTTTTTGATGTTCCAGGATGTTTTATAATCAATTTTTCGTAAGAAATTCAATGGGAGTATTGGTTTGTGTCATTTATGAAAAAAAATTGTGTGAAATGGTCGTGATTTTATGAGGGGTATTTTCGTAATTTTATCGAATTTTGTGAAAATTGGTGAAATGATTTATTTGATTTCGATTTGTTATTTTATATGTTTGAAAGGATTTTCCTAAGCGTAACGTAGGCTCTAGGGATGTTTTAAGATTAGGGGTATTTTGGTAATTTGGTCATTTTTTTATAATTTTTATCGTGAAGCTTCTTTTTGTCGGTAATATGATAATTTATATATTTTTTTAGTTATATTTTCCTAGCGTAGCGTGGTTTCTAAGGTTTTGTTAGTTTGAGATACCTCATCCGAATTTCTAAAACATATCTAGTAACAAATAAAGCATTGGAATAAACATCTATCATTGGGAACCGTTGCAATCGGGTTGACGATTTGATTAATCAAGCGAATGCAAAAATGGGGTGTCTACAGCGGGGGGTGTGGACACATTAAGCCGTTGCACATTATGGTAATGTGTAAAGGTATGATGGTAGCAAGGGTATTGATCGACAACGGTTCAGCTCTTAATGTTTGTCCTCTACAAATGTTGCAAAAGCTAAACACAGATTTGTCTCACCTCAGGCCAACTAGAAAAACCATCAGGATTTTTGATAGTAGAAAAATTGAGTCGCTAGGAGAACTGGATCTTCCTGTCACCATTGGTTCATGTACATTCGAAGTGACATTTGAAATTCTAGGCATACCCTCAGCATTCAATCTCCTTCTAGGAAGACCCTGGATCCATATCGCAGAGGCAGTCCCTTCTTCCCTACATCAACAGGTCAAATTCATTATGGGACAAAGTGTGAACTTCGTCATCGTAAAGAATCTCATACCCGTTGATCGATCGCCGGATGTACCTTATATTGATGTAGAAATGATCGGAGAAAACGAGGGGTACCATTCCTTCCAGTTCACATCTATTAATCATATCCCAAGAAGGAAAGAAAAGACAAGGGCAGAGTTGTCGGAAGCAAATTTGATGATTGGACGAGTAATGAAAAAGGCGGGATAACGTTCGAAACAAGGGCTAGGGTCTAAGGTAAAATGTAGGGCCACTTTGATCCACACGCAAAAGTACACTCCCTACTTTGGTCTTGGATTCAAGCCTACAAGGAAGGACATCTCTGACCTGAATGATAAGAAGAAAGAACTTCGACTTGCACAAATACAGAATCACGAGCCTAGCGTATGGAACTTGGGTAAGATACCACATATCAGCGTCAGTTTCCCACAGTTGGAGAAAAGACCCAAGGAGCTATCAGAACCGCCATCAGCCAACCGCATCAAAAAACCAAGAATTGCAAGTATTAAGCCCATTCAAGTGCAAAAAGATCATTTGTTGAGTCCCCGCATTCCTTTACAGATGGCATAGACATCTTGTTCGAATGGAATTCCGAAAAAAGTCAAAAAGAAGAAAAAGAGCCCGCCAAGGCGGAAGTCACGATATGCGAAGAAGAAAAATCATTGTTCCCCTTTCAAATCGATTGGGGATTTGTCGTAATTCCACCCACCTGAAAGCTCCCTCGATCCGCGGGGTGCGCGAATCCGCTTTTGACCCTTGAGGTTTGGGAGTCGCCACCTAGTTATTACGATTTAGGAACATATCAATGACTCTAAATAGATGAAAAACTAATCTAGAACAGAAAAAATTGAATTCGGGGATCATGTTACGAGGTTGGAAGGTGTTAGGCACCAACCCTCCCAGCCAAAGCCGGTCTCTACTAACTTCCCAAATAAGTTACATTGCTAAAAAATCTAGATAATAAAAAAATAAGAAAATATACCTTTCCGATAGCAAAGACCTTGTTCCCTCAGATCCGATAAAAACTGTTCCTTGTACCGTATTCCTTGCTCCGTTCTGTCTCCGGATTTGGATTTCTGATCTCCGAGGCAAGGTATCTCCTTTTTTGATCTGGATTCTTCGAATTTGTTAATGGTTTTAGGGTGTTTTCAAAAGATTTTTAGGTGTTTTCTAGGCTAAAATCGAAGGAGGGATGTTAGGTAAGGAGTTGGGACTCCAAAACTAGGGTTTATGGGAGGCTAGGGGGCTTTTAGACCTACTTCTCTTAGGGTTTATGATTTGATACGAAAATAGGGTGTGAGCACCCCTATTTATAGATTTTTTTAGGGGTTGATTTTGATGGAGTTAGTGTTTAATTAGAGTTCTTTTAATTAGAGTTGTGTTTTAGTTAAACTTGTTTTAGGTAGAGTTGTATTTTAATTAGAATTGTTTTTGGTGGAGTTGTGTTTTAGTTAGAACTCTATTAGATTGAGTTATTATTTAATTAGAACTCTATTATTACTTTTGGTCTTATTTGATTGACTTTTAATATCTTGACTTCAATCTTGCTTAATTGATTTTAATTTTGACTTTAGTCTCACTTGATTGACTTTAATTTTTTGGAGAACCCTCCTCTATTATATCTTTAATTCTTTGGCCCCCAAATGGAGGGGTCCTTAAAGAAATATCTCATGAACCCTCAACAATTTTTCATGAGAGCCCGATTGAACAATTTTTTTAGTTCAAATTTTTACATTAATTTCATTAACGTTTCACTTTAATTATTTAATGTTTTATTTATTAATTTCAAAATTTTTAATTATGAAAATTGTGAAATTAACGTTTTACCCCCGGAAAGGACTTTTCACGTTTTAAGTCGATTTTTAATGTTCTAGGATGTTTTAGAATTGATTTTTCGTAAGGAATTCAATGGAAATATTAGTTTGTGTCATTTATGAAATTTTTTGTGTGAAATAGTCATGAAATTTATGAGGGGCATTTTTGTAATTTTGTCAAATTTTGTGAAAATTGGCGAAATGATTTATTTGATTTCGATTTATTGTTTTATGTGTTTGAATGGATTTTCCTAATCGTAACGTAGGCTCTAGGGTTGTTTTGATGTTAGGGGTATTTTGGTAATTTGATCATTTTTTAGTGATTTTTATCGTGAAACTTCTTTTTGTCTACAAGATGATGATTTTTATGTTTATGGAGTCGTATTTTCCTAGCGTAGCGTGATTTCTACAGTTTTATCAGTTCGAGATACCTCATCCGGATTTCTGAAATACATCTGGTAACAAAATAAAGCAATGGAATACACATCCATCATTGGGAATCATTGCGATCAGGTTGACGAGTTGATTAATCAGGCGAGTGCAAAAATGGGGTGTCTACACCACCCTACAAGTACTTGGACTTGACGACAGTCATACGGAAGTGATGGTCATATCTGAACCATCAATGGAACCACTTTCCCGATTTATTTGTCCTGCAGAAGAAGGGCAAATCTTCAAAAATTGGGAAAAGTACCCAATCACTTACGAGGCCGTGATGGGGTCCAGAATCCCTACAGCCTCCGAAAAAACGCTATTAGCAAAATCTCGTCTGCTGGAGGACCATAATGAGCCCTCGTCCTCGGAGCAAGACTGTTTTAGGAGCTCACCTTCATCGCTAATGAATTTGCATGATTTTTCTTTATCTTGTTTCAGGCGTACAAATAGTCCGTAAAATCCAAAAAAAATAAAAAATCTTTTAAAATTCAAAAAAAATCAAAAATCTTTCAAAATTCAAAAAAAATCAAAAACTCTGCAAAATTCAAAAAAATCAGAAATCTTCAAAATACCAAAGGTTTTCAAAGAATTTCCTCAATTGAATGAATCTTATGACAAAGAGCAAAGTATGAAAGAGATGAATACGACTTTGACCTCGAACTTGACTTTGATCTCATGGGGATCGAATAAGAGTCAGAGGAAGAGGTTGAGTATCCTCCAAAAGAAATCAAATAACTCATAGAACGTCACGAGAAGGATGTTCAACCAAATATAGAAGATACAAACTCAGTAAGCCTAGGCACCGAAGATGACCCACGAATTGTCAAAATCGGAGCCCTATTGACGATTGAGCAGAAAGAGGAAATGACAAAGTTCTTACAGTTGTACCAAGATGTATTCGCATGGTCCTATCAAAACATGCCTGGGTTAGACACAGATTTAGTCGTTCACAAGTTACCTATCAAATCAGGAAGCAAGCCAGTCAAGCAGAAACTACAAAGGTGGAAACCAGAGTGGACACTTAAGGTCAAGGATGAAGTAATAAAGCAGTTCCAAGCAAGGTTTCTCACGATATCCACCTACCCTGAATGAATGGCTCGCTAACGTCGTTCTTGTACCAAAGAAGGACGAAAAAGTGTGCATGTGTGTGGACTACCGTGATCTGAATAGAGCCAGTCCTAAAGATGACTTTTCATTACCACGCATCGACACTTTAGTCGATAATACAGTGGGGAACGGTATATTCTCGTTCATGGATGGCTTCTCGAGTTATAACCAGATAAAAATGGTTGAGGAAGACCAAGAGAAGACTGCGTTCATCACACCTTGGGGCACCTTTCACTATAAGATTATGCCATTCGGTCTTAAGAATTCGGAGCCACTTACCAACGAGCCATGACTGCCTTATTTCATGACATGATCCACAAGGAGATAGAAGTATACGTGGACAACATGATAGCTAAATCCAATCTCGATGAGGATCATCTGATAAACTTGAAGAAACTGTTTGATCGATTAAGGAAGCACAGTTTAAGACTTAATCCAGCAAAGTGTCTATTTGGGGCCATGTCTATGGAGGTTCATTGTTAGTAGAAGAGGCATCAAAATTGATCTAGTTAAAACGAAGTACATCATAAATATGGAGCCACCAAATCAAAGAAAGAGATCAAGGGATTTCTAGGGAGAATTCAGTACATTAGTCGGTTCATCGCACAACTAACGCCGATCTGTGAGATAGTATTTAAACTACTGAAGAAGAATGAGCCGAAAGAATGGAATGAAGACTGCCAAGAAGCTTTCGACAAGATTAAGAGATACCTGCTTAATCCACCAGTCTTGGTTCCACCTACACCAGGTCGACCTCTACTGATGTATCTCTCTGTACAAGAAAACTCCATGGGCTGTGTACTAGGGCAACATGATGAAACAGACCGAAAAGAGCGAACCATCTATTAACTTAGTAAGAAGTTCACAAGTTACGTGACGAACTATTCAACCATCGAAAAGACATGTTGTGCCCTCGTCTGGGCATCACAACGACTACGCTACTACTTGCTTAGTTATTCGACTATGCTCATTGCTCGAATGGATCCTCTGAAGTATCTCTTCGAAAAGTTAGCACTAACGGGACGTACCGCAAAATGGCAACTACTATTATCTAAGTGTGACATCGCCTATGTCACTCAAAAAGTCATTAAAAGACAAGTTATTACTGACCACTTAGCGGAACATCCTATGTTCGACTATGAGCCACTAAAGACAAATTTTCCTGATGAAGCCATTTTGTTTGCGGAAGTCGAGAGCGACGATGAAGAATCTAGTTGGAAAATGTATTTCGATGGAGCAGTAAATCAAAAGGGAAACGGAATTGGGGCCATCTTGGTCAAGCCAGACGGAACTCATATCCCCATTGTAGTCAGATTAAGGTTTCAGTGTTCTAATAACGGAGTTGAGTACGAAACATGCATTGTGGGGTTGAAAGCAACGATCAACCTCGAAGTGGATAAAATAGATGTATTTGGAGACTCAAGTCTGGTAGTCTACCAAACAACGAGAGAATGGAAGACCCGAAAGTAGAGACTAGTTCCTTATCATGAATATCTCGAAGATCTGAGCTCAAATTTGGCCCGGATCTCATTCAGTTATATGCCGAGGGCTAAGAACCAGTTTGCAGATGCATTGCCTACTTTGGCATCAATGATCAGCATCTCCGAATATACCATAGTTGACCCTCTTAAGAGTGGTATTCAAGATGAGCCAGCATATTGCTTGCCTGTGGAGATCAAAGAACATGAAGAAAAATCATGGCATACAGACATCAAGGCATTCTTAGAAAATCAAACTTTCCCACCAGATACCACAACAACCGACCGAAAGACTATTCAGAGATTGGCAGGACAGTTCTTCTTGAGTAGCGGAGTCTTATACAAAAAGTCACACCACGAGGTCCTCCTCAGGTGTGTAACAGAAACAAAAGCTCAACATCTGATCGAAAAAGTACATGGTAGAGTCTGTGGACCTCACATGAACGGACACATGCTCGCAAAAAAGATAATGAAAATGGGTTACTATTTGATGATCATGGAGAGCGACAGGTACCAACATGTTTAGAAGTGTCATTTGTGTCAAATCTATGCTAACAAGATCAATGCGCCACCTTCAGAATTGCACAATATGACTTCTCCCTGGCCTTTCTCACTATTGGGCATGGATGTCATCGGGCAGATCAATCCTCAAGCTTCCAATGGGCATCGCTTCATCTTGGTTGCCATCAACTACTTTACAAAATGGGTAGAAGCAGCATCTTACGCCAATGTTACAAGGGGCAATGTCTTGAAGTTTGTGAAGAACAACATCATATGTCGGTATGGCCTTCCAAGTGGAATAATAACTAATAATGCCAAGAATCTCAAGAACAAAGACATGTCCAAGATGTGCAAGAATTTTCAGATCACCCATCATAACTCAGTCATTTACAAGCCAAAGATGAACAGAGCAGTTGAAGCCGCCAACAAAATATCAAAAAGATCATCGAGAAAATGACTGTCACTTATAAGGATTGGCACGAGATGTTACCATTTGCTCTACACGCTTACCGAACGTCAATCCGAACTTTGATTGGGGCAACGCCTTATTCACTGGTCTATGGAATGGAAGCAATCTTGCCTATTGAGGTAGAGATTCCCTCTCTCCGGATATTAAAAGAAGTTGAACTGGATGAGGCAGAATGGGTCAAAGCCCGATTCGATCAGTTGAACTTAATAGAGGATAAACGACTTTCAGCAATCTGTCATAGGCAAACTTATCAACAGAGGATAGCACGTGTTTATAACAAGAAGGTTCGACCTCGAGAATTTGCATCAAGAGACCCAGTTCTAAAAAAGATTTTACCAATACAAGAAGATGCGAGAAGAAATTTTTGCCCAAATTACGAGGGGCCATTCGTCTTCCAAAAGGTACTGTTTGGGGGAACGTTGATTCTCACAGAGATGGACGAGGAAGGGGGCGATTGATTGCGCTTCAAAACGCGGAATTTCCAGCGTTTGCGTTGAAAAACGGCGTTTGACGATATTTTGCGTGTTTGATAACGCTTTTAAATGCTGCGTTTTGACGCGATTTACGAATGTTAACCGCTGTTTTGAAAAGCGGACGAGAGACGCTTCGCGCAACCGCGTTTAAATGCAGTCAAGTGAAATGACTACTATACCCTTCGACATATTTAGAAATTACAGCTTCTGTTCGCGATATTAACTTCGTTCATCGAAAGGGTTTTTCTCACCCATCGATTTCCTCAGTAGCAGCCGACTGAACTCATCGACGACGACCACCACCAGCTCCGATCTAACATATCGACGACGCCGACGACGACACTAACTTCGTTCAAGCGAAACCCATCAACGACGACGACGGAAAAATGATTTGAAATGCAAAAACCCATATCGATCGACACCCTTCATCGTTGAACTCAACCCCGATCAAGACAGCGACGAAGATCGACGGCATTGACGACCCCGTTTGCTATCGACGACGACTCGAAATCAATCCCTCCGTTTATCCTTTTTTCCGATCGAAACCCATTTTTCCAATCTTTGTGAGCTCTCTCTCTCTCTAATTGATTTCAATTTTTGTGAATAATTCTTGCCGAAATTGCATATTGAATAGAAAATCTTCTGTTAGGGTTCTAATTTGTTGGTAGAATTTTATTAAAATAACAAAAATAGAAATAATTTCTATAGATTTTTGCACCAAAAGAGCATGTATATCGATTTAAATTTGTGTGAATGATTCGTGATGAAATTGTGTATTAAAGGTTGGATTAACAGAAATTTTTCTGTAAGGATTCTAATTTCTTGGTAGATTTTTGTTAAAAAATAAATTAATAGAAATTAATAGAAATTTTATTTGTTAGAAATTTTTTCCAACTTATTTTCTTTTCCATTTTAATATTTTTCCATTTTCCATTTCTATATTATGGATAAAAGTGACAAGTTTGATGACTAAAATGTAAGATACCATTATTATCATTGGATATTGTTTCCAACTGCCTTTGCTCCATGTTTAAATTTTTTTGCTTCAAGTATGATATTTTTAATAGACCATGTGTTGAGCTTGTAACTATAATCAATGTGGAGGGAGTTCATAAAATTATTTGTTTAGTATCGAAACTTAATGAAACTCATCTTACAGTTATTGAGACGTTAGTTGTTAAAAAAAAAATTGATGATTTTAGTTTTTTATTTTTCAGTAAATAATCCAACTATCATTAATCTGAACAATTTTCTACTTTCTAAACTAGGAGTAAAAATTAAGATGATTGTGGTTTTTTTATTTGACCATTGATTCCCCATAAGTTTGAGTTGGGTTTTTAATTTTTATCAACCCGTGTTTGTATTTAGGAGAAAAATAGTTTGAGTTGGGTTTTTAATTTTTGTCAACCTATGTTTGTATTTTGGAGAAAATAGGATTACTTCAGATTTGGCATTGATCTTTGAATAGTAGGTGGCATGGTCCTCAACATTAGCCATTGCTAGAATTGCAAATAAGTGAAAGACTACCATGATTAATAGGTCTCTAACTGCCTCAATGATGTTGTACAATCTCATCTCTTAATATGTGGCTATATTTTTCTGTTTTTGAATGCTTCAAGTTTGATGCCAATGATCTCAAGATTGTACAATTTGAAATAATTTGAGTGAGCTTCATTCAAAAAGCAAACAAGATGCAGAATTATGGCGGAATTATCTATATGATTTGTTTATTTTCGTTGGGGATTAAATAAAAAATTAGTAACCTTGGGTATGATGTTAGTTTAGGAAACTTTTAGGAGTTTGATATTAATTGTCTAAAGTGGTCTTCTTTCTCTGTTCAGCCACTTTAGAAGAATCATAATTGTTGATAATTAAATTGCTTGTAGGTGAATTATCATTACTTTCTATATGATATGTGAAGAGAGTGTCAATCACCTACTCATCCATTGCCTTGGGACTAGAAGTATCTGGTCTCATTTTTTTTTTTCTCTTTTAGACATTTACTCGACTATCCCCTTTTCAATTCCATCCTTCTTTATTAACTGGCTCAGATATTATTTTAATGCTAAATATGGGACTCCTTTGGAGAGTTGCCGTTTGCAGTTTGTTGGTCTATCTAAAAAGAAAGAAATAGAAGAACATTTGGGGCAAGGAGTCTTTGCCTAATTCTATTCTGGCAACCGTATGTTCATTTTGTCTAAAAGTTACGAAGAGTTTAGGGGTTCCTTCTTTGGGCTTTGTAAAGTATGTGATAGGTTTTGCCAATGCACATTACATGGCAATAGGGTTGGTAGATCCTCCTTGCAACCTGAACTATTTTTACCTCTCTAACAGTTTTTTTTTTCTTTCTATTGTACTAGTATACTCATTTAGAAATATCCAATCCAACTGTTTCCGATTTAATGTGTGTGATGTTTCCGATTTTGACATTAAGAAAACTTGGATTAAGCTTAGGCCACCATTGTATTCATTATAACTTTGAAATACTTACACTACTAAAGGTTTAAATTTAAATCGAAAGATACCTTTTCATATGCATAATAATGTCAATATGATTATGTTTCTAATATTACAATCTAGTGGGGGATTGTAAGATGTATAATAATATTTGAAAGTGACATGTTTTATTTCAAATGTTGTATGCCATATTGAAAGTTGCCATAATTACCTTTTGATAAATTGTTAGTTCAATAGTAATTGAAATGAGCAGTCCTAGGTCAATGACTACCGTGAGACTGAGAACACACACACACATACACACAAAACACACATACAACAATTACTGTATTTTGTACAGTCAAAGATTGAGAACACAGGGCTCCCTCACCGTGGGACTGAGAACTGTGCGTTCTTCCGGCTATCTATATGATAACCTGACATTGCCTCCTGGTTTCTCTCTTTGATTATACACTGTGCACAAATTGTAGGTTGAGATGGTGTAAGTAATCAAATAATTTACATGATTAATTGAAATAGACCATTTAATATTTTGTTTTACTGTCGTCTCTTGTTATTACCATTGGCAGATGGAAGATAACAATTCAAAGAATGCAAAAGCAGATTGGACACCCAAACAACATGAAGTTTGGGTCGAAATCTGTTATGAATTAGTTAAGAAGGGGAAGATACCGCATAAAGTGCTTGACAAGACCGGTTATGATTTCTTAGTTAAAGAGTTTAATAAGAGAACTAATGTTTATTACGATAGAGGGCAAATGAAGAACAAGTGGGATAGACAAAAAGGTATATGGGGACGTTGGAATAAGATTTGCACGAATACTGGCGTCTCTTATGATGTTGATAATGGCATATTAGATGCAAGTGATGAGTGGTGGGATGGGTGGTTAGAGGTACATTTCTTGTTAATTTTTCATTTTATTTATTTTAAGATTTTTGTCTCTTTATGTAAAATAGGGTTTTTTATTTTTTATAGCATCATCCAAAAGATGCAATATTTCGAAAGCAACCTCTGAAGTTTGCGAAACAATTGGATTTCATCTTTGGAGGCACATATGCCACTGGTAGCCGGATGTGGTCACCTGCATCTGGTACAATGCTATCTGCATCAGTACCTCAGGATGAGAATCTAGATGAGGATGATCTAGATGATGTCATGCGAACCCAGCATCCAGAGTCTCAGACACCTCTACAGGAGACTCCTGATGATGCTGATGAGTTTGAGGATGATGCTACTCCTATTGTACCATCACCCACAACCCACGTTCGACGCAGAAGTGGAGATACTCTACCACCTCAAAGTCGTAGGCAGAAGACGACCACTGCTAGGCAAATTAGCCAGTCATTGGAGATGCTCGCAAATGCAGTCCACAGTCAGATATCCGCTTCTACCAATCCCACTGTAATTAAGAAAGGCAGTATTCAAGAGTCGATCGAGCTCTTAGACCAGCTACCAAATGTACCTACCAATAGTGATCTCTATCGTTATGCGTTGAAGATGTTTATAAAGAACAAACAATTCAGAGAGGTTTTTTGTGCATTACGATCAGCAGATGTTCGTCTTGAGTGGTTGGAGGGCGAGATGTCTGATTTTATGGCTGGAAAAGGCATTTAGACTTGTTTTATATGTAACTAAAATATTTTTTTGGGTTTTATGATGCACTTATAGAGTGCAATATACATTGGTTATTTTTGGCTGTTAGATGGATATTGTACATATTATATTTTTGGCTGTTAGATATTGCATATTATATTTTTGGCTGTTAGATGGATATTGTGATTAATATTTCTATTAGATGGATATTTTTATTTGTTGTTAGATAGATATATACTACTAATATGATTCATAAGCAGGTCATGGATTCAGATGTTGATACGATGAATACTATCGATTCAGCTGATACGGCTGACACTATCGATTCAAATGATGATTCCACCAATACTGTCGACTCAAGTATTTTAAGTATGGCCGTTATAGGAGGCGTCCTAGGTTCTTCATTTTATTGCGAGAATTTCTTACATAGGGAGTCACATAATAATAGTCAGTTAAAGGGGATTGATTTTGTGCGGGAAACACTGGATGATAATCGTGCAACGTGTCATTCATTATTTAGAATGGAACAACACGTATTTCTGAATCTGTGTAGTTTTTTGAAAGTTCGAGGTCTATTGAAGATGGAACGCTACATTACTATTCAAGAACAACTAGCGATGTTTTTATTGATAGTAGGACATAATCAAGGACAAAGATTAGTTGCAAATAGTTTTGATCACTCTGTTCATTCAGTTAGTAAGTATTTCAACAAAGTTCTTTTGGCTATGGTGAACTTATCAATGTCTTTAATTGTACCTCCCGACCTCAATGAAGTATCTTCGCACATCCGTAACAATCCTCGTTTTTTACCATATTTTAAGGTTATATATATATTTGAAAAATACTTGTTTCATTAATGTTTATATATTAATATACCTTAAAAATATGTAGGATTGTATTGGAGCGATAGACGGGACGCATGTTAGTGCATTTGTACCAATAGCGGAACAAATACGATATCGAGGACATAAGGGACTCACACAAAATGTAATGGAAACATGTTCGTTTGACATGTTGTTCACTCATGTGGTAGTTGGTTGGGAAGGGTCAGCTAATGATTCACGTGTCTTCCTTGAGACATTGAATACTCCCAGTTTAAATTTTCCATATCCTCCACCAGGTCTGTATTTAAAAGTTTTTCAATTATATCTGTTTATATATAATCTTAGAAATTAATATTTTTTTCTTGATAATAGGTAAATATTATTTAGTAGATGCTGGGTACCCACTTATGGATGGTTATCTCGCACCTTATCGAGGTGTTCGATACTATCTACAAGACTATAGGAGATCACGGGCAAATGGTCGAAATGAATTATTCAATCATTTACATTCTTCACTTCGAAACGTGATTGAACGAACCTTTGGGGTTTTGAAAGCAAAATGGTCAATCTTGAAGTTGATGCGTTCATATAATTTGGACAAACAACGAAACATTGTTATTGCATGCATGACATTGCACAATTTTATCAGAAAACATGTTATCGTCAATGAAGAATTTGTTCGATTCGAAGAAGAAGGATCAACGGGAGTAGAAGAAGAGGGCATCACTAATCAAGAGTATCCAGTTCCTCCATTAGTAGGTCGTCAGAGTCAACAAACAATGAAAATACATAGAGATTTAATAGCTGATGCCATTTTTACTGGCAATAATTGATGTATTTTCATATTCTGTTGGATAATTTTGTATTGTACTTATAAATACTGTTAAACAATGTTGGAATAAAGATTATAACGTTTTTAAGTATATTTTGAAGATTCTATACTTATTTATTTATTGTCTTTGTGTATGATGAATAGCATTGATGGCAAACTATACGTATCCACCATGTTGTTCATGTGGTCGAGTGATGACATTAGTCACAGCTAAAACAAAAGAAAATTATGGGAGGATATTTTATAGGTGTCCATCTTGGCAGGTAATATAGTATTGATATTAATGTTGGGTGCGTATTTATATTTGGTGACATTGATATTAATTCATGTGTTATTTTACTTTATAGAAACATGCAGGGTTTTTTCTATGGGTAGATGAAGTTGACATTATCAATGATAATATTCCTCAAGATAAAGTAACAGAGTCAAATAAGAAGAATGAAAAATATATTTTGTATGCATTTGTTGGATGTATATTTTTTATGTTTTTATTTATTTCAGTTTTACTTATTATATTAACTATGATTATTATGTTTAAATGATGTCAGAATCTAAATGTGGTGGTTGTGGATGTGTTATGTATATACGATGTAATGTGGATGTGCTAAGTAAAATGTGAAATTTGGATTGAATATTATGCAGGTATTTTGTTTATCAGGAAAATTTCATATGTTCAATTTCAAGAGGAGATGCTGTCGAAATTTTTATAGAATTTTATTATATTTATCTATATTTAGTGTAATTATATATTTATAGGGGTATTTTAGTAATTTTTGATGCATTCTGCGTACATTATGTTGGATTGTGTATTATGCAGGTATTTTGTTTATCAGGAAAATTTTATATGTCTATTTTTAATAGGAGATGCTATCGAAATTTCTATAGAATTATAAATTTTTCTATAATTTTTTATAGATTTATAAACATTTTAAAATTAAAATAATTATTTTTTTTAATTTTTTATATAATTTTATTATATTTATATATATATTTAGTGTAATTATATATGTATAGGGGTATTCTGGTAATTTTTATGCATTCTGGTTGCATTATCAACCTTAAGGGCATTCTGGTCATTTTACCCTACTACAGTAGATTTTAGAAGCTGTATCAAACAGTCCACAGTCAGATTCTAGTCAACAGCACAACAGTTTTAAAAAGCTCTATCAAACAAGTTTTTCAGCTTTTCAGATCTGACAGCAGATTCTGACATAGAAGCTGACAACAGTTTTAAGAAGCTGAATCAATCGCCCCCGAAGTCTTTCCACAACCACTCAATGCTGACACCGTTAAAAAACAGTACGCCTAAAGTCATCTTTTGAAATGAAGAGAGGCCATCTTTCTACTACATGATCAATTATCTACCCTTAGCTAACCCTTTTTGAGTCATCACGTTCATTTCTTAACCTAAGACCTGGGTAAGTCACCGCAAAGAAAAAAAATCAACCAAAAGTCAAAACAAAAGTACCAAAGTATACTCCTGGCCGTCATGAGGATAAATTATGAACGACTAAAAGTACAAAAAAATCAAAAAGTCAAAAATCTCGAATGTCTGATCTCAAGCTTGACCCAAATCTCCTACCTAAACAAGTTCGTGTGATGATGAGATGAGACATAGATCATATTTTCCAAACAAAACAGACAAACCCCGTGTCCAATCTACCCCTCAATAAATCCAGACTCAGCCTTCCTTACATCATTTCACAATCCTAGCCTAAGCCTACGTTTTGTCACATTTAAAGTCCTCTTAGATCAAGGAATGGCTCAAGGTAACTCGATCATGGTGGAAACATGTCATGAAAAACATCATCAGGGTAAAGTTGATTTTCCTACTTAATTCAGATTTCAAGCTACCAAAGTCGTTGGAAGACCCGAGAAGGGAGGTTAGGTCAAATATTTGAAAAAAAAAAGCGACTCGAAGTGTATAGTCATTGATCTGAACCTCAACTTGAATCACCGCATCATGAAAATCGTCGGAGGAACTCGAGAGGGGAGTCCAGATTTGTAACTCAAGAAAAAGTGCCACTAGAAGAGTAGAGTGTTCGATCTCACAACACAACTTGAGTCACCGAGCCACAAGGGGCACAAAAAAACCGAGAAGGTATTCAAAGTGAAAATCTATAAAATAAGCATAGATTGAAAAGGCATGGTGAAAATCCACAAGGGCACTGTGAGTAAAAAAATCAGTCTATGGCAAGATCAAAACCACCAGCACGATGAAAACTCGAAAATAGCGTCGATGCGCAAAAATGTGGAAACAGGGTCTGGTGAAAACCGTAGCTGGAAACAGGGGCAAAAATGGAAAAAAAAATAAGAAAAACAAAAAATATATATACCCGCAAGAGTATAAACTGTGAACGGCAAAAATCTGAAAGTCCTCAATGTTCCAATAAAGGTAACTCAGTCAAAATCCTCAATCTCGGGGATAACTCTCAAGATGCTAAGGATTAGCTGACATTTGTATCCTTGGCATTTGGTAAAAGCACCACGATCGTTGACGTTTAGAGTCGTCCAACTAGTTTGTCACAGATTATTCGACAAAGGCAATTTTTTAAAACCTAAAACAAAAAAAATGCATCATCAAAATTACTATTTTTGGCCTATGACGAAGAATCTAGGACTTTTATTAAAATCAAGAGTTTTCGAAAGCAGTAGATATATCTGAGGCCACTACATAAAAACCTATTTCATTCATTTCAAATAGTACTTGGTGCGCCCCGCCGAACACTAACACAAATCCCCATATCAGATCTCGAGGTAGTAGATGGCACCTCGAAATTTCGGCATGGTTTTCTCTATTTATGTTAGCATTCAAGGCGAAAACCTACACCTGATAAATGACATACAATCCTGCATATATACGCATAAAATAGAATACTAACGGAAGCTTATACATATTTAATATCGTACGATATATCAGAGTGAGAAAGAAGAAAATTTATATACAGGATTATACAGAGATTTTCTCACTCTAACAAAAGTCCTAACACTCAAGACAGAATCCATAAGACTACCTGGGGGAACTAACACCATTAGGGGGTATAGCCCTAATACTTACCAGGTGACGGACTCTGGTTGTCTACCTGACCAACCAGATGATCCTCATTCGTGCTCTATACTTGCCTTGCCAAACTCTGAATCTGAAACTAAAAAAAATAGAGAAAGAAAGGGTGAGTAACAATGGTTACCCAGTAAGGAATAACACGATTTCTGCCAATAACCTCTTCTAACATGAACGAATAAGCATACTAAATCATTTTAAAATATACAAAATTTTACAGAATAAACTACGATTAACTGGTACATATAGCCAGGGATGAACAACTAAACATTTTAAAACTCACATTACATCAATCATCATTACTCACTATAACATTCTCTTCTTATACAAATCTAATTGATCAAATAGAAACAATAAACATGCATTTCATTTTATATATCAAAATAAGCAACAGATACATAATACACAATGGTGGAGTATTAGAATTAGAGAGTTGGGATTCACGACTGGATCGCTCCCAGTCGGGACATGATGTTACAATTCCTTTCTGGCCTTTAGTTCCTGATTTTGTGGCTGGTCGCTATTTACCACGCTTGGTTGACCATTTATCCGGATCAGGCTGGCCGTTTGACGTGATCGTAAGTAATGGGTCTCTTTTCGATGTGTCAGAACGTTCGACTACTATAGATTGTTAGTGATCACTGATCAATCATCTTCGTCTATGCCTATCAAGCGTGCATGTGATTCCCAAATATACAAACCATTCGTATACGACCACCTTTACATTACAAGTTCACTAGTAAAGATAGAGAGGAATAAACCCGGATTCCAGTTGTGACTCCATTCTCATACGCGTCCCATACCACGTATGAGTTTGGTGGTCCCTACCGTACATCCCAGGATAGTACACCACTCCGGATGATATGACGCACTATCCCTTCAGGCATTCACAAACTCTTTAACAGCTCACAAAATAGCTACATATGTATATTATTTTCATTTGAAAACAAAAGAGAAATTAACAATACAAGGTTGAGAATAGATATCCAATTTCCTACCATGCAAGTGTGGCCACCCGGCCTAAAATAAATAGCATAACGGAGCGCCTTACGCTAACAGAAATTTAAATAAACATGCAACCAACAATATTATCCTTAGATATCTGTTCACCAACCTGCACACAACACAACAACGTAAAATGCAGACATCACCCCTCGGGTGTGACTCTGACATTTTACCGTTTCATACTCTTTTTTCCTTTTTCCGATTTTTACAGTTTTCAATCTCTTCAATAAAATATCCATTTTCTGATATTCATCAACTCAATATGAGTTCATTGAATATTAAATCACATTTTCCAATTATAGAATTTATTTCTATCAATAATATTAAAAAAATACAAATTTCATATCAAAACGGGGTCCGAACAGTGCACAAGACCTAATTTATGAAATAAACCCGTTAAAATACTCTACCCACGTATAATTTGTTAAAAATACAATTAAACATATCAAACATGCAATTTCTGGCGTGAATTTTTAAATAACAAAATAATTCTATATTTTGAAAATATATCCAAAACTTTTCCGATAAAATCCTAAATGCAATTTTCACAATCTACGATTACTAATAGAAATTGGAGTTCCTTACAATGTCTAGGCAAAAGGATCGAAGCGTGTGCACGGAAATCGATGTGATCGGCACGAGAATCAAGACGGACCGAACTTCGAAGCGACTGATTTTTTAATCTGGCCTGGTGGTTTTGAAGATCTCGATGTGCTCGTCTCTTCTCCCTTCTTACGGCGGAAGACGATTTGATCCAGAAACGGATGAAAATCGAGGTCGAAATTACGAAATCTCCGTATAAAAATACTGCTGATTTTTTACTATACGGGGTGAAAAAGACGAGAAAACAGAAGGAATTTGGTTGGGTTATGTAAAGAATGAGACTGCGGACGTTTCTCCCTTCTGTGTTGGAAGACGGTTTGACCCCGAAACTGACGAAATCCGAGGTCAAAGTTTAGAAATTTCCGTATACAAATACGGCTGATTTTTGACGATATTGGATGAAATAGAAAGTGAAACGAAGAAAGGTTGGGTGGGTTTTGTTGAGAACGTAGCTGCGGACATTTCGCCCTTCTGCATCGATCGTCGACGGCGAGCCGTTTACACGAGATCTGAGGTGAAAGTTTGAAGAAAAACAAAATTTTCATTTTGTATAAGTCTCGGCTATTTGGACGCGTTGGGGAAGATGAGAGAAAAAAAATTAAAAAATATTATTTATATAAAATGTGGGACGAATTCGGTATTTTGTCAATTGTTTTGATCGACGATAACTTGACCGTCCGGACTCCAAAACTGACAAATGAATACTCTATTTCGCCTAATTTTTCATTCCGAATCTAATGGTGTAGTCAATTTATATAAATTATGTCTCTATCAAAAGTTTACATTTTTGGCCTGAGATGACCCCTAAACTTGATGTCGTTTTCATTTTTGACGATAATTCGACCTCCTGATCTTCAAAAATGACAAATAAATAGTCCATGTTCAATAATTTTTTGTTACAAACCCAATAGTATGATCGAATTTTAAAAATTATTCCTCTAACAAAAAGTCACTGTTTTAGCCTGGTCCGACCTGGTAATCGAGGATTTTGCAACTTTTATATTCGGACTCGCATTTGAGCGTGCTTACAGGCTAAACTATGTTTTTCGATCATTTTGAATCTAATGGTGAGGTCAGCTTCCATTAAAAATGATCAGAAACATCCTAAAGTTTTACCCCTAAATCCCACTTTCAAGATTTTCTTAAAATTCCACTATTTATTTTTTCCTCGATATACGAATTAAAAATTCGGGATTTTACATTCTCCCCCCCTTAATAAAAATTTCGTCCTTGAAATTTAAATCATACCTTATTGAGCTTTGTCGCGATTCTACTAGTACGACATATATAAGAAACAACACTTATTTTCGATTATCATCTATTCTAGTCCCAAGTCAATCTCATTTATAACTCGTAGACTTATGTCTCCCATATTCCGTATATTCATTAATTTATCACTCTAATTCAAATTCATACTCCAACAAATCCAGTATTTGTTAACCCTAAGATAACAATCAATTTACCTTGTATCACTTCCCCACCAATGTCTATCAACAACAATCTTTTCACGTTTTCTCTATCCTTATCTTTACTTCTCTCACCAATTACACCGTCTATTATATTTTACTCATAATTGCTATGAACATTACTCCTCAATGCATAGTCTTACCGCAAATACACCATTATCTTTATATTTAATTCAATATTATATTTTCTACTTATTGCGATATTTCCTCAAAACCTCTGTCATAACCTTTATAATTTAAAATCTTACTCGAGGGAATAAATCATACATTTATTTTCTCACAATTCCATTAAGTCATCATTAATGCAACATTGTCACAAGATTATTCTTTCTCACATTTTACATCGACCCACCTCCTAACTTATACTCTACTAAATCTCTTTAGGATGGATGTGGACACTGGCAGGTGGTAGTCACTGCTTCTATGGAATCATTATCTTTACTTATAGCGCTTTCGTTTCGAGGAGTGAAAAGGAGCCACAATCGAAGTCTCGAAGTGAGCGCTTGTCTGTAGAAAGAATTGATCACTTAACGAGAACGAGAATAATATATTCCTCTATTGGAAAGCGATCGTGAAAGGAGAAGGTAAAAGAAGAGTTAAAACCGACACTGATGATAGAAAGATAAAAGGAAAAAGATGATCTATCTTTTCAAATGAGGCGAATCGATTCAAGAAGTCGTAAAGCAAGAGCTGCTTTATCTAATAGTTCAGTCGTTAGGCCTCCCAAAGTTAAGCCATCTTCAATTGAAAGGAAAGATACACGACTCCCTGCGTTGATATTCGAGGAAGTAGCTCTCGACATGAAAAATATACAATAAACACCTACTTATCTACTAGCATAATATACGAGTAATTGACTAGACTATTGATATAAAGACAAGCGTACCAATTGAACATCACTTGTCTTCTCACACTTTACAATTATTCTAATACCTATTTTGCAAGTTTTTAAATGATCTTCCAAAAATCTTATTCTTTCTTCGCAAAGCCTCCCAATGGTATAAATAATTTTATTACTTGACCTGTGTCAGTGGTTTCTAGCTCTAGCAAGTGTGCAAACTCTTCACAGAATTATATAATCTAAAGGAATCAATATTGAGTAAAACTCCACGTTCTACCATTATAATTAGAAATTATACCTTCCAAAACTTCGTTGGAGACATGTACTTTCTCCTGGGTCACAATCCTTGCTCGCGACTGTGATAGAAGGCATTATTTCCTAATATGTTCCACCTGACCACACGCGTAACAATGTCAATGATTTTTTCTTCGTAGATCTCTATAGAGTAGGTAGTTGGTAGACTAGGTTTGTAGGCTCTGAACCTACCTTGTTGATTCCTTTGGCCTTGTTGGCATGATTGGAGCTCCAACTGCTCTATAACTCGGTGATTGGGGAACTCTACAATTTGATAGTGGAGGAGTTCTATATTGTGGATACACTGATCTGGGGAAGATTAGCCTCGAATACATCGGCCTCTTAGCCGAATCTAATCTAGGAAGAAAAGAAATCTAAGGTCAACTCATTTGCCCCTTGGAGGTCTATAACTCTATCTCCTCTCGTTTTATCCTTTAAGCTCGATTTACCGTATCTCTATAATTGGTAGTCTCAATCATCGATCTCTTGGCCCTTAGGTAGGGTTATAGTCTTCAAAAAAAATCTACAAGCCTTCTGCAAATCTGTCAGGATAAGCTCGGGCGCATATCGTGACAACCTAATGAATATCATATCTTAGTCTCTATAATTGATAGATTACCTTGCATTAATCTCAAAAACTCCTAGTGTTTGACTTCTCGAGAAGTCTCAAATATAAATCAATTAACAAATATCCTCTCGAATTCTACCCACTCAAACGATCCATCTCCCAATATATTCATCTCAAACGTTACTAATGATTGACATCCTCGTTCAACTGGAATGTAATCACCGTCACCCATTGATCTCTTGGGTATTACATGGTACTCAAAATCTTTCAGGTCTTCAAAATCCACTGATTGACCTCAATCGAATCAGAAAAACCCCCAAATCTTGGTGGACGTAATCGTTGAAAATTCTACAACCACATTATTGGATTTACCTATCATTTGGACTGGGGAATTCTCTCATTCTTCAAAGGCATGACCTTGTGGTAATGATCTCTAAGGTTGAATAGTATTTCTCTTGAGAATAAGTCCATCGATTCCTCATTTCTTGGATTTAATGGTACACCTTACAATTGTGGTAAGTCTTGTACCATCTCTCACTTCCGATCACTAGTCTTGTCTATTCGGGATTGCACGAATACGTTATCAATTTTATTTAAATCTGGTGGCCTTATTGTTCCTTCAATTGGTTTGTCTAGCTTCTTTTTTTTAGCCACGCATCCTTAATCGATTGACATTGACCTGAACAATGTTCTCCTTTATATCCCAATCTACCATATTCGTAATATATCACAACTCTTCCTTTCGACTGATTTAGTGGTGTATGTTGTTTCTTATAAAATTCTTCTATCCATTGAGTTGGTATGTCTATAATGTCACTCCCCACTTATTGTTATTTTTCTTATGAATTTGCTAGTTTCGTAATTGTTTGTCTCTTATTAAATACTAACTATCTTCTTTCCATTTGACTTCAAGGTGGTAGTTGTATTATTCATACTTTCCCTTTAGACTTGATATGAGACACAACCATCTGTCCCATGAACGACATTAACTGTGCTATCAGGTTAGTGGTCTGGTCTAGAATCTGTCTCGTTTACATTGCGTTGTGGCCTCTGCCTCGTCCATTCCTCTCGCTTGTGTTTATCCGTAATAAGGCAATTATCAGAATACGGCCAAAATCGCTCTTACGTAACTATGAATTACTATCGTAGCTTGGAATTTAGTAATGGACTCCATTTCCATTACTAACAGAACAAATCAAGAATCCTATGCTAGGCTTACTAAGCTCTATAGACTTCTAGACACGGAAGAACTCGTAATTCCAATACGGAACTACTAATGAGCTCGGGTATCGAATTCCTAGTGACACTCTATGATTATCGCTCTAATATATGTGGTATCAGCCAATTCCCCAAAACATAGTAGTCAGTATGCCATACGGATCTAATACCATCTGTGGCGCCCCGCCGAACACTAACACAAATCCCCATATCAGATCTCGAGGTAGTAGATGGCACCTCGAAATTTCGGTATGGTTTCCTCTGTTTATGTTAGCATTTCAAGGCGAAAACCTGCACCTGATAAATGACATACAATCCTGCATATATACGCATAAAATAGAATACTAGCGGAAGCTTATACACATCTAATATCGTACGATAGATCAGAGTGAGAAAGAAGAAAATTTATATACAGGATTAAACAGAGATTTTCTCACTCTAACAAAAGTCCTAACACTCAAGACAGAATCCATAAGACTACCTGGGGGAACTAACACCACTAGGGGGTATAGCCCTAATACTTACCAGGTGACGGACTCTGGTTGTCTACCTGACCAACCAGATGATCCTCATTCGTGCTCTATACTTGCCTTGCCAAACTCTGAATCTGAAACTAAAAAAATAGAGAAGAAAAGGTGAGTAACAATGGTTACCCAGTAAGGAATAACACGATTTCTGCCAATAACCTCTTATAACATGAACGAATAAGCATACTAAATCATTTTAAAATATACAAAATTTTACAGAATAAACTACGATTAACTGGTACATATAGCCATGGATGAACAACTAAACATTTTAAAACTCACATTACATCAATCATCATTACTCACTATAACATTCTCTTCTTATACAAATCTAATTGATCAAATGGAAACAATAAACATGCATTTTATTTTATATATCAAAATAAGCAACAGATACATAATACACAATGGTGGAGTATTAGAATTAGAGAGTTGGGATTCACGACTGGATTGCTCCCAGTCGGGACATGATGTTACAATTCCTTTCTGGCCTTTAGTTCCTGATTTTGTGGCTGGTCGCTGTTTACCACGCTTGGTTGACCATTTATCCGGATCAGGCTGGCCGTTTGACGTGATCGTAAGCAATGGGTCTCTTTTCGATGTGTCAGAACGTTCGACTACTATAGATTGTTAGTGATCACTGATCAATCATCTTCGTCTATGCCTATCAGGCGTGCATGTGATTCCCAAATATACAAACCATTCGTATACGACCACCTTTACAGTACAAGTTCACTGGTAAAGATAGAGAGGAATAAACCCGTATTCCAGTTGTGACTCCATTCTCATACGCGTCCCATACCACGTATGAGCTTGGTGGTCCCTACCGTACATCCCAGGATAGTACACCACTCCGGATGATATGACGCACTATCCCTTCAGGCATTCACAAACTCTTTAACAGCTCACAAAATAGCTACATATGTATATTATTTTCATTTGAAAACAAAAGAGAAATTAACAATACAAAGTTGAGAATAGATATCCAGTTTCCTACCATGCAAGTGTGGCCACCCGGCCTAAAATAAATAGCATAACGGAGCGCCTTGCGCTAACAGAAATTTAAATAAACATGCAACCAACAATATTATCCCTAGATATCTGTTCACCAACCTGCACACAACACAACAACGTAAAATGCAGACATCACCCCTCGGGTGTGACTCTGACATTTTACCGTTTCATACCCTTTTTCCCTTTTTCCGATTTTTACAGTTTTCAATCTCTTCAATAAAATATCCATTTTCTGATATTCATCAACTCAATATGAGTTCATTGAATATTAAATCACATTTTCCAATTATAGAATTTATTTCTATCAATAATATTAAAAAATACAAATTTCATATCAAAACGGGGTCCGAGCAGTGCACAAGACCTAATTTATGAAAATAACCCGTTAAAATACTCTACCCACGTATAATTTGTTAAAAATACAATTAAACATATCAAACATGCAATTTCTGGCGTGAATTTTTAAATAACAAAATAATTCTATATTTTGAAAATATATCCAAAACTTTTCCGATAAAATCCTAAATGCAATTTTCACAATCTACGATTACTAATAGAAATTGGGAGTTCCTTACAATGTCTAGGCAAAAGGATCGAAGCGTGTGCACGGAAATCGATGTGATCGGCACGAGAATCAAGACGGACCGAACTTCGAAGCGACTGATTTTTTAATCTGGCCTGGTGGTTTTGAAGATCTCGATGTGCTCGTCTCTTCTCCCTTCTACGGCGGAAGACGATTTGATCCAGAAACGGATGAAAATCGAGGTCGAAATTACGAAATCTCCGTATAAAAATACTGCTGATTTTTTACTATACGGGGTGAAAAAGACGAGAAAACAGAAGGAATTTGGTTGGGTTATGTAAAGAATGAGACTGCGGCTGTTTCTCCCTTCTGTGTCGGAAGACGGTTTGACCCCGAAACTGACGAAATCCGAGGTCAAAGTTTAGAAATTTCCGTATACAAATACGGCTGATTTTTGACGATATTGGATGAAATAGAAAGTGAAACGAAGAAAGGTTGGGTGGGTTTTGTTGAGAACGTAGTTGCGGACATTTCTCCCTTCTGCATCGATCGTCGACGGCGAGCCGTTTACACGAGATCTGAGGTGAAAGTTTGAAGAAAAATAAAATTTTCATTTTGTATAAGTCTCGGCTATTTGGACGCGTTGGGGAAGATGAGAGAAAAAAAATTAAAAAATATTATTTATATAAAATGTGGGACGAATTCGGTATTTTGTCAATTGTTTTGATCGACGATAACTTGACCGTCCGGACTCCAAAACTGACAAATGAATACTCTATTTCGCCTAATTTTTCATTCCGGATCTAATGGTGTGGTCAATTTATATAAATTATGTCTCTATCAAAATTTTACATTTTTGGCCTGAGGTGACCCCTAAACTTGATGTCGTTTTCATTTTTGACGATAATTCGACCTCCTGATCTCCAAAAATGACAAATAAATAGTCCATGTTCAATAATTTTTCGTTACAAACCCAATGGTATAATCGAATTTTAAAAATTATTCCTCTAACAAAAAGTCACTGTTTTAGCCTGGTCCGACCCGGTACTCGAGGATTTTGCAACTTTTATATTCGGACTCGCATTTGAGCGTGCTTACAGGCTAAACTATATTTTTCGATCATTTTGATTCTAATGGTGAGGTCAGATTCCATTAAAAATGATCAAAAATATCCTAAAGTTTTACCCCTAAATCCCACTTTCAAGATTTTCTTAAAATTCCACTATTTATTTTTTTCCTCGAGATACGAATTAAAAATTCGGGGTTTTACAGTACTACATCATCTTCTCAAAAGCAGGGTACGAAAAGGAACAACGGGCAAGGAACTACTTATATATCCCCTTGAGGAGCATAGTAGGCACCAAATCTATCTTCTAAGGCTTTGATTTGAGAAGACTGGTCAATGATGATTCTCTCCGCATCCGAGACAAGATGACTCACCGAATACTCAAATATCAAGTCGTCATGCATTTTCAAAACAAGTCTCTCTCGAGAACGGTCACGCTACGCTAAGCCCTCTCAAGATAATCCCGTAACTTTCATGAAGGGAAAACTAAGTTCGAAATTCAAAATCAATGAGGGAAAAAGAAAAAAAAATATCTCAAAATTGCATTGCATGATTTAAAACGTCAATCATTTTTCAAAACTCATCAAAAATCAATCCAAGATTTCAAACGAGCTTTGTGCCACGAAGTCAAGGGTTTCAAAAAGGTTAACCCTGTCAGACCCTGTGCTTGGGTAGCCACATTTTACAAAAAAAAAAATCTTCAATCCATCCGATGTTTTTAATCATCATGCAATAAATTATTTCGGATTCATGCAAATAAAGGGTCTAATTTATTCTTTACAATTCTTTGCAAGCAACTATTGCAAAGAGGGGCAGCTGTAGACACCCCAGTTTGCACGAACTCGTTAGGAAAACTCAAATTTCCTCGAATTGATTTCGATTTAGAACTCAAGATTTTCGACGGACCCACATTGCCACTTGGCATCATTTTCATGCATACATGCATCATGCCACATAGTTTGCATGCTCAACCTTCTCCCTAATCCGAGTCCATCGCCCATTCACCGCTCCATCACCTATAACATAACCAAGCCCAATTCCTAACCCTATCTAAGCCCCAGACGAGGTCCATCTTCTAACCCAAATCCAAATCCATTCTTTTAACCCACTCTTAAAACCCAAAGTCCATAACCCAAGTTCACTCTAAGCCCAACACTAAGCTCATTCTCTCACATCCCCTCAAAAGGTGACACATGTTGGTCTCCCATAAGCCCTCAATACCCAGTACATTATCTAATTGGAGAATCAACTCCCTCTTGTGAAAATCCAAGAATGCCCTTCCCAAAAAGGTTGGTCAAATCAAAAAGATACTTTGATCTTTGGTAATAATCAATAAAGTTGAGAAAACTTCCAATCATACCCTCAAAAGATGATAATCTTCAAGTACATACATGGAGTTTTCCCATTAGTCCATTTCAAAAACATACATCCACCTTTGCTTTATGAGTTATTTACAAATGAACCAAGATCTATTTTTCACCTACCACTTCACCTTTACACATGTCATTCTCCTACTCACCCTCCCAAAAAGTACTTTGTTCTCCCATTGGTCCATTTAAAAAAATATCCTTCCATACTTGCTTTATAAGTTATTTACAAATGAACCAAGATCTACTTTTCACCTACCACTCCACCTTTACACATGTCACTCTCCTCTTTACCCTCCCAAAAATACTTTTTGTTCTCTCATCTTTATTTACCAAAAAACCAAAGATTAAAAAATGTTTTTTGGATTTCTTCATAAATGTCATCTTTACCCTCATACAAATGAAAAATCCAAAAAGAAATAACATAAACCTCATGTTCATTCTCTTTATTTTTAGGGTTGGACCACTTTATCCCTAAAAATCTTCCAAAAACTTTATAAATACCCTCACTTTCTATGAACAATAGATGCTCTAAAGTCCCCATCTCTCAACCTAAAACTCTACCAAAATCTCTACTCATTTCTCATATCTCAACCTTCAACTCTCTCATCTCTCAACCCTCAACTACATCCTTCAACTCTCAAGCTCAAGTTCATTCAAGACTTCCAAGGGGACAAGGTAGGTATAATAATTGTTATTTATTTTTTTAGTTGCATCTTCTTCTCCTATCCCTCTATTTTCTTTTCTTTTTAGTAGCCTTAGGATGTAATGAAGAATCCTTCTTCATCCCGAGTAAATTGAACCTCAACCTTGGGCATGGAATGCTTGAGGCGGTTTGGTTGAAAGGATGTAAGTTAAAATCATTTTTAAACCCATCTTATCTCATGCATCATAATGTACACTATGCACACACACCACACATGCTTGGCCATAATGAAGAATTGTGTAGCTCTCTTGATGGGACAATAACACTAAGTTTCTAGCTAAGCATGCATGCATTAAGGTTGGGATCTAAGATAATTTCATCCATGGAATTTCTCTAAAATCCTATACCAACATCTCAACTCATGCAAAAATGTGTTGACTCCATAGAATATCCTCTCCCATAGGATATTTCTTAGGTCAACACTAACATAAAATCATCTTTCAAAGAGGTACATACTCACCATATTACACACACCACTTCATGCATCTCATGCATTTTCCTTGTTATGTTAATCTTTTCAAAAAGTGTCCAAATCTAAAGGTAACCACCTTAGGTGGAGAGAATGGGGTGCTTAACACCTTCCTTATTCTCTAATCGAATCCCCTTACCTAAATTTTAGATAGACCATACTTTTTCCAAGAATGAGAGTCACTACAATGCCATAAAAAATGACCTTTCGAAAAAATGATTCGGGTGCCTATTCACACCCATTTTCAAAAAAGAATGGTGGCGACTCCAAACCACGTAGCATTGAGGTTCAAAGATGAACATTCTCATGTCTACATCAATGATGTCCATTAGATTTATATAAAAAAAAAATATATAGTAAGTATTGTCGATTGATGTAATGTGGTTCTTTTAAAATATTTAGCTGCTCATCCCTGGCTATATGTATTAGTTAATCGTAGCTTACTTTGTAAAATGTTACATGTTCTAAAATGTTCAGTATGCTTACCCAATCATGTTTAGAGAGGTTATTTGTAAGAATTGGTTGTGAACTTACTAGATAACCATTATTACTCACCATTTCCTTCATATTTTTTTAGCTTCAGAACTTGGAATTATCGAGGCAAGTGTGAAGTCGACAAGTAAGGAGTATCTGGTTGGTCAGATTAACAACTTGAGTCTATTGCATGATGAGTATTAGGGCTACACATTTTAGGGTTATCAGTTTCGTCTAGGATGTATATAGATTTTGGGACAAGTGTTAGGATTATGTTAGAAAGAGAAGAAATTGTGTGAATCCTATATATTTCACTCCTTGCGTAACTTTGATCTAACTCTATGTTGTTAAAATTTATTGTCTTCCGCATCTTATATATTTTGACACATTTTATATGCAGGATATGTGGTATATTAGTTTATCAGGTTTTTCGAGTTCTGTGGAACGCTAATATAAACAGGGGGTTTCATGTCAAAATTTTGAGGTGCCACCTAATTCCTTGTGATTTGACATTGGGATTTATGTTAGCGTTTGGCGGGGCACCACAGATTAAGCACTGTATACTATTATTTAATTTAGGCAGGTAAGCCACAATTGCATGGTAGGAAACTAGATATTTATTCTCAACTTTGTAATGTTAATTTCTTATTTATTTTCAAGAGATAGCCTGTCATATCATCGTGAGTGATATACTATCCTGGGATGTATAGTAGGACAATCAAGCTCATACATGGTATGGGATGCATATTATAGTGGAGTTACGATTGAAATATGGGTTTTTTCCTTTTTATTTTTACCAGTGAACTTGTAATATAAAGGTAGTTGTATACGATGGGATTGTATAATGGGAATCACATGCATGTCTAATAGGCATAGACGAAGATGATTAGTCAGTGATCACTAACAATCTAGAGTAGTCGAATGTTTTGACACATCGAAAAAAACCCGTTGCTTACGGTCACGTCAAATGGCCAGTCTGAGATGGATAAATGGTCTAGCAAGTATGGTAATGCATTGACCAATTACTAAATCTAGAACTAATACTTTATTATTAGAACATCATGTCTCGACTGGGAACGATCTAGTTGTAGAATCACATCTTTCTAATTTCACTGCTCCACCATTGTGTATTATGTATCTATTACCTTATTTTGAATTATAAAATGAAAAGTATGTTTACTGTTTCAATTTTTTCAATTAGATTCGTGTAAAAAAAAAATATTAGTAAGTATTGTTGATTAAGGTAATGTGAGTTTTTAAGTGTTTAGTTGTTCATTCCTAGCTATATGTACAGTTAATCGTAGTTCATTATGTAAAACTTTTGCATATATTGAAATGATTCAAAATTCTTACTTGTCCATGTTAGAATGAGGTTATTAGCATGAATTGTTTATTTTCCTACTAGGTAACCATTGTTACTCGCATTTTCTTTCTCATTTTTTTATAGTTTTAGATTCTGTACTTGACGGGGCAGGTATAGAATAATGTTAGTAAGTGAGGATCACCTAGTTAGTTAATTAGACGATCATAACTCGATACATGGTAAATATTGAGCTATACTCCCTAACAGTGTCAGTTCTTCTAGGTGGTATTATAGATTTTGGATTGAACGTTAAGAATTTTGTTAAAATGAAGAGTTTCAATAGAATCTTATATATTATTTACTTCTTTCGCACTATGATCTATCTAACGTTGTCAAATGTATATAGGCTTCTATTATTTTATTTTTGTATATATAAGTAAAATATCATATGTATGGTTTATCAGGTATTTGAGTGCTATGGAATGCTAACATAAACAGAAGAAACCATGCCGAAATTTTGAAACGCCACCTAGTACCTAGAGATTTGATATGAGACTTTGTGTTAGTGTTTCGGGGACGCCACAAATGTTATTAGGGTATAGTATCAGATCCATATGGGATTCAAATCTACTATATTTTTAAGAATTAACTGATACCACAAATATCAAAGTAATATTAGGAATCCGATATCCGAGCTCACTAGTAGTTCTGTATTGAGATTATGAGATATTCTGTGTTTAGAAGTTTGTAGAGCCTACTAAACTTAGGATAAGATTTTAGGTTTATTCTGCTAGTAATGAAAATGGCATCCATTACTATGTTCCAAGTTACGGTAACAATTCATAGTTACATAAGAGCAATTTTGGCCTTATTCTGATAAGTGCCTTGTTACGGATAAAAACAAACAAGATGAATGGACGAAAGAGAGGCCGAACTGTGACATAGATGAGATAGGTTTCAGATCAGACCATTAACCCGATAACATAGCTAATGTCATTTATGGGACAAATAACTGAATCTCAGGCCAAGTTCAGAGAGGACATGATTGAGTCACATGTTAGGATAGTCGAGGAGGTGGCTGAGTTGAGGAAGCGCCATACTTCTTCACAAGGGACAGATACTATTCCACCCTAGGTTCTACCATAGAGACCATTGCCATAGGTCGTGCCTTTGAGGAATGAGAGAATTTTCTAACCCAAAGGATAGGAAGATATGAGGATGTGGTTGCAGAATTTTCAACGATTGCGTCCACTGAGATTTGGGAGTTCATTGATCCGATTGAGGTCAAGGAGTGGGTTTTGAAGGCCCGAGAAATTCCGAACACAATGTAATGCCCGAGAGATCAGTGGGTGATGGTAGCGACATTTCAGTTAGACGGGAATGCCAGTCATTAGTGATGTTTCGAGAAGAATGTCTTGGGAAATTGATAGTTCACGTGGGCCAACTTCGAGAGATATTTCTTGACATATTTATATCCGAGATTATTCCAGAGATTAAGAACTATGATTTTTTGGGGTTTGTGTAGGGAAACCTATCAATTATCAACTATAAGCTAAAGTTCACTAGGTTGACAAGATATGCACCCAAGCTTATTCCGACAGATCTATAGAAGGCCCGTAGATTTTGTAGAGGACTGCGACCCTACCTAAGTGCTAAGATGTTGATTATTAAAATCACCAGTTATAGAGATACAATGAGTCGAGTTCAGAGGGTTGAGCGAGATGAGGGGGAGTTACAGACTTCTAAAAGGCAGATTAGTCGACCCCAAACTTCTTTTCCTGCTAGATCAGATCCGGCCAAGAGGCTGATATATCCGAGGCCAAGTACCTCTGGGTCAGCATATCCGCAATACCGAATCCTTCACCACCAAGTTAAAGAGCAATTAGGGCTTCAGTAAGGCTAGTAGGTCCAAGAGGACCAATAAGGTAAGTTAAAAGACCACAAACTCTAGTTTACTGACTATCTACTTTACAAAGACCTAGACATGTAGGACCATCAGGATGTTTTATGTGTGGTCAGACGGGATACTTTAAGAGAGATTGCCATCTATTATAGTCGCAAATAGGGGTTATTCCTAAATCCTAGGGTAGGGTATATCATTTGACCTAAGATGAAGTACCTGTTTTGGAAGGTATGATTTTTTTTTATAATGTTAAGAATTTGTATTTTATTCGATAATAGTTCCTCTAGATCATATATTTCTACTGAGATTGCATGGTTACTAGAACTAGAAATTACTGACATGGACCGATTAAACTTGTTGCTCTAGACCAACAAGGTAACTTTTAGGAATTCACTAACTCTTTAGTGATGTACATGCCATTATATCTACTAAATGTGCTAGTTTTCTATATTTTCATTTGAAAAACAAATAAACATAAACACCAATATACGTGTGAGGGACCCAAGATATCTTCAAACATGCATATATGACATACATGGTAGTGATCTTTTGCATATATTAAACAGTAATAAAATATATGCAACTATCACTGATAAAACAACACCCTTAGCATAGTAATCAACCTCACAACATAACTTGTATGACAATGCCCGTAGCATTAACACTCAATTTGGGTCCACCCAACACATTTGTAATCAAATGAGAGTAATGTTCTCACTATCAAGAAATACATCTCATTCAAATAGTGTTGTCCACACTATAAATCATTTGAAATATTAAAAAAAAATAGTTCAACAATAAATCAATTTCAGTAACAAGATAATTAATAAAATCCTTCGTACATTAGATTAATTAAACAATTATATAAATCTTAGTTAATCTTAAACTATGCTCAATTAGCCTAAGATGTTATGTAATCAATCACTAATTGAATATACTAGAATATTATTAAGTCTTTATTTATAAAATTTCCTTTCAAATGCAAAATCTCAAAAAGATGTCATGTCTATTGATGGTATCAAGACTTTTCGATGGTCAAAATCCAAAAAATCTAAAAATAAATTAAAATAATTTTATTTTCTTCAAAGTAAATTTTTTTTTTTTAACAAATTAATATTCAAACATATGATTCAACTAGAAGTCTATATAATGTATAAAAATTTCAACATAGTTTAATGGAACATACATTTGATTAATCGAATAATTATGAAAATCGTTAGAAGTTAGGTTATCTACCTTGATTCATGGATCTACTCTTTAATACTTCATCTAATCTTTTTTTTTTCAAGTCCTCTAATATAATCTTTTCTTTGATTGCACTCTATTCAATTGAAGATTAAATTAATTGAAATATGAGTAGATAAAAAGAAGATAATGAATTGGACTTGAAGAAAATGAGAATCAAAGATTTATAGTCTGTTAGAGAAGGAAGATGATTGAGGAAAATAAGTTATTCTTGTTTATGCAGCACTTTGAAGGACTGCAAGGTTGCAGCTAGAATTGGAGATGTAATAGGAGAAATTGAAGTTCATCTTGTTCTTGATTTTTGGATTATCTTCTAATTGACCTATATAATTTATAATTTAAATTTATCTAAAAGTAAGACTAGTTTTAACTAAATGGAATTAAAGATGTTGAATTTCAAGTTGAACATCGGTGAGAATATTAAAGAAGTTGAAAAAAATTAAAGAAGGTTGAAAAGATTGAACATGATGGGTTGCTTATCTTGTAGATTTTTTCCTTTTAATTTAAGTCTCAAATAAACTTTCTATTGATTCTCTAATCCAAACTTGAGGGAAATTAGTTGGTATAACAATTTTTTTTTTTTTTTTTGATTTCTTCTCTTATCATTCTAAGCTTTTATTAAATTTTTATTTTAATATTTTCTTGACTTGATTAAAAATTGAAATTAGATGAGTATGATGACTAATTTATATGTTTGAAAATTTGAAGTGAAAAAAATTGAAAAGAGATTGGAAATTAATGTGATGGCTGATGGTATCAACAACAATTGAATAAGAAAAATATAGGGATTCCAATTTGGAGATGACGAAAAATAAAATTGATATTTATCTCTATAAAACAATAATTTTCTATATATTTCTTCTTTCTATATAATTGCAAGTAACCTTTTTTTTTAAGTTTTATGATTTAGTCATGCCAATAACAAGAATTATGAAGGTAGAAAAGAAATGTTAAAAAATGTTATCTCAAATCTAGCACAAATTCTATTACAAAACTTTCCAAAATAATTGGTTGCTAAAAGATACAACAATATTAAAAAAAAAAAGTAAAACTAATTAAAAATCAATCATTTCCCATCTTCTAATGGGTCCCACAATATTTTTTAAAATCAAAAAATGACAAAAGAAAAGTAATCTTCCACCTTCATGCACGTTGAATACATTCTAACTTTGATAAAAACAAAATTTCACACCTTCCCACATTAACATTTTCTAAAAAAAACATAAAGAAAATAAGTCTATAAAAGAAATCTCACCACACATGTTGCGAGGGGAGAAACACATCTATTTTTCTTTCTTTCTCTCTTTCTCTCTCTCTCTGTCTCTTTCTTATTTGCCCAGCACAAATCTCTTCATCCACGCTTCTCTATTACACTCAACATTCTTAATTCACCTTCAACTCTTAAGAGGTATCAAGTTGGGGTTAATTTCAAAAGGAACTCTAAAGGAATACATGACAATCATGACCATAAAAATATTCTTCTTCTAACTCCTTTCTATACTCTAATCGCAATAATTCATTTGATCACATCCACTACAAACAAGGTGAGGATAAAAGTCGTCGATTTTTTTTTTTTCATTATTAGTATTGAGTTTACTCTATGTGTAGGTTTTTAAGTTCTTGCAATCATGATTTCATATGGATATTAATCAAAAGATTGATTAATCTTTTTTCTAATGTAGTTTGAAATAATAACTTTATATGATGCATTGTGTGTTTGTTGTATAAACAACAGAGATCGCGTAGAAAAAATCATGTTGATTCAAAGGAGATATTGATCGATTATATATGAAGGTGAATGTAATATCATGTTAGTTTAATTTTCTTCTAAGGATGGAAACCATCTTGATTTCATGGAGTCATTCCTTGAAATCAATTATAGTGAAAATCGATACCACTAACTATTTTATTTTTTTAAATCAAGTGGTTCATATAAATAAAAAGTACATATGGCTGAATTAACTCTCTTTTTTGGCACATCAAATAAAAAGTGGAACGTCTTAATTTTTTTTACAAAGTTAACTCACTATTTTTCTTGGAACATGAAATCAAAGATGAAATGATTTCTAAAATATGTCTAAGTTGACTCACTGGTTTTCTGGGTAAAGGGTCGATCAAAATCAATTTTTTTTCTAATGCAATACAAGTCAACTCACTAATTTTTTTAATAAAAAGGTTGATTTTTCCTAAGATGAGTAAATTGACTCACTAATATTTTTAAAAATGGTTCAATCAAATTGATTCTGTATAAGGTGAGTGAGTCGACTTACTGATTTTTGGCATTTAATTAGATTCAAATTGATTTCACGATTTAAGTTAACTAACTCACAATTTTACTTAGTTTGTAAAACCCCAAGTTTCGATTTGTATCTCAAGAAAAAATAAATTGTAAAAATTTGAGATAATTCTGAAAGTGAGAACTAGGATAAAACTTTAGGATATATCTGATTATTTTTAATAAAATCTGACCTCACCATTGGATTCAAAATGATTAAAAAAACATATTTTAGCCTCTCTAAGTACGCTCAAATGCGAGTCCGAACAAAAAAGTTATAAAATTCTCGATTACCGAATTGGACCAGACTAAAATAATGATTTTTTGTTAGAGCAAGTATTTGTAAGATTTGATCATCAATTGGGTTTGTAAGGAAAAAATTACTAAGCATGGACTATTTACTAGTCTTTTTTAGCCTTAAAAGTCGAATTATCATCAAAAACAAAAATGATGTCAATTTTAGGGTCACATCAGGTTAAAAATGTAAATTTTTGTTAGAGATAAAATTTATAGAAATTGACTATACCATTAGATCCAGAATGAAAAATTATATAAAATAGAGTATTCACTCGGTACTTTTGAAGTCCGGATGGTCAAGTTATGTCGAACGAAACAATAGGCAAAATATCAAAATTGTCCCAAAATTTTATATAAATAATTTTTTTTAAATTTTTACTATCCATCTTCATTTTTACCCATAAAAAATCAGCCAACATAATTCCAACAAATTTATTTTTTTTAAAACTTCAAACTCAGATTCGTCGCAAACGGTTCTCCTACGACGACCGATGTAGAAGGAAAAAAAATCAGCAGTCTCGACACCTATAAAACCCACCCAAGATCTCTTCATTTCATCTTTTTTTTCATCTCGTATCATCAAAAATCAGTCGTATATATATACGAGGGTTTCGTAACTTCAACCTCAGATTTCGCATGTTTCGAGGTCAAATCGTTTTTCATCGTAAAAGGGAGAAAGGACGATGGCATCGAGATATTCGAAACTACCTGGTCAAATTCAAAAATCAACCGTCTCAAAGTTTGATCCACCTCGATTTTCGTGTCGATCATATCGATTTTCAAGCACACACTTTAATTCTCTCGCACAAAGATGGTAAGGAACTCTCAATTTCTATTAGTAATCATAGATTGTGAAAATTGCATTTATGATATTATTAAAAGTTTGTAGTGTGTTTCCAAAAATTTAGAATTTAATTGATTATTTCAAATTCACGCCAGAACTTACATATTTGATATGTTTAATTGTATTTTATAACAAATCATACGTGAGTATGATATTTCACCGGGTTATTGAAATCGGCCTCGATCCGTGGGGTGCACGGATCCGCTTTTGACCCTTGAGGTTTGGGAGTCGCCACCTAGTTATTACGGTCTAGGAACCAAAATAACTCTAAAATGGATAAAAAACTAATCTACTACAGAAAAACTGAATCCGGGGATCACATTACGAGGTTGGAAGGTGTTAGGCACCAACCCCACCCGGCCAATACCGGTCTCTACTTATCCCAAATAAGACTACATTGCTAATGACAAAATCTAAATAAAAATATAACAGAAATGTTACCTTTAATACGCAAAGGTTCTATTCCCTCAGATCTGGTGAAACTGCTCTTTGTACCGTACTCCTTGCTTCGTTGTCTCCGGATCTGATTTCTGATCTCCGAGGCAAGGTATCTCCTTCTTGGATGTGGATTATTCGAATTTATTATGGATTTTGAGGTGTTTTTGAAAGGTTTTTAGGTGTTTTTTAGGCTAAAATCAAAGCATGGGTGTTAGGTAAGGAGTTGGGACTTCAAAATTAGGGTTTTTGGGAGGTTGTGGAGGCTTCTTCACCTACATTTTCTAGGGTTTTTTCTTTGATACGAAAATAGGGTGTGGAGGCTCCTATTTATATAGTTTTTTAGAAGCATTAGGGTTTGATTAGGATTTCTTTTAGAGTTTTAATTAGGGTTTTGACTTTGGTCTTATGAGATGGACTTAGTCTTTAGGGTTTTAATTTAGGGTTTTGACTTTAGTCTTATGAGATTGACTTGATTAGTTTAGATTAGGGTTTTGATTTAGGGTTTTGAATTTAGTCTTATGAGTAGTTTAGGTTAGGGTTTTGATTTAGGATTTTGACTTTAGTCTTATGAGATTGACTTTAATACTTTGACTTTAGTCTTTCTTGGTTGACTTTTAATATATTGACTTTAATCTTACTTGATTGACTTTAAGATTGACTTTAGTCTTACTTGATTGACTTTAATGTTTCACTTTACATTATTTAATGATTTATTTATTAATTTTAAAATTTTTAATTATTAAAGTTGTAAAATTACCGTTTTGCCCTCGGAGAGGATTTTTTACGTTTTAAGTCATTTTTCAATGTTTCAGGATGTTTTGGAATCAGTTTTTCGTAAGGAATTCAATGGGAATGTTGGTTTTTGTTATTTATAAAAAAATTTGTGTCAAATGGTCCTGAATTTTATGAGGGGTATTTTCGTAATTTTGTCAAATTTTGTGAAAATTGGCGAAGTGGTTTATTTGTTTTCGATTTGTTGTTTTATGTGTTTTGAATGGGTTTTCCTAAGCGTAACGTAGGTTCTAGGGTTATTTTGATGTTGGGGTATTTTGGTAATTTGATCATTTTAGTGGTTTTTATCGTGAAGCTTCTTTTTGGTTTGCGAGATGATGATTTCTATGTTTCTGGGGTCGTATTTTCCTAGCGTAGCGTGGTTTCTAAAGTTTTGTCAGTTCGAGATACCTCATCCGGATTTCTGAAACATATCTGGCAACAAAATAAAGCATTGAAATAGACATCCATCATTGGGAACCGTTGCAATCGGATTGACGAGTTGATTAATCAGGCGAGTGCAAAAATGGGGTGTCTACAGTTATTTCCGTCAATTGGGTCTTGTGCACCTCTCGGACCTCGTTTTGATTTAAATTTTATACTTTTTCAATGTTATTGATAAAAATAAATTTCATAATTGGAAAAATGATTTAATATTCAATGAACTCATATTGAGTTGATGAATATCAGAAAGTGAATATTTTGTTCGAGAGATTGAAAATTGTAAAAATCGAAAAAAAAAAAAAGGTATGAAACAGTAAAATGTTAGTCACACCCGAAGGGTAATGTCTGCATTTTACATTGTTATGTTGTGTGTAGGTTGGTGAACGAATATCCAGAAATAATGTTACTAGTTGCATGTTTATACTTTCTGTTAGCGCAAGGCGCTGTTTACTTTTCCGTTCGTTTATTTATTTTAGACCGGGTAGCCATAGTTGCATGGTAGGAAACTGGATATCCATTCTCAACCTTGTATTGTTAATTTCTCTTTTATTTTCAAATGAAAATAATATATATATATATATATATATATATTATATATATATATATATATGTAGCTATTTTATGAGTTGTTAAGAAGTCTGTGAATGCATGCCTAAAGGGATTGCGTCATATCATCCGGAGTGGTGTACTATCCTGGGATGTACAGTAGGGACCACCAAGATCATACATGGTGTAGGACGCGTATGAGAATGGAGTCACAACTGGAATCCGGGTTTATTCCTCTCTATCTTTATCAATGAACTTATAATGTAAAGGTGGTCGTATACGAATAGTTTGTATATCTGGGAATCACGTGCACGCCTAATAGGCATAGACGAAGATGATTAGTTACTAATCACTAACAATCTATAATAGTCGAACATTCTGACACATTGAAAAGAGACCCATTGCTTACGGTCACATCAAACGGCCAGCTTGAGCCGGATAAATAGTTGACCAAGTGTGGTAAGTGCAACGACCGACCACAAAATCAGGAACCAAAAGCCAGTAAAAAATATGAAATATCATGTCCCGACTGGGAGCAATCCAGTCATCAATCTCAACTCTTTGATTCCACTACTCCACCATTGTGTATTATGTATCTGTTGTCTTATTTTTTATATATAAAATGAAATGCATGTTTTAATGTTTTCATTTGGTCAATTAGATTTGTATGAAAAGAAAATGATATAATGAATACTGTTGATTGATGCAATGTCAGTTTTAAAATATTTAGTTGCTCATCCCTGGTTAGATGTACCAATTTTTCATAGTTTCTTCTGTAAAACTTTGTATTATTAAAATGATTCAGTATGTTTATTCGTTTATATTATGAGGGGTTATTGGCAGAAATTATTTGTTTTCTTACTAGGTAACCATTTTTACTCACCATTTCCTTTCTATTTTTTTAACTTCAGAGCCTGCAGTGGGTGAGGCGGGCGTAGAACCAGCAAGTGGGGATTATCTGGTGGGTCAGATAGACGACCAGACTCCATCACCTGGTGAGTACTGGGGTTATACCCCCTAGTGGTGTCGGTTAGACCAGGAGTATTCTAGATTTTATATCGAGCATTAGGATTTTGTTAGAGTGAGAATTTTCAGAGTAATCCTGTATATTGTTTATAATTTCACACTCTGACCTATCTTACATGGATAGATGTATATAGATCTTCCATTGTTATTCTGTTCTTGCATGCATATATAAGATATTGTCGATTTTATTTATCAAGTGAAATAGGTTGAATGCCTTGGAATGCTAACATAAACAGAAGAAACCATGCCGAAATTTCAAGACGCCACCTAGTGCTCTCAAGATCTGACATGGGACTTTGTGTTAGCATTCAGCGGGGTATCACATGGTTAATGGTGTTGATCTTTTTTTTAAATGATGGGTTAATTCATTTGTTTTTTTATTATCAACTTAATTAATTTAAAAACTATATTTGTAAAGATAGATTAATTGAATCAATTTATTAATTATGGGGTGTGCTAAGCAATTTTTTGTACAGGAGATGCATATTGATTTATTTTGGTGTCATGTAAGCCAAGTTATATCAATAGAAAATTTACAACTTTTTCATTTTGTTAATTCTTAAATTTGTGGAATTCATGTGGTAAAAATTTTAATATTTTGAGAATTGTAGCTACAAGGACTTGATTGGCTAACATAACATAAAATGATGATGATGAAAAGGCCCTTGATCATAGTTTAACCTTAGTTTTATTCCCTCGACCTTAGATTAGTTTTGGATTGTAGTAGAGACCGATCACGTTTATCAGGCGAGTTTGGTGTCTAACACTTTCTGAAATCCGTAACTCGATCCCATACCCATTTTTCTTACTTGTGGACCAATCCAAATCCATTTGGAGTCAATTTTTTGGTTTATGGACCTAAATTAAGTGGCGATTCCCATTTCTTAAAATCCCCCAATTATTCAATACTTTTTTCTTTATTTCGTAAAATGTATTGAAATGTTTTTTGTGGTGATTCCATTAAGAAATTTAGGAGTTTGACCTAGTCTAAGACTTTCCTTAGGTTGACTTTCACTTGAGTCAATCCAGTTGACTCAAGAAGACTTAGAATATGTTAGTTTTTGTCATTTTTTTATGGATTTGCTTTTGTATTTTTTTCTTGTAAATATTTGTGATCATGATTCTTTATATATATTGTTTACTTGGGTAACTATTCTTAAAAATACCCCGGACGCATCTTGTCCCTTTGCACACACTTACAAGCATGCATATTCATGTTTGCATCATATTAAAACCCCATAAATCCTATAACATAACCTAGTTCTTTGGGACATGGGGGATGCATTTAAACGTTTCAACTTCGGTTTAGTATCTTTAGGTATATCAAACTGGAGCACCGCGTACTGTCTGACCAAGTGAAATTGAAAGGTATATCGGTATTTCAAGCTGAAGTGACCTAAGATTTTTCCTAACCTAATCTCAATCATGCAATGAGCCTAAAAACCCAAATCTAGGTGTGGTCTCATTAAGTCACGACCCGAATCAACTATGGGTGTTTCCAAATTACTTTATTCAATCCAACCAAAAGGTAAGTGGGCAAACTGGTCCACATCGTTCAATCCAAACTTGCAACACCAGTCCAGCCTCATAAAATCGACTAAGTGGTCGAATCTTTCAAATCAATTTGATCCAACCACTTGTTAGAGCCGTTCAATTAGTTCAACTTGTTTGGATTAAATCGTATCAAACCAATCGACTCGATTGGATAAATGAGTCTAATCAATCCACATGACGGACCGATTGGCTTGATAGTTCAAACCGTTTGATTGCTAACTAGTCTAATTTATTAGATCAAATCCACTTTGTATAATTTAGGTTAAAACCAATTGAACCAATTAGTTAAATGGATCTAACAAATCCACACAATATCGGTTGGAGCAATTGGTTTAAACAAACTATTCGAATCAATTTAATTCAATCTAATAGACCCGACCAGTTTGACAAAATCAAGTAGCCATTTGATCGAATGAGACCCGATCTATTTGCATTAAATTAGATGAACCAATTGATTTTTTAATCTGAATATTTCCAAGTGGGTTAGACTAATCCAACTTGAACAAATTGAACTTAGTGGAAAATTGATTCAATCCACTTAGCTAGACTGGTGTATATTGAATCATTTACTCGAATGGTTCCAATAATCTGATCTCAACCAATCTAATCAAATGAATTGAGCCAATTAATTTGATATGGTTTACAACTTGATTTTACTTATTATTTCACTATTTAATGTCATCGAATTTCAAGCAAGTAATCAAAAGTTGGTAATGGACTAGGATATTATTTAATCTACTGGAGACCATGATCATTTTTTGATCTCAAGACACTTTAAATAAAAGCTAAGTGGTATCCCTTAATTTCATATAATCATTGCTCCTAAAAAGTAAAAATTCAAACCATCGTGGATTTGTCCAAAGGGTCGTATTGTAAGAGTATCATTACCAAGTGTGAACCATCGATCACGATCTAAGATGAATAAGTAAGAAGTATCCGAGTTTCGTCAATTCGTGGTAACTGTGATGATAGGGTTAGCTAAGATAAAGGCAAATAATCCTTTGCTTATTTAAGACAATCATGCTCCACTTCAAGATTAGAATAATCAGGTTCATCATCCAGTTAACCAAAACAATTAGGTGCATCATCAGGTTGGGGATAATTAACCACCTCCTCAAAGACAGAATAATCAAGCTTATCGTCAAGGTCTAGTAATCTAGGTGAAGGAAATAAAGATGAACCTTAGTCCCAACAATCTCAAATTGACCTAGCACAAAGGATTGCTCAAGTGGAAGTTGTATTAAAAAATGTCAAAGGAGTCAGCTAGAGAAGATAAATTTGTCCCACAAGCACGACTCCCTACTAGATTTTTTATGCCAGACATGGACATGTTTAATGGAGTAGGTTGTCCATGGACGTACTTGGAAGTCTATGTTAGTAATATGAACTTTTTGTGCCTTGATGGTGCTTGAATGACCCAGTTATTTCAAAGGACTCTCACCAGGCTAGCTTTGCCTTGGTTAATGGCTTTAGATTCATCACGTATCAAATCATAGGACGACATGGTTTATGAGTTCATCGATCAATATACATACAATACTGATATGGAGTCATCTCAAAGAGACCTAAAGACTAATAAGAAATAACCAGGAGAATCGTTTATTGAATTCATCATCCGTTGGAGAGTTAAGACTGCTTAATTATGGGAGCACCCTTAAAAAAAGGAACAAATCAAGATAATACTCAAGAATTTTACTCCAGTTATGCCCAACATCTCATCTCTCAATACCTCTCCACATTTGAATCCTTATTAGAAGTCGAAAGTTAACTAGAGAATGATTTCTTCTTTGGGCTTCTTCATAATCCTTCTTATGCGAGACCCAAAAATTCAATCAACGGTTTTATACCTAGTACCAACAATCTTCAAATAACCCGTGTGAAATCACCTCGATCCATTTTCACTAAATAGTTAGAAGGGGTTCGATTTATTAAATGGGGGATTTTTAGAGAATAAGGAGTCGCCACCTAGTTTAGGTCTATGAACCATAAATGACTCCGAAACGGATCGGGTCGGTCCATGGATCAAAGAAATGGGTAAGGGGTCAGATTACGGGTTTCAGAAGGTGTTAGGCACCGAACCTGCCCGATCGAGATGATCGGTCTCTATTACAATCCAAACTATCCTACGGTCAACGGGTAGAGACTAAAATCAAGATTATGGTCCAATCATTATTATTATCATCATCAAATTATATCCAATGTGTTAAATGAATCTCAAGGCCAATATTCTCCAAATATCGTATAATTAATCGAATTCTGCATAAAAATGAAAATATTTGAAAAAACCTTAATTCCAACCTATGCTCCAAAGTCCACATGGCAACATTTCAATTACAAATTCAAATATATGAAGATTTTCCAAATCAACTGAAATAGGAATTTGTGAAAACTTTCTAAAATGGAAAATTGGGAACATGAAACTTCTAATTTGGGAATTCATGAAATTTCTAAACTAAAAATTAGAAATTTCCTAAATTGAGAGTTGATAAAATATATGAGAAGCTTTCAAATTGAAAACTTGGAAACATAATCTTTTCGAAATAGGAATTTTCAAATATGAGAGTCCCAAATTAAAAATTTGTAAAATGATTTTCCAAATTAGAGAATTATCATTATTGGGTTTCCAAATTAGAAATTTACAACCATTAATTTTTTAAAAATAGAAAGTTATGATTTTAGGAAAATCACCAAATCAATGAAAAACTCATAAATCCCCAAAATTAATAAGTTGTGAATTTTCAAGAATCCATTTTTGCCACGTGAATTCTTTGTATTTCACATAGTAGAATTTCACGTTTGATAATGGCATAAAAAAAAACTAAATTGATTCGATCGCACCTTGGAAGAAAAGAAATTGATTTTAATGCCACGTGCACACAAATCAGCGAGTCGACTCGTTGACAACATTTTGAAAAGTAAAATAAATCATTTTTAACCTCCTATGTTCACAAAATCAGTGAGTCAACTCGCATGTCCAGTTCATTAAAAAATCGATTTTGAGATTCCTAATGTACACCAAAAATCAGTAAGTTAATTCGATGTTCATTTCATTAAAAATTCCAATTTTGAATTTTGTACGTGCACAAAAGGCAAATCAATTTACGTGTCAATTTTATTAACAAATGATTCAAAACTCCTATGCACACAAAATAAAACAGCGAGTCGACTCCTTTATCACATGAAATCTCGATGTCCTACTCGATACATCCCCCAAAACAGTGAATTGACTCAAACCTATTTAGAAAAAAAAATAACTTTGAACTTCCAATATGCGCCAAAAATCAATGAGTTGACATGCAGATTCCCAAATTAACATTCACAGAGAAACTCCAAATATGAAATAACGACTAAAGGAGAATAATAAAAAAATAAAAAAATAAGAAAAACAAACTTACCACTAACGAGAACTTAGTTGCGTGGGATCCTTTCAAAGTTATCCAATTACTCACTGCTCAAATGTGTGAGAGAGATGAAGTAGTTGCTGTCCGAAAGAGAGTTGTCGGGAGAAATTAAAAGAGGATGTCGATGTAAGAAACGTGATTGACGAAGGGGCGAGACGGGACTGCCATATGAGGAAGAAAAATTGTAAAAAACATGATGAAGAGAGTTGAGGAATGTGATTCGTGGGGGCTGTTTATTGGCTGAAAATTTGAGAGTAAATAGAGCGTTTGAGGTGGATACTAGAGAGTCGTAATGGTGCTGTTTGGACCAAGGTTGGGGCTGCTAATGAAGGTGATAATGGGGGTTGTTTTGAACAATGGTTGGGGCTGCTAATGGACGTAATAATGGGGGCTATTTTGAACAGTGGTTGGGGCTGTTGGAGAAGGTTATAATGGTGCTGTTCTGAACGGTGGTTGGGACTGTTGGAGAAGGTTAAAAAGATGTGAAGAGGGTGATGTGCAGTGGACATTTGGGAGAGAGGAGAGTAGAGGGGAGGCTGATGTGTTGGCAATGGGCTATGAAACGTGGGAGAGAGGAGAGCAGAGATAAGACCAAGGCGTGGGCGATGGGTAGTGTTGAATGTGGTGAAGAAAGGGGGCGCGGCAATGGTGGCAGCAGTCCAAATAACTCTATTTTCATTTTTTCTTGTTCCTCTTCTTCTTTTCTCTTATCTTTTTTAGTAAAGTACGGTAGAAAGAGGTCCGTGGAGGCAGCAATATGGATGAGTCTAGCACTTTCACGTTCTGGAAGAGGGCGAGAAAAATGGGAGGTCAAGAAAATAAGGTAGCTAACTTCGAAGAGAAGGAGGAGGAGGAGAAGAAGATGTCCCAAAAAAAAACCCCACAGTCTTTCGTTCCCAAAAGGGACCCTCTTATAGAAACAAAGTTTCTAAAAAAATTTGTTTCTTTCCTCAATTCACATGTTTGTTTTTTTTTTTCTTTCTTTCTTATGGGAGAATGGGAATTGCGATCTCACGCTACTCACCTTATTGGTAGTTCCTTGTTGTCAAGTCATGGTTGGCCAATTTTATATTTGTTTCATCGGTTGATTAGTTTTTAATTTTGAGTTTTATTAGTTTTTATTTTGAGTTTGGTTAAAAAATTTAATTTGATTTTAATTTTTGGTGTGAGTTTTAATTGTTAATTGACCATTTGATTTTAATTTTAATTGTTTAATTTTAATTTTAATTATGTAATTTTTAATTTGAATTGTATTGTTTAATTTGATTGATTTTTTTTTTTAATTCGTTGATTGACTTTAGTTGAGTTTTGCTTTTAATTAGCCTTTAACTTGATTTTAAAATTTATTTTTGATTTAATTTTGAATTTGAATTTGAATTTTAAGTTTATCTTAAATTTTAAATTGCTGATCAAATTTTATTTTTAATTTAATGGTTATTTTCAATTTGAAATTTTTTATTTGATTGCAAATTTTAATTGATTTTAGTTTTAAATTTTAATTTAATTTTGATTATTTGAGGTTTTTCTCTTGAAGTCTTTTTAATTCTTTAATTGTGTTTTCCTAAGCGTCAAGGTTTCTAAGAATTGAACATCGAGGGGCGTTTCGGTCATTTTGTGATTTTTCATGAATTTCTTCGATTTCATCGATTTGGGTCCCGTTAGACTCAAAATCATGTTTTGAATGCAATGGAGGTACTTTTGAGATTTTTCGAAAGTCCAAAATTCATTAGGGGTATTTTTGTTATTTTTTCGAATTTTGTCCATTTTGGTGAATTTTGGCGTGAAATTTCTTTCAGTCACAACGTGAATATTTCTAAGTCTCGAGGTCATATTTTCCTAGTGTAGCGAGGTTTCTAAGTTATTGAATTATGTAGCGAACCTAAGCGTACGTGCTTGCTAAGTCGGGTGGAAAGTGTAGCGACCTAAACGTGCGTAATTCTATGTCACGTGTGAAGGAGAAAGAAGTGAGTATAATTAGAAGACAGATGGAATTGGAAAGATGCTTCTCTCAAGCTTTCGAGTTCTTTGCGCTCATCATTAGGAATCTGCAGCAACCGGGTGACGGATCGCCAAATCAGGCGGATGCAAAAATGGGGTGTCTACACAGTGTTTCAACCGCAACTATGGTTTTAGTTTTCTAAACTCCTTCTTAAGCCAGACAAAAAAGACAATTCTCAGATTTCGGAATGACACTTATCATTAATTTAAAAGTTATTGAAAAAGGGTTCCTTACTGCCCTTTGACCTATGTTGGTACCTAACCCAATCCCTAATGTCTAGCACATCAATGAGTTTTGTGATTTTCACCTAGGGACTGACCATCTCATTGATAATTGTTATTCCTTTCGTCAAGCCATACAATACCTTATTGATCAAAATAAGATTGTCATTACAAACCTCGTATCTCCCAATGTTACCACCAATCCATTACTCACCTATCAAAACCAACCACCACCGAACTTGAATATGATATCTTTCAATGATTCTAATCTTGACCCAATCAACCTTATACATCCCGTCCTTTCATATTCAAAAAAATTTAATGAAAATATTATGAAATTTTTTGAGGAATTTGATACCACAACGTATGTGAATGAGGTGATTAGCACTGTATCTCTTAGTTCCGATTTCGAAGACAAGCCGTCATCACCTTACTACACACCAACTAGTGGCTCGATTGGACATTCTTATGAATCTAATCCATAATTTGTGGGCTCTAATATTGTGTCTCCCTCGGCAATAATCGGAGAGTGTCAAATTTGCCAATTTTGTGGATTAGGTAAGTGGCTTGAGTGAATCTTTCATTGCTCTGATTGCTCATAAAGGGCAAGACACCAATACTTTATGGATGGTAAGATCAACTTTTGATGAAGTTGTGCATTAAAGATGCGAGGATTGCCAAGATAAGATGAAGTTTCAGTTGGTAAAATTTTCGAGCTCAGGATAAAGAGTGAAATACAGAAGATGGTCGTAGTTGAGTCAATCATTTTTGTTTTCAGAGTCAATAAAGAGGCATTCTCGTGTTTACCCATTTCTTTTTCTAGTCTAGCTCTTTATTAGTCTATATTTCCTTTTGTTAGTCTTTATTTTCAATTATGTTATGTCCAAACAATCCATTCAGTTGTTCTTTCTTACTTATTGTCTTTGAAATTTTCTTATGGAACAATTATTAAACAAATTATTTTATTACCCTCTATGCAATAAGTAAATGAATAATTCAAGCTCAAATGAAATTGATTAATATTAAAATTAATTTGATTAACATTAAATGAACAATTCAAGCTTGAATTAAATTGAGAAATACGAAATTGAACAAACTTGATCCTAAAGGAATGTGAGGAAATGGTAAACTTGTTTAGAAAGTTTAAAAATATTTTCGCATGGTCCTATAGGGAAATGTTTGGTGTAAGAACTAACATTTTTAATCAATTAATCAAAAGAAAGCCAAAAAAAAAAAAAAATTCGGAAGAAATCTTAGAGAATGATACTTACAAAGGTGTATCAACTCAAAAAGTGGTCGATCATTGAAGAAGTTTGATAGAAGATCGCGAAGAAAAATCACTATCTCAATTTAAATCTCAAGATTGGACGTCGCATTCACAAATATGTATAGTTCAGATTTATCGCAATTCAATCAGGATCGATAAGAAATGATAATCCAACACTTGTAGATATTAATGAGAAGTCAATTACTAGAAGAATCAAGTTGACATTTTCAAAGCGTCCAATCTCATTAAGAAAAGACAACACTAAGAGTTACATCACATTCAAAGAGAAGTTACTCAACGGGCAAATATGAAAAAATTGAAAATCAAAGATTGGGTCCTCACTTGTCTGTACAAGAGGTCTTAGTAGTGCATTAAGTCAGACTCTAAGGTGTCGTTTGTTAAAACTGAACAAATAAGTGCTGAATGATTATAATTGCTGAAATTGTATAAGCGCTGAATTTAAGTGCTGAAATTGTTGTTTATTTACCGATCTGAATTGTACTGAACTGATTCAAATTAAGCACTGTGATCACATAAAACTGTTTGTTACTTAATGCTGAAAACTGATAAATTGACTATATTGCCCTTTCAACCGTTGTAATTACATAATACTGTCTGTTTGACTATTTTAACTGCTACTTTATATCACACATAATAAAAAACATACATGTAAAAGATAATCTAGTCAGTTATTTTAAATTACAAAAATAATTCATTGTACCTAAATTTTAAATTACATACAATTATATTCATCTTTTTTATATCTAATTTTTCTTTCAAATTCTTGCATAGTTGTACAATGTTTATCCAAATTTCCTCAATCTCTTTATTTTTGCATTCAATTTTTGTTTCATCTTCCTTCACGTTTGTGAAAGCGCCATCGATCCGCGGGGTGCGCGGATCCGCTTTTGACCCTTGAGGTTTGGGAGTCGCCACCTAGTTATTGTGGTCTAGGAATCAAACTGACTCTAAAATGGATAAACACTAATCTACTACAGAAAATCTGAATCCGGGGATCATGTTACGGGGTTGGAAGGTGTTAGGCACCAACCCCGCCCGGTCATTGCCGGTCTCTACTTATCCCAAATAAATCTACATCGCTAATGACAAACCTAGATTAAAAAATATAAAAAAAACTTACCTTCGATCTGCAAAGGTGCTATTCCCTCAGATCTGGTGAAAACAGCTCCTTGTACCGTATTCCTTATTTCGTTCTATCTCCGGATCTGATTTCTGATCTCCGAGGTAAGGTATCTCCTTCTTGGATCTGAGTGCTTCGAATTTGTTGTGGATTTTTGAAATGTTTTTTAGAGGTTTTTGAGTGTTTTTTAGGCTAAAATCAGAGCAGGGGTGTTAGGTAAGGAGTTGAGGCTCCAAAATTAAGGTTTTGGAGAGGTTGTGGGGGCTTCTTCACCTACTTTTCCTAGGATTTTTTCTTTGATACGAAAATAGGGTGTGGAGACTCCTATTTATAAAGTTTTTAGAAGCATTAGGGTTTGATTAGGGTTTCTTTTAGGGTTTCAATTAGGATTTTGACTTAGTCTTTAAGGTTTTAGGGTTTTAACTTTAGTCTTATGAGATTGACTTGATTAGTTTAGATTAGGGTTTTGATTTAGGGTTTTGACCTTAGTCTTATGAGATTGACTTGATTAGTTTAGATTAGGGTTTTGATTTAGGGTTTTGACCTTAGTCTTATGAGATTGACTTTAATACTTGACTCTAGTCTTACTTAATTGACTTTAATTTTGACTTTAGCCTTATTTGATTGACTTTAATATCTTGACTTTAGTCTTGCTTGATTGACTTTAAATTTTTGGAGAACCCCCCTCTATTATATCTTTGATTCTTTGGACCCCCAAATGGAGGGGTCCTTAAAGAAATATCTTGCGAACGATCAACAATTTTTCTTGAAAGCCTAATTGATCAATTTTTTGGTTTAAATTTTATAATTAATTTTATTAATGTTCACTTTACATTATTTTATGATTTATTTATTAATTTCGAAAATTTTAATTATTAAAATTGTGAAATTACCGTTTTACCCTCGGAGAGGATTTTTTACGTTTTAAGTCGTTTTTCAATGTTCCAGGATGTTTTGGAATCAGTTTCTCGTAAGGAATTCAATGAAAAAGTTGATTTTTATCATTTATGAAAATTTTTGTGTGAAATGATGGTGGATTTTATGAGGGGTATTTTCGTAATTTTGTCAAATTTTGTGAAAATTGGTGAAATGATTTATTTGGTTTTGATTTATTATTTTATGTGTTTGAATGGGTTTTCCTAAGTGTAATGTAGGCTCTAGGATTGTTTTGATGTTAGGGGTATTTTGGTAATTTGGTCATTTTTAGTGATTTTTATCGTGAAGCTTCTTTTTGGTTTGCAAGATGATGATTTCTATGTTTCTGGGGTCGTATTTACCTAGCGTAGCGTGGTTTCTAAGTTTTGTCAGTTCGAGATACCTCATCCGGATTTCTGAAACATATCTGGTAACAAAATGAAGCATTGGAATAAACATCCATCATTGGGAACCTTTGCGATCTGGTTGACGAGTTGATTAATCAGGAGAGTGCAAAAATGGGGTGTCTACAGTTTGTTGATGAAACAATATTCGATTCCTCGTACCACGTGAATAAATCACAACCATTGTGCACTACCTATAGTAAAAATAACATAAAAATTAAATGTATTAATTCATTATATGATATTGAATTATATCATTTTTGTGTTATACCACATTAATTAATATCTTACTGTTGATTTAGGACAACAATAAAATCTTCGTTCTTTGTTACCATTTTTGTTGAATGTAGTTGTTAATAGCTTGCATGGTCCACGTCTACATTTGCACCATCTCAACTCATCCAACCAAATCCAAAATCTACATCTCTTGTTATTTCTAATCTAAAATAGACAAACAAATAAATATTATATTTTAGATAATGACATGTGATTTCAAATGAAATGTCATTTAAAAAAATTATAAAATTATCGCATTTGGACATTTTATATACAAACGATCTGGATTTCTTAAAGTTCATGATATACAAACTTGGCAATGGCCTTCACCACATGCACATGGGATTTTTACATCCATTTAAATAGACAATACAATATTATAAATAAAATAAGTAATAAACATAAAAACAAACATGAAAATAAACATACATTGACATAAATTCAAATGTTTGCAAAGACTTGTATTCTAATAACAAACAAATGAGAAAATAAAGATACATTCACATCATATAAAATATCTAAACATAAATTCAAGTAACATAATTCACTTAAAATACAAATTCACATAACATCACATAAGTTGATTTGTAATTTGGTCACGTAAACCAATCATGAACGCCTGTTCATTTTGCCTATATAAATGATTGATCTCGTGAAGCTCATCTCCATCGTTAGCCATATTTAAAGGAACGTCATCATTTTCAAATTGTCTGAATAATTCATCTGTCATTGAAATTCTACGAAAGAAATTGTGAATTACCATGGATGCAATCATTATATTCCTTTGTGTTGGAAAAGTAAATGGCGTCATCCTTTTTAAAATTGGAAAATGCACTTTTAGAACTCCGAAAGATCTCTCTATTACATTCCTCAACTTGGCATGTGAATGATTGAATATCTCTTTTTTACCCCTAGCTCTCCCACGATGAAAATTAGGCAACCAATATCGAACGTTACGATATGGTGCCATGAACCCACGTGTGTGCGTATAGACAACATCAACAAGATAATATTTATCTACATCAAAACAAAAATAATATCACATTAAGCTTATAAAATGTAATGACTAATTCTTAATATATAAAAAAATAAAGATTATTTTTACCAGGTGGAGGCATTGGAAATCTATTTGCAGGGTCGAAAATAGTCTCCATTAAGATCCGTGAATCATGTGCCATTCCTTCCTAGCCAACTTGGACGTACATGAAAATCATATCAAAATTACAACTAGCCATAACATTTTGATAACATTCGGATTTTTCTCTTCCTCTATAAGGTATTTGTTTATCTGCTGGAATACACGCGTGGATGAGTGTTCCATCTAACACACCAATTGCCCCCTTCACAATTTAATAACACCAATGTTAGTTATTTAATGGTATATATAATTATTATGTAATCCCTTATGTAAAATGTACCTTGAATATTTGTCTAAGACGTCTGTGACTTCTAATTTCCTCCATGGATCCGTCAAGAGATGGAACAATAATCATTTCTTTTGAAAAGTGTAACATTGCAATTAACACTTTATGAAAATATTTATGGATGATTTACAATGAATGCTGGAATCGATTTTTAACCAATCAATACTTATAATTATGACCTATTACAATAAGAAACATTGCAATCATCTCTGATACTCTAACATATTGACTATCTTGAAGCCATCCTCGATTTTCAAATAATGACAAAGACTAATTAATGCACTCTTCTCCATCCTCAATAATTCATAACAATTTGAAGAAGGTCCATCTAGAAGTTGCTTCATAAATTATGCACCGGATAGTGATGATACATTCACAGGTTCACGTGTGATAGATAATCGTTTCAGACTTTTCAATAATAACATCATTATTACTAATAATACTTTCCTTCCTTGTGGTGTCATAAGCATTGGATGCATAGCTGTTTCCAAATAAGAATACAAACTATAATAAGAACGTAACCCACCAACAAAATTTTATGATAAAAATATATCTATCCACCAATAAAATATTATATAAGTAAAAGTATCCAGCACAAAGTTTAGTACATAACTCATACTCATAAAAAATATTGTATATATAATAATATTCATACAGAGTTCATTCATAATAGTAACATAGTTCACTTAAACAAAACTCTTTAACCAAGACAATCACTCATCTTCATCATCTAATACCATCCATGTTTCACGATACTCTTTCGATTTGACAAACGTGTTGAGCGCAAGATTATAAAGATGACTCTCCTTCTCTAAATTAGTCATTTGTTTAAATATCTTAATACAATCAGGAACATACAGGCCATTGTCAGGTTCTTTTCCAAGTATAGTGATAAGGGACTGTACAGTACTTTGAAGTTCAGAAAAATCATTATTTTTTCGACACTTACTAGTTGAAGAATCATGAACAACTTCTTAACGATCTTGACTTGCATCTTGGGTATTTGGAGCGGTGGGTATGGTCATTTCTTCTTCCTTGTTAAATGCATCCAAATTTGGTGTACTATCCTCATCTAAATTTGTGGATGCAACAGAATCTACAGGTAATCCTGTTCGATGTGAACCCCATCCGCTGTTTCCTTTTGCCAAGGTGGACTCAAACAAAATAGTCATCCTTCAATGAATTTGTACGGAATTGTTTCGCAATAGGGTATTTCTGTAATATGAAATGTATTTAGCCTAATTAGAATGTTTCATCAACATTTTGAAAGAATAATAGAAAAAAATAGTTTTAAAATTTGCCTTAATGAAGTCGTCCTATTTGTCATCCGTCCAATCGAAGGTATCTGTCTCAGCATTGTATCCATGACCGGTGGTGGTCGTAAGTTTCACCCAAACATTGTACAATATTTTTAGATAATCCCATTCATTCTTTAGTTATCGTTGAGTCAATTCTTCTTTAGTAATATTCTTTATCTCAGTAATTATCCTTATCCAGCAATAAGATTTCAAACTTCCTCTTGACCTTCCACCTTGATTGACTTCTTCAATACATAGGTTGATAAACAAATTCTTAAGCTCTGTTGTCCAATTTGCTCTTTTTTTCTTTAGGAGGCATATCTAATCAATAACAAACATTTCAAATGTTTGATTAAAATTAAAATTATCACCCTAGTAACTAAGGCACAAAAAATTATAGAACACTACATATCTAATCATTATTTATTAACACTACATACTAGAAACAAATATAAAAAGCATAAAAGATATGAAACAAATATATCCTGATAAAGAACATTATATATCCAATATATGAGTTTTAAAACTGTGATTCTAACAATTTGAAACAATATGTAGAAACAAATGTAAAGACGATCTCAATTTACTTTAGTAATGATGTTTTTTCTAACAAATTTAGTTTGAGAAAAGCTTCAATTGATAAAAAGTAGCCCTCATTATCAGAGAGGGAAGTAATTGAGATATGAAATCAATACTATGAAAGAAAATATGTTCACATATAGAAAATGATACAATTTCTCAAAATCTCAAGCATAATATTGGATTATGAATCCTACATTTTCCATGATTGATTTTTTTCAAAGATCGGAAAGATTGATTTTGCCCAAATATTGGATAGAGGGCATGCAAGTGTGTCATATTGTTCTAGCCAGAGTGTGAAGTGTAGATCAAACATAATTACATATAAAGCATGTAACAGCATCAATTGTTGTTTGGACTCAAAAATCTCACTACAAATTGTGCATGTGGCTAACAATTCAATCCAAAATACTATGACAAACAATTATACTTTATAGATGAATTATATTTAATTTGCACAAGTGCACCAAATTGAATTAGTGAACTCAAGGGCTGTTTGTTAAATTGTAAAAATATGGTAGTTTACAAGCATGTAATCTTACAAGAAGCCCAATATGGTAGTTTACATGCTACCCATTCTAACAATTTTAGTAGTTGTTGCAATTATGATTAGGCTCATATAAAATACTAAATCCAAAAAATTAGAAATGTAGCAAAATAATGATAGAGTTTCTATTGACACCCTGACTTTTACATATTCTAAGTAAAAGTTGGGGTGCCAAAAACAGCTCTTTACTAAAATACCTCTTTATACGTAACTAACATTCATAATTGTAGCATACTAGCATTCGTACCAATGGATGAAACTCAAATTTTGTTTAAAACTAAATGTTGTTTAAAACTAAAGCTTCTCCACCATCCCTCAATGTAACAGTTTCTTCTCCTTTGACTGTTCCTCATCATTAATGGGTCCTACTTGGATGTCTATTCAAAATTCATTTATTGCCACTTTAGTGGAAAGATTGATATATTGTCAAATTAGACAATGGTTGAAATCAATAGCATCATTGATTCACGAAGAACTAGGATTTGCACACATCACTGATATGCAAACTAGACTATTCACCCTGCATGAATCAAACCCAAAAAAAAAAAAAACAACTTTGTAAGATCCTCAAATATTACAAAGTAATTTCACTCTGATGTTTGATCAATCTATGAGTCTTAAAACCAAATCACAATTAGGTACTATTCTATCTTTTAGGACTATAGGTCGAACTTTGAATGTCAACTTGTAAACAAGTTAGTAAACACTAGCCCCTACCTACTAGGATATGACTATGGGCTACAATTTTAATTAATGGCTTAGGTAAGTTGGGTTGGGCTTTGGAGAATGAACAACTTAATCCCATTTTGAGAGAGAGAGAGAGTACGCTTCCATCACTCTCCAATTCCACAAATGCAAAATCTATCACTCTACTTCCAAATCTTGATATTCTAAGGGAAGTGGATAAAAAGTTTTTTTTCCTTTGTCTTCCGGTGCTTTCTACAAGATGATTTGATTTCAATCTCCATCAATGTCGTGAACAATGGCATCCAACATGATATTATCTTCACGAAATTATGTGCAATTAGGTACCATTTTCACTTGTAATAAACTCAGTCAACCCCAATTTCTTGTTTGATTTGATAATTAGAAATATCATTGTCATCTAGATGAATCAACTCGACTATCATCAAATAGCTTGCCAATAACATGAGCAAGAAACTACATTAGCTGAAGCATACATGACATCTGATCTTGAACTCAGTAATGATTATTTAAGAATAAAATATGTGTTGAAAATCCAAAGGAAAAAAAATCAAGTCCAAACCCTTCATTACGCCATCGTATATGCCTAGGCAACTAAATCCTTTGTTCCTTTCTTATTTAGCGTTAAAGCTACAGATAGCTTATCACATCATTTCAATGTTTGAGTCATTATTATGTTATTGAAAATGTATTCACATCTGCTTTGAATACTTCAAATACACATTCTTTTGAGTCTTCCTTTTTGTTCTTATAGAACACTGCCACAAAGTTTTTTTGTTTTTAAATTCCTCTGAATAAGGGACCAGTCAATTAAATCAGCGGATCGACAAATTAACACCCCCACCCCCACCCCCACCCCCAAACCTCATATTCTATCTTCTTCAACCTTCAAATCTCAATATAAAAAATAGGGTTATTAGGGAGGTTGAAATTAATGGGTTTTTGGGAAGAAACCCAAAAGTATCATTTCTATCATCCCCCAATTTTTTTCAAAAACTTTCCCAGAATTTTCCGAATTAAACAGAGTTGACCCCTCCAAAATAATTGTCGAAACCAAACTCGTTTACTGTCTTCTAGAACCTTCAGCTTGCAACTTCCTTTCACTTACCACCTCAACCATGTTTGTGTCTTTCATCAAATTTCAAGCCAATAGTCTAAACCTCAAAATTCTATAACAAATCAAGTACAAATAAACCGTTGTAAACAAGAAACTACATCATCAAAACTTCATCAACAAATTATTCATAGCAATCAAATTTTCACACTCAAAGATCTGCATGTTTACAAATAATTTCGATTTCAACCAATCAACTTTAAATCTAACATCCAAACAATCAAATATCACAAATATCTAAGATTAGAACCTGTAAATTCAGTCACATAGCTTGAAATATCATCGATGGATCAATTTGTAAGTCAAAAATAAGCAAAACGATCGAAATGCTCGTTGATAAACACAGTAGAGATAAGTTAAACCTAGATTTTTGATGAAGCTCGTTCTACGATGAAGTTCTTTCAATGATGAAGCTCGTTTGACGATGAAGTTCGTTCGAAGATGAAGCTCGTTCAGGCTGCTCTTCTTTGGAGATCTGTATTTCAGCGAAGAACTCTCGCAGAAATTCGAAGATCTGTATTTGGGGGTTTAGGTAAAAAGGATATTGGATGTAATATTTGTAATTTGAAAGGGCATACTTGTCCACCCATAGTTTTAACGGTGCTGAGTGCAAATTATGAATCAGCAATAAGTGATAAAATATCGCTGAAAATTTTTGCACATTTTTCAGTAATTATCACTGAAATTTTGTTAAAAACAAACGCGCTAATCGCTGAAACTGAATTGCGTTCAGCGTTAAGTGTGAATTAAGCGGTAAACAAACGGCACCTAAGACTCTCATGAATTCAAGACAATAGAGTCAATCAACTTTGACTAAATCAAGTGGTACTTCATTCAAGGAGGTCATTTTTACAAAATCAATCCTTAGGACAATCCTGATCAAAATCAACATTTCCTCATCCTTTTGTAGCCTCTAAAAAAAAAGATCAAATGACCATTTTCTTCTAAGCCACATTGACCAACTTCAGGGCAATGAATGATCTACAAGAAAATTAATCCAAACTTTGCTCAAACCCATTTTATGGCTGGATTTGGTTTTAGCCGACTTAGACCTAATAGGGATGTAAGATTGGTATGAGAGGTACAACTTCTCTAATTAAGGGTCAATGGAGCTCGACCCAAACTAGCCCATTGGATACTACTAATAGAAGCATTAGAAGTTTTGAAGCAAATCAAGAAGAGAATTGAGAGCCAGAGATACGGCTTAACCGAACATGAGAACAAACCTCTTATTAGAAACTATTTATTAACCATTAATGCCACGTGGCATTTTATGAGAGCCATGTGTAGCTTAAGACAGACAATTCCTTAAGTAATTTAATTTTGCCCGTTTTGTATTTGTATTGCTCCACGCTTAACACCGCCATCTTGGCATTTCTTCTTACGAAATCTCAAGAGAGCATTTGCCAACTTCGAATCTCCGCGAAAACCAAAATCCAATCTATAGATTGATCAATCAATCGAACCATGACTGATTCTTCAAACTTGACCTCTCTCCTTGAGGATGAGGAGGAGGAGGAGACCAAAGAAGAACATGCACAAATCCTTCATTCTTCTTTTTCTGCGAAACCTAATCGCCCGCCAACGCAGTAAGGAGCCCCTCCACTACCAGTTTTTTTTTAATAGGTTACTGTGTTTTAATGATGATTGTGCTTCTAGATTTTATAAATATCACAAGTGATTGATCATGATTATGAAATGTAGACAATTTCAGAAACTTTAGGCTACTTTGGTTTGAATTTGATTGAGTTGATAACATAAAGAAAACATGATTTTTTATGCTTGGCCATCTCCATTAGTGACAAGTTTTTTTTTTTTGTGGGTGATCTAATTTAATTAACATGTACAAAAACTACTCCCTAATCAATGATGGGGATGATTGATAAGATTTTCCATCTCTAATTTTCTGATAAGAATCTAATCAATGTGTAAAAGCATGTAGGGTTAACGGTGCAGAAAGTTAAGCGCCTACGATAGGAAATGAACCAATACACCAAAATTATATTGGTATTAGTGGTGCAAAAAGTAAAGCCCATATCTCTTCGGGTTTGTAGCATACCACTATGCTTTTCAGCAGACTTTTGTTCCTTTCACTCTGGCACCCTGGTAGGCCTTTCTTCACGTAGCCCGTTCTCAAGTTACTCCTTTTGAGGTTTGAACTTGAGACATGGTGCCAGCTCTGATACCAAATGATAGGCACCCAACTGATACATCCAAATACCTAGGTGTTAGTGGTGAAAAAAAATTTAAGCCTATATCTCTTTGTGGTTGTAACACATCACCATGCTCTATAGAAGACTTTGTAGTGCCCCACTTTGTAGGGGCTTTCTAGTACACTTTTCGGCGCCACGTGTTACCCTTTCTGATGCTTTGATACCATTTAGTATGAGCCTTATTTTATTTTATTTATGATGGGGGTTCCAGACCCAGTGGCCCGACTAGCAGGGGTGATACTCATTTGGTTTGACACATTGAAAAACAACTTTGAGGTCATTGGTTCAAGTCCAGCTTACCCATAAAAATCAATACACCAAAAGCATGTATGTGTTATTGGTGCAAAAATGTAAGCACTTCTCTTTGGGTCATAGCATTTTCATGACAAACAACCTTTAAGTCTTCATGTTTCCATTTTTTTTGTCAAAATTTCTTCAAGCACACAACATGTCTTCACCATTGTTGATAGCATACTATAAGTCCACAAGTGGAAGGGGAGGTATTTTAGTGTAACTCATTTGATTTGCTTCAACAAATTCTCCAAGGATGCTTTGGGAGCTAGCCATCATCTATTAAATGGCACAACATTCCATTGTGCACTATAGGACAAGTCGGTAATTTAGTTGAACCACATCTACAATATCGTGAAAGAATCACTATGTTCCTCTCAAATGGAGTTAATTCTATTGTGGTTCCTAAGCCAAATCCATAGAGATCCAGGATGTCTCTGGGACATTGAGGTTACATATAAAGTCTACCCCTCTCCCCCCTAAACAATCGAATACGTTGTTTATTAGGGAACACATCCTACAAGTCTCAACAACCACTTCAGTGATTCCATTCACACTCCCATCCTTTGAGGGGGGGGGGGGGGCTTTCTCACTTCATTGGGTGTTTATGTTATCGATCTTGGTGATTTAGTTTCTATTTGCAGTTCAAAATAGTCCCCCAATGTTCCTCAAGAGGCCACAGTCTTTCCATGTATATCTCTGCCCCTGTCTATCCTATCCAATGGGGATGTAGAGAGTTCTTGATCTGCTTCCCTAGAGTATTTGAGAAGATTAGTTCAAGAAAATACCCATGCAAGCAAGTTTATCTAGTTTAGGGAAAATTGTTCGGAAGAATAAAGCACTAGTTTGGTTACATCCGCTTTTGATGGGGACATTATAGTATACACTTTAGTATTTTAGATTGTTTCTTTTATGTTCTAGGATATATATATATATTTTTATGTTATTGGGCTTTTTTTGAATGGGCTATTTTATGTTATAATTAATAAGCTGTGGACCCAAGAATTATGTTATGTTTTCTTTATATTATTAAGTGGATCAACCACTTAAGTGGTGTTTTAATTTTAAAAGGGTAGTTTGCTTCTTTTTGAGTCATAAGGGGTAGGAACCTTTATAAATACATGTTACGTAATTGTTTTAAGTTGCCATCATTGAATAAGAAGAAAAGATACAGATTTTCTCCATGAGAGTCCTCTAAGGTGTGAGGTCATTAATCCCTTGGTGTGATGCCTAGTGTTGCGATCACATATGTGCATATGGTGATTGGGATAACAAAATTGCATATGCCATTATGGCGTATGTGATTATGTCATGCCATCACATACATAAGTATGCCATGGCACATGTGATCGCTATGCAAGATCGCATATTTTCTCAATGGTAAAAAATTGACCATTGGATAAAAACTTTTTTAATCTTTTTTATATATAAACGCCATCATGGCATATGCGATTATGTCATGTCATCGCATACATAAGTATGTCATGGCATATGCGATTGTATACTGCAATATGCAAGATCGCATATTTTCTCAATGGTAAAAAATTGACCATTAAAAAACTTATTTTTTTTAAATACCACATTATCACCCCCCTTCCCATCCTGTTACACTCAAACCTATTTCTATTCTCCTTTTAATTCACTTCTACTCTCATTTTGGCTCCCTATTAACTTCTAATTTTCTACATCTTTTACTTCTCAAATCATTTCTATTAAGTTCAAATAGCAAGAATCAAAATTCAATAAGCAAAGATTGAAGGATTTTTGCAATATTCAAGGTTCAAAAGTTCAACATTCTAGAAGTAAGATTTCAAAAAAAAAAAATTTCCAATTTTTTTGAGTTTATGAATTCTTACCTGTTAAACCTATAAATATAATTGATTAACATGAAATTGAAAATACGAATAGGTAATTGCAAATTTTTTTTCCAATTTCTGTTTTTTCTTCTATTTTCAGTAAAAAACATAAAAAAAATATGTTGCGTGATATGCGATAGCATATGCTATTGTGCAAATGCATATGCACACAACATATGCTGATCGCACATCATTGCATATGCTATTTGAAGATACTGGTGATGCCAAGATACATCTATCTTATTTACTATTTTCTTTTTTATTGTTATTTTATTTTTGTATTTTGGCAACCCAAGATCCCTGCCCCCCAAACCTTAAAACCCATTAAAACCCATGCTGTAAATCTGTTACCGCTACCCTAATCCTTCCATATTGCTGCCGCACCATCCCAGCAAGTGAAAACCTGCTACCCCATTTTCTACAACCTTTAGATCTGCTGTACATCAACTTATAGGCTTACAACCACCTAAACTCCATTCCACCCCTCCCAAATCCTTATAACCTGGCTGTCCAAAAAATTTCAGAAGGTCTAGCATAATCGAATCCAATTTTATCCCCTATATCCCTTTTCGAACCTTCATTATTACCCTGTAATCCATCCAAAATTCTTATTTCGAACTTTTACCTTTCCAAAACCTATCCTAGCACTCATATATTGTCTCCCAAATGTATTTTGTTGCATAACCTCTCATCGTCCTACATCAACTTTCCTCCATTCTTACTAGCCAAATAGATAACCATTAGGCCAAGGTCTGAATATCTAGTGCGTTCGCTTTGGGTGGCATTTATTCTTCATTCTACTAACAAAGATTTTGTGTTGTCCCCATATCTTCTTGTGAGTGCTCTGGCATCCAACTTTTGGGAAACTTCTATCAAGCTCTTTCATAACCAGGAGCTACAATCCTCCCTTCTTTTTCGAACCCTTACTATGAACTACCTGTTTCATAGAAAGATGAAGATCACTAATATGTGTCACATGCGCGATGCTAGTTATGAAAAAGTGGATCAACTTCTTCTCCTTTATGCTATCGCGAGAGTGTATGGAATGGAATTTTGTACCTTCTTGGTAAATGCTAAATCCTTTGTAGCAATATATTGGTCTTTTTTTTATTGGCAAATGCTGGAGTTTCTCCTTGAATGGCATTCAAAACTTCTCTCCTCAGGTGTTTCTTGGTGCATTCTTGTCTTGCTACTTTTTGGTTATTTTGGAAAGAGTGGAGCAAATAATATTTTAAGATAAAGCAAGGTTTGTTGAGGAAGTGGTATTGTTTATCAAATCATTTATTGGACAGCACCTCTTCCAACGATAAGGGGAGTGGATTTTGCTATTTTGTAGCTGAATGGGGGCATATTGTTAATAATTATCCTTTCTCTATCTTTTGGATTTTGTTTTCTCTTCTTGTGGGATGATGAGTTTCTCTCCCACTTTGTCCTATTTTTATTATTTTTTATGATTATTGTTTTTACTATTGTGAGGTCTCCCTTTTTTTACTTCTTATAATGCACTCCATTTTGCATGTGGTCTCCACTCCTGCTAAGATTTATTTTCCATTTGAGCTCTCTGTTCTAGTTAAAACTAAAAAGAATGGCATAGAAATTTAGCTATATTGAAAGTGGTTGGCTGCAGTTGGATTACCATGTTTTATGGAGCCCTTATAAGGTGTATCACCAACTAATTTGCAGAAAAACCTCAACTTAATACTACTAATAGATTATTAGTAAGTTTTTATTTATTATTATTATTATATATTTGTATGCATGTATGTATGGGCATGCGTGTGACTGTGCGTAGTGTATATAAAAGAAGGCTGGAGAGCCCATGTCTACAAAATAGAGCAAAAAAATTAGTGAGGAAGTCCTTCGCTTAATACGAAAGAACAACTAAACGAGACGGTGACATTTAGAAAATTGTTCTATTTAAAATGGCACCTAAACTAAAATTTAATGGTTTTGTCAGTTTAGAAATAGTTTTGTCAATTTCAAGCTATTTCCAATGCCTTAAAATGCTCTCTTGTCACATCAAGTCAATGGTTTTGTTGTACTAAGGAGTCATTGGATTAGCCATGACCTGATTGGAATTAGACTATCTTATATTTTTCAATTGTGCATGTAGGAGTTCTCTACAAAAATACTCACCTTTAGAATGGTTGGGCTATTTCGACAAAGAGGATGATGTTAGCATTGGATCAAATGATGTGAGTTACCATTTATTTGACTATTTGAGTAAGTGCAAGGAAACCCTTTTTCACATTTTTTGTTGTTGTTTAGGTGTTTCACATATACATGGCAGGATCTGAAGGACCAATTGTTTTTTGTCTACATGGAGGGGGGTATTCAGGGTATACCTTATGCTTGTGTAGCTATGATATCTTGCATTTGTTGCTTGTATTCTTGATAGCTGACTGGATTGCTTGTTTTTTATTTGTTGCTTATTGTTTTATTCATTTGGCTAGGCTTTCATTTGCATTGTCCGCAAGCAAAATTAAGGATAAGGCTCGGATAGTAGCCATGGACCTGAGAGGACATGGGAAGTCATTCACAGAAAATGATCTGGACCTATCAATAGAGGTAGATAGCTATGTAAATTGCTACAAGTTATTGAAGGTGGATTGGTGAAAAATAATAATGCATACTTCTTATCTTTATGGTTGTCATTTGGGGAACTTTTGAAGGTATTTTCAAAATATCATAACATTGACAATGAAATTGAAACTGATCATTTGCAGACCCTAGGCAATGATGTTTTGGCTGTTCTGAAGGCAATGTATGGAGATTCTTCACCTGCAATTGTGCTTGTTGGCCATAGGTTTGTGCCCCCTGACAAGTAGTCTGCTTTAAAGTCTTTATGTTGTATAATTGTTTATGGTTCAATGTTTTGTTCCATTCTAAAATGTTTTGGCATGACACTCCTGATGAGGACATCGTGAAGCCATACCGAGTTTATCAAAGGAGGAGACCATTAGGACTTTGGATGGATGATTTGTGGTTGCATGTAATGTCTGGTCTATTTAATTTGGTTTTTTGTAAGTTTTATTAGTATTTTTTTTAATCCTTAGTTGGCCATATTTATGTTTTTTGTTTTATTAGTAGGTGGACCATCACTTTACTTAAATGGGCCACTTTATTTTATTATCAAAACATGTTTTGGACCCAATAGGGGTATTTTGGTGCTTTTATGGTATTTTGGTTAAATTATGATTTGAGTTATTACAAGTTTAGGATTTGAGTTATTATAAGATTAGGACTTGAGTCATTAAAAGCCTTTGCTGTAAATTTTCTCTAATAATGTATGTTACGAATAAAAAAAGAGATTTTTTTTTCCAGTTTTCTCCAGATTTGGGTCATGGTGTGAACCATTCTTGGTGTGAGACCAAGGTACCATCTACTTTCTCTGTCTACTTCTTTCCACATAGGTAAGGTTTTTTCTTTTATCTTCTTATTATTATTTTTTTATTTATTTATACCCACCAAATCTACCCACAAACACTAGTTGAACCTGTCCTAGTTGCAACCCTTCAATTGCATCAATTTTCCCCCTAAAACCCTATATTCAATCATAGGATTTTTGTATAAAACTCTAATATTTGGAGTTGCTGACCCCATACCCTTGGCCAAACCCTCTTTTGTCCCAAGAAACCAACCGGGCTTTGTGAAACCAAAATTCTAACCGTAGATCAGTTCTTATCTTTAGTTTATTTTGATTTTTATACTGTTGAAATTAATTTTAGCAGTATGAATCATCACCAAAACCCTTCTTTAGCACTCCTAAACCTTTCAAAACCTACCCTAATGTCATCCTGTAAGTATAAGTCTCTAGTACATGAGTCCTACACCTTACTTCTTTAACTTTAATGGCAAATGTTGTTGGAATTTCTCCTTAGAGGCAACAAAACATACCTTGCTGTCTAAGATAACCAAAATTGGTATATATTTTGGCAAGTTGATATATATATATAATCTTTGGACCTCGACCATCCTTTAAACCCTTGATTGTGTTTAAGAAGCTTCCCCTTGATACTAAATTAATACCTTATGCTAGTTGGAGTTCTAACTTTGTAATGACTTGAAAGATAAATAGGAATCTCAAAGAACCATTGTGTTATTTTTTTTTTTAAAGTAATGTTTTCTAGAAAAATCCATCGTCACCAGTAGATTGAGAAGCATTAGAAAACATAGGATAGATTGTATGCATGTATTAATTCAAACCGAACGGGAAATTGGTAGAAGTCGGAAAATGTGATAAAATCAAAAGAAATTGTGATTTAATAGACACAATATTTCATAAATATGAGTTCACCGTTAGATAGCTCTCAAAAAATTGTGAAGAATCAACTATTAGATCGTTAAAAATAGAGTCCAAATGAACCCGATTGAACAAGTCAAAGTAAATCGAAAAATCGAGTCAACCAGTTCAAACTGCGTTGACCCAGTCATTAGTGGCTGAAATCAGCTGCATGTAGTATTGTTTACATGAGTGACACATCAAAAGTAGATGCCAAATGTCAATAATAGTAAATGCATTTGGTTGAGTGGTACAAATATCAACTTTGATGTTATGTTAGCAATCCTTTTATTCACAACTCAAACTTAAAAAATCCATAATTTTCTCTCCAAGCTATTTTCTCTCAAGTTTCAAGAACTTAGCAGCCAAGCTCCATTGAACTAGCTGCTGAAACATCAATTTCTTCCATTCTTTCTCTATTTCCAACCTTCAAAAGTGGTAAGATTACATGGTCTTGCTTTGCAAATGAGAGGCGAGATCAATGTGTGAAACTAGCTTGTGTTTCATACGCTGATTTGCTGTGTTGGTTGAGTGAAGAGAGATGTGTGGAGTTGCATGCATGGAGGGAGGTCTGTGTGGTCATTGCATCTTGCTCAGTTAGATCCTTGGAGGGACTTTAGTTAGATCCTTGGAGGGACTTTAGTTTGGTGCTTAAGCTCTAGCAATCAGTAGGCAAAGACTATCACTGTGACAATCAGTTGATTGTGTACAAGGAGCCTATCTCAGAACTTCCTGGTAGATTAAGGGCTCTTGCTTTGAATAGAGATTTGATTAGTGAAATCGTTGAGTGGATGCTGGGTGGAATTCTGGACCTGGGTTTATCTGTAGGATTAAGGATCTCCAGGAGGGGAAAAGTGGCTAGAGTCCTCCTAGAGGTGGCTTTGGGCAGACAAGCTTTAATCGCCAATTGTCTCTTTTGTCTCCAGGAAAATAAAGTGGATGCATCAACAAAGTCTGTCTTTGTGGTAGCGGAGGATAGCCCTTCGTTGATGTGCCTTGTAGTTTTTGAGAAGGTTCTTTTTCTGGACTTTATGGAGTTGAAAACGAGCAAGAATTCCAGATTAGCTAAGGAGGCTGTAGAGCTGGAGAAGGAGGCTTGCTCATCTGGTTTGAAACCGGTTTACAACAAAAAAAGTCGGCGTTTATCTGATGTTATCAATGCAGCATAAATTTCTGATTTGGAATGTTAGAGGTTTGAATGACTGTTCCAAGAGAGCGACTGTGAAGTCGGTTATTGTTTCTGTTAAGCCGCATTTAGTCTCTTTGCAAGAGTCTAAGTTGGAAATGGTGAATGATAGTATAATTGCAGAGATTTGGGGTTCTAGATTCATCAAGTGGTGTTGTGTGTCGGCTGTTGGGACTGCTGGTGGTATTATTGTGATGTGGGATGTGAGATTTGTTGTGGTTATAGACTTCTTGTTGGGCACCTTTGCAACCTCGGTGTTATGCAGTTTTGTGGATGGTAGAGATGAATGGGTGTTTTCAGGGGTGTATGGCCGTCTTTTGACGCATACCGGGTTTAGTTCTGGGAGGAGTTGGATGTTGTGGGCTCGTACTGGGGGAAACCTTGGTGTTTGGGAAGAGATTTTAATGTCATAAGATTTTTGTTCGAGAGAAAGGGTGGTGCTTGAGTGTGTTCTAAGATGAGACGGTTTGGGGAGTTTATGAACATGAATTTGTTGGTTGCTATCCCTTTGTGTGGGAAGGCTTATACTCAGTCATATCATCAGGATAGCCCAATTCTGAGTAGATTGGATAGGTTTATTGTCTCTAGTGATTGGGAGGATTTCTTCGGGATGATGGTTTAGGAAACTTTTCCAAAACCTTGCTTAAATCATTGTCTAGATACCTTAACCTTGGGTATCTTGATAAAACACCCTAGTCCTTTCCGTTTTAAAAACACGTGGCTTGGAGAAGAAGGGTTTGCGGATTTTGTCCAAGGATGGTGGAGTGGTTTTTCTTTTCTTGGTAGGCCGAGTGTTGTGTTCAGGCTAAAGCTTAAGGCTTTGAAAGATAAGTTGAGGGTGTGGAACTTGGAAATTTTGGGTAGGATTGAGTTGAATAAAAAGATCATTCTTGGATGATTGGATGCACTTGATTTGAAAGAGGAAGGGTTGGGTTTATCAGTAGAGGAGACAACTACTAGAGTAAATCTGAAAGCCAATTTTCAGGAGGTTTATTACAAGGAATGGGTTTCAAAAGATCGCTTAACGACTGGGAGATTGAGGATGTACTTGGGCTTTTGAGAGATCTTGGAGTTTTGGCGGGTAATTTTGAAGGCGAGGATGCTAGTGTTTGGAGATTAGAAAAAAAAAGTGTTTTCTTGGTCAAATCTTTGTACTCTAAATTACTAAATCCGATGGAGACCTTTCCTTTTAAAGGGGTTTGGGGAGTTAATATTACATCAAAGATTGCTTTCTTCATCTGGGTGGGAGTTCAAGGCAAGTTGTTAACCTTAAATAATCTTTTGAAAAGGGGAATCATTTCGGCTAACTTTTGTAGCTTATGCAAGTCGGACAGGGAATCAGTGAATCATATCCTCCTTCATTGTGAGTATGCTCATAGGGTTTGGTCTCATTTCTTTAATTTGTTCGGTTTGACGGGGTGCATGCCTAAGTCCCTTTGGAGTGTGTTTGATTGTTGGTTTCAATGGGGAGTAGGCTATCAAGTTTTTAAGAGGAAGCTATGGTCCATTCTTCTCTTTGTCATTTGTTGGAGTTTGTGGCACGAAAGGAATAACAAGGTTTTCGAGAATAAGGAGCTTGAAGTTCATAAGGTGACTGTTGAAATTCTTGGCCTCATGTTTCATTGGAGCTCGGTGTACATTGAAGCGAGAGGGATTCATTTTGAAGACTTCTCGAGGAAGTAGGATTGGGTTTGTAATCGTATCGGTAGTTCTTAACCATGTGGAGGTGGTGTTTTTTTAGTTCCTTTCTCTTTTGTTCGCTTTGTTATCCTTTGGGGTTTTAGGTCTCCTCGACCATCCCCTTCAATAAAAATATTTTTATTCATAAAAAAAAAAGATTACAATTCAATCTTCTCTGCCGTAGTGGAAGCGTGTGAATCAATAGATTCAATATGTTGTGTTTAATGGAACATTCGAAATCAATTTGAATCAATAGATTCAATTGATAAATGAGCAATAGCTTAAAAGAAAATAAAGTATAAAGCTAAAAAAAACAGTAATTAAGAGAGAAAAGATAATTGAATTGATGATTGTTTCTTGTTAATTTTCGGATTTGAAGCTCTTTATATTGATAACTCCATCATAACAACTTAGAATCCTACTAAAATACCAAAAATTAACATTCCTAACCTATCTATAACATAATACTAACCTTCTAATTCTATTAGAACTCAAATTGGACACTTTTAATTATAGTCTAAATAAAATCGAATTTAAACAAAAATAGAAACTAATAGGTAATAGTACTGCTAAAGTAACTAAAAAATAAAAATCCTAATAGAACTAGAAAATAAAAACAAATACTAATAAACTTAGGAAACTACATAGAATTGTAGATGTCCTACATCATTCTCCAAATCATTAAATTATAGATATACTTCAAACTTTTGAAGAAATCTGCAACCAATACCTCTAAACATCCGTTATTCTTCATTTTCAACATCTCTTTAACCATTTTGATCCTCTAACAACAACTTACTACAAGGAGAGCTCAAGAGGAAAAAAACAGCAACTTATCATCAAGATTAACAAGAGATTGGAGGATAAATGGAAAGTTTAGGAGTTTGAACTCGAAGCTAGTGGTTTGGCATTAAACATATGATTAAAGCTTTGAATTTAGGAGGGAAACTACTCAAGGAAAATCAGGTAGGAGTCTTGAAACCTTCACATAGCGATAGAACTTATACAAACTGTTTAGAATACAATAGTTAGATAATTTCATAACTTTCATTTAAAATATGCATAATGATTAGTTGTTTTAGTTTATTTGGCTATCATTGATTGATAATTATGTTAGTTTAATAGTAGAAGCATTGTTTTAAAAAAAATGTTTAGTCTTTCACCATCAACAAAAAAAAAAAAAAAAAAATCTGCACTCAAATAATGCTGTCCAAAACAGTTTTCAGAATGTTTTTTTTATATACGTGGATCAAATGAGTTTGTATTTTACTAAAATGTTATTTTCAAATTAAGTTTGAAAATTGATTTGGAATTGTCTCAACAATATAAATTTTTGGAAAAATCGATAGATGGATGATGAGAACTTCTCGTTCTTAGTTGATTGAGTGTATGTTTGAGTGACTCCAATTTTAGGAACCACATTGTCTATGTCATGTAAGTCTTGATAGATTGATTGATGGTATTAGATACCGGAGGATCATTTGCACACACATGTTTTGTATTTTGAACTATTTGAAACCTAGTATATTGTATATACTTTACGTGTTGGATCAATAAAAAGTTTGTGAATGCCAATAAATGCAATTTGTTAGTGTATTCTAGAGGTAATCAGTTGCTTATGATAGCACTCGAGATTTTCATTCTCCTTGGTGATATGGGACGTTGCGAAAAATAGGATCACTAGTGAAATCCAGGCGATTCCTCTCTACTTTTAGTGATGAACTTTGTTTGTAAAGGTAGCTGCGATGCTGTATAGAGTAGAGATGTATGAGGTTCATATGTTTATCAGATGTGGTATTAGACACATGTGACAATGCTCTTGAGATTATTAGTGATCATTAAAAGTCTGTAGTTGTCAAACGATTGACCTTACCTTTACTTGAACTCAATAGCTGGATAAATGGCCATCCATTTGTGGTAATGCAAGGTTGGCCACAAAATTATGAAAGAACGATGGGGTTCCACACTGGTTAAGTATTGGGATATTTGATTGCCTCGATTGGGTGGATAATCAGTCGTGTTCCGCATCACTCTTATTGACTACATTACCATATGATTGTTAAATGGTTTTAAAATTGTTAACTATAAGAAATATATGTGATTGATCTAAAAATGTGGTAATTATTATTATAGTTACTTATAATGCTTTCAGAATTATTTGTTTATTTCTCAATAGATCATGCATGACCTTAAAATTGTTTAGAATGATTAAAATTGCATACTTGAATATATGTTGGACACTTGATTCTTGCTGGGTAACTCCCGTTACACATCATACCTCACAAAACACTTGTAGGAGAACACACGTCGTTGGAGTGTGCTGAAGAGTATGTAGATGTTGTTGATGAGTAGGGGGACATCATGTATGACTATCCCGATGTCTGAGAGTATGAGTCAGGAGTCTATGTACAGTTTTGAAAGATGTTTATCCCAGTGTATCAATGGGTCTCCTTCAGGCTTCTTTCGGAGTTCAAGGGAACTTTGTCAAGGTGATCCGCTATCATCTTTTCTCTTTATCATAGTTGGGGAAGCTTTGGGGCAGATTTTAGCCAAATCGGGGAGTCTGGAAGTATTACTGGTTGCCATGCAGGCACAAGGGGTATATCTATTTCACATCTTCAATTTGCGGATGATATACTTATATTTTTGGATTTCTCATCTAGATAGTTTCATTTCTTTACTGGGATCCTTGGTTGCTTTGAGGTTATTTTGGGCAGTCCAGTGAATTACAGGAAGAGTAAGCTATGCAGTAGGTCAAACTACAGGGTTAGACATGTTGGTAGCTTCGATTGGGTTTCAGGTTGGTAGTTAGTCCTTTTCCTACTTGGGTCTCTCCTTGGGTTGTGGGGTATACCAACAAAAAGTTATGGGATCTAGTGTTGGAAATGGTGAGGAAGAAGTTGAGTCATTGGAAAACAAGATATCTTTCAAAAGATGGTTAGTTGACTCTAATTAGAAGCACCTTTTCAACAATTCCAAATTATTTCCATTCCCTCTTCTCTTTGCTGAAGAGTGTGGAGTTGAAGCTCGATAGAATGTGTTGGGATTTCTTCTGGCATGATAAAAATGGGAATATGAAGCTGCACCTTGTGAGTTGGAAGAAGGTGTGATCACCTAAGAGTAGTGGAGGTTTTAGTATTAAAAAATTTGAAGTAATGAATGTCTTTTTTAGGAAAGTGGCTTTGGAGATTTGGAAATGAGGATGGCTGTTTGTGGAAGAGTCCGGGATTGAAAAAAATGGGTAGGAGAGTGGGAAGGGGCTAGCGGGTTAGATTTTGGGAGGATTGACGGTGTGGGGATCAAATTCTTGATGTTCTGATTCCTAGAGTTGTTTGAAGTTTCCTTGAAAAAGGGAAAAGTAGTATCTTCCTTTATTCATATAGATGGCAAGAGGGTTAATCGGGTTTAGACACCTTTTTAATGATTGGGAGATAGAAAGTATAGCGAGATTTACAGATTGTGTGGATTCTGAGCATATGGACTGTGATGTGGAGGATGTCGGGTTTGGTGGGCACAAAAGATGGTAACTTTACTGTGCGGTCTTTGTATTCAGCTGGAGTTCAGAGTAGTAAATACAGTTTTCCTCACACCATGATTGGGATTGTGTTTGTCCCTTCCAAGGTTTCGATGTTTATATGGCTCGCTACACTTGAGAGGTTACCGACCATTGATCTTTTAAGAAAGAAAGGCTTCTATCTCACTAATTTTTGTTGTGTATGCAAGAAATACGGGGTGTCAGTAAATCATTTGCTTCTACGTTGTAGTTTTGTAAATAAGAATTGGAGCCATTTTCTACTTCTATTTGGTTTGGTGGGGTGTCTTCCGTACTCGTGGAAAGACTTGTTGGAAAGTTGGTTGGACTGGGGGAGATATTTCTTAAAGGCAAAACACTCTTTAGGGATTATTACCTTGTGCAGGGAGTTTGAGCATTTGGAAGGAGAGGAATTGATGTGTGTTTGATGATAAAGAAAATGAATAGTTTTGGTTTTGGTGTAAAAGATTTTGGGTTTTTTTTTTTGGTGTAAAAGATTTCAAGAATTTAGGGGTATTTTTTTTTTTTTTTTGAGGATTTCCTCGTGAGCTGGGAGAGGGTTTGTAATTTAGATTTGGGGTAATCCTTCTTGGTGTTTTTGCGGTTTTCTCCGCCTTTTGTTTGGTTTTGTTTTCCTTGTACTTTTCGATTAGTTTCCTTGACCTCTGTTCATTTTAATGAAATCATCGTGCATATAAAAAAAAGTTTTGTTTAGTCAACCTTGTATATTTTGTCACAGTATGTGACACTTCTTTTTGGTGTATATACATGTTTAATTTCACCGGTAGTTTATATAGATTGTGGTTCTAGTCTATGTGAGCTTCCGTTGTTAGTTAGTTGTTTAGTTAAAGTTTATAGTATTGGTGCTTTATATCTTTTTTTGATCGGTAAAGATAATTTTATTAATAGAAGGAAAAAAAAAGGGGGTCGAGTGGACCCACCCAAAACAAAGAGAAAGAAACAAGAAAAGAAAACAAACAACAAAACAAACCAAGGACTCTCACGACAACAAACAAACCCTATCCCATCTCACAACAAAATCTTCGAAGAAAATCCCCTTAAATTCCTTAAACAGTTTACTCCAAGAAAACAAGAGTTCCAAAATAGCAAGAATTAATCCTTCCAATGTAGCCTCTTTTCCCTCAAAGATCCTTTGATTACGATACTTCCAAATTCCCTAACAAATTGCAAAGGGAGCCAAGTACAATAGAATCCGTTTAGAAGATGAGAAAACACCACCTCACGATAGCCATGACTCCAAAACCGCCTTGACTGAACTGGGAAAACAACCCACAATACCAAACAAAGATATAAAATACAACCAAATGTGATGAGCTACCTGACAATGAATAAGTAAGTGGTCCACCGTTTCCACCTGGGACCTGCACATACAACGCTGATTGGGCGAAATAAAGTCCCTTTTAATCAACTGATCCATAGTAGCTAGTCTCCCCAAAGCCGCCATCCAAAGAAAAGTCGAAATCTTCAGGGGAATCTTACCACCCCAGACAAACGAGTACGGAAAGGACATTACTGTAATAGGAGCAATACAATCGTACAAAGACTTCACCGTAAACTTCCCATCCGTAGTCCCTCCCCACACTCTCTGATCTTCCGAGGAACTCTCCATCTTACTGCTTTCCAGCAAAGATATTAGCCTCTCAAGATTATCCATTTCCTAATCATTGAAAGATCTTCTAAACCCAAAATCCCAATTTACCACCCCATTTGCAAAACTTTTGAGACTCGAGATGACTTGATTCCTTTTCAGCGATAAAGTAAAAAGGTTCGGGAAAATGTCCTTAAGGGTACTATTTCCACACCACCAATCCTCCCAAAATTTCACCTTACTCCCCCTCCCCACCTTGTATTTCACTTTTTTCCTAAGAAACGGAATTCTTTTAAGGATACCTTTCCACACCCCACACCCTGACGCCTGTTTAGCTGGACCACTCTCCCACCTGTTATCCTCCACCCCAAACCTCCAAAGCCACTTCCCTAACAAAGTCGAATTCATGTACTTAAAGTTTCGAAAGCCCAGGCTCCCATTCTTCTTAGGCAAATACAACTTTCTCCAACTCACCTAATGATGATTTCTTACTCCTTCTTTCCCATGCCATAAAAAATCCCGGCAAATTCTATCTAATTGCACTTCCACATTTCTTGGCAAGGAAAACAATGAAAATGTATAAATGGGAATACTAGCCAAGACACTTTTGATAAGAGTAATCTTCCCTCCTTTGGATAAGAGCTTGGCTTTCCACGAGCTTAGTTTCCTTCTCAATCTTTCAATAACTGGCTCTCAAATTTCTTTGCTAGTGTAAGGCATACCCAAAGGAAGCCCCAAATACGTGGATGACAGTACTCTCATTTGAAAACCTAGCAAGGCTGCAGCCACCTCCACCCCTTCCTTCTCTCCAACTCTGAAAAACTTACTCTTGCGAAGATTGACTGGAATTCCAAAAATTGCCTCGAAGCACTTTAGCAAACCACTCAAAAAACTCGATTGTCTTGGAGAATGCTCCAAGAAAATCAAGGTATCATCCGCAAACTGGAGATGGGAAATCACATGCCCTCCCTCCTTGGTGGAAAAACCAGAAAGCTCCCCCTTGGCCACCGCCTTGGACAACATCTTTCCCAACGATTCCATAACTATCACAAACAAAAAGGGGGACAGCGGATCTCCTTGTCTAAGATCCCTAGAGCTTTTGAAATAACCCGTTGGAGATCCATTAACCAAAATCGAGAAAGTGGGAGTAGAAATACACTTTATAACCCATCCAACCCACTTTTCACCAAACCCCATTCTCCTCAGCAAATACTTTACTAGATTCCAGTTCACATGATCATAGACTTTCTCTAAATCCACCTTGCAAAATAAACTTGGAATTTTAGCTTTTTTGCGCGAGTCTATACATTCATTCGCTATAAGAACCCCATCCAGAATTTGTCTTCCTGCTACAAATGCTCCCTGAGCCGGACCGATCACGTTGCTAAGCACTAACTTAAGTCTAGAAGCCAAAACCTTTGAAATAATTTTATAAACTGAACTTACCAAACTGATTGGTCTAAGATCCGATATGTCTTTCGTACCCAAAACTTTAGGAATCAAAGCAATAAAAGTGCAGTTAGAACCCAAATCTAAAAATCCTTCCCTATGAAAATCCTCAATGGTCGTCATCACATCGTCGCTAACTGTTCCCCAACAAGCTTTAAAAAAACCTAGAGAGAAACCATCCGCCTCGGGGCCTTATCACTAGTCAGACTACTGGTCACTTCCCACACTTCCTCTACCTCAAACGGTCTCTCAAGTCACCTTTGATGATCCAGAGAGATGCTATCAAAATGAAGGGAATCTAGCGTATGCCTCATCACGTACTCCTTCGAATAAAGGCTCTTGTAGAACTGAACCGCCCCTTCGCATACCTCTTCCTCCCCCACCTTCCACGAACCATTAACTTTAAGCTTCGAGATGAAGTTGACCCGACTGTTACAATTCGCAATACGGTGAAAGGACGTATTTCTATCCCCCTCCTTCAACTAACGGACTCTTGACTTCTGTTTCCAACATATTTCCTCCCTAGCAGGTATCATTTGAAACTCAACTTTAAGATTCACTCGACGCAATCTCTCCCCCTCTCCCAGGCAACCACACTCCTCCTTTTCCTCTAACTCTTGAAGCTCTAACAACACAGTATTCTTCAGATCAGCCACAAAACTAAAAATCTCCTTGTTGCAAATTTTCAACCTTTCTTTTATAGCCTTCAATTTCAACGTCAACACTTTCCCTGGTTTTCCTTCAAACGATAGCTCATTCCACCAAGTGTGGACCAACTCCCCAAAACCTTCGTGATCTAACCACATGTTCTCAAATCGAAAGGGCATAAGACGACTCCTTGGCACCCCTACCACCAGCGAGATAGGACTGTGATCTAACACAACGTTCGGCCATTTGTCCTGGGTGATCCTCCCAAATAACTCCTCCCAACCCAAAGAAACAAGAAAACGGTCCAATCTAATAAGAATTGGGTTCTCTTGATTATTTGACCACGTAAACCTACCCCCACCCAGCGGTAGATCAATCAAGTCGTTACGATCAACGAACTCCGAGAATCTACACATTTTTAAGGTAACTCTCGAACCCCCGTTCCTTTCGAAAGAGAAACGAGTAACATTAAAGTCACCCCCCAAAACCCAAGGTTTATCCATCGGCCTCTGATATCATCTAACTCTTCCCAAAATTGGCTTCGTTCCCTTTCTCTTGTCTGACCATACACTCCTGAAAAAACCCAAGTAAAATCTTCTTCAATCCTCGTACATAATACCGAGATTGAGAATGCCCCTATGAGGTTATCTTTCACTACCATCAACTTCTTGTTCCACATAAGAATAATACCACCCGACGCCCCCCAAGAAGGAAGCTCACACCACCCAACTGACTGGATACCCCAAATTTCCTTAATCACCTTTTCATCCACCTTCTTTAACTTCGTTTCTTGCAAAACCACCATATGGGGCTTCTGTTGACGTAAGAAAGCGTTAATAGTTACTCTTTTTGTGACTGCATTCAACCTTCTCACATTCTCGGAGAAAATTTTAAATGACATTAAGACCTACTAAGCGCCTCCCGGCTCTCTTCCCTTTTGTGGTTGTGAGTGGGAATTCCTCCACAGATCTCTTGAGTTGAACAATTTCCTTCTTTAGTCTTTTATTTCTCACCTTTACCATATTGTCACATGGCAATAAAAGTCTCGTAACCTTTAACCTTGAGAATTCAAATTGAAAGCGATCTTTTGGCGACATCTCCCCAACCCCTTTATCTAAGGAACACCCCCCTAATAGAGGCCATTGACCCACCACTTTCTGCATACAAAAAGTTACTCCTTTACTGGTCTTCAAAGCCACATTGATCAATAATTTCGCCACATTACCTTCTTTTCTGACTGACATGCCCACTTTCAACCCGATTCCAGCATATTAGCCAAAAACTGCTCTGTTAAATTCACCAAATTATTCTTGTATTCCATACCCTCCTCCCCCTTTTTTCCTGACGATCCAGGTTCTAAGGGTTCCACAGATAACGTCCCTAGACTCTGCGAAGCCTTCGACGCATCCTTCTTCCTCTCGGATTCATAACAGACCACATCTTCCTATCCTGGCTGGTTCTTTCGCCTCAAGGTTATCTGATCAGCCCTGTCTTGCTTCCTTTCCCCCAACACCCAACTGCAGAAACTCTTTGTCCCCCTGTTACCACTCATACCTAACACTGAGAGTGGGTTTCCCGAACCCCATGACCCTCCAGTGCACAGAACCACTGAGAAACAGACCAACCCTTCTGTTCTTACACTCTAATCCCATCCACCAACTTGCGACCAAACCCGAAATTCCCCGTCCACATTCCACTCACCCGTAACCACACTTGTGCGAGGATAGAGGGGGGAGAAAGACTAATTGGTTCTTCGTCTTTCGAACTCTCTCCAGGACTATGGAAGAGACGATTGTCAAGCTTGAACCAGACGAATCTTTCCTCTCCAACCTCCTTCCGTCTGATAGAATAGACTCAAACTTTTTTTTCTCCTTTCTAACTCCTCTTTAATCCACTTCTTATTGACCTAGCCTCCCTTCTACTGCAGCTCCCTTGCAAAGTTCTGTTTCCATGTCACTGTGAGCTGCACCTTCGGAAACCTCTGCAAACCCATTCTCTATTTCTACTGAAGACGAAAGAGTGGATGGCTGGTTTTCGTCGACCTTGCAACTGGACCTGAGCCTCCATCTAATCTTTTTATAACGTTCCAAAAGGCCCACCGCCTTTTTAATTTTCAGCCTAGCCGCCTTATTGGGTTCCTCTAACCCATGACCAACAAAACCAGATTCCATCCTGGACTTACTTGCCTTAAGGAAACCTGTACCTGGACCACTTAGCTCGGCCCTATCCAAATCCGCCTGATGACCCAGCCCAGGATCCCTCAAAAGATGGGCCTCAAAGCTCTGCCCAACTCCAGTCCTCAGATCCACCTCTATACCGAGCCCAAAATCACTCAAGTAATGAGCCCCGATGCTACACCCAACACCGTTACCACTACTCTCTGAAACCGAAAGCTCAGGCCCATTCTTTTTGGGCTTACTACGCTCCACCACCCCGCTCATCCTTAGCCACCTCATATAATCTAGATTCTTTGCTGCCTTACTCAACAACTTGACTATTCGAACTTGCTTCTTATCCCATCGACGTGACAATGATCTAGTGGTACTCTTATCACGTGTACCACTGCCAACTCTACATTTGAAATTCAAACTCACCAGCTTCTTACATACGCAACCGCCTGCAGGGTTTGATAACTCCTCGCCCAGTGCACTAACACCAGGTAACTCCGACTGAGCTTCCTTCTCCTCCACCTCCTCCTCCTGCCGCCACCCCTTATCCACCTGATTACCTCTCTCAGCTGATGTATTACCTTGATTCTCTAAACTAACAGAGGGATCTTGGCCCTTGTCATGACCACTTGCCACTTCTATCCCCAACCTGTATTTGAATCCGTCAACCCAAAGATAAAGACCCCGCGGCATTCTCCATGGAGAGCTTCTCACTTTCATTCTCATGCAGTCCAACCGTGAACGACGAGCAGTACTCTCATCCACCTCAATGAGACCTCCCAACTGAGCTCCAACTCTCCTAAATGCAAAGTTCCCCCACAAATGGAAAGGTAGGCCGTTGATTCGAACCCAAGAACCTCCTTCCTGTGATCTTGGTTTCAAACTGTTGCAATCCGTGAGCCATGGCCTTAAACTGAAGAGCGAATTTCCCACCGAGATCAGTCTCTTGGAGTTAATCTTAAGGAAGTCCGATCTACTTCCTAACATTAAAATATGAGTGGTAGCCTCCCAGGCTAATAATTTAATTGCTAACGGTCGACCCAAATACTGTCTAACCTCTACTAAGAAGCCTTCCCACTCAGCCTCCGTCGAGTCCGCCTTGCAAATGAACGCTCATCTCCATTTACCGAAGCCTAATCCTTTATTAAAATCATGAACATCCATAGGACTAGAGCTCCCCTCTAGCCCCGAACCTCCAGTGGTTAAACCTCGCGGTTTACGGGTAGCCTCAACCCAGGACTTCCCCAACCCACCCTTCTCCACAGGTTTCTTCAACATCGCCTCCTTTATCATATTCTCCTCCACTTTCTCATCTAGTTTTAACGTCCTCTTCAGAGCCAAGCATGTTTCTCCGCATCCCTTTCCTCCTGAACCTTTCGGAAATCTAATACCGCACAAACCAAAACTTTCCGTAAACTGTTGGAGCTTCAAGAATCTACCGTAACTATTCTGCTCGCCCTGGATAACGAATATTCTGCCGTCGTTCGCAAACTTCGCCCTGAAGTTGTTCAAAGACACTCTAGCACTGTCAACACTATTCAGTACCCCAATTGCTTCCTCCTCCATTGTAGGACCGACTGAAGCCTAGTGCCCTTTTCCTTCACCTCTATTCCTCTGTTGTTTCGAATCCACACTTCCTTAAACTCAAAAGTTTTTCGTTCCACCAGGATTGTGTTCTTCCGATCCATCTCTCTCTATTCACTTTATTGGTGCTTTATATCATGTTATAATCAAATCAGTTGTCAGGTTATTTATACAATATCAAACTTTATATATATTGGGATGTGTGGCTCATGCCTCAAAAACTAACACATTCACTATCGATAAAAAAAAAAAACTTACACATTCACAACTACTCGTGTTAGAAGTTTGGGGTGTGACAAACTTCCTTTAGGATCATTTGATTTAATATTGAGGAGTAGCACTGTAGGATTACCCCGACGTAGAACTATCACTGACCATTTGTTAGGTGTTTCCAAATTTGTGAAAATTTCATATCATAATATTCTTATTATTTTAGCAATTAATTTTTGATCTCATGTCATCATTAGGATAGTCTACTTCATCTTGCATCAATTCCAGTTTCGGTTCGTCCAGAATGAAATATTGATCCCAAAGTATTGAATTTTTTGGTGGGGTCAATATTTTGGATTGTCTAATGTTTTGATTTCAAGGGTCTAGGACCGTCTTATGTTTTTATAATTAATTTTTGATTTCATATCATCAATAGGATAGTTTACTTCATCCTACATCAATTCCAGTTTTAGTTCGTTCGGAATGCAATATTGACCCTAAAATATTGAATGTTTTGGTGGGGTCAATATTTTGGATTGTCTAATGTTTGGATTTATAGGTTCTTGATTTTTCTCCTACTGAAACATTGCCTCTACACAATATTTTAAACCTTGATTGTCATCTCATGCTACAATTGTAACTTATGTGTACCTAAAGACTAATAATTCTTCACTTTTTGGTTTTTATTTCTGAATGTACACAACATATCCATCAAGTGACTTCCAAAGTACCTAGCAAAAAGCTAAAAATAAAAATAAAAAGTGACTTCCCAAGTATGGTGAAATTTTTGTGTAATATCCAATTACAATATCTCAAGGTTGGAAAAAAAATTAGGAGTGACTATGCACATGATTGCCCAAAAAATGTTGCTTAGACGTGGGGAAGTAAAATAGATGCATCAAGTGTGCGTAGATGTCAGAAGATTGATGAAGATCACGTCACATCCTGAACTTGTAACATAAAACCTCATGACTTTGTGTTAGTTTTTGAGGCACGAGACACCCATCCAATTTATAAAGTCTGATATTATATAAATAACCTGGAAATAAATTGAGTTGATTATAATATGACATAAAACAACAAAATCTAAACTTCAACTAAATAACTAAACAATGGAAGTTCACATAGGCTAGAACCAGAATCTACATAAACTAACAGTGAAACTAGACATGTATATATACTAAAAGTAGTGTCAGAAACTGTGAAAAAATATGCAAGTTAAGATAAACATCTTTCTTAAAACTGAACATGGACTCCTGACTCATACTCTCAGACATTCGGATAGTTATACATGACACCCTTGCCTGTTGGCAACATCTACATAATCCTCAACATTCTCCACTATCACGGGTTCGTTTGCAAGTGTTTGGTGTGGTAGGGTAAGTAGTAAAAGTTACCCAATAGGAATCAAATATCTAACATATAGTCAAGTATTCAAGCTTAATCATTCCAAATAATCTCAAAGTAATACATGTTTTATCGAATCAGAAGAAAGTAAATCATGAACCATGTTAATTAGTTATATAATAAGAATTACCACAATTATCGATCCGTCACATATACTTCATATAGTTCAACACTTTAAAACTATCTATCAATCACATAATACATAATACAAATAATGATAGTGTAGTCGATAAGAGTGATGAGGAATACAACTAATTATTTGCCCAGTCGAGGCAATCAAATGTCCCGATACTTAAGTGACATGGAATCCCATCATTCTTTTCTTATTTTATTATCGGTCTTGCATACCCTGGTTGGGTGACTATTTATTTGGCTTAGGTAAGCCGTTGACCAAGAACCCAATACTAAGTTCGACTAACGGTAAGATCATCCGTTTGACAACTATAAGCTTTTAATGTTCATTAATAATCCCAAAGCATTACCTATGTCGAATACCATCTAGTTAGCATGTGAACCTCATACATCTCTACTCTATACAACATATCAACTACCTTTACAAATAAAGTTCATCAATAAAACTAGAGAGAAGTCCCCTCGATAGCACTAGTGATCCTATTTCCCACAACGCCTGATACCGTTATGAAAAATAAGAAGCTCAATTGTTATCTTAGGCAATTGATCATCTCCAGAATGTAGCAACAAGTTCCCTTATAGGTATTCACAAACCCTTTATAGATTCACATACACAAGTATATACAATATACTAGGTTTCAAATAGTTCAAATACAAAACATGTGTGTCAATGATCCTCCAGTATCTAATACCCATTAATCAATTTATCAAGACTTACATGGCGTAGCTAATGCACTTCCTATGACTAGAGTCACTCCAAGTTCTCATCATCCATCTATCAAAAAAACTACTTATCATTTTTTCCCAAAGTTAATATTTTTCCGGATAATTCCAAATAAATTTTCCAAAATTCATTTGTAAACAACATTTTAACAAAGTATAAATTCATTTGATCTAAGTTTTGGAAAGCATTTTGAAATTATAGTTTTGTTTAAGTGCAAATTTTGTTAATTGATGGTGGAAGGTCAAACATTTCGGAAACAAAGCTTCTACGATCAAACTAACATAATTAAAATTCAATAATAACCAAATAAGTTATAACAACTAGCCAATATGCATGCTTTTGAATGTAAATTACGAAATTATCTTGTAATTGATATACAAATAGTTTGTAAAAATTCTATAGTTGTGTAAAATCCCAAGCTTTGATCGTAGGTTTAATCTCAGTCCCTTAGCTTCGAATTCTAGCTCCTACATTTTCCACTTGTCTTCTAATTTCTTTACTAATCTTGGTGCTAAGTTGCTATTTTTTTCCTCCTATTAAATTCTCCCCATTGCAATTTGTTGTCATAAGTGAAAATGGTTAAAGAGAGGTTGAACATGGATATTAAAGAATCTTTAAAGATGCTGGTTGCATATTTCTTCAAGAGTTTGAAGAATATTTATAGGTTAATAGTTTGGAGAGGATTGGAAGGTAATGGCTTGAAGTCTTAGTAGTTTTGAACTTTTTATTGTGGTTGAATGCTTTGATTTTTGTACTCAATTTTGGGCTGCTTTGTTTCCTAACTTGTTGCAGGACAGAAAATTCACCTATGTAATTAACCAGAAAATGCAAAATAAAAGAGAGGAAAATATACAAATGGAGAAAATGAAGAAAAGATGGGGGAAATGGTGGTTCCATTGAAAAAAGGGATTGTCAACCAAAACTTGAATTAATGTAAAGTTCGAGAGAAATTCCAGATGAAAAAGGGGATAAAAGTTGGGGAAATGTATTGATAATGGGTGGATAAAGCAAACTAGACAGAGAAGCAATAACTTACAACAAAAGATACTTCAATCTCCATTGGAACCGAGATTTGTTTTTTGATAAGTAAAGATAATTTTATTAAAAAAGAGGGGGTCGAGATGACCAACCTAGAACAAAGGAGACCAACAAAAAGAAAACAGTACAACAAAAGAAGGAAAGAAAACAACAGAGCGTGAGCATCAAGTTACTCTCTCGGCAACAAACAAATCCTATCCCACAGCACAACGAAATCTTCTAAGAAAATCCCCTTGAACTCTTTATACAGTTTGCTCCAAGAGTACATGAGCTCCAAAACAGAAATAACTAATCCTTCCATCGTAGAAACTTTCCCTTCAAAGATGCAGCGATTGCGTTCTTTCCAGATACCCTATCAAATTGCAAATAGAGTCAAAAATCAAAGAATCCGTTTAGAAGAGAGCAAATAACCTCCCCACACCAGCCAAGATTCCAAAGCCGATTGGATTGAGCGAGGAAAACAACCCACTATCCCGAACAGAGACAAGAAATGTAATCATATGTCGTGAGCCACCCGACAATGAATGAATAAATGATCCTCAGTTTCTTCCTCTGATCTACACATACAAAACTGGTTTGGAAAGATGAAGCCTCTTCTGATTAGCTGGTCCAGAGTTGCTAGTCTCCCTAAAGTCACCAACCAAAGGAAAATCGATATCTTTGAAGGAATTTTACCACCCCAGACGAGTGAGTGGGGGAATACCGAAGTACTCCTTGGGGAAATGCCAACATACAGAGATTTAACTGTAAACTTCTCATCCCGAGTGCCTCCCCACACCCTCTCATCTTCCGAAGGGTTCTACACAGCTATTTTCCACCGTTAAAATTAGCCTCCCTAGCGTATCCACCTCCTAATCATTGAAAGTTTTTCTAAATCCAAAGTCCCAATTTAGCACATCATTAACCGAACTCTTGAATGCAGAAATAACTTGATTCTTTTTCAAGGATACTTCGTATAGATCAGGAAATGCGTCCTTAAGGGGTCCGTTTCCGCACCACCAATCCTCCTAGAATCTCACCTTGGTCCCTATCCCAACCTTACATTTCATTCTACTTTTGATTAATTGAAGTCATTTGAGGATGCCCTTCCACACACCGCATCCCGATGCACTTCATGTCAGGCCACTCTCCCATCTATTCCCACTTACCCCATATTTATCCACGATCACTTTCCTCCAAATACTTTCCCCCTCCTCCCCAAACCTCCAAAGCCACTTCCCCAACAGAGCCAAATTCATAGAACCAAATTTGCAAATACCCAAACCCCCATTCTTCTTAGGCAAGCATAGCTTGCACTAGCTTACCCAGTGATATTTCCTCGAGCCGTCTTTGCCATGCCACAAGAACTCTCGATAGATTCTTTCTAGTTGCGCTTCCAGATACCTTGGCAAGGAGAACAAGGAGAGAGTGTAGATGGGAATGCTAGCCAGAGCACTTTTGATAAGAGTAATCTTCCCTCCTTTTGATAACAACTTAGCTTTCCAAGTGTTGAGTCTCTTTCTCATCCGTTCGATCACCGAGTCCCAGATGTCTTTACTGGTATAACCCATCCCCAACGGGAGCCCCAAGTATGTAGATGGAAGAACCCCAATCTAGAAGCCGATCGAAGCCGCCGCTACCTCCAAACCTTCTACCTCCCCTACCACATACACTTTGTTCTTGCGAAGATTAACCGGAATACCCGAGATTGCCTCGAAACACCCAAGAATATTGCTTAAAAAACTCAAATGTCTCGGTGAATAATCCAAAAGGAATAAAGTATCGTCTGCAAACTGTAGGTGGGACACCACATATCCTCCCACTCTAGTAGAATAACCAGTAAGCTCCCCCTCAACTACTGCCTTGGATAACATCCTACCCAAGGCCTCCATGACTATCACTAATAGAAAAGGCGACAACAGATCTCCTTGACGAAGACCCCTCGAACTTCTAAAGAACCCATTTGAAGATCTATTCACCAATATCGAAAACGTAGAAGTAGAAATACACTTCATGACCTACCTAACCCACCTTTTGCCAAATCCCATCCTCCTCAACAGATACTTCACCAGATTCCAGTTAACATGGTCATAGGCTTTCTCTAGGTCAACTTTACAGAGTAACCCCAGAATTTTTGCTTTTCTACGCGAGTCAACGCATTCATTCGCTATAAGGACCCCATCTAGAATTTGCCTCCCTAATACAAAAGCTTCTTGAGCCGGACCAATGATATTACTTAGCACAGTCTTAAGCCTGGCAGCCAAAACTTTCGATATGATTTTATAAATTGAACTCACCAGATTGATCGGTCTAAGGTTCGTGCTATCTTCCGTACCCAACACCTTGAGGATTAGAGCATTAAAAGTACAATTAGACCCCATATCTAAATAACCTTCCTTATAGAAATCCTCAAGGGTCGCCATCACATCATCTCTCACTGTCTCCCAGCAAGTTTTGAAGAAACCTAGAGAAAAACCATCCAGCCCCGGTGCCTTATAGCTAGCCAATCCACACACCACTCCCCACACCTCGTCTACATCAAACGGTCTTTCACGCCATCTCTGTTGATTTAGGGAGATACTATCAAAGTGTAAAGAGTCCAAAGTCGGCCTATCCACGAACTCTTCCAAATACAGATTCTTATAGAACTGCACCACCCCCTCTGACACCTCCTTCTCACCTACCTTCCACAAATCATTCACTTTAAGCTTTGAAATGAAATTGACCTGACTGTTAAAATTCGTCATACGGTGAAAGAAAGATGTATTTCTGTCCCCCTTCTTAAGCCACCGAACTCTTGACTTTTGTTTCCAACATATTTCCTCCATAACAGCTAATTGTTGGAATTCCACTTTAAGATCTACTCATTTAAGCCTCTCCTCAACACTCAAACCTCCTCTCTCCTCTTTGCCCTCAAGCTCTTGCAGTTCTAACAACACAACACTCTTCCTATCATTCACAGACCTAAATGTTTCCTTATTCCAGATTTTCAGCTTCTCTTTGATAGCCTTCAACTTCAACCTCAACACTTTCCTTGGCCTACCGTCAAACGAAAGCTCATTCTACCAGATGTTGATCATCTCCCCAAAACCTTGATGTTCCAACCACATGTTCTCGAATCTAAAAGGCGTAGGCCGGTTCCTTGGCGATTCTACCATCAGAGATATTGGACAATGATCTGACACAGGATTTGGCCATTTATCCTGAATAAGTCTTCCGAAATGCTCTTCCCATTCCAACGTAATGAGGAATCAGTCTAACCTGCTAAGGTTTGGAATCTCCTGGTTATTCGACCAAGTGAACCTACCCCCACAGAGCGGTAGATCAATCAACACATTCCGATCAACAAACTCCGAGAGTTTGCGCATCTTCGAAGTGATTCTCAACCCCTTACTCTTTTTCGAACGAAAATCGAATAACATTGAAATTTCCCTCCAAAACCCACGGTTTGTCCCAACACCCCCTGATGTCATCTAATTCTTCCTAGAAGTGATTCCTCTCTTCCTCTAAAGTTGGACCATACACCCCTGAGAAAACCCAGGTGAAATCCTCTCCAATCAACTTGCATAAAACTGACACCGAAAACGCCTTGATGAGATTATCTTCCACCACCACCGCCTCTGTATTCCACGATAAAATGATGCCACCCAAAGCCCCCTAGGAAGGGAGAGCGCACCACCCAACTTATCTAATCCCCAAAATCTCCTTGATCACCTAATCATTCACTTTATTTAACTTTGATTCTTGCAGGACCAGTAGATTCGGCTTATGATGGTGAAGGAAGGCTTTGATTGCTGCTCTTTTCGAGGTTGCGTTCAGCCCTTGACGTTCCATGACAATATTCTAATCGACATTTAAACCGACTAAATGCCTCCTGGCTCTCTTCCCTTTTCTTCTTGTAAGTGGAAAGTCCTCCACTGATCTTTTCAGTTGGATAATTTCCTTCTTCAGTCTCTTATTCCTCTCCTTTGCCATATTGTCGCAACATGATAAGTGTCTCGTAATCTTTAACTTCGAAAATTCATACTGAAAGCGGTTCTTTGGTGACATCTCCACTCCCCCACGGAACAAGGGGACATCCCCTGAAAGAGGCCATTGTCTCACCACCTTCTGCATACAGAACTCCACTCACTTGCTAGTTTTCAACGCTACATTAGCAAGCAATTGAGACACACTTCATTTCTGATGGACATACCTACTTTCAATCGACTTCCAACAAATTAGCCAAAATCTGTTTTGTTAAAATTCCTAATCTCGTCTGATACTCTTTACTGCCAATCCCCAACTTTGACGTCGTTGCCTTTTTGCGAATATCCGTTTGTCGTTGTAGGAGCCCAAAATGTCCTCTCCTTGTCAGGTACAGACAAAAGCCCATTATCCCTTCCCAAATGAAGGTTGCACCGCAGTTCTTTCTGTGTTGTTGTGGATTTACCCCTTCTACACGACAAAATCTTACTATGCATACTCCTTGCCCCGCTGAAATCTCCCAACAAAGACAAGGGAAAACTAAGCCATGGAATCTATGAATTTCCTATATTTTCTAGCAAGGCTATAAGATATTTCCCCTCTACATCGATACCCACCCCCCACCTCCCAGCTGTCAAGCTAACCTTGAATTGCCCATCTGTTTTTCCTTCTCCAAAACTAGTTGAACCTTCCAAGGATAAAGGATACGACGAAACACACGTATCCCAAACCTTTCCCTGTCGGAGACTAAGGTTACAACCATCTAAGAGCCCGTCTCCTACCGGTGAGACCAAACAGTAACGGCTCTGATCTTTCATGCTCAAATCTCCTTCGTCGAGAAGGTCCCGCCCAACCTCTCATATCACTTTCCCAGAATGTCCTTGAAACTTACCCGCAAGTCGTGGATTCTCTTCAACTGCATAGCCCCTCCCACTCTTAAGCTCCGTTATGCTGTCCAGAATGTTGTCGTTATCATCTTTCTCATTTTCCGTCAATCTTGAGTCAGACGAAAAAGGCGACAGGACTGCTACCCTCTTTCGCCTGTTGCAATACTGCATCTTGTGAGCTCTACTTCGATTAAGAATGAATCGGGCCTTCTTAAATCGCAATCCAACCAGCATTGAATTCCCCCTTAGGCTGGCGATTTCCACCCTTATTTTGATATACTAGATTGTATTCTGGGCTTTTATCCAACGATTCGTCGCTATCCAGCCCTATCCCATCGCAATGGGCCTCAATGTCTAGCCCAACGACACCCCTCCCTTCCAACCCTTCTTCGTCACTGTGGAACACGCTACACGGCACAGCCCACTTAACAGTGGAAAGAACATCGACACCTTGGGCCTCGTTGCCTAGCCCACCAGCAGCCTTCCAAAGGCCTACATTAGTCAAAGGCCCGTCATCGAACTGGACCCCTAAGTCCGTAGTCCCCAAGTTCGAAGAATTGGGCTCACTGCGCTCCACCGCCCCAATCTTATGAAGCCATTTCTTATATTTCAAATTCTCTGCAGCTTTAGCCAACAGCTGGACCGTACGTAACTGACCCCATCGATGTGGCTTCTGGCAATCAACACCCTTGCCACGTGTTCCACCGCAGGAATGCAACTTATCTATCAAGACCTGGGGAAACTTCTTCCTCACGCAACCCTCCCCTAGAGTCGATAAGTTTTGGCCCGAATGGATATCTCCAGGCCCTTTCTTCTGTCCCACCTCATCCTCCGCTTGGTTCTAGATCTCCTCCGCTTGGTTTCCTCTCTCGTCGGATAAATTGACTCTGTTGGCTAAACCTTTCTCTAAAACCTCCGAGGGTGCTATCGCTCCTGCCTTTGTCCTCTCATCTTCTTCACCTTCCACCTCAACCCCTAGCGAATACTTGAAGCCTTTGAACCAGAGATAAAGACCACGTGGCATTCTCCATGGAGAATAACCAACCTTCAATCTCACACTATCTAGCCTCGCATGTCAGAGAGTGGTCGACTCCACATCCAAGAGGCCTCCCAAATGAGCTCCGATCTTTCTGTAAGTCAGATTACTCCATAATTGAAATGGTAATCCCCTGATTCGAACCCAAGACCCCCCAATCTTCCAATCCGGTTTTAGAATATTGCAATCTGAATACCATGGTCGTAGGTGAAAGGAAGAATCACCCACGACAACCATTCTTCTTGGATTTACCCTAAAAAACTCTTATCTGCTCCCCAACATCAAAATAGATGTAAACGATTCCCAAGTTAATAACTTTATCGCTGTTGGCTGCTTTAGTCCTCGCTTGATGTCTGAAAGAAAACCTTCCCAATCTACCGTTAGAGAATTAGTCTTATAGATGAAAGCCCATCTCCAATTTCTAAAGGCTCTGCCAATCTTAGGTTTATGCTTGCCCCTAGAAATCGACCCTGCCTCCACCTTTGATGCTTCTGAAGCCTTAAGTTTGGCTGCCTGAGGATTGCGGACAATCTCAGCCCACGATTTTCCTAACCCTTTGCACTCCACCGATGCCTTCATTCTCTCCTCTGGAATTAACAACATTTTTAAGGAGAGGCCTACTTCACCCTAGCCATTGCCTCCCAAACCTTCCTGGAACACGAGTGCCCTTGATCGAGCTTTATCAGTAAATTGTTGAAGTTTCAAAAACCTTCTATACAGATTCTGCTCGCCCTGAATATAAAAAATCCTACCATCCTTCGAATAGTTAGCCCTCAAGTTCCTCAAAGAAGCTCTTGCTGAGTCTAGTTGGGTAGCTACCCATAGTGCTTCTTCTTCCTTGAGCTGAGTAATCGATTCGAATCTATACCCTTTCTCCTTTACCGCAACACCTCTTCCATTCTGAATCCACACCTCCTTAATCTCGAACACCTTACGTTCCACCTTAATCTCGAACATCTTGCTTGTTGAGACTTTGGATTATTGAATGTGCAGGGAAATCAATGAAAAAGTCACTAAACCGAGCGACATAAGTTTGAAGAAAGAACTAGATTTATTTCAGAAAATTTGTAAACTATTTTGCTGTTAATTGTTCATTCATTAACCCTTGCACCCTTTATATAGATCTTGTAACGACTATTGTAATTATGAATATGTATTGAAAATAAAGACTTCACTTCGGTTAGTCTAGAAGACCCAAACATTAACTAAAGTTAGCATAGAAGACTGAGCATTTATTTACCTTATGTAACTAAAACTGTCCACAAGCGTTGGAAATTTCATCACAAAGAATAAGGCTAATTTACTTGAAGGATTCTTCAACCCAATGTATTATTCTTTGACTCCTTGACTCCAACGACAAGATTGTTTGGATACATTAAAAAACTTAATCTAATTCAGTGTCCAGAATGGTTCAAGAAGTCATCAATCGGATTTTCCTTTTTCAAGGATAGCACGTAAAGACTTGGGAATTGAAAGGATAATGGTGAGCTACACACCATCTATCCTCCTAGAAACGAATCCTCTCCCCATTCCCACACTTTAAAGCCACCGACTCCTTAAACTTCGAATTGACACCCATAATGCCCCTCCACAAGCTACACCTAAAGGGTGACTTCAACTCCCTATGTATGTGACAATTTATGTTTTATGCCTTTTGAGGTGTGTAAATGTTGATATGAATTGTATAAAATAATCTCAAAAGATTCTGTGTGTAAGACTAATAATGAGTCATTACAAAGAATTGACTCCCTATTTCCCTGTTCTTTTTATTGAAGTCATAGCCTACATTTAATAGAAGGTATTAATGGAGGAGTGTCATTCACCTTATTATGATGCTTCTTCCACCATATAATCTGTGTGTTTGAACTTGGATTTTATGTACAGCATGGGAGGTTCAGTTGCTGTTCATGTAGCCGCAAAGAATGCTATACCAAATTTGACTGGGCTGATTGTTGTTGATGTTGTAGAGGTTTGTTTTTTTTACCTTCAAAAACATGTCGTGATTGCATGAGACTATTTTGTTATGTATGGAAAATTACAGCTATTATGATCATCAATTAAACTTCAGGGAACAGCTATGGCTTCATTAATTCATATGCAGAAAATCCTATCAAGCAGAATGCAGCATTTTCCCACCATTGAAAAAGCGGTACCTATCATACCTTCTATTGCTTACCTAGATTATGTTTTTGGTTAGAATATTGCAATTTCAAGTATATCACATGCACATCAAGGGATTTTGCCAATGTTGAAGTCAGCAATGAGAGTTGTATTCTACTTGAGCAATTGTTTTTTTTTTTCTTGATAGATAAATTTATTAAGTAAAAAGTAACAGGGGTCGAGATGACCAACCTTACAAGAGAGACACACGACAACACCACCACCACCTGAGACTAAAAGCTAATCCTCACTAAGATTACAGACTCTGTCCCACCTTACAAGAAAGTCCTTAAAGAAGATACCTTTAAACACCTTAAAAGCTTAGGCCATCACCGCCAAAACAGAAATGATTAAATCATTAAACGACAGTTCCTTTCCTTAAAAAATGCAACTGTTCCTCTCATTCTAAATGGACCAACATATCGCAAAGAGAAGGACCCCCAAAGGATACATTCTTTTGGCTCTTCAAGTATTATTATTTTTGTTACATGCTTGTTGGAAATCAGAAAGAAAGTTCATCATTCATTAGTCTTCCTCATTCGTGGGTGGTCGGGTGGAGGGTATACTGTTTGATCACTCTTCTCATATATAACGAAATACTTTGTTAAGGGTGAGTACAAAAATTGGGTAGATGAGGTTAATTTCAGGCCTATTCCATTTTGTTCAACAGCGTGTGTGTGAAGTGATAGTGCCAGATAGCTTAGTTGTTAAAGTCTATGGGTGATGTTACTGATCTCATTAAAAAACAGGCTTACAGATAAAAAAATAAATAAATCTTGTAGTTGAAGCATCCTAATTTTAAGGATTTGATAGCGGAGTGATGAGTTTCTTCCTTTAGAGGGGGTTTGGAATTTGCTATCGGAAAAAATTAAAAGCTATGTAGAGATTGGAAATTTGTAATTAGGAGGAATTTGGGTGAGTGGATAGAAAAATGAAGATGGTAATTTTCAAGGTGATAAAGGGGTTGGATGGGAGAGAAGAATTGACCCGTCTAGAAACAAAGAAAGATTGAGATGTGAGAACGTAAAAGCGGAATTTCTTAGGGTATCAAAGTTGGAAGAGATTAAGTGAGATCAATGTAGAGAGGGACTAGTTCTGTTGTTTTCTTCGCGGAAATCTTCTCCTCATTAATGAAAGTTTTTTTTTTTTTCCTTTTTTTAAAAGATGGTTTGGGCATGTTCAACGAAGGGTGGTGGCAGCCCTGGTTAGAAGATATGTTCAAGTTGAAGGTTATAAAAGAGCAAGAAGAGGAACCAAAAGAACATGGATGGCGATAGTTAAAGTGTATATGAGCATTCTTTCATTAGTAGAAGACGTGGCTTTGGACATAGTGGAATGGAGAAACAACACTCGTTTAACTGACCACAAATCTTTGGGATAAGGTTTTGAGGATAATGATGACCTGAGATAGCACCATCATTAATCAAACAACAAAAACTTCATTACAAATTCATGATATTAACTACATTACTACTGATATTTGTGACATGCTCCTCAGTACGAACCACAGGTAATGAGTAACTGCAGATGCTGAGGTTGTGCTCGATTCTCATTGTATTTGGCTTCATGGATATCCTTGGTTCTTAATTAGTTTAAGATGATGAAGTGAGAAGAGATCCAATTGAAGAACTCTGGTACAACGATGAAACGTGCATTCTCACACACGCTTAGGGAGGGAGGTTATACTGACTTTCACATAATTTTGCATGTTCTTCCTTGCTATAAGCCGGTGCTTTGTGTCTTATTCCTTTCCCTTTTCCTTAGTGAATTGTTTTTGACAAGCATTAACAATTTATTTGTGTTCTTCAATGCAAGGATTAAGTGTCTTTTCCCTCTACTGTGTGTTTATGTTGGTAATGACTGAAAGAGGTGATATAAGTGATCCTTGTTACATTTACTCTAGATTCGCATTTGCAGTTCAACAATTTGTCTTTTCTTGCTATGAATTATGGCTTTGTGACTTCTTTGTCTTTCCTTTCAATAAATTGTTGTTGATACTTGATAAAGCATTAACAATCTTATCAATTCTCTTCATGTTTCTCTTCCATCCTTGCATGTGTAATAGCTCTTAATGCTTGTGAAACTCCTGAAAAGCCAACTGACCGAAAATTTCATATCATATTTTTGCTGTATCAGTAAACATTTTTTATTTTATTTTAAATATTGTGTTTGGGGATAGTTTTTTAATTATATTTATTTTCTTAAGTTGTATTATTTCCATCTTGTTGATATATATAGGATACCTATGTCATGAAGTTGTGCTTATAACATCAATTTCGGCATAGGTTGAATGGAGCATAAAAGGTGGTTCTCTAAGGAATGTTGAGTCTGCTCGTCTATCTGTTCCATCAACATTAAAATATGATGATTCAAGGAAATGGTAGGAACTTTAATTTATTTTACTCAGTTCCCTGATTTCTTGAGGTGTTCGCTTTATTAGTTCTATAGTTAATCAACTTCCATAATCCTACCTTAAGCAAAATATGTTTCTGATTTTGAAGGTTTGTTGCAGTTATACTTACCGAACAAGGTTAGAAGAAACAGAAAGATATTGGAAAGGATGGTACGTGTAAATTTGTCTTACTGATTTGCATACCCACAAAATAGGAACAATTAGAATATCAATATTTTTTTGAAAAACTATACAGATCATCATTTTCATAGTTAATTACATATGAGAATCAAACCTTTGCATATGAGTTCTACCACTGAATTGTTTGAATGCTGCATTATGTGCATTTATGATTGTTGACATTATGTTGTGAATGGCAAATTTCTGCTTAAAACAGGAATGTCAGAGAAACCTTCCTCTTGAAGTCATTTTGCCTGAATAGAGGATACTTTACATAGCTTGAAGAAGAGATGGTTGAGATTAAAGGAAGAATAGGATGGTTAAAATCACACATTATGTTACATTAAAAAAGAAGACACCCAGTCTTTACATTTTCACTTTCAGCATAAGAAATGAGTCAAAATGGCAGATGTTGATGTTTCAGCAAAACATTCCGGTTTTTTAACATACCGGAACGATACTCTAATTTTTTTTTAAAGATTTGAATGCTATATGTTTCACGACACATACGGAAACATATGGAATTTATTCTTCCACAGTTGAAGTCTTTTGGCTAAAAAAAGGCATGAATTTATTCTTCTACCATTAAAATATCACTTTCTGACAAAGGTAAAATGAGAAAATAGCTTTTTTCAGCGTTCTCTGAAATGTGATAGAAGAAACAATATTCACGGGTGAAGGCAAAAAAAACTTTGCATGATAAGAAAGAAAATATTTTTTTCCCTCAATTTAAGCTACACAAAAGTCTAATTCAAGGAATGAGATTGATAGAAAAGAAGAAGAAAAGAGTAACATCTCTAGGATATTCATAGTAAAAAGAGGGAGACGATTGAGATCTCCAGGAGATTCATCATAAAGAGAAGAGGGAGGGAGAGAACTCTCCTGATGCCGAATCTTCCGTTGTCATCGGCATCTTTGCCATTGTTGATTTCACCTAAGATGTTGCAACATGTGTTGGCATTGTTTGGTTGTTCTCCCCACAAAGCACAAACAACATGGAAAGTGGTAATGTTTTAATTGAGTTTTTAGAGTGGGCAATTTTGGTATCTAATGGCATCGGATACTTAGTTTTCAACCATCCAATGAAATGATGACATTTGCCTCTATTGTTAGAGGTTGCGTTTAGGTGACACTCCAATGCTTAAGCCATCCAAGCACCTTGGCACCATCCACTTTAATCAAAATTTAAAAAGATGGTATTTCTATCTTTTTGGTTAGTATCTCATTAAAGATCATGGTTTGGGGGATGGAACATCGATTTTAAAACACTAAGTATGTCAAATATTGACCAAAAAGTGGATAGGTATGTTAACAATATTTGAGATGAGTTATGTCAAATATTCACCAAAACGTTAGGTAAGGGCATGAAGCCCTAACTTCTCCTAGTTGAGGAGGAGAAGAAGAGGAATTGGTCTATCATCCATCTCTCCCCCTTGAGAGCCATTTCCTCCCATCTCAGTTGTATGTTTGATGTTGTGCATAATACGACTAAGTTTGAGTCTTCTCCCCCTCTTTAATCCTTTACTACAACATTAAGAAATTGAAACATTATTATTATTATTTTATTTTTTGTCCCTTAAGCTCCACCAAGGCCTCACTTTCAGGTTACCTTGACAACCATTCCCCTCCTTCCTTTTACTCTTCCTTTTTTATCAAATGTGAAATTGATTCCCCACGTAGACTGTTTGTTTCTTCTCCTATCTCAAGTTTGAATTGAAGCAATAATTTTGCATATTCCAGTTTGAATTAAAGTTGTGTTGCTTAAGTCGATAAGGTACTTTTTTATCTTTCAAAATTTCTTCTCATCCTTGAATGTATGATTTCTTTTGTTTGATCTCAGAGAAAGCTAAAATGGACTATTTTTTTTTATTTTCCCGGAAAAAGTGATTTTTTAACAAGAGAAGAATAAATTTGCACTTTTCTTTTTCATTTTTTGTAAGATAATCAATAGCTTAGTTGTGAAAGAATAAATTCGTTATGTTTTGGTATGTTTCGTTGAAACTTCTAAAGCATTTGAAACTTTGAATAATATTTTAATAGATTGTTTTGGTGTGTAAGAAAAATAGAATGTTTCTCTGAAATACTCCTAAACAAAACAAACTTTGAACTATGCAACAAGCCCCTCAAACAGCTTATCTTGAATTGCAAAGCTCCACAAAAATTGGAGTATCATTGGAAAACTCTAAATGGGGATTATCATTTCTCCATGTCAAAACCCCTTTCTCGAAGATTGAGACACCAATGTACCAAATGCTTCTACCACAATAATTGGAATAGATGGTCTCCTTGCTTTAACGCCGATGAACTCCTAAAATAACTTGTTGAGGAGTTGTTTATTAGGATGGAGAAAAATAGTAGAAACACAATTGGAAATCCAATTCCTCTACTTTGATCTGAAGCCCATTCTCCCTAGCATATGATTCAAATCCCATTTAACTTGGTTGCTTTGCATGACTTCTCCTAGTATATTTAATAAACAATACTAGAATCACCAAATCAAAATTTGGATCAATGCATCCATTGACATTCAAGACAACTAGATTTTTTTCTATCTATTATCAAAGTCCCTTATTTTTCTGAAATAACTAAAGATAAGAATTTACGAATTTTAGAGGCAAAGGTCTTAACTAGGCTGGCAATGTATCGGTTCGGTACCAGATCAATACCAAAATGCTACCGATCCGAAATTTGTACCCTATGATCCAGATCTAGATCTAATCCGATCAGATCATTGAATTTGTGAACCAAATCTAATCTGATTAGGATTTTACTCAATTAAAAATCGATCCGAGGAAGATGGGTTTTGGGGAGAAAAAAAATTTAGGGTTGAAACAAAGTGTGATTGAGAAAAAGATCAGAGAGAGAGATTCAGTGGGTGGATATGAGGAACCTAGAATCTAACAGGTAGATTGGTCTCTCGATCGTTGTAGTAGATTGCTCAACAGTTGAGATGTTGGAGCTGGACTCGACTGAGACGAATGGTTTGAGTCGGAGAAATGGTTGCTCGCTCGATGACCTTACCCTTTCCCTTCTGCTCATATTCAATCAAAACACATAGATAGAATGTATGAGTTTCTTTAATGGAGATCATGTTAGGGTTATAACCATAGAGATTTGATTGAGAGGTTAAAAAAACTCAGAGATCGGAGGCATGTTTTAGTTGTAGAGAGAAAGAGAGAGAGTAGCTGAGGGGATTTGTGGTTGTGGTTGAGGATCATGGTTTTGGGGGAATAAAAAAACTAGGGTTTTTAAATCAAAATAGTAAAACATTATTTGAGCAAGAATTTGAATGGCCTCATCTTGAAACTTCCTTCGCTTTCATAAACCCAATCACCTTCTAATAGTTTTTGAAGAAAGCCAATGAACACATGTCCAGGTTAGGAGCTTTATAGCTGGCTAAAATTGTATGGGAAATCTTTGTACTTGAATTTTGAAAAATTGTATGTGAGGAATGAGTAGACCTAGTACGTGAAAAGTGTTGATTGAGATAATTTGCCACTTTGTAATGGCAACAGGAGGATGACACTATAAAAAGGAGTAATCTAACACGTATTGGAATTTCTAGAAACACAAGAGATTGGTTGGAAAAGATGTAGATCAAAGGTAGTCTAAATGATTTGAAGAAACAAGCAATCACCAACATATTGTCTTTATTTTGAATACCCATGCAAAGTTGTTTGGTGATTGATGATCAATGCTTGTAAGTCTCTGACTCGGTCTAGATCACCCGAGGGCGAGACTGAGTTGACTTTGATGGTCTAGACCCAGGTAAATGCTACACAAAATAGAATTGAAGACCGAGTCTAAATTGAGTTAAATCAAGTGAAGTAACAATAATGCGGAACGCAAATCAAGTCAACGATCAAGAGTTCCGACGAAAAATTTGTAATTATTTAGGTTTTTACTTAATTACATCTATCATTTTATCATTCGAGATTATTTTAGATTAGTTATTTTTTTAGTTTTGAGTTGTTTTAGGGTTTTAATTTTATTTTTTAGGACTTATTTTGATATTTTATTGGTCCATGGTCTTAGTATAATATTTAGGGCAGTTTAGTAACTTTAGTTTATCTTTTATTTAAGTTTACGAGAGTTGAAAAGTTAGGAGAGAAAAAGTTACGAAATTAGGTTATTTATGTGGTATTTTAGTTTGATTAAGATTCTTTGATTTATTTTCTTTATATATAAATTGTATTAGGGTTTTTTTTTTAAAACGAAAAATGATGAATAAAAATAGAGTTTGCGCTTTGATCTTCCCAACAATGGGTGTGGTGTGAGGCCATTTTGGAGAGAATCCAAGATAACATTTTTTTTTTCTCTTTAGTTCCCCAAGACCTCGAAGTTGACTCGGATAGGTTTGGATCATTCAATAATTGAAACTCTATAGTTAATGAAATGAGTACTTGTTTTGAGGAGATTTCATTTGTATAAGGGTGAAGTGATCTCTTCCTTTATTCGCAGAGATGGTGAGAGAGTTAGTTGGGACTTCGGATTCAGACATTCTTTCAACGATTGAGAGTTGGAGAGCTTGGCGAGATTTACTGAGTGTGTAAAGGTGTTGCCAAATGATCTTAACATGGAGGATAGACGGGTTTGGGATGGTTCGAATGATGTTAATTTTACAATGCGGTCTTTGTATTCAAATGGGCTCAAGTAAGTGACTCAAGTTTCCCTTGTGCAATGATTTGGATGACAAGCATTCCCTCGAAGGTGTCGATGTTTATGGGCTTGCAATGCTTGGAAAATTGCTTGTCACAGAAAATGATGTTACTTTTGTGCTTGCCGATGTTTGAGAACAAATAAATTCTGAATCTTACTTAAATTTGTAAGTAGGGATCGTTCCGCAGGAAGGTGGGGTCTAATTCAAACGAAAACACAACTTGAAATGGCAGTTAAGTACACAACCCTTGTTCTTTTGAAAATTATAACTAGAAATTTAAATGCAGAAATTAAAGACTAAACATAAATGAAAGCAATTAAAGCAGAAAGTAAATAAGCAGTAAATGAAAGCAAGTAAATAAAAGAAAGTGTCTAGGGGATTGAATCCGCCTTGAGACATGTGCAAGTTAGCATTAGAATTTAAGTTTTGTCATTTGAATTACTTAGATTAAGATCACGTTAGCGATACTTAATCCGAAAGGTTTAGAGTTAAAGTCCAAAAGTTCGAGTCCGAGGTCCAAGAGTTCCTTCCCTTCTTATGTTATAATTCTCAATGATTTAAGATCACTTTGGGTATCGATTATAAAGGGACTTAACCTGAGAATGATTGATCTCGACATGTGATAAGAAATAGAGAAAATTACAATTTAGAATTTAAACAACAAGGTGTTGATGAAGTAAACCCTATTGTTCTTTTTAAATCTAGTTAGGACATAAGTTAAATTACTACGTTAATTTACAATCGCTCACGGCTTCATCAATTCCCTAAACGAGAAGAGTTTTAGTTGATCATTGCAATTTACTTAAAATAAACAATATAAAAGAGAATAGAGAGATAGAGATGAGAAAATAGTGGTTTGATTTATCTTCAACGTTGATGATAGCATTCTCTTCCTTCTTACAACATAAATAAAACTAACTAAAAATGAAAAATAAAAGAAGAGGGGGTTTAGAGAGAAGGGGGAAATAGGTTAAGGAAACTCAAATGGGACTAAGGTAGCTAAAAATGGGTCTAAAGGCTAAGATGGGTCAACCCTCTCAAGTTTGGCTTGAGGGGTTTTTTATAGGTTTTTGGAAGATTAGATGGTGGGGTGAGGTGGCTAGGTAATGGGGTGTGAACAGGGTGAGGTGACAAGTTAATGGGATGAGGTGGTAAGTTTTAGTGGATTTTTGGTGGGGGGATTTAGTAAAACTTGATCAAAAGTCAATTGGGTTTGGTTTTGGGCTTTAGCATTGGTCTTGGATTTGAGGTTACATGACTTACAAGGACCCAAAGATCTTTTACAACATAAATGCCATAGCCCAAAGGCTTTTTACAATAAAAGAGCCTAATGCTTTTGTACAAGTCTTTTGACGTTGGTCTTCATATCTTGACCATAGACTTTCTCCCGTAAAAACCAAAGCTTTTCTCCACTTTTCGTACCGACCTCTTCTGTTCTTATTATACTTCTGTGGAAAATAATAAACACCATTTAATTCTTCTTAAAATTAACATTTTAACAATATTTTCGGGAAATATAAACTTGATGATGTTTGTATGTACATTTCAGTAATTCTCAGGTTAGTAATCGGAAAACATGTTACTTTCACGATTATTAGGTACCAGAAAAGCGTATTTCTAGGTACCAATCAAAAATTGCCGACCATCGACCTCTTGAGAAAGAAAGGATTCTACCTTACAAATTTTTGTTGCTTATGCAAGTCAGATGCGGAGACAATAAATCATATGCTTTTGCATTATCGCTTCGCTTGCAGGGTTTGGAATCACTCTTTTTCAATTATTTGGGTTGGTGGGGTGCATTCCAAATTCGTTGAAGGCTTTGGTGGAAGGTTGGGTTGATTGGGGTAGGTACTTCATTAAGGCAAAACAGACTCTTTGGGGTTTCCTTCCTTCTGCAGTGTGTTGGATCATTTGGAAGGAGTGTTTGATAGTAAAGGAAAGGAGAGGGTTTTAAAAATTAGATATGGGATAATCTTTTGTGGTTTTTTTCCGGCGCTTTGCTTGCCTTTTATGATAGGTTTGTATTTCCTTCTTTTTGGTTCGCCCCCTTGACCTCCGTTTTGTTTAATGAAATTATTTTTACCTAAAAAATAAAAAAAAATTGTGGACCTTCTAATATTAGTAGTGATATAACATTTATGATTTGGTCAATTGGAATACAACTTATTATCCAAAGAAGTCACGCGGATTGGGGATGAAGGGCCTTAAGAACATGAATATTGCTCTTATTGGTAAATGCTAATTGGATTTTTTTTATTTTTTTATTTGTGTGTGGGGGGGGGGGGCATATCTATTTTTGGAGAAGGATTGTCTTGTTGAAATATAGTAATAGAAATGTAAGGTGGGATAGTAAGTTTCGACCTATGGTAGTTGTGACTAGAGAGGTATCTTGATGCTCTATCTCAATGAATACTCATTGCTTACTATCTCGGTTAGATCTTTGAATGACAGGATTACTTGCAACTGTGGATGGAAGGGATGAGAAACAGGGAAGTTATCCAGTAAAAACACGGTTGTCAATATATAGCCATGTCATGCTCGGTTAATCATCTAAACATTTATAAATATGCAGGGTTTTGAATAAATAACTAGTACACATTGATAGCATGCTGAACAAGAGCAAATAATAAAGTCAATGCTACAATGAGTACATTTGTGGATTCCACGACTTCTGCACACCCCGACCTCCACCACGATTCCCATCAATGTCTTCTCATTCTTTCTGCATTTGATGAATATCACTGTTAATAAGTTGATATGGATTCAGCTCCTCATGTATATGCTTCAATGATGCAAATACCCAATCCAAAGTCTTGTCATCTTGTTGCAGAGTGAAGTACTACTAGTGATTTCATAGATCTGGATAATATTATTAGATTTCGAATACATATGTTTCACACCTTCCCACATTTCTTTAGTAGTATCGAAAACATAAAGTTGGCGCTAATTTGAGGTTCCATATTGTTTCACATCCAAGTGAATTTGAACATTGTCCTGCTCCAACACCTCAAGAGATTTTTATCAGGTGAATCTGGTTGTCCTTAACAAGATGTCTTTCTATAACCTTTGTTCACTTAATATAATTGCTTTCATTAAAGCGAATGGATGCCATCTGGTTCCCTAACAGATCTATAAATATCCCTAGGATGATTGTCTGCTTCATAACGAAACTGTTAATTACCCAAAGATCAACAGAATAAAGCCCGATGATGGAAGGTATTATTAGAAATATTTTCTGATCAAGTCACAACACCTCAGAGTTAATTGATGAAATCACAGAGCCCAGAAATCCTTTATAGTGAAAGTGAAACACTCAAATCATGCCAAAAATGGTCCCCAAACTGACCGCAAGTCCCAAATCCCCCACAACTGAAATTGCAGCCACCACAAGGCCCTCTAGTGAAGTCAGCAGCCCCAAAAAAACTTCTAGCAAATTACTAGAGAGGTCGAAAAATTGATCTGAGACTTCTTCTCTACACAGCACCACTTTTAACCATAGATAAACATGAACAACTAACAAAAATCCCTCAAATTTGTGATCACATTAGGGATATTTACTAACCATGACAATGGAGATCCTCCAAACTGAGGATTGAGACACATTGATGAGTATGGGAAAAATTAGATCAAGAAAATTAAACGGAAAATACGAGAAAGATGCAGAAAAAGAAGGGAAAGATCTAAAATCCGATCAACAAAATAGCTCTGGACCATATAAAAAGATTAGATTTAGGGTTGAGAAAGAGAGATAGAGGAGTCGAACTTGACTCCAACCCTAGAGGTCGTGGCATGTATATGCATATATTGTTAATAAACTGTGAAAATACAAATATACCCCCCCTCATATTGTTTATAACATCTAACAAGGTTCTAATTCCATGTTGAAGCAGTATATGAAAATGTTGTTATGGGGAAGTAACAGTTATACTCCACCACTAGCATGGATTCAAATCTCAGTTTGACGTCTTGTCTTGTTCATGGACAAGACCGAGTTGTCTTGGACGAGTCAACTCGTCTTGTATGAGATAAACCATTTAACTTGTTTTACAGTTATTTATCCATATATATTTTGATGAAAATAATTATATTTTTTTTTATAAAATAAGGTAGCTTAGAAGGTGTTTAATTATAAAATCATATTTTAATTAAATAATGTGTTTAAATTCTAAAATAGTTAATTATTTTAATTAAAGTATACAAAATCTCGGTTGACTCGGTCTAGTTTTATTGGCTCAGATGAGATTTTCAAAATCTTGTTTGAGTCATCTCGTTTATTTTGCGAGATTCTACACAGATGCCGTGTCTATCCGTCTCGTTTATGGATGATACCAAGATGACTCGGACGAGATTTGAAACCATGACCACTAGGGTCCTAGAAAGATAGATTTCTTGGACGAGATTTGAAACCATGACCACTAGGGTCCTAGAAAGATAGATTTTACTCTAAGAGGAGGCACATTCAAAAGAAATGATATTTATACAAAAATAATAGTAAATAAATAATAAAAAAAATGGAAAAAAATAATTTATTTGAAGATCGTAAATGGCATTCATGCTTACTCAGTAAAATGCCTCCCTTTGTTCATTGCATATATTGTAAATTTAGCTTGTTTGGTAGGCTTTTCGTCAAATTCAATAAGGAATAAGTGTGAGATTAGCAAACCATTTAGAATCTCAGTTGTGCAAAACATGTTCCTCCTTATGTACAATAATGTAGCTATAATTATTTCTCCTTTTTGCAATCAACCTAGGAAACACCCAATTTTTATATGCTTGACATGGATTAGGGCAACGTGGAGCTCAATCTTGCCTCTAAATGGATATTTGGCCCAATTCCTTGGTAACCCACTCTCCAAGATCCAGGCACATCTCTACTTCATAGCTGTTGGATTTGAGCTTTTTATTATCATGGGTTTCATAAGTCTCGCAGATTAAAAGCATTGGGACCAGTTCCATGATGAATAGTAAGCACTGGTCAGGCTGATTTGGGATGTGGGTATACAAGGTCATGGGCCAAACATGATTGTCTGCCATCAATACTATATTATCTTGATTTCCTTGTTATTATGATATTTGGGATGTATATCTAAATTCAGAGGGATTGACTTGTGTGACTTGAGTTTCACTGTATTTCTGAAAGAAATGCTTCTAAGTATTTTTGTGATACATTTTGTTTGGCAAAGCACTTCCATTTGATATATCTTATGACTATATTTAGGTATGAAGGCCTTTCGGAAACGTTTTTGTCATGTCCTGTGCCAAAGCTCTTACTATTAGCAGGAACAGACAGGCTGGACAGGTTCTCTCATACAGATATGCCTAAATAGATCTACATAGTTTTGCTTAATTACATCCATTGGGCATGAAAGAACCCGTAGGATTATTTCCCCAAAATATCTTATAATCCTTCTGGCTCTTTCATTGTCATGGTATCATTTGTTGTGGTGGTACATAAATATTTTCTTGAGATAAATCTTCCTACCTAGTTTTGGACATATTTCTTTCAACTTCTACCGAATTAGTTCTTTTAGAGTGGTAATTGTTAAAAAGCACTTGTTTTGAAGAGGAATGTTGTTGGCAGAAAATCTATAGCACTATCCTCCTTTGCTGACTAAAGCTATGTGAAGGACTAACACAATTACATGAATTAACAACTGAAGTCTGAGTGAATAGGAGTGATTAGTTAATAATATGATGGCTGAACTAACCACACGATGAAACTATGGAGAATAGTGATTGAACAAAGGTTAAAAGAAAATAAAAAAAACTGTATCAAAGAATCAAATTTTTTTTATTTCAGTAGATAAATTATATGGTCCATATTTCTAATTCAGACAAATGATAGAGAAGTATAAAGAAAAGAAGAATCTCCATTTGGTTTTATTGACTTAGAGAAAGCATATAATAAAGTACCTATAGAGCTAATTTGGTGGGTATTGAGAGAAATGAATCTTGAATGGATACATTGACATAAGTAAGATATGTATGAGAGGGTTGTGACTAGTGCTGAAGCCAACGAAGAGGAGACGAATAAGTTCCCAGTTATAATTGGTTTACATCAGCGATCAACTTTGAGTCTGTTTGCTCTAGTTATGGATGAAGTAATTGCTCATATCTAATAGCACATACCTTGGTTTATGTTATTTCCAAATGATTTAATATTAGTTGATGGGGCTAGGGAGGGAGTCAACACAAAACTAAAATTATGGAGAGAGATGTTGGAGCTCAAGTGATTTAGAATAAGTACAACCAAGACTGAATATGTAGAATGTAAATTTAGTACTAACACCCATGAAGAGGAATGTCCAGAAGATGTGCCTCTAGACATATTCGATTGGAGGAATAGGATTTGGTTAGCCGATCCCAAACATTAATGATGATTAGGATTTCTTTGGAAATTCATAGCTCACCAATTTGGAATACAATTTTTATGCTTGGTTCCATATAATTGCCACGATACATCTCCATGAGCAAGATGCACCCACTATGTTAAACACTAAGGAGTGAGGTGAAGTATTCACTAGCTTAAGCCTCATGAGCATGCATTTTTAAATAGGCCAATGGTTACATATGCAAGTAAATAAATAAAATCCTCGTGTTGCACCCTATTTTTCTTGTCAAGATCATTCCTCAGTTCAAGAGTTCACTGGAGTAACATTGTTGTATTTGAACTGTTCGAGTAACTTCCTCATTTCCTCTTCTTCTTCTTCCTCTTCTTTTCTTCTTCAAATATTTTTTTTTAATCTTTTCTGAAAAGAAGACGATGGCTATGAGCTGTTTTCATGATGACATACCCTAGACTTTAGTCTTCTATGCAAGCTTGTGGTTATTTAGGTTAAAAACCCCATATTTTCTTAAATATTTAAGAAACCCTGTGTTTTCAAACTGATGATTTGCCCCTTGACCACATCTTCTATGAAAGACTTTATTTAAAAGGTTAATTAATGTTTTGTAGTGTTTCAGTTTTTTCAAAAACTGAAACACCGGGTCGAAGCAAGATTTTAATGGCAGGTATGGAGATTTAGAAAAGGTTTGATGAGTTTTTTGGGTGGGAATTGATGGTTCGGACATCACAAATGGGTGCTGTATTTTTAATGGCAATAGGGTATGATCGTAAGACAAACAAAAAAAATAAAGAAAAGAGGAGGGAGATGAGATCCATGATCTCTTACCTTGGAATCACACCGAAGGTCGTTGATTGAGTTCTTGGCTTCACACTAAGGCATTCATTGATTCACACCATGGACTCCATACACAATAACTTTAGAATCTGTAATTTCCTTTATTCATTAGGAAAAAATTACCACACTAAACACCTATTTTTAAAGTTATCTAAACCCTAAATCTAATCTCAACCATCCAACTAACATAACATAGTTTAAATATAATGAAACCAAAAATATCATCTATATCCCGATCCCGTAACTTTATTTCTCTTGAATTTTCAGCCTATGAAAACTCACTGAAAAGACATGATAAAGTTACAAAATTGCCCCCAAACGTCCATACTATGAGCATGACTAATATAACATAAAAATAAGTCTAAATACTAATCCTAATCATTAAATAGATCCTCCTAAACATAAAATCTAACTAATGGCTCAATGTAAAGGCCTATGATCTCATATGTCCTCATCATATAGTCTTGTCTTGAAAATGATTTATGCTTGCATGTGCTTAGGCCCGCCAATTATCGTCTTCATTTTATTTGGCAAGAAGAGTATGGGGATCTTTCTTCTGTAAGTTTGGGATTTATTAGAAACTTATGTGGTTGATGTTAGAGGTGTTGGAGGGAAAGAGAAAAGGGTATTCAAATTTTATTGTGTATATTTTGATCATCCCAGAAATGGAAATATTTTGATTTGTGTGGAAACTATTCAATTTTCATGGAAATAATGAAAATATTGTGGAGATGGTTGAAATATTGGGGAAGTTTTCCTTGACACTGTAGGAAATAATAAGATGGACATTAAAATACACTCATAACTCATCAATATAAAATAAAATAAACAATTATATGGAATGTGGAAATGAATATTAACCATGTTCTACTACACGTAGAATTTGAGAACCTGATGCGGAAAAACAACTGTATTTTACATGAAAATTAAAATAATGTCACATTACCTTAAGTATTGTCACAGACTTTTCTGAATTGCTTCCATATTTAATGCTACTCATTGCAAATGATGGGGATTGGAAAGATATATTTGGGATTTGACTAAGAATAGAATTTCTAATAAGGTCAACTTGCCCATAAGGGTCACTTAAATAATCAATTAAATTTACTTATAGACATTCTCCACATTTCATTCTTGACAGATCTCTCACAATAGGTCAAATGCAAGGCAAGTATCAAATGGTGGTGGTTCGACACACTGGTCACCCTATACAGGTTTCTATCTATTAATTTCTAAGATATAATACTTTCTTGACGTCTTGAACCTGTCCAGTTTACTTGAATTCCTTAAATATTGCAGGAGGATGTACCAGATGAATTTGCTTCTCTTGTACTCAATTTTATTTCTCGCAATCGAATTGGTCCCCATGGCGTAGAGGTTTATAAATTTCTTGGCTGTTATAACTTTATTATCTTATTTTTTTTATATAAGCAAATGTGTTAGTGGAATTAATTTACCACAAGCCTCAAATCATATATTACTACCATTCACTTTGATACTCTTGCAGATACCAGGCCTCCGTCGGCTGCAGAAGTAGCAGCTCTGCTGCTACCCTGGTTAGATATTTTGGAAGATGAAGTGAAATGCCAAAGCAGAGATTCCTTCATCACTTTCACTTCTAGACATTGGTAGCTCTCTTGTTGAACTTGCAGACACTAACTAGAAAGAAGAGTAAAACATGCTTGTTGCCACTTGACATGTCAGTTTTTTTTTTTTTCCAGTATAATATCCTTTTAAACTATAATTAAGTATTTGCCTGCTGACTTGTTCTTGAATATATAGAGTTTAAATGTAGTATTTGCATAGGTGAGTGCACCTAGTTTAGCAAGCATACTCAAATGTGTGATATCAAAAGGGTGTCAATGGGGGTATGTATGTATGACCTTGGGGTCGAAGCTTGAGCCCTGCTTGAGCTTAAGAGTCTAGTGATACTGGGCTGGCTTATCTAAGCATCAAGACCACAAATCCAGAGCTCATCAAAAGATAGAAGAGTTCGATGGGTTACAGATTCCAACCCCCACCTCAAGGTTCGATCTACCTTTCTTACTAGGATTGGCAGTGCTTGGTCCTCTACCTGTGCCACAAGGACTCATGTAGTAAACTTCACTCCTTTTAAACTGTATGATGCCATCAGGGTGCTCCTATTGACTCATCCGATACTTCTCGGTATCGTCCACCAACGAGATGGATAGACAAGTCAAACGCATCAGATGAAATTTAAAACCATAGTTCAATTTTCTCATTGTTGAATGAGACGACTCAAATGTATCGGAAAACTTGTCCGAGATGAGAGGTCAAAACGAGTTTTGAAACCATGATTCTGTGAGCCTCTCCAATCTGCTTGTAAGTAGCCTGTTGTGTTCTCTGGCTATCAATGCATTCACCTAGCTGAATTTATGACCTAAAGGAGCTATAACAGATCTGAGGCAGACAGAGGTTTAGAGAGCTTGTTTGGACCATTTCCTTTGCAATGGAAAAAAGTTCAAAGCATATTTACTAATATAAATATGTAAAAAGTTCAATACATTTTTGTTTTTTAAAACAAAAATGCCCTCACTTTTACATTTAACATAACCATTGTTAAGTTCTCAGAATGAAAAGAATTTAAATGCCACGATGTCGCTATAAGGATATTAGTCATAATTTTCTAATATTATAAAAATAAAATAAAAAATCCTTTCTATTATTTTATCTTTAAGATCTCTAGTTAATATTTTAAATTAAAAAAAAAAAAACTTTTATTGATAAAAACAGGATAGAAATTTTTTTTTTTTTATAGCAACGGTACAAAATACATGTGTGTTTGCACATGCCACCTATTCCTGCTAATTTTATCTTAACGAAATATGATAACTCAAAACAGCTTATAAAGCCAATTAATAAGTTTTGTCTAACATTTCAGGTAAGGATATAGACAGCCAAAAGGACTTTCTAAACAAATTTTGAGAATGACAAATCTACGGCAAACCTTCAACACCTGATTAACACTTTTTAACTCATAAAAAGGAAAAAGTAGCACCAACTTTCAACTTCGACCCCACCCCTTCATTTCAAAACCCTCTCCTTTTGTGAGGTAGGTGTCATTGGACTGATTATTGTACGCATCCTGGTCTAGGGGTGCGTCAATGGAGATCCATTTAACCACAATCAGCATTAAAATAATAATAATAATAAAAATAAATTCCTGGTTCTGAAACCTATTTTATAAGAATGGATTAGAGTCAAGTTTCTTGGAATCAAGACGACTGAGAATTAAAACCCATAAATTTTTTTTGATAGGAATCAAATATGGAAATCATTCAAGGAGTATTTTTTACAGTTCGGGTTCTTGGGTTTGAATTATTTTAAGGATGGGGGTATTGAAATTGATAAGATCTTTTAATGATTCGAAACCAAAACCGATCCATTGACACCCGTAGTACCTACATGCTTGCTAAAATGTTTTTTTTTTTTTTTCAAAAAAAAGAAAGAGAGATTCTATTGCCACACCAATTTTTGCTAACACCATCCCAATTCATAAGTAAATCCCTTAAAGAATTATTACACATCTTAGGGTGGTGTAAGTAAAAGTTGGTGTGGCAATAGAAACTTTAAAAAAACCAGGAAGAAAAAAAAAAGAAAAATCAAACTAGGTTCATATGAACTGAAATCTGATCCCTACCCTACCTACCATGATGGTGTCATTGTTAAGCTATACATGTCGGTGGTGTTTTTTTCGTAGGGAATAAAAAAGATGTCAATTTAGGCAAAAGTTTATAGTAAAAATACTAATTTTGGCAAGTTAAATATATCATAATTATTATAAATTTAGACAAGACACATTACAAAACTTCACATCAAATAAAGATACAAAACTGCAACCATACTGACTTGTGTGAACCAATCAGTCAATCAGACAGTCAAATTGACCAACCAATAACATAGTGAAGATGAATAGAAAGAGTGAGAGGAGAGGAGGATGTTGTAGGACCCACTTTTATAGAAAAGGTTAATGTGTCTTTACTTTGACCAAACAAACATCTACTATTTTAAATCTCCCTCGGATTTTAGTATTGTTCAACAACACTCTTTCTTTTTCTTTTTTCTTAGGTGGATAATAAGGTCATATGGATCAGAAAGAATAATAAGTCTTGTTCAACACTCTTTTTTTTTTTTCTTTCTTAGATGGATAATACCGTCATATGGATCAGAAAGAATAACAAGTGACCAATCTTAGGCCATAGTCATGAATCATGATATGGGTAATGGGTAAGTCAAATCATCTCAACGTCGGATGATATATATATATATATATGTATATTAATTAAAGAGAATACATCTTAAAATTACAATTAAATCTTTAAAATTATGAGTATATTATCCACTTGTCATTAATTCATTTATTATAATAAATAATAAATAATAAATAAAAATCAACACCCTCTGTTGTTGGCAGTTGGCACTCTCCTCTCTCTAATCTGATATTGGGTCATTGCAGTGCTTTTCCAATGAGAAATAATTTGACTTACTACAAAATAGAAACATTTATAGTTGTGGCTCCGCACTTGTTCATCAGCAAAGACAGGAAAGTTCAAAATATAGTTGCCGACTTGCTATGGCTAAGCAGCAAGACAAACAACCATTCGCAAGGTCTTGGCAAGGCTCTTAAGAGCTAGTCAAGTGACTTCAAAGCAGGACCCATGTAGCACTAGGACTCCCCAACATACCATTGTGAGTGACCATGAAGGCAAACCTGGCCCCAAACATCAAGATACAAGTGAAAAGCATCTACACCTCCACATCAGGAATGAGTGAAACAATGTCAATTTTAATGTTACTCCAGCATTACTCACTTTAAAAGGGCAAAAAAAAAAGAGAAGATAGAAGTTTCTGTAGAAGCCCATGGGCCTAATTCATCGAGGTGAGGATTGCCCCCACAGGTATATATATATATATATATAGTCCAAGACCTTGACACCCATGCGATGTGGGACCATCTCTTACATTCTCACGTTTAACGTGTCTCCTACGTCCGTCCCTGTGGTTACCTATTCTTATACCTATTCTTATAAGGTGAGATTTCCCCGGGTGTATATATATATATATATATAGTCCAAGGTCCAAGGCGGCCTGGCCTTGTTCCCAGGCGATGTGAGGAGACTCTCTTACAACTGTTAACTAAAAAGTTTCCTACTTGACAATCCCCAATCAAAGATCCCAACAAACACAATCTTGTAGATTTAATATAAGAGAATAATAAGAAATATTATCCTAATCTCTTTTTTTATAATATAATAATAATAATAAAAGAGGCTCTTGAACCCATTGGATGTTGCATAAGCTACCAAGAGTAACAGTAGAATGAAAGAGTTGACAGATTCCATCACATGCACCATAAATGCAGATTGTAGGAAGATCAAACATTTCTCATGGGAGTACAAAAAAAAACACAAATACTAGCTTCCTATGAACAAAGGATCCTTATTAATTCGTTAAACTAGCTCTTTACAATACAAACAACTTTACCACAAAACTGATTTAATAAACAGTCCCTCATTTCTTAGGATTTAAAAGTTTGCTTAAGAGGGAGCATGGGTCGGCCTGGAAGTGGTGGAGAGTCAGGTGGAGACACAAGACAATGAGTATCAGGAGAAAAGAGGCTGAGTTCCTCAAACATCTCCGGTGAAGCTGCTTCATCCTTCAACATAGTTCTAAAAGAGATCGAACCACGCTTTGTTGAAGTATCAGAGTTTGCTTCGATGCTTGTAGTCGAACTTGCCTCAAGTAAGCTCTGGTTAGCAATAAGTGAACAAGTGTCATTGTGATCATCATCCAAGGGCCTTATTCCGGTTTCCAAATCCCGCAAACCCCTCAGAGCTAAAGAATCCGCAATCGGATAGTAAACAAGCATGCAAATACCAAACCCAGCACAAGATAACAACACAAGGAAAGCTGAGAACACAAGAGCTTCGAATAAAACATGCTCTGGCCAAGATAGAACAGATAAACCAAGCAAAAGAACCCTTAGTGGAAAGAAACCAGAGACGGTGAAGATCAGAAAGAAAACCCGTCTTCGTAATCCCTTGTTAATAACAGAATATGTCATCCGCCTTCCAAGCCATAACAAATAGGCAGTAAAAAGAGTGACAAACAACCCAAGGAGAATTGTACTCAGTAATGGGTAAGTGCAAAGGGCAATGTCTTCATGTACTTGAGTCTTGGGAGACGAAACCACGCTAGTGAAGTAATGTGGCATCTTCCATGAATAATTTTTTTTGTTGTTGATTACAGGTCCGGTCAAAATTACGATGAGCTGAAGTACAAACATTGGGACGCAATAGAGAAGGATGTAACCTGCTGTCTTCCCATTCCACTTCTGATCTAAAGCTCCCAATTCTCTCTTCTGCAAGGATGCACGAAGGAGAAACACAATTGTGAGTAATAAACATGGTTCTGCAAATCCCAGATTTGAAAGGATGTAAAACTTGCAGATGGCCTCCTGCCATTTCACACCAAGGGCATGTAACACTCTTTCCCCACGTCTCAACAGACTTAATCGGACAATCTCACCGAAACCCCACCAAATAGCAAACAAAATGAATGTGATTCGTATGACCCAAGGTTTGTTAAAGTAACCGAGTTGATTAAAACCCTGTCTTTGGATTCGACGACGGAAATAAATCGAATAGAGGATGCAAAGCAAGCCAAGAAGTGCCAAGAGAGAAGCTAGACAAATTGTCACCACACCGAGTGCATCGGCGACGAGTCTGGTCAGGGGCATTACCCGAAGCACAGATTCCACGCATGCTCTCTCCCAGCATGAATACGGAACAAACCCTACAGCAATGTCAGAGCTTTCTTATCAGAATGAACAAGAAAACTGAAGTGACCTTCAATCTACAAAACCTAAAAAATGTCACAACTTTGATGATCAATTTCCAATCACAAAAAGATTACATTTTTCTTTCAATAACAACAAAAACAAAAACATGCAAGTTTCTTGTAAAACTTTTGTTCTTTTCTAACATGTATCAGAGCAAAGAAGGTTGAGGTATCGGTTTCCTTCAAACAGTTTTAAGGATGAAACTTAAACAAACATCTCTACATGAAATGAGAGGAAATTCAGGCTTCAAACACAGCTAATCAAAATTTCTCTTTTTTTTTCTTTTTTTAAAGGTAAAGTTTAAGTGTGGAGTCAATGGTTTCGATCTGAGGCCTGTGGTATCACCACAAACAGAATTTTCCCTAAATTTTCTTCTAACAATTCTTACACAAAACTGTTGGAAATTTAATAAATCTTCTAATTCTGTCATATCAAATTATTCTAACAAGCATAACTTCAAGCTCTAACTTCAAATACTCTTAATCTAAACGCCAGTACATGAGTTCATACTTCACATATACGCAATTAGACAGAAAACATCCATTAATTCATCCGTTTAAACTAAGAAATGTTGAAAATAACAGCAAAATTTTTTGAAACAATATCAAAATTTTGATCATCAAAGCATTATTTTCTACATGAACTTAACAATAGCCAGCATTCCAGTTTGAAACACAGATCTACTCACCTTACAGAAAAAAACCCCTAAATTCGAGCATCCGATTGTGTTAAAAAAGCCAAAAACGAACAAAATTCACATCAAACAAGAGCTTTCAATAAGATTAACCTCGATCTGCAGAGATCCAACGGAAACTCTCAGAGTTGCGAAAGAAAATCGAAACCCTAATACGTGACGAGAAACTCGAAGAAGAAAACGACGAGAGAGTCTGTGGGAACAACTGAGAGGAAGAGAAAAAAGGTGGTGGAGAGAGGGTGCTTTGGTTGTTTACAGGCTGTCTCCAGCTGTGTTTTCCGAGCCTACAGGTTCGGAAATCAGAACACAGCTTCGAGGTCCGAATCTAGCTGGCCACGTCGAGGCTGCGTTTCCGATTCTTGCATTTTTTGACCATTTTCTGACAAAATTGAAAATAATACTACAAATGACCGTAATGCCCCACCCTGCAATTTTCTTTTCCGAAGAAAGTCACCATCTAGAACGGTGTCCCGTTCCTATGGTAAAATATGGTGTCTAAAGTAGCCGATTGTATTTGTACCCATTTTAAGTGCAAATGTAAAAAAGATAATTTACATCTTTACCCTTTTCTCTGGACTCACTCCACCTACCATAAACTATGAATCAAAAGATTCACTATTTTTTCTTCTTCTTCTCTCTCTCTTACTCTCTTCATATTCATCTTCTTTCGAGTTTTGTGAGAAGTTGAATTCATGGAGATTAGGTTTTAGTAAATTTTTTTTTTTCATTCTAGTTTTCTTATTTCTTTAAAATTTTTCTTTTTCGCATTTAATTATTAAAATAGAAAAATCATTATTAAAACCTCTAAAATGATAATTTTGGATTGAATAACTCTAAGATTTTTGATAAATTTTATTCAGTAGATTCATACATAATTTATTTTAGTAAATTCAGTAGGTACTTATCGAACATTACCAAACACATTCAAACAAAAATTTATCTAGTAAATCTTTGTGTTCGATATATTAACATTGAATCTCTATGTAAATGATTGGTAAGTGCCTGCCAAACATTGTAAAAATGAGAGGCGTTTGGTAACCACTTAGGTGGATGCAATGAGAACTAAACAAAAATAATAATTAGGCGTGTGCAATGAGAAATTTTATCTTTGAGGTGGGTATCGCGAGTAAGTGGGTACGGTGAGTCATTTAGGTGTATGCAAGTAGAGCCACTCTACATCGGATTGCATGTAGTGTGGAAAATAGGAGACGATCCTATATAGTACTTTATTCTTGTAATTTGTTGTAGTACAATTACACGGTTGAAGGAGCGCCACTTGGCAAATGCAACAAAATCCCTTCATTGAAACCTAGGAGATTAGTGACTGTTCATTTTCAAAACCACATATCATGGTTAAAAAGAAGATTTTTTTTTTATTTTTTTCCTAGCCCGATCTAAATGATGGTCATTACATGGCTAATGTGTTAGTTTTTGTTTTTCAACATGGCTTCCCCACTATTAGAGAAGCACTACAAGGAACTTCAGGAACAAAATACCACAAAGGATTTGCTCCCAAAATTGATGATAGTGTAATGATTTTCTAACGTCACCTCTGACATACTCCCCCATCACAGAACCGTAGTATCATTCCTCGGGATATGCATGATCATAAATCCTTTTCTTGTGTATTTTGAGGTAAATGATCTATGGTTCTATGATGAGGGCGAGGGGAGTATGTTAGAAAGGGGTGTCATATTGTCATGACTTTTGATGATATTAGGTTTATCCCCTCCAAAAGGCAAGATTAGGTTTACCTCTTCAGGAAAAGTCAAATATTTTTGTTTCTATGATTTAACAATGAATTGTCCTTTGTTCTTCAAATTTTGACTTAGTAATTTAAGATTCGGAAAGGTATTTTGAAAAAAAAAAAAAAAACAAATTTCATCTTTAAATATTCAACAAAAAGCTCCATTGACTTTTATAAGGGATAAACCTAATATCACCAATTCCGTAGGGGATATTATTAAATTATCCATTTTATTTTTGTTGAAGGAAAAATATTATATAATCAATTTTTGTTGGAGTCATAAATATCGTGTGCTTTGTCAGTTGTTGTTGTAGATACGGAGGTTGATTTTTAATGAAAAATTGTTGAATAATATTGAAAATAGTTCATCTATCGTTCACGAGTAATTGTTGTGCATTAGTCTTAGACAATGTTTAGTTCTATTGTTGCAGGTCTAGAAGAACTTGGTTGGATTTAATTAGCAAGATTTGCCCACCGCTAAGAGAAAAACAAATGTGAATCTTAACTATCACAAAATATTTCATGAAGTGGGTCGAAGCCATCCCTTTGCACAAAACGCCATCTAAAGCAGTTGCTACGTTCATCATGGAACATATTATCTCTTAGTTCGGTCTCCCACAAACTATAGTCACCAATCATGGTTTTTAGTTTCAAGGTGAGACAAGAGATTTACTAAAATGACTGGGAATCTTTCATGTGCAGTCTATTACGTACAATCCTGTAGGGAATGGACTTGCACAATACAACCAGGAACTAGTGAATATACAGACTTAAGAACGACATACATGGATTTGATAGAAGAAAATAAGATAAAAACACAACATGCAATGGATACTATAATCTCAGGACGACAAAGAAATATGCGAAACAAGTCAAGGAGGTGTTGTTCAAAAAAGGTGATTACATTCTCAAAGTTGCAAACTAAATTCGAACAGATTCTACAAGGACCAAGTTTACCCCAAATTTTGAACCAAATCCTTATATCATAGCGAAGGCATTTGACATTAGCTACTACCGATTGAATGATTGTCATGGTAATGAAGTACGTGAATCGATAAATGGCAAATGGTTGAAACATTTTTATTGTTATTCAATTGTTTATTGCATGATCACGTTATCTAATTTCCTTATTCTGGTTAATATCTCATTTTAGTCATGTTTCCATTTATGATTTACCCAAATTGAGTCTTCTACAAAAGATTAGAATGTGTTATGTTTCATGACATTTAATGATGAGTTGTATGTGTAGACACCCCATTTTTGCATTCGCCTGATTAATCAACTCGTCAACCCGATTGCAACGGTTCCCAATGATGGATGTTTATTCCAATACTTTATTTATTACTAGATATGTTTCAGAAATTCGGATGAGGTATCTCAAACTAACAAAACTGTAGAAACCACACTACGCTTGAAAAATATAACTTCAAAAACATAGAAATCATCATCTTGCAGACAAAAAGAAGTTTTACGATAAAAATCACTAAAAAATGATCAAATTACCAAAAATACCCCTAACCTCAAAACATCCCTAGAGTTTACATTACGCTTAGGAAAATCCTTTCAAACACATAAAATAATAAATCGAAATCAAATAAACCATTTCACCAATTTTCACAAAATTTAACAAAATTACGAAAATACACCTCATAAAGTTCACAACCATTTCGCACGAAAAATTTCATGAATGATACAAACTAATATTCTCATTGAATTCCTTACGAAAAACCAATTCCAAAACATCCTGTAACGTTGAAAATCGACTTAAAAAGCAAAAAGTCCTTTCCGAGGGCAAAACGGTAATTTTACAATTTTAATAATTAAAAATTCCGAAATTAATAATTAAAATATTAGTTAATTTAAAGTGAAATCGTAATTAAAATTAAAGTCAATCAAGTAAGACTAAAGTCAAAATCTTAAAGTCAATCAAGTAAGACTAAAGTCAAGAAGTTAACGTTAATCAAGTAAGACTAAAGTCAAGAAATTAAAGTCAATCAAGTAAGACTAAAGTCAATCAAGTAAGACTAAAGTCAATCAAGTAAGACTAAAGTCAAGATATTAAAATCAATCAAGTAAGACTAAAGTAAAAATCTTGAAGTCAATCAAGTAAGACTAAAGTCAAAATCTTAAAGTCAATCAAGTGAGACTAAAAGTCAAAATCCTAATAGAATTCTAATTAAATAATAACTCTATTTAAAACAATCTTAATTAAATAATAATTCCATTTAAAATAATTATAATTAAAATATAACTCTATCTAAAATAATTATAATTAAATAATAACTTTTTCTAAATGAATTATAATTAAACACTAACTCTATCTAAACAAGCACTTAAAAAAAATCTATAAATAAGGGACCTTACAACCTATTTTCGTATAAAAAAATAAACCCTAGAAAAAGTAGGTCAAAAATTTTCTCTAGCCTCTCATAAACCCTAATTTTGAAGTCCTAACTCCTTACCTAACATCCATACCCCAACTTTATCTCAAAAAACACCTAGAAACCCTTTCAAAATACCCTAGAAATCCATAAAAAAAATTAGAAAAATTCATAAAGGATACTTTATTTTGGAGATCCGAAACGAATTCGGTGATAGAACGAAGCGAGGAGTGCTGTACGAAGAACTATTTTACCAGATCTGAGGGAACAAGACCGTTGTCTTCGTAAAGGTAAAGATTTAAATTTTTTTATTGATTGGGTCTTTTTAGCAATGTAGTTCTATTTGGGAATTATTAGAGACCGGCGTTTGCCAGGCGGGGTTGGTGCCTAAAACCTTCCAACCCCGTAATGTGATCCATGAACTCAGTTATTTTTTAAGTAGATTAGTTGTTTTTATCTGTTTAGAATCGATGTTCGGTTCCTAGACCGCAATAACTAGGTGGCGACTCCCAAACCTCAAAAGTTAAAAGCGGATTCGTGCACTCAACGGATCTAGGGCACTTTCAGTGGCGACTCCACTGGGGACTATTGAGGATCAGACTTGAAAAACCCCAAGTATGGGAACATTGCCAAGATGACTTAGTTTTTGTTTATTATTTAGTTCGATTTATTTTATTTATTTATTTTTGTGACTTGATTGTGGATGATTTTGGATATTGTATTTTTGTCCAATTAAGGGTCACTTTTTGATGACCCCTAAATAATGAAAGATTTAAATTGACATATGAAAATGATTGAATGATGATGGTTGGGATAGCAATGTTAAATCATTTTTACAGAACATTCTAGTAAGAATTAAGTCTGGGCACCTATTAATAAAACTTATATCTCATCGAGTAGATTAATTTAGAATCTAAGTTCACTTAATTTCATTATCGGGAGCCTTGGATATCATCGATGTAAGTTCGGATTGTATTTTGTAAATCTGGAATTGTTGTTGAATGAATGTTGGGACAACAATGTTAAAATATTTTTATAGAATATTTTAGTGAGAATTAATTCTGGGCACCTATTAATAAAACGTAGATCTCATCGAGTAGATTAATTTAGAACCTAAGTTCACTCAATTTCATTATCGGGAGCCTTGGATATCATCATTGCAAGTTCGAATTGTATTTTGTAAATTTGGAATTGTTGCTGAATGAAGGTTGGGACAACAATGTTAAAATATTTTTACAGAACATTCTAGTGAGAATTAAGTTTGGGCATCTGTTAATAAAATGTTGATCTCATCGAGTAGATTAATTTAGAACTTGAGTTCACTCAATTTCGTTATCGGGAGCCTTGGATATCATGGATGCAAGTTCAAATTGTATTTTGTAAATCTGGAATTGTTGCTGAATGAAGGTTGGGATAGCAATGTTAAAACATTTTTACAGCCCATTTTAGTGAGAATCAAGTCTGGGCTCCTGTTAATAAAATGTAGATCTCATCGAGTAGATTAATTAAAACCTAAGTTCACTCAATTTCGTTATCGAGGGCCTTGGATATCATCGATGGAAGTTCGGATTGTATTTTGTAAATCTAGAATTGTTGTTGAATGAAGGTTGGGACATCAATGTTAAAACGTTTTTACAGAACATTCCATTGAGAATTAAGTCTGGGCATCTATTAATAAAATGTAGATCTTATCGAGTAAATTAATTTAGAATCTGAGTTCACTCAATTTCGTTATCGGAAGCCTTGGATATCATCGATGCAAGTTCGGATTGTATTTTTCTAATTCATAGAAAATCAGAATTTATCTAGTGTTAGCACAGTTAATGTTCCTGATTTATTTTTTGAGAGCGAGCTCATTTGACACTAAGATCTTCCTCTTTAATTTTATTTTGGAATGTGTTTCTAGTTTTTTTTTTTTAATTTCAAAAAAAAAAAAGGTTCATCGCTCCTTATCTCAACAATTATCATTCTATCATCAATGTAATAGATAATCTCGATTTATTTTGGATCACCCAAAAGTGATCATTGATTGGACCATAAAATTATAGAAATTATGCCTATTGCAATGTTTGGATCTGATCAATTATTTCATGCCATTTTCATTAATTGATTTGTCATTGATATATACATGAAATGTGCATTGAACTATATAGATATGTTTTTAATCTTTCTCGATTAATGTATATATTTTACTTGTATGGTTTAATACATTTACTTGTACACATGGGCCCATTTGTTTGGAAAAGGCCCCGGGCACAATCCACCCTATTTTGCATACACCACTAGCATGTTTACTGCTTTGCATGCTTGTACGTCCTATATAGCCAACGTGGCACTAGTGCGTGGCCCGATCTTTTCGGAGATGCGACGTCATTCATGAAAACCACAACTCCAGTAACGTACCTTAGGGTATATAAAATTGGGACATCAGTATCGTCTGATCAGGTGACTTTAAAATGTATATCAATGCACCCAGGCTGGAGCGACCTGAGCCTTTGACCTATTGTAAGCCACACAGTCACATGTCCCGATTGCCAACGTAGTACTAGTACGTGGTCAGTCCCCTTGTGGGATGCTAAACCATTTATGAAAGCCACAACCCTAGACTCGTACCTATATGGTATATCAAGATAATCTAAGTTCACCAATTGCACTTCTTGGTCAAAATCAGTGCCTAAGCGAGATCCTGCCCCGCTGTACCTGTAGACACCCCATTTTTGCATCCGCCTGATTAATCAACTCGTCAACCCGATCGCAATGATTCCCAATGATGGATATGTATTCCATTACTTTATTTTGTTATCCGATATGTTTCAGAAATCCGGATAAGGTATCTCGAATTGACAAAACCTTAGAAACCACGCTACGTTAGGAAAATAAGACCCCAGAAATATAGAAATCATCATTTTGCAGATCAAAAAGAAGTTTCACGATAAAAATCACAAAAAATTGACCAAATTACCAAAATACCCCTAACCTCAAAATAACCCTGGAGCCTACGTTACGCTTAGGAAAATTCTCTCGAACACATAAAATAACAAATCGGAACCAAATAAATCATTTCGCCAATTTTAACAGAATTCGACAAAATTACGAAAATGCCCCTCATAAAGTTCCCGACCATTTCACACAAAAATTTTCATAAATGACACAAACTAATATTTTCATTGAATTTCTTACGAAAAATCGATTCTAAAACATCCTAGAACATTAAAAACTGACTTAAAACGTGAAAAGTCCTCTCTGGGGGTAAAACGGTAATTTCACAATTTTCATAATTAAAAAATTCAAAATTAATAAATAAAACATTAAATAATTAAAGTGAAACATTAATTAAATTAATTTAAAATTTTGAACCGAAGAAATCGATCAATCGGGTTTTCAAGTAAAATTATTGAGGGTTCGTGAGATATTTCTTTAAGGATCCCTCCATTTGGGGGTCTAAAGAATTAAAGATATTTTAGAGGGGGGTTCTCCAAAAATTAAAAGTCAATCAAGCAAGACTAAGGTCAAGGTATTAAAGTCAATCAAGTGAGACTAAAGTCAAAATTAAAGTCAATTAAGTAAGACTGAAGTCAAGATATTAAAAGTCAATTAATTAAGACTAAAGTCAAAACATTAAAAGTCAATCAAATAAGACCAAAAGTCATAATAGAGTTCTAATTAAATAATAATTCAATCTAATAGAGTTTTAACTTAAAAATAATTCTACCTAAAACAATTCTAATTAAAACACAATTCTACCTAAAATAAGTCTAACTAAAACACAACTCTAATTAAATACTAACTCTATCCAAATCAACCCCTAAAAACATCTATAAATAGAGGTGCTCACCACCCTATTTTCGTATCAAATCATAAACCCTAAGAGAAGTAGGTCTAGAAGTCCTCCTCGCCTCCCATAAACCCTAGTTTTGGAGCCCCAACTCCTTACCTAACATCCCTCCTTCAATTTTAGCCTAAAAAATGCCTAAAAGCCTTCTAAAAACATCCCAAAATCCGCAACAAACTTGAAGAGTTCAGATCCAAAAATAAGGAGATACCTTGCCTTGGAGATCCGAAATCAAATCCTGAGACAGAACGAAACAAGGGAGTACGGTACAAGGAGCTATTTTTGTCAGATCTGAGGGAACAAAATCCTTGCTATCGGAAATGTATTAAATTTTTTATTTTTATTTTTATCTAGGTTTTTAGCAATGTGATTTATTTGGGATGTTAGTAAAGACCGGCTTTGGCCGGGCGGGGTTGGTGCCTAATACCTTCCAACCCCGTAACGTGATCCCCGGACTCTTTTTCTCTTTCGTAGATTAATTTACCTTTTTTAGAGTCAGTTTGGTTCCTAGACCTTAACAACTAGGTGGCGACTCCCAAACCTCAAGAGTCAAAAGCGGATCCGCGCACCCCGCGGATCGAGGGCGCTTTCAGTATCCTACTGTACAAGGGGGATAGACTATGTCTATTCTCGACGAGAGGTATTTAAGAGGGCCCTTGCTCAGCATCATGCGCCACCTCTCAATTGGAGATTAAACTGGCTGCTTTTAACTTCAGAGATGTGGGTTGGAGTCTTAGATTATCACCTATACAGTATATCAAACCAAGCCATCACGTACCGTCTGATTGAGTACGCTCGAGAGGTATATGGGTGCACTTGGGCAAGGGTGGCTAGATAAATTGCATTGCACATAGTAAACCTAGAGTCTAGAAGCCTTCCTATAGGTCACAACCTGAACTGACTATGGGTGTTCCCGGGTTGCTCTATTTAATCCAACCAACAGGTAAGTGGGTGGACTGATCCAGACCGTTCAAACTAAATCCACTATATCGGCCTGATCCAATCGATGAAATGTATCGATCAATTTGAACCAATTAAACCAGTTGGTCCAATTGACAAATGGATCAAACTGATCAATACCAAATCAGTTGGACTAATTGGTTTCACTTTTAAAGATCCAGACCACTTTATACCAAATAGATTCGATCCTAGGATCAAATTTTTTTCGTCTGATCAAAGGTTCAATCCCAATCAGGGGTAGACCTACGTCTAACCTTTATCACTTTCTTGGTCAACATAGACTTATAGTGCATTTGGATTCTATATTTCTTACCGGACTTGGACTATTCTATATCAAAACTTTAATCATGTGGTTAAGAGTCAAACTTTTAGAGTTAATGGTTAACCTTGGTTTACTTCCAATCAAGTAATAATTGCTTCTAAACGTTTTAAACCACCATTTGTACCACTTTGGGTCCGTGAAAAAGTCGTCTTTCCAGAGTATCATTGTCAAGTCCAAGTAGTCAACCCTTGCTACAAAACGAAACAAGTACAATGGATGAAGCAACGCTCCGTCAGATTTTGGAATCTTTTCAAGCAAAAGTTATCACTTTTGTCCAGACACAAATTGAAGCCCTGAAGACTGAAAAGGAAAAAGATAAAGTTATAGAACCTCATGATGTGTTTGACCTCGTCGAAAACCAAGAAGATGATCAATTACACGTCGACCCTGTCTTAGCTCATCAAATAACTCAGGTTGAAACTATTTTGAAGAACATTAAAAACCCTGATGATCTTACTCTTGGATTAGGGGCAATGACGTTATTTCCCATGGTCCGTCTTCTAGAGAAGTTCATGATGCTAGACATGGAGAGTTTGATGAGATTGGATGCCCTAAGACTCACTTAAAAGTATATGTCGGCATCATGCAATCTCAGGGTTTGAGTGAGAATAAATGACACAACTTTTTCAAAGAATCCTTACAGGTCCTGCCCTACGCTGGCTCATGTCATTGGATTCATCTCGGGTAAGAACATGGCATGAATTGATGAACGAGTTTATTGGTCGGTATTCATTCAACATGGATATTGAACTTATAAGAAGAGACCTAGAAACTACTAAACAGAAGCCCAGGAAAACTTTCACAGAGTTCATTGCTCGATGGAGAGCTAAAGCCGCTCAATTGTGGGATCGACCTCAAGAGAAGGAACAAGTCAAGATCATCCTCAGGAATCTCACTTCAAATTATGCCAAGTACTTGATGCCTCAGTATCTTCCCACTTTTCAATGCCTCCTTGAGGTTGGAAATCAAGTTGAGGATGCCTACTCTTTAGGACTTTTTGGTAATCTGCCTAAGTCAAAACCCAAACATTTCAAACCTAATGTCAATTCCTTACAAGCTGCCAACACCTCTTTCGCACTATCTTTTCAAGTGACTCAACCCTCACAAGCCAAGCCTATGACATCCTTAGAGAAAAGAGTCATCATTCACAAAATAACATGAGATTTTCTTCGAAGTTTGGAAATGGTTAAACGAGTCAATGTCAAATACAAAAAACTCAATCACACTCAACTTCGTAAAAGAAGATTAAAGATTACTCATTCTCAAAAGAAGACTGAAGATTGCTCCTTCTTAGAAAAGACTGAAGATTACCCCTTCTCAAAAGAAGACTAAAGATTACTTTTTCTCAAAAGAAGACCCTCCTCAACAAAGCAATTAAGACATCAAGTTCCTAGAACTTTAACCAAATCAATTAGCACTTCACCAAAGGAGGCCTTCTTTGGTCGAACTATTTTCCTGTCTTACCAAGGAAAAGATAACCTTCTTTAAGCCCCCTTGCAGCCTCTGAAAAAAAAATCAATAGCCTCTTCTTTCTAGACCATACCAACTAAGCTCGGGAGAGAAGTCTAAGTATGAACTACGTTTTGACCTGATCCCAAAAGAAAAAAAAATATTTGGGGTACGTAGGCAACTTGAGAAGATACTTTATGCCTGATCACGCAAAGAATAAGTGTATTCTCTTAAGAAAAGTGTCATCTAAATGGAAAATCCCCTAGTGAAATGTTCAAAAGTAAAGAATGCCAAACTAGGGACATTAGAAAAAAAATCAAAAGAATTGATAAAAACAAAAGAATGCCAAACTAGAGACATTTAGAAAAAATCAAAATAATTGACAGAAAAAAGAGAATATCAAATCAGGGGCATTTTGGGAAGTTGAGCCTTATATCATTTCTTTCTAAACCATATCCTAAGCCTACCTATTAAGTCCTCCTGAATGTTAATTGACTCGGTTAAGGTGCAAGGAACCAAGAAGTTGTCGAGTTGAATATTCAAGATCATCGAAAAAAAAGAGAAACCCGCTAAGTCGAAAATCCGAGAAGACGACTTAGGCAAAAGTTAGGGCATAACCATAGAAATCACGCTACGCTAGGAAAATATAACTCCAAAAACATAGAAATCATCATCTTGCAGATAAAAAGAAGCTTTACGATAAAAATCACTAAAAAATGACCAAATTATCAAAAATACCCTTAACCTCAAAACATCCCTAGAGCTTACATTATGCTTAGAAAAATCCTTTCAAACACATAAAATAATAAATCGAAACCAAATAAATCATTTAATCAATTTTCATAAAATTTGACAAAATTACGAAAATGCCCCTCGTAAAGTTCACTACCATTTCACATGATAATTTTCATGAATGACACAAACTAATATGCCCATTGAATTTCGTACAAAAAATCGATTTCAAAACATCCTAGAACGTTGAAAATCGATTTAAAACGCAAAAAGTCCTTTCCGAGGGTAAAACGGTAATTTTACAATTTTAATAATTAAAAATTCTAAAATTAATAATTAAAACATTAGTTAATGTAAAGTGAAATCCTAATTAAAATTAAAGTCAAAATCTTAAAGTCAATCAAGTAAGACTAAAGTCAAAAACTTAAAGTCAATCAAGTAAGACTAAAGTCAAGAAATTAAAGTCAATCAAGTAAGACTAAAGTCAATCAAGTAAGATTAAATTCAATCAAGTAAGACTAAAGTCAAGATATTAAATTCAATCAAGTAAGACTAAAGTCAAAATCTTAAAGTCAATCAAGTAAAATTAAAGTCAAAATCTTAAAGTCAATCAAGTGAGACTAAAATTCAAAACCCTAATAGAATTCTAATTAAATAATAACTATATTTAAAACAATCCTAATTAAATAATAATTCTATTTAAAACAATTCTAATTAAAATATAATTCTACCTAAAACAATTATAATTAAACAATAACTCTTTCTAAAAGAATTATAATTAAACACTAACTCTATCTAAATAAACACTTAAAAAAATCTATAAATAAGGGACCTTACAACCTATTTTCTTATCAAAAAATAAATCCTAGAAAAAGTAGGTCAAAAAGTTTTCCTAGCCTCTCATAAACCCTAATTTTGAAGTCCTAACTCCTTACCTAACATCTATACCCATCTTTAGTTCAAAAAATACCTAGAAACCTTTCCAAAACACCCTAGAAATCCATAAAAAATTAGAAAAATTCAGAAGGAGATACTTTATTTTGGAGATCCGAAACGAATTCGGTGACTGAACGAAGCGAGGAGTACTGTACGAAGAACTATTTTACCAAATATGAGGGAATAAGACTGTTGTCTTCGTAAAGGTAAAATTTTTAAATTTTTTATTGATTAGGTCCTTTTAGCAATGTAGTTGTATTTGAAAATTAGTAGAGACCGGCGTTTGCCAGGCCGGGGTTGGTGCCTAACACCTTCCAACCCCGTAATGTGATCCTCAAACTCAGTTATTTTTTAAGTAGATTAGTTGTTTTTATCCGTTTAGAGTCGATGTTCGGTTCCTAAACCGCAATAACTAGGTGGCGACTCCCAAACCTCAAAGGTCAAAAGTGGATCCGCGCACCCCGCGGATCGAGGGCGCTTTCAGTATATATAAAGAAAAGGGAAGTGCATGAAAAAATTGAAGATTTGGCATTGATATAAGAATAAGGGTTACATAACAGGCAGTGACAAACAAGACAAATGACAAGCACATTTGATTTACAAAGTTGAGATACTATGTCTATTCAGATCCTGAATAAGTTTGTCGAATTACATTAGGGCATTAGTCATCCAATTTACACTTAGATCCATTTCAGAAATTCTATTGAGACTGGCATGTCTCATCTCTTTAGCCTTCAGATGTCTTCTTGTTACTTTTTCCATATTCACAATTATCTCGTCAATTTTGACAAGCGCCTTATCTTCTTTTATATCTAATTTTTTCTTCACATCATTGATATCATCCAAATGCTTGTAAATTCGAGCAATCTCATCTTTTAGGGCACTCTCCTCATCTTTCAAACTCTCACTTTCTGATACAACTACATTCAAGTTCTAGTCCATGGCACCCAAAGTTGTGATTCTTGGTTTGCTGCCTATTGTGGTATTGAACTTCTTGATGTTGGTTCTTGCATAGGTATGATATATTTTGTTGGTCTATTATATGACAATGAGGCCTTTTCTAGGTCATTAGTATTTGTGCTCGTCATTTTCCTGCAGGGCAAATTAGAGTTATATTTAATTCCTTGCACAAACCTTACCCTATGCAACTTGATTTCATTTAGAATATGGTGACAACAAGGGAACTAGTGGTCTCTATACATGGGTTTGGTGCACACACCCTTTGGTTTGGCTTTTGGACTAGGTTATAGAGAGGTTATGAACATCAGATAAGTGAAGTATTTCTTTGAAGTCTATGGAAAACAATATTTGTTCGCTCCAATGGAAGTTAGCATAATTTTCAAATTCCAGGTAAAGCGATCACCTATTTCTTTAGACCAATTGCACTAGTAGATCGATTGCAATCATTTTTTTAGAGTGATCACATTCATTCTGATAAAATGAATGGATGCTCTCTCTAAGTGATTGCCTTCATTTTACAAAGAGCGATCGCATTTGCTCTATTAGAATAAGAACGATCACTCTGTGGCTATTTCATTAAACACTTTCTTTCCATCTGCATTCTTCCTTCGCTCGCTCTTTCTCATTTACATCGATCACTCTGGTTCGTTTTCTCCACACCAGTTCATTTTCAATATTCACTCCCTTAGCATTTTTTCTCCCCCATTTTTCTCATAGTTTGCGTCATTTTTTCATCCCAACCCCTCTGGTGAACCCTAATGGCCCCAACTCATGAACCTTACACTCTCGGTTTTATCTAGTTCTACCTATGTTCCCTCGATTTCTTTTCTCATTTTCTTTTCTTTTCTATTATTCACACCACACTACTAACACATTTATACCTTGATTACAAACACAAAAAATCCACCTTTCTTGGTGAAATCGCCTCGACCCCCACGGTCATCCGCTAAATAGCGGATTAGGGGTCTGATCTACGTATCTTGAGGATTTTTAAAGAGAAAAGGGAGTCGCCACCTAGTTTAGGTCTAGGAACCAAAATTAACTCCAAATAGATATGGGTTAGTCCGCGGATCAAAGAGATGGGTAAGGAGTCAGGTTACGGATTTCGGAAGGTGTTAAGCACCGAATCCGCCTGATTAAGATGATCAGTCTCTACTACGATCCAAAAATATCTTACGGTCAACATTCAAAGACTAAAAATCAAACTAGGGTCCAATCATCATCAAATTGCATCGGATTTACTAAACAAATCCTATGGTTAAAATAATTACATGGATTCTCGAATTTCGCATAATAGAATCCCACGATTGATGAGGTTTATGTGGCACCAAAATTTAGTAAATCGATTCGGTCATATTTGGAGAAAAATGAAATCAATTAATACCTTGTACACAAAATTAATGAATTGCTCATTGACGATATTTATCAAAGAAATTTGATTTCTGAATCGTCACGTACACTAAATTAGTGAGTCAATTCATACATTATTAATCAAAGAAATCCGATTTTTTGAATGGCCACGTGTATTAAAATCAGTGAGTCAACCCACACATTTTCAGCCAAAGAAATTCGATTTTTGGATTGCCACGTACATCCTAAAATTAGCAAGTTAACTCACAAATTATTAATCAAAGAAATACGATTTTTGGATTGCCACGTGTATTAACATTAGTGAGTCAACTCATATGCCCAATTTCATAGAAAATCGAATCAAATTTCCAATGTCCCCAAAATTAGTGAGTCGACTCACAATTTGTTAATCAAAATAATCTTTGATTATTTTCAAAATCGTCACATGTATTAAATCGGTGAATTAACCCGTATGCACAATTTCTAAAAAAACTCGAACCAAATTTTCAATGTACCAAAAATCAGCGAGTCGACTCGCAATTTGTTAATCAAAATAATCTTTGATTATTTTTAAAATCATCACATGTATTAAATCGGTGATTTAACCCATGTGCCTAATTTATAAAAAAAATCGATTCAAATTTTCAATGTCCCCAAAATCAGCGAGTCGACTTGCAATTTTTATTATGAAAATCTATTTTTTTATTTTTATCTTTCGGGTTCACCATTAATTTTTATTGAATAAATCATCATTAATGAGTTAACCCAATAACGTAATAAATCGACCCGATAAATATCAACACCCAATGATCCACCAACTTAATATTAGCGAGTTAATCAATCAATTTATAGACAAAAATGAGCGAATCAATCCACCAATATTTCAGAATCATAAAGATTGTCATTAGTGCCACATGTACCCCAAAAATCGATGAATTAATCCGGATGCATAAAAAAACGAAATCAAGAATCAATAAAAATCAAATAAGAAAGTAAAAAAAAGAAAAAAATTTACCTTCGCCTAATGACTTTGGAAGCTTGGACTCCTTCAAAAGAACTTCGAAATAGCGTGTAAGTAGTGTCGTGATTGGTGAGCTATACACAAGGAAAAAGAAGATAAACAAACGTAGCTGTTGTCCCCACGGTTTATGAGAGATTGAATGTGAGAAAATGGTTACGGAAATAATGTGGGAATGTTGGAAGGTTGGCTGTGTGTATGTACTATAACGGAGATGGGCGCAACAAGGTTTAATGACAGACAACCTGATGATGGTGTGGTTATTGGAGAAGAATTTAATGGCGTAAAAAAAAACTTGATGAATGATGTCTGCTGGAGAAGAGTTTAATGGTGAAAATAAAAAAAAATGATGCGTTAAATGGGGCTATTGGAAAAGAAGGTTCAATGGCGGAAGAACATGATGAAGTGTTGCTGCAAGTTAATGGAGAAGGTGAGGGGATTGAGGCTGTGTTATGTGGCTGTTCTTGGAGAGAAAAATAAATGTGATGGAGTAGAATATGGGTAGAGGGGCAGAGAGTGACTGCTAGTTTAGGATTTAGTGAAGAGAGAGGAGGGCAGAGAGGGGGCTAGAAAGGTGGACGTTCAGCCTCTGTGAGAGATGAAGCTCTCCCATTTCTTTTTAAAAAAATTTGGGCTGTTGTTCCAGGTTTAAGGTTGATGTTTTTCTTTCTTTGTTGCTGATTTTTAGAGAAGGAATAGGAATGGAAGACGTGAGGACCAGTTGGAGATTAAATGACGTTGGTTTGAATGGAGATGATGGAGAGGGCTACAAAAATAAAAGATTGTGGGGGGGGGGGGGGGGGGGGGCAGAACGTGAGAGAGAGAGATAGAGAGGAAGGTTGTTAGGCTGTGGGTTGAAGAACAAAAAAGAGGTACCCTTTTTTCTACTCCTATTTTTTTCTTTTAATGGCTGCTATTGATGGATAGATTTGGAGGGAAAGAGATGCAACGGTTGCTATCCATCGTGGGGGTAGTTGTTGTCCAATGTGAACATAGGAGAGGGATGCGTTGGAGTGGAGGGTGATGGAGAAAGTTATGGAGAGAATGAGGGCATTCTCGTTGGAGAAGATGAATTGGGTGCGCCCACATTTTTGTTTCTTCCCTTTTTATTATTATTTTTTTTATTTTTAAATTTTATTTTTACTTTTTTTTTTTTAAGAATGGAGGGTAGTGATCCAGTGCTACTCGTCTTAATGGTAGCCTACTACTGTTGAGTTGTGATTAGTTCATGAATTGATTTTGCTTCTGATTGGTTGATTTCAAATTTTTTTATTTTATTTTAGTCGACATTTTAATTTGAAATTTAATTTGATGTTTTAAATTACATTTGAATTTGTATTTGATTTTAAATTTTGAATTTCGATTAGAATTTAGATATTAAATTTGGTTGTTGGTTGATTTGATTTTAATTTTTGATTGGTTGATCGTTCGATTTTAATTGGTTGGGTGATTTTCGATTTGATTTTAATTTGAGTTTTAATTGTTTAATTTGAATTTTATTTTTAATTTAAATTTTGAACGGGTTGATTAATTTGCATTTTAATTTGAAATTGAAATTGATTTTAATTTTTAATAGGTCGGTTGATTGGATTTCGATTGGTTAAGTTTTGAGTTTTAATTTGATTTTAGATTAGATTCGATTTTAAGTTTTAAATTTATTGATAGAATTTGAGTTTAATTTTGATGGTTGATTACTTGAAAATTTTATTTTGGTTGATTGAATTTTTTTTTTATTATTATTTTTAATTTGAAATTTTTTTTTGATTGGATTTAATTGTTCGATTTTAATTTTAGTTGTTTGATTTAATTTTAATTGTTTGATTTTAATTTGAATTGTTTGGATTTTTTAATTTGAATTGTTTAATTTTTAATTTGAATTTTATTTTTAGTTTAGATTGGATTTCGATTTACATTGTCCTAGGGATCGGGATCTCTAAATTGTAGAGTTGGATATTGAGGGGTATTTTGGTATTTTGACGATTTTTACAGATTTTTCTCAAACTTCTTTGTTTTCATCGATTTGGATCTCGTTAGACTCGAAATCACATTCTGAGTGCAATGGAGGTACTTTCGAGATTTTTCAGAGGTCCGAAGTATATGAGGGGTATTTTCGTCATTTTGATGATTTTTTACAAATTTTTATAAATTTCTTTGTTTTCATCGATTTGAGTCCCGTTAGATTTGAAATCACATTCTAAGTGCAATAGAGATACTTTCGAGACTTAACGAAGATCCAAAATTTATGAAGGGTATTTTCATCATTTTGATGATTTTTACTGATTTTTTTGAATTTTATCATAAGGTTTCTTTCAGTCACTGTGTGAGTATTTCTAAGTTCTAAAGTTATATTTTTCTAGCGTAGCGAGGTCTTTAAGTTATCAAATTGTGTAACGAACCTATGCGTACGTGCTTGCTAAGTCAGGTGTAAGATGTAGCGATCCTAACCGTGCGTAAACTTCTATGTCGAGTCGTGACGAGTTGGGGGATGAAAGGAAATTAGAAATAGAAGAAATCAAGCAGTACTCATAAGCCTTTGAGTTCTTTTATATTCATCATTAGGAATCCACAACAATCGGTTGACGAATTGTCGAATTAGGCAAAAGCAAAAATGAGGTGTCTATACCTGGTCACAAATCTATTGTTCACGACTCAAACCTACAAAGTGACGAGAAGGATAAACTAAAGGTCATGAGCATGAAGAAATCAAGTGCAAAGAAGACGATATTTAACTCAATAAAGAAAATATTGGGTTGAGGATGCAAAATTTCTTTGGTATGCCACTTCGCAAAATGCATTGTCTGAACGAAATGAACCGTCTGAATGAGGGTTTTCTACCTTTTCTATACGTATGGCATGATGAGATGTGTTATAAGGCACCTTTTAAGTTTTATTCTTCTTGAACTTGCATTTTGGACATGAGTTTTGGCATTCTAATTAACTTTTTCAAATTTGGCTTGCTCTTATTTACTACGCACACCATGAAGCTTATATTTCGATATCTTATTTTGATATGGCTTGAATTTGGATCTGGGATTGTGCAAATTTGTTTGAGCACCATGGGTTTTGTATCACACACATCAGTTTAATTAGATTTTCCTTGCACCCCTTTTATACCACCACATTTGATCTTGGGCAAATCTTTTCTATCATGACTCATCTCTCATGACCACCACAGAGATCTAGCTCCAATTAGACACATCATTTAGAGGATTGTGCTCAATTTTTCTTCTTTTTTCACTTGGAGAATTGTTTGGGCACACGAGTTGGGTATCTTTAACATTAGAGGAACAAAATATGGTTAGACTGGATTGGGATCTTATTCTTGATCTTTCTTAATAGATAAAACATTTTTGGTACTGGTGTAAACACCTCATTTTTGCATTTTCCTGATTCGATAATCTATCATCACGGTTGTTGTGGATTTCTAATAATGAGTACAAAATATTTCATGAAGACAAGAACTTATGAGAAGCCTTTCATAATTCTTTTCATTTACTTCTAGTTCTCTAATTCCCAATGTTCACTCTTCATTATCTTCTTTCTTGACATACTTGACATAGAAATTACACATGTTTAGGATCATTGCCATTTCTATACTTGATTTAACAAGTACGTACTGTAGATACCCTAATTTGAAAGTGCCCCCACTCGAAAGGACCCAAAAAATCAATTTTCTAATAAAATCTGTTAATGGGCCTAAAAAGCCCAAATCGCCAAAACTCGGTATTTTGATCGAATCAAAGGTTCTTTAAGACTCCTAAATGTCTCATGAACCCACAATGAGTTTTGCATGCTCCCCACCTTCTTTATCTCTCATCGCTCCATTCTCGAATTCAGAATTACCCTAAGCCAGCTTAACGCCCACCAACCCTCAATTCCCTAAAACTATTTTCCACCTCACCCTAAAACGAACCCAACCCTAGCCAAGGCTCTAACCTAGTCTAACCCTAATCCCATGCAACCCAAACCTTAAACCGAAGTAAATCCTAAAACCTAAACTCCCATCAGTATAAAAACCCAACATCCTTAAGTCCAAACCCAAAGTTCATAACTTTATCCATATCCATACCCATGATCACAACCAATCAAGGTTCATGCAACCCTTGATCATCAAGGGAGACACTTGTCATCACCACTACTCACCTCCTAAATTCTTCTAATCAACCCCATCATCACCCTCAAAAAGTAAACTAACACATTTCTACATACACCCATGTCATAATTTACCCCCATTATACCATCAACCCACACCCTTGGGACACTTGTCACCATTTCCTTTACCCTCCCAAAACCTAATCACCTAATCCCTTACACAACTCATTCTTTTAATCAAACACCACAACCCCACCTAATACTCAATCCATTTGGATAAAAAACTACCTACTTACTTTCCCTCCACAAATACCGTCCTTTCAACCCTAAATTTCACATCCCTTATCCTTAAACCTCATGCCATTTCTCACTTTTTTACCTTTTCACCCCATCCTACCACTAAAAGTAACCCCCAATACCTATAAATACCCTTCTACATCTTTCAAAAAATGAGATACTATCAAGCCTCAAGAAAAAGACTAAAAAAATTTCTTCAACTCTCTACTCAACTCTTCTCCTCTCTTATTATTTCATCTACTCTAAAATATCTTCTCCCATAATTATATAAAAGATCTAAGAAGAAGAAAATACGAAGGAGAAGATGAAAAATAAGGAAAGTTCAAGCCTCAATGTGGGTCTAGAATAAGATTTCGATTTAATTAAATTTCCCCTTTCTTCCCTCTCCATTTCCTTCTTCTATCTCCCCTTCCCTCACTTTTTTAATTTCATTTTTAGAAATTCTTAAAGATGTTATGCGAACCCTCCCTTATCTCTGATAGATCGGACTTTGGTTCAGTTGAAAATGTATGGATTGAAATCCCCTTTTCAAAATAAAATCTTAACATTTTTAATCCCATCCACAATTTGTATACACCACAAAAAATCATTTTGAGGTTATCGATAATTGGGCCCTTCTCATTCCATGAGAATGGGCCCACAATCACAAAGTCCATACTTTTTCAAAATCATGTGAGTTTGAGGCAAACATAGATGGATCTTTTCTTTCAATGAGATGACCCTCTTAGTTTAAGTCAACATTAAAAGTCCCCTTGTTTGAGGGCACAAAATTGTCATTTAACCAAATTTTCTTATTTTCTTTTAATCTCTAAAATGACCAAGCTTTTGAAGTTACCATCATTTAATGGAGATATGGGTGCTTAACACCTTCCCTTCTTTCTAATTGAACCACTTACTTAGATTTTAGGTAGTTTGGTAGTTTATCTGCACAAGAGTCACTAAGATATCAAAACGACACATTTTTCAAAAAATATGTTCTGGGTGACCATTCACACCTTTTTACAAAAAGGAATGGTGGCGACTTTAAACCCTTGTAGAGTGATCTTCGAAAAAAAAAATCTCGTATTTACATGCATGCTTAGGATCGCTACACATTTCGACAAACCTAGAAACTTCACAATGCTAGGAAAATGGGACATCGAGACTTATAAATGATCATATTAAAATCAAACGAACCTACTCGTCAATAATCACACAAATTGAAAAATTACCAAAATATCTCTCATGGGGTCTACATTTCTAACATACTTTGAAAGTGCTATCATTGTTCTCAAAATAAGATTTTAGGTCCAACAGAACAAAAATCAGTAAAAATGAATAAGGTAACGAAAAATTAATAAAATTATGAAAATACCCCTTGTGGGACTCATATCTTTGAAATATTTCAAAAATACAATCTGTAGACACCCCATTTTTGCATCTGCTTGATTAATCAACTCGTCAACCCGATTGCAATGATTCCCAATGATGGATGTGTATTCCATTGCTTTATTTTGTTATCCGATATGTTTCAGAAATCCGGATGAGGTATCTCGAATTGACAAAACCTTAGAAACCACACTACACTAGGAAAATACGACCCCAGAAACATAGAAATCATCATTTTGTAGACCAAAAAGAAGCTTCACGATAAAAATCACTAAAAATTAACCAAATTATCAAAATACCCCTAACCTCAAAACAACCCTAGAGCCTACGTTACGCTTAGGAAAACCCATTCAAACACATAAAATAACAAATGGAAACCAAATAAATAATTTCACCAATTTTAACAGAATTTGACAAAATTACGAAAATGCCCCTCATAAAGTTCCGACCATTTCACACAAAAAATTTCATAAATGACACAAACTAATATTTTCATTGAATTCCTTATGAAAAATCGATTCTAAAACATCCTAGAACATTAAAAACAGACATAAAACGTGAAAAGTCATCTCCAGGGGCAAAACAGTAATTTCACAATTTTCATAATTAAAAAATTCAAAATTAATAAATAAAACATTAAATAATTAAAGTGAAACATTAATGAAATTAATTTAGAAATTGGAACTAAAAAATCGATCAATCGGACTTTCAAGTAAAATTGTTGAGAGTTCGTGGGATATTTCTTCAAGGACCCCTCCATTTGGGGGTCCAAAGAATTAAAGATATTTTAGAGGGGGGTTCTCCAAAAATTAAAAGTAAATCAAGCAAGACTGAAGTCAAGGTATTAAAGTCAATTAAGTGAGACTGAAGTCAAAATTAAAGTCAATTAAGCAAGACTGAAGTCAAGATATTAAAAGTCAATCAATTAAGACTGAAGTCAAAACATTAAAAGTCAATCAAATAAGACCAAAATTCATAATAGAACTCTAATTAAATAATAACTCTATCTAATAGAGTTCTAACTTAAAAACAATTCTACCTAAAACAAGTCAAACTAAAACACAACTCTAATTAAAAGATCTCTAATTAAACACTAACTCTATCCAAATCAACCCCTAAAAACATCTATAAATAGAGGTGCTCACACCCTATTTTCATATCAAATCATAAACCCTAAGAGAAGTAGGTCTAAAAGCCCCCCTAGCCTCTCATAAACCCTAGTTTTGGAGTCCCAACTCCTTACCTAACATCCCTCCTTCGATTTTAGCATAAGAAACGCCTAAAAGCCTTCCAAAAACATCCTAAAATCCGCAACAAACTTGAAGAGTTCAGATCCAAAAATAAGGAGATACCATGCCTCGGAGATCCAAAATCAAATCCGGAGAAAGAACGAAGCAAGGGAGTACAATACAAGGAGCTATTTTTTGTAAGATCTGAGGGAACAAAATCCTTGCTATCGGAAAGGTATGAAATTTTTTTATTTTTATTTTTATCTAGGTTTTTAGCAATGTGATTTATTTGGGAAGTTAGTAGAGACCGGCTTTGGCCGGGCGGGGTTGGTGCCTAACACCTTCCAACCCCGTAATGTGATCCCCGAACTCTTTTTCTCTTTCGTAGATTAATTTACCTTTTTTAGAGTCAGTTTGGTTCCTAGACCTTAACAACTAGGTGGCGACTCCCAAACCTCAAGGGTCAAAAGTGGATCCGCGCACCCCGCAGATCGAGGGCGCTTTCAGTGGCGACTCTGCCGGGGACTATTGAGGATCAAACTTGAAAAACCCCAAGTATGGGAGCATTGCCAAGATGATCTAATTTTTTTTAATTATTTAGTTCGATTTTTTTTCTGTTTATTTATTTTTGTGACTTGATTGTGGATGATTTTGAGTATTGCATTTTTTTCCCAATTAAGGATCACTTTTGATGACCCCTAAATAATGAAAGATTCAAATTGACCTATGAAAATGATGGAATGATGAAGGTTGGACAGAAATATTAAAACATTTTTACAGAATATTTTAGTAAGAATTAAGTCTGAGAACCTCTTAATAAAACTTATATCTTCTCGATTAGATTAATTTAGAACCTGAGTTCACTCAATTTCGTTATCGGAAGCCTTAGATATCATCGATGCAAGTTCAATCTGTAAATCTGGAATTGTTGCTGAATGAAGGTTGGGACAGCAATGTTAAAACGTTTTTATAGAACATTCTAGTGAGAATTAAGTCTGGGCATCTATTAATAAAATGTAGATCTCATCGATTAGATTATTTTAGAATCTGAGTTCACTCCATTTCGTTATCGGAAGCCTTAGATATCATCGATGCAAGTTCAATCTGTAAATCTGAAATTATTTCTGAATGAAGGTTGGGACAACAATGTTAAAACGTTTTTACAGAATATTCTAATGAGAACTAAGTCTGGCCACCTATTAATAAAATGTGGATCTCATCGAGTATATTAATTTAGAATCTGAGTTCACTCAATTTCGTTATCGGAAGCCTTGGGTATCATCGATGTAAGTTCAATCTGTAAATCTGGAATTGTTTCTGAATGAAGGTTGGGACAGTAATGTTAAAACGTTTTTACAGAATATTCTATTGAGAACTAAGTCTGGGCACCTATTAATAAAATGTAGATCTCATCGAGTAGATTAATTTAGAACTTGAGTTCACTCGATTTCATTATCGGGAGCCTTAGATATCATCGATGCAAGTTCAGATTGTATTTTCCTAATTCACAGAAAATCCGAATTTATCTAATATTGGCACAATTAATGTTCCTGAGAGTGAGCTCATCTCAACCATTGTCATTCTATCATCAATATAACATCTATTGGAATCTCGATTTATTTTGGATCACCCAAAAGTGATCATTGATTGGACCTTAAAAATTATAAAAATTATGCCTATTGCAATGTTTGTTTGATCAATTATTATATGCCATGCTCATTAATTGATTTGCAATGATCTTGATAGATATATTTGTGATGTGTTTGCTTTCATCTTAATTTCGATGTGATGGGTTTTGTATTATTTCTTGATCAATATTCATTTGATATCCATATGTGATGACATAATCTAGCCCATGGGCCCATGTGTTTGAAAAAGGCCCCGGGCACACCCCACCCTGTTTTGCACACACCACATGCACGTTTACTGTTTTGTACACTTACACATCCTATATAGCCAACGTGACACTAGTGCGTGGCCCGATCTCTTCGGAGATGCGACGTAATTCATGAAAATCACAACTTCAGTCACGTACCTTAGGGTATATCAAACTGGGGCATCAATACCGTCTGATCAGGTGATTCTGAGAGATGTATTGATGTACCTAGGCTGAAGCAACCTGAGCCTTTTACCTATTGTGAGCCACACAGTCACATGTCCCGATTGCCAACGTAGTACTAGTACGTGGTCGGTCCCCTCGTGGGATGCCAAACCATTTATGAAAGCTACAACTCTTGACTCGTACCCATAGGTATGTAAAAGATAATCTAAGTATATCTATTGCACTTCTTGGTCAAAAATGGTGCCTAAGCAAGATCTTGCCCCGCTGTACCCTACTGTACGAGGGGGATAGACTATGTCTATTCTAGACGAGAGGTATTTAAGTGGGCCTTTGCTCAGCATCGTGCGCCACCTCTCAACTGGAGATCAAACTGGCTGTTTTTGACTTCAGAGAAATGAGTTGAGATTTTAGATTATCACCTATACGGTATATCAAACCAAGTCACCACGTATCGAGAGGTATATAGGTGTATTTGGGCAAGGGTGGCCAGATAAAATGCATTGCACGTAGTAAGCTTAGAGTCTAGAAATATTCCTTGTAGGTCACGACCCGGACTGACTATGGGTGTTCCCAGGTTGCTTTATTCAATCCAACCAACAGGTAAGTGGGCGGACCGATCCAGAATAATAAAACAGAACCCGCAATATCGGTCCGACCCAATCGGTGAAATGTACCGATTAATTTGAACTACTTAAACCAGTTGGCCCAATTGACAAATTGATCAAACTGATCAATACCAAATCAGTTGGACTAATTGGTTTCACTTTTAAAGATCCAGACTACTTTGTATAGAAAGATTCGATCTTAGGATCAAGTTAATTTGTCTGATCAAAGGTTCAATCCCAATCAGGAGTAGACCCGCGTCTAACCTTTCTCACTTTTTTGGTCATTATAGACTTATAGTGCATTTGGATTCGATATTTTCCACTGGACTTGGGCTATTCTATATCATAATCATGTGGTTAAGAGTCAAACCTTTAGAGTCAATGGTTAAGCTTGGTTTACTTCCAATCAGGTGATAATTGGTCCTAAACGTTCTAAACCTCCATCTGTACCACTTTGGGTTCGTGAAAATAGTCGTCTTTCCAGAGTACCATTGCCAAGTAGTCAGTCTTTGCCACGAGAAGAAACGAGTACCATGGATGAAGCTGCACTCCGTCAGATTTTAGAATCTTTTCAAGTACATATTATTGCTTCTGTCCAAACACAAATTGAATCCCTGAAAATTGAAAAGGGAAAAGATAAAGCTATAGAACCTCAGGATGTGTTTGACCTCGTTGAAAACCAAGAAGATGATCAGTTACACGTCGACCCTGTCCTAGCTCATCGAATAACTCAGGTTGAAACTACTTTGAAGAATATCAAAGACCCTGACGATCTCGCCCTTGGATTAGGGACAATGACATTATTTCCTACAGTCCGTCTGCTAGAAAAGTTCACAATGCTAGATATGGATAAATTTGATGGGACTGGATGCCCTAGGACTCACTTAAAAATATATGTCGGTATCATGCAGTCTCAGGGTCTGAGTGAAGAACAGATGGCTCAACGTTTTCAGAGAACCCTTACAGGTCCTGCCTTACGCTGGTTAATGTCACTGGACTCGTCTCGGATAAGAATGTGGCATGAATTGATGAAGGAGTTTATTGGGCGATATTCATTTAACACGGATATTGAATTCACAAGAAGAGATCTAAAAACTACTAAACAGAAACCCGGGGAAACTTTCACTGAGTTCATTGCTCGATGAGAGCTAAAGCCGCTCAATTGTGGGACCGACCTCAAGAGAAGGAACAAGTCAAGATTATCCTTAGGAATCTCACTCCAAATTATGCCAAGTACTTGATGCCTCAATATCTTCCCACTTTTCAATCCCTCATTGAGGTTGGAAATCAAGTTGAGGATGCATATTCTTCGGGACTTTTTGGTAACTCGTCTGAGTCAAAACCCAAACATTTCAAACCTAATGTCAATTCCTTACAAGTGACCAACACCTCCTTCACACTATCTCCTCAAGCTACTCAGCCTTCACAAACTAAGCCTAGGAGACAGTTTGCCAATCTTGGAATGTCCCTTAGTGTTGCTTATCAAAAATTGATGAAAATGGGATTGTTGACGCCTTTACAACCTAAGCATTTGCCTAATCCTCTTCTTCCAAACATGGATAATGGGCAATTCTGTGAATTCCATCAGATGCCTGGTCATGTTCTTGACAGGTGTATTACTCTCCGACATGCTATCCAAGACCTTATTGAGCAAGGAAAAGTCACCATACCCACTCCTACTACTCCCAATGTTAAGACTAACCCTTTGCCTACTTTTCAAAATCAACCCCCTCCTACTCTAAACCTAATATCAATATCCAAATCCAAATCAGTTGACCCAGTTTCCTTCATTCACCCAATCGGTCTTAACAGTGCATTCGCTCCATGCCAGAATGAGCTCAACTACTTTAAGGCAGTGGCAAAACTGAAGAACAGAGAAATTATTAAAGCAACGGGTTGTCCCCCATCTGACAGATTTGAATCAGAATATGAAGAGATAGTAAAAGCAGGCAAGTTCAAGTCATCCATCGAAGATGATCTAAGTGGCATAGACTCTAGAATTGTGTCCCTCCATTCAGAATGATGTCGTCTTTTAAGTCTTTTTAGTTTCTTTTAGCTTTAGTTGCGTCAGTCTTTGAATTCAGTTCTTCTTTTTTATTTTTGGGTTTTAGTAAGGTTTGTCAGTCTATGTTCTTTTCAATTCCAATAAATAAAGAAGCTTTTGATTATCATGTGTGCAATAATGATGTGAATATAAAATCTAACATGAGAAATGACTTAAAGCTCACTAACCAAATTTGATAAATATTGGAATTAAAGAGTATACTCAAGAAGTGCAAATTGGTAATACGTTATCCTCAGGAGAACATGAGAGAATAGTAAACTTACCTGAGAAATTCAAACAATGTTCTTGCATGGTCTCATAAAGATATATGGATGAATTACACAAAAACATAGATCAAGTCAAGAGTGATTTCAAAGTCAAAGATTATCGGTTAAAAGATGATATAGCTGAAAGCATCAACAAAGATGCTAAGACTTACAAGTGGATCTACCATGTTTCTCACTCAAAAGAAGAGAGTTCTCTTTCACAAAAGAATAAAAGATTTTCTTGAAGTTCTAGAAGAGTTGAATAATCGGAAAACTCGATCATACTCGATTTCACAGAAGAAGACTAAAGAATATTCATTCTTCAAAAGGAAACCTTACTCGACAGAGCAATCCAAATATCGAATTCCTGAAACTTTGACCAAGTCAAGCAGCATTCACCAAAGGAGGCCTTCTTTGGTCGAACAATTATCCTATCTTACCAAAAAAAAAAAAAACCTTCTTTAGTCCCTCGCAGCCTTTTAAAAGAAAAATAAAATAGCCTCTTCTTTCTAAACCATACCGACCAACCTTGGGAGGGAATCTTAGTATGAACTACGTTTTGACCTGATCCCAAAAGAAAAAATAAATATATTTGGGGTACGTAGGCAACCTGAGAAGTTACTTCAGGCCCGGTCATTAAAAGAAAAATGTATTCTCTTAAGGAAAGTGTCATCCAAAAGAAAAATCCCTTATTGAAATGTTCAAAAGAAAAGAATGCCAAACTAGGGGCATTAAAAAAAAAATCAAAAGAATTGATAAAAAAAAATGTCAAACTAGGGGCATTTAGAAAAAATCAAAATAATTGACAGAAAAGAGAGAATATCAAACTAGGGGCATTTTGGGAAGTTGAGCCTTATATATTTTCTTTCTAAACCATATCCTAAGCCCACCTATTAAGTCCTCCTGAATGCTAATTGACTCGATTAAGGTGCAGGGAACCAAGAAGTTGTCGAGTTGGTTATTCAAGATCATCAAGAAAAAAAGAGAAGCCCGCTAAGTCGAAAACCCGGAAAGGCGACTTAGGCAAAATTTAGGGCATAACCATAAAAAAGAAAGCCTACTAGGTTGAAAACCTGAAAAGGCGACCTAGACAAAAATCAAGGCATCATCAAAAAAAGAAAAACAAAGTCCGCTAGATTGAAAACCTGAATAGGCGATCTAGGCAAAAATTAGGACATCATCAAATGGGAGGAAAGGTCCCATCAAGAAGAAAAATTCAGAAGGAAGCTTGTGCAGAAACTAGAATCATTCAACCCACAATATTCGTTTTTCAATCAAGAGCTCATATCCGACGAAGACAATATTAAAGTCAAAAAAATCAGAAGTCATCTTGAACATTGTAGGATTTTCAAAAGTATATTTACTTGTTCAAGTGTTCGTTAATGGAAGATGTAGAATCATCAACCGCTTTGAAGAGAAAGATCTTCTATTTTAATATTTATCAAGATTTTTTAAGTCCAGCTCAAGCATTTCTCAAAAATAATGATCAATCCCTTATTGCACATATGATAATCTTAAGAGTCTTAAATTGAAGAGAATGTCAGTTCTTCTATCTGTCATACATCAGAGTCCATATTTTTCAAGCGTAATCCATTCCATCAGTCTCGTAGTCAAGTCCCAGTTAAAGCCAACCTTGAAACTAGGGGCATTTTTGATGGTCATTTAATTCCAAAGTTTTTGTTCTTAATCACATGATAAAAAGAAAATCATACAAAAGCTTAAAAGTCCGGCGAAACCTAATGATAATTACGAATCCAGATGCATGATGAGCCAATAAAGGCCTGATCTTTCAAACTTTGAACTCGATTTTGAATCATAGAATGAATAGGCTTTTTGAAGTGCCTACAAACCTAAGTTCGAGTCCAAGAAACGAGACTCCAACTTTTTGAATCATAGAATGAATAGGCTTTTTGAAGTGCCTATAAACCAAAGTTCGAGTCCGAGAAATGAGACTCAAACTTTTTGAATCATAGAACGAGTGGGCTTTTTGAAGTGCCTACAAACCTAAGTTCGAGTCCGAGAAACGAGATTCCAAATTTTTGAATCATAGAATGAGTGGGCTTTTTGAAGTGCCTACAAACCTAAGTTCGAGTCCACGAAACGAGACTCCAACTTTTTGAATCATAGAATGAATAGGCTTTTTGAAGTGCCTATAAACCTAAGTTCAAGTCCGAGAAACGAGACTCCAACTTTTTGAATCATATAATGAATAGGTTTTTTGAAGTGCCCATAAACCTAAGTTCGAGTCTGAGAAACGAGACTCCAACTTCTTGAATCATAGAATCAATAGGCTTTTTGAAGTGCCTACAAACTTAAGTTCGAGTTCGAGAAACGAGACTCCAACTTTTTGAATCATAGAACGAGTAGGTTTTTTGAAGTGCCCTACAAACTTAGGTTCGAGTCCGAGAAGGTAGACTCCAACTTTTTGAATCATAGAATGAATAGGCTTTTTGAAGTGCCTACAAACCTTAGCTCGAGTCCGAGAAACGAGACTCCATGTTTAATAGGATTGTTTAAGTTTCTGTAAACCTTAGCCAGAGTCTGAGAAACGAGACTCCAGCTTTGTTTGAATCATATTGAATTAACAGGGTTATTTAAGTTCCTTAGCCCGAGAAGTATGGCTACAATAGGCTCGAGTCCGATAAACGAGACACAAACTTTTTCGAACTTTAAAAAAGAATTTCAAATAGGATTTAACGAAGTTCCTACAATGTTATGACTCCGATTACCACATTGTTAAATCTTGCCATGATTGTTTTCGTTGCATAAGTGCATTTCAATTTTGAATCATTATTGTCAGTGAGAGAAGATATCTAGGACTTGACACATTTTTACTCAGTAAGCATCACACCATTGCACACACGTGCACTTTTGCATTAGTCAGGGAGAATTTTCTAAAATTCGAGGATCTAACATCGTCAGTGAGAGTTCAAGCTCGAGGACCTGACAACCTTTTAGTTCGGGGAGAGTTTTACGCTCAAGGATCCGAACACCCTGACGAATTGCTAAATCAGGCTGCAAAATGAACTGTCACTAGCTTTGGCATTCGGATATCGCACTATCTACCGAAATAGATTTGCTATCTAGTTTGCTTCAACCCACTGCCAAATAGGGGCATCTGTAGACACCCCATTTTTGCATCCGCCTGATTAATCAACTCGTCAACCCGATCGCAATGATTCCCAATGATGGATGTGTATTCCATTGCTTTATTTTGTTATCCGATATGTTTCAGAAATCCGGATGAGGTATCTCGAATTGACAAAACCTTAGAAACCACACTACGCTAGGAAAATACGACCCCAGAAACATAGAAATCATCATCTTGTAGACCAAAAAGAAGCTTCACGATAAAAATCACTAAAAATTAACCAAATTACCAAAATACCCCTAACCTCAAAACAACCCTAGAGCCTACGTTACGCTTAGGAAAACCCATTCAAACACATAAAATAACAAATCGAAACCAAATAAACCATTTCACCAATTTTAACAGAATTCGACAAAATTACGAAAATGCCCCTCATAAAGTTCCCGACCATTTCACAAAAAAAAATTCATAAATGACACAAACTAATATTTTCATTGAATTCCTTATGAAAAATCGATTCTAAAACATCCTAGAACATTAAAAACTGACTTAAAACGTGAAAAGTCCTCTCCGGGGGCAAAACGGTAATTTCACAATTTTCATAATTAAAAAATTTGAAATTAATAAATAAAACATTAAATAATTAAAGTGAAACATTAATGAAATTAATTTAAAAATTGAAACTAAAAAATCGATCAATCGGACTTTCAAGTAAAATTGTTGAGGGTTCGTGGGATATTTCTTTAAGGACCCCTCCATTTGGGGGTCCAAAGAATTAAAGATATTTTAGAGGGGGGTTCTCCAAAAATTAAAAGTAAATCAAGCAAGACTGAAGTCAAGGTATTAAAGTCAATCAAGTGAGACTGAAGTCAAAATTAAAGTCAATTAAGCAAGACTGAAGTCAAGATATTAAAAGTTAATCAATTAAGACTGAAGTCAAAACATTAAAAGTCAATCAAATAAGACCAAAAGTCATAATAGAACTCTAATTAAATAATAACTCTATCTAATAGAGTTCTAACTTAAAAACAATTCTACCTAAAACAAGTCAAACTAAAACACAACTCTAATTAAAAGATCTCTAATTAAACACTAACTCTATCCAAATCAACCCCTAAAAACATCTATAAATAGAGGTGCTCACACCCTATTTTCATATCAAATCATAAACCCTAAGAGAAGTAGGTCTAAAAGCCCCCTAGCCTCCCATAAACCCTAGTTTTGGAGTCCCAACTCCTTACCTAACATCCCTCCTTCGATTTTAGCATAAGAAACGTCTAAAAGCCTTCCAAAAACATCCCAAAATCCGCAACAAACTTGAAGAGTTCAGATCCAAAAATAAGGAGATACCATGCCTCGGAGATCCAAAATCAAATCCGGAGACAGAACGAAGCAAGGGAGTACAGTACAAGGAGCTATTTTTTGTAAGATCTGAGGGAACAAAATCCTTGCTATCGGAAATGTATGAAATTTTTTTATTTTTATTTTTATCTAGGTTTTTAGCAATGTGATTTATTTGGGAAGTTAGTAGAGACCGGCTTTGACCGGGTGGGGTTGGTACCTAACACCTTCCAATCCCGTAATGTGATCCCCGGACTCTTTTTCTCTTTCGTAGATTAATTTACCTTTTTTAGAGTCAGTTTGGTTCCTAGACCTTAACAACTAGGTGGCGACTCCCAAACCTCAAGGGTCAAAAGTGGATCCGCGCACCCCGCGGATCGAGGGCGGTTTCACAATCATTGCTCTCAAAATGAGATTTCAAGTCCAACGAGACTAAAATCAGTGAAAATAGAGAATGTTACAAAAAATGACAAAAAAACCCTATTAGGCCCCACATCCCAACTATCTTACACCTATAGACCCCACAAATTTAATTTAAAATAATGTCATCTCATGCATTAGTGGGTCCCAACTCTTAAAAAATGCAAAATAATAAATCAAAGTTTATGATCGAATACACGAATAGGCGCCTCCCGCTAAAAAAATATGTTTTTGTGGAGCCCATTAAATTTTAAAAAGCCAAAACACCAAAAGAAAAAAAAAACGATATAAAAGTGTTCTCAATACCATAAGGGGGAGAAAAGAAAAAAGATAAAAAAAAATAGTCGTGATAATGTAACTTACCCATGTGTCATACTTAGACATGACAGGTTCGAGAACCATAGATTTGTTTTCCTTAGGATACAAAACTGGACCTTTTATGGGAAATTGTAGTTTTGTATCCTGAGGAGAACATATCTTTAGTTCCCAAACCTATCATGTTAAGGGTGTCGATTGAGTATGCCATGTGAGTAAGTTAGATTATCATGATTCAAAAAACAATTCTAAAGGGGGGAACCAAAAACATATCACCTCTCACCACTTTTTCTTCTTCTCCCTTCTCTCTTCAGCCGAAAAGAACCCACCACAACAATACCTCCATCAACTATACACAGCCTACCATAATAGCTTCTCTGTTAGCCAAACATCAACCACCTCTCTCACCCTTTACCCTTTCAGCCTCCACCCCACACAAAAGCTCTCTCTAACCAATTGCCAACCACAACCACCCTTATTAACCCCTTTTGACCTCTGTTCCCATTCACAACCACCCCATCCTTTCTTCAGCCACCAATTTTATCACCTCCTTTCTCAATCTCATACCCACAATAACACCTACCTTACCCTCATTTCTCACTCTCTTCCCTTCATCACAACATCTTTTTCATTCTCGGTTTCACCTCCTTATCACCCTTATCTTGATCAATCCAACCCATCTTCCTTACATAGCATCAGCCCCGTCCATCACCACCCCCCTCTTTGTCCAACCTTCTTCTTATTTTTTTGACCATCTTCTTCTTTTCTTTTCTTTTCTCTTCCCCATCCAGTAGTAGCCCTCTCCTCCGCTCACTCCCTCTAGATCTCATTCTTCCATTCTCTTATTTTTTTTGGCTATTCTCTTACTTTTTCTCTCTTTTCCACATGGCAACAGTCTTTCCTCCTTTTTTTAATCTCATGCCGATACTACCAACCTTATTTTCCACCTTCCATCATCACCTCTATCACCACTTCCTCTTGTCTATCACCTCTTCTCTGGCTCCCTATCTTACTCAAGCCAACACAACCATTTTGTTCCCTTTCTTTTTCGGTCCAACTACAGCTAGCTTCCTCCTTGTTCCTTATTTTTCTTGATCAATCCACAACACACCCCCACTTTTTTCTTCTCCTTCAATCTAGCTGTAGATACTCCAATTTGCGTTCACTTGATTCTATAACACGGTACCCGATTATTGTGAATTCCTAATTATGAATATAAAATACATTGAAAGAGTCGAAGGCTTGTGAGAAGTCCTCTTCCATTTCCTTTTCTAGTCCTCAGATTTCCCATCATTTTTTGACCTCACTCTTCTCAGAACACTTAACATAAAAATTACTGAAATTGCCTTAACCCTTTTTCACTAAATAGTTTAAAGGAGTCCTACTCTACCTGCTTGGGGTGAAAGAGTAATGACCTATTTTTTTTGGAAGTCTTACTCTACCTACTCTACATACTCTACGTACTATTTGCTTAAAGAGTTGGATTTTGTGAAGGTTCAAGTCAACATTTTAACTTTCTTTAAACCTCAAGGTTTTTTTAAAAATTACTATCAAGAGAGTAATCTTTAATTCAGGGTTAACCTTATCCTTTGGGTTCAAATTGATCAAGCTTTAGAAAAAAAATGCCCCTAGTTTGACAAGAAACATTGCACTCAGATAATTGAACACAGTTTGAAAAAGCATGCCCCTAGTATAAAGGGGGAAAGAAATACACTTCAGAAAAAGAGAAAAGTGCCCCTCAATATGAAAATTAGAAATGTTTGATTACCATAAGTGCAATAAAGGGTTTAATTTTTAATTTTGGCTTTTTATATTGAAAGTTTTGAATCAGGCCCAAAGAAATTGGAATAAAATATTTCCTTCTAAAATTCATCATAGAATCTGTTCTTTTTCCCCATCAGTTCATTTAGGGAAGTAAAGCTCTTCAAATCAATCATAGAAGAGAGTCTTGTATCCAATGAGTCTATATTTGGTTCAAACTAGGTATTAATTTTACGATGGTTAATTACTTGCCCCAAAGTCGATAAAGTTTGGCTATTCGAACTTTCAATATTTTGACTCGAACCACTTTTTGAATTTTCAAATTGACTGAGACTTCCTTTTGGTTACTCTGACTTTTGCCTAAATCGCTTTTTTAGATTTTCGATCTAGTGAGCATGTTCTAACTTTTGACTAGATCGCCTTTTTAGGTTTTTGATCTAGTTAGCTTACCATTTTTTTTGTTCTAATTGTTGTCAAGGTCGTCATTTCGAATTTTCAACCTTACGAGCTTGCCTTAATTTTTGCCTAAATTGTCCTTTTTGATTTTCGACTTAGCAGGCTTTTCTCTCTTTTATTTTTTATTTATTTTTTCCTTTTAAACTTCTGGACTTACTGCCTAATCATGCTTTGTTACCTTCCTTGACTTTTTTGCACGATACTTATGAGGACTTCCATAGGTAAGCTTAGGACTGGGGATAAAAAGAAAGGTATTTTGAGGCTCAAAACATGAATGCCCCTTGTGTGACATTTCTTTTAAATTTTTTCTTTTTCTTTGAATTTTCTTTCCCATTTTGACAATATCTTTATCTTTTTTTATTTTTTTTGTGTAAGGGAATATTTTTTTCGATATGACATGATTGGGTCTAAAGTAACTTATTAGGTTGCCTACGTACCCCATAATTTTGGGATTAGACCAAAACGTAATTCGAACACATTCCCTCCCCTAGGTTGAGTGGTTGGGTTAAGAAAGAAGAAGGTTTCATTTTATTTTATTATATATATATTGAACTGAGTAGTAGGAAAATTGACTCGGCCAAAGATATTTCCTTAAATGTAGTACTGCTTTATCTAGTCAAGGTTTGTTGGTTCTAGTAATTTGACGCCATCGTGAACTTGGAGTCTGACAACTTTCCCAGACAGTACCTCTTTGATGATGAAGGGATCTCCCCAATTGGACTTGAACTTACCCCAAGGATCGAAAATAGTTGCTTGATTCTCTTTAAGTACTAAATCCTTAACTTGCAAGTTGCGAATGTTAACTCTTTTGTCAAACACCCAAGTGACTCTTCTTTGATAAGTTTGCACGTAGTACAGGGTTCTAAGTCATATTTCATCGATTAAGTTCAACTCTTTATACCGGTGATGAACTCAGTTTGCTGCTGATAGCTGACTTTCCATTAGAATCATAAGAGACGGGATTTTCATTTCTACTGGTAAGACAACTTCCATTCTATACACTAGAGAATAAGGGGTGGCTCTGATGGAATATCGTATCGAGGTGCGGTATGCCCAAAGTGCAAATGGTAACTTTTCAGACCAATTTCTATGCGATTGACACATATTCCTAATGATCGTCTTGAGATTTTTATTGGCTACTTTGACTACTCCGTTAGTTTAGGGATGGTAGGGAGATGATTTGTGATGTCAGATCTTGAATTTTGAACACAAAGTATTAACCTCAACTTTGAAGTACAACCCATTATCAGAGATCAACTTAGAATGTATCTTATATCGGTTGATAATATGTGCTTAGATGAACTTGGCAACCTTGGATGTAGTGAAAACGGCGTACGAAGCGGCTTCCACTCATTTTGTGAAGTAATCAATGGCCACTAGAATATACTCATGTACATTCGATGCTTTAGGTGTGATTTTGCCAATTATATCAATTCACCAAACAGAAAACGACCATGAAAAAGTCAAACCAACTAATTGAGATGAAGGTACATGTATGAGATTATCGTGTATTTGACATTTATGGTAGGTTTTGACTAGATGATGACAATCTATTTCCATGGTTAGCAAGTAATACCCCTGTCTTATGATTGGCTTAGCTAACATCTTTCTATTCATATGAGATCCACAATCCCCGGAATGCAACTTTACATTATCCATTCAACTTGATTTTCGTCAACACATGACAAATAAATTTCGTCATGAGATCTCTTATATAAGTTTCCTACGCATAGGATGAATTGGGATGTGAATCTCTACTTTGTCATTCTTTTCTTGGCATTTCAACTGGGAATTCTTGTTTTTAATACTTTCTTAATGTAAGTATACCATGGCTTTCCGTCAGGGAGTTGTGCAACGATGTCGATCTTATGGCAATATGTAGGTTTATCTTTGATTTTGACGATATTAGGCCTTAGTGTCATGCTTGGGGACAAATGGATCATTGAGGAGATAGTGGCCAAGGCTTCAGTGAATTTGTTATCTTTCCTTGACAGATGTTGGAACAAGATGGTTTTGAACTTTCTCACCAAATTTAGTAAATACTCATGATAGGGTTTCAGTTTCACGTCCTTAATTTTCCATTATTCCAATGATTGATGTATGAACAAGGTAGAATCCTCGAATACTTCAATTTCTATAATACCTAAATTCAAAGTAGCCATGAGCCCGGTGATGCACACTTCATATTCAACTGTATTATTGGTATTGGAGCTAACTTAATAGTGATCGAAATGTGGCATCTTTCAAGAGAGAATAAAACTGCCTTTATTCTATACCCATTTTCATTCACAACTCCATCGAAGTATAACTACCATACTTGGTATTGTGATTCTTCTTCAAGGTTTATGATATTTTTATTTGGGGATTGATCGACAGGTCTTGTTCCTTTTATCACTAGATGATTAGACAAGTATTCTACTACTACTCTTCCCTTAATAGATTTTTATGTAATATGTGTAATATCCAATTCTAATAACAACAACAACCAACATGTAGTCCTTCCTGTCAATGCTGACCTTTTGAAAAGATATTTGAGAGGGTCCATTCAAGATAACAGAATGACTGAATGAAATAACATATAGTGTCGAAGCCTCTGAGTAGCTCACATTAGTGCTAGGTAGGTCTTTTCGAGATTTAAATATTTTCATTCATACTCCAACATCTTTTTGCTAATATAATAGATGGCCCTCTCTTTGTGATTTTCTTCATCGTACTGTGTCAGTATACATCCCATAACTTCTTTTGTAATTGACAAGTAAAGGAGAAGAGATTCACTCGAGGTAGGTGGAACTAAGATAGTCAGGTTTGAGAGATAATTCTTAACTTGATCGAAGGCCTTTTGGCATTGCTCATTCCATATTGTTAGCTCATTTTTCTTGAGAAGCTTAAATATAGGCTCATATACATTGGTAAGCTGAGTGATGAATCTACTGACGTACTGAATTCTGCCTAAAAAATTTTGAATCTATTTTTTCATCTTTGGAGGTTCCATTTCTTGGATGACTTTGATTTTTTCAGAATCCACTTTAGTCCTTTTTTGACAAACGACTAATCTTAACAATTTTTTAGAAGTCATTCCGAATATGTATTTCTGAGGGTTGAGACGTAATTGGTACTTTTGAATCCTTATGAGAAACTTTTCTAGTGCAACAGCATGTCTAGGTCATTCCTTGGATTTTACTATCATGTCATCCACATAAATCTCGACTTCCTTGTGTATCATTTCATGCAATAAAGTCGTAATTACTCTTTGATAGGTGGTTCCTGTGATCTTTAAACCAAAAGGCATGACTTTGTAGCTAAAGATTCCTTATTGCGTGATAAATGATGTCTTTTGCATGTCACGAGGGTCCATTTTTATTTGGTTGTATCTTGAGAACCCATCGATAAATGTAAGCATGGCATTCCTACTGTATTGTCGACCAATACATCTATGTGAGGCAATGGAAAGCTATCTTTTGGACTTGTTTTGTTCAAATCTCTGAAGTCCACGTACATTCTTACCTTCCCATCTTTCTTGGGAACCAAGATTACGTTAACGATCCATTTTGGGTATCTTACTACTTCCAAGAATCTGACATTGATCTACTTTGTGACTTATTCCTTAATTTTCAAGGTCCATGCTAGTTTTATGTGTCGAAGTTTCTACTTAACTGGCTAAGCTTTGGGATGCAATGGAATCTAATGTTGAACAATGCCTGTGCTTACTCCCGGCATATCCTCATAAGATCAGGTGAAAACGACTTTGAACTTTTTGAACAAATCGATTATGCCATTGTTTTCCTCGGGGGGATAATGTGATACCAATTTAAATCTCTTGAGGGTTTTCTTTGGTCTTAAGATTGACTAGTTTTGTTTCTTATGTTACAGGTTAAATCCGATATTCATTTTCTTGTTCAAGTAATTTAATTAATTCGATGTGAGTTTCTTCGCCAGAAGATTCCCCCTTCGAAGCTAGATTATTAGTTAAATTGTTACTGTACTCAAGGTAATCATAAATTTCTTCTATTTTATTAAAAATAAATGAGGTGACAAGATTTACTACAGACTTGACAGACTCAACGGGACTAACATGACTGGACTCGACATAAAGTAAATGATTCATTATATTGGAATTAGAAAGAGACCCGACTATAAGTTTGATTACAAATTGTGGGTTTTGAGCATCACTTTTGACTGATAGGACTAACAAATTGCCTTCTTCACAAAAAATTTGAGCGATGTTGAGTGAATTCACAATTGTCTGTCAATCATTAGCTTCTTCAAGTTCTTCAGATGCCTTGTCTTTTTCCTTGTCAGGCCAACTCATCCCAAAGAAAATCTCAAATCTTAACTAACGGGTACTTGTGAGGTGGTCAATGAAGGGTTATGGAAAACTACAACAAGGGAAATCTTCCCCTACTTCCCGAAGTATCCATTGAGAGTTTTCTGGTATGGCTTCATATTGATTAGGTCTGTAATATGCCCTTGTCTCCTTGCATTTGCCTTATCTCTCATCATCTTCTAATATCGAAACCAATCTTCTTTGGTATGTTCATACCCTAATCTGAATGTTCTGATTGCTTCTTGAATAACCGGTACAACTTTGATCCCTTGTTGTCTATGACCTAAGCCCATGACTGGGAAGAATATCATGCTTTTGAACATATTGGCCACACAACAACTGAATGTATTTTTGATAGGAAATAGCTCTCATGCAGAATTACCCCACTGAACTGCATAAATATTTTTAAATTCGAACTCATTGAGTTGTATTTCTTATTGTTCGGGTTAAATTTCAGGCAGTAGCTTATCCTTGGTTTCTATATTGTTTATAACCCCCATAATTTTGGCATTCTCATGAAACATGATCACTAGACCATCCTTGATGAATTTAATTTTCTGATGCAAAATAAAAGGTACGGCCTTGATCTGATTCAGTCACAGTCTCCTTAATAATAGGTTGAATGATGACTGAATATCTAAGACTTGAAATTCCATGGGTAAATCTATTATACCCATGGATATTTGTAGGTGTAAAGTCCCCAATACATCTTTTTTGGTGTTATCGTAAGCTCTAACACCTTGGCTAATTGGTTTGAAATCTTCTACCTTAAATCCGAGACAAGTTACGATTTTCAGGAGATAGGCATTTAATGCGCTTCGATTGTCTACCAAGACTAAAGAGACTCTTATTCTATTGTAGTCAACTGTAATATGCAATGGCTTTGTATGGCTTGACCCTTTTTTTGGGAGGTTTAAGTTCAAGAAAGACAAATTATTCTCCACATAGGTTGTTCCTATTATACTAGCCAGCTAATCCGAGGAAGTATCGAGAGAGACTTGGGTTGTGTTTAGTGCTTTGAGAACAACTTTCCTGTGAGGCTAAGCGCAAACCCCAAACTGAAATGTTGCCGTCTGCTCTTTTTAACTGCTTAATCTCAGCATCATCCTTTTCAATAGTTTCCTTAATGGGGTCCACTTTCTCTTTTCTTGCTAAGGCTGCGGGATTGTTGAACCTGCTTAAAGACTCTCTTTCCCCATGTTATGTGTCTAACTTCGTCGCAAGAGAGTAAAAATGGTTCGTCCTCTTTTACCAATAAGGGTCTTTATCTATTAAAGAGAATGGATTTTTTGGGATTATTTGTGCCAAGAGGTAGCTGGTGTATGACGGACTATCATATTGGGGTGGGGATAGGTAATATGTCTCATCCACGACTAGATCAAATGGTTCAAGGCTTATGGAGTAGACCTCATTGGTGAAATCTATTCCGTAAAGGGCTAATTATGTGGTTTGACGTAAATTGGATGGATGAGATATGCGAGGTCGAATGGTAGTTGGGTATTGGAAACCATATTCAGAATTGGCAGAAGTTGATATATTAGTAAAAGATTGGTGGTGTTGGAGTAGAGATGGTGAATTTTTTAGCGTCGATGGGGTTTTGAATAACATGACGGATGGTGATACACCGATCAGTATGATGATCAGGGTTTTGATGGAATTCACAAAAGAGGTTAGGGTTATGTGAAGTTGATAGGGGATTTGTTAAAGGTCGAGGTTGGATAGGGGTGAGAAGCCTTTTCTTCAGTAGTTCTAGAGGGCAAGGGTCATCCCTAAGTTTATGAACTGTCAGGGGGATAAGGGCTCAACCCGAATTTGCCTAATTATTGGTTCGAGCTAGAAGTTAAGCTGTGATGGTGGATGTGTTGGCTATATAGGCATGGTTGATGTTGGGTTTGGAGTTAGTAAGAGGTTTTTGGACTTGTTGTCTGAGGGGTTGGAAAGGATCCTAGAGGCAAAAACATCATCAAGTTGGCTTACGACTTGTAACACGAATTTGAATGTGAAGAGGTATTGGGTGACTAAATGCTGAGCATACCCTTACGAGAGATTTTTCAATATGATCGCCACTTATTTTTTTCTGATGGTCTGTCCCACATTTGTGCAGCTTTAGCCCTCCAATGGCCAATGAAGTCAGTAAATATTCCCTATTCTTTTGCTTAGTTGATTCTAAATCTCTTTGAAAAGTCTCGATCTTGTTGCTATACTTGTACTGGTGCTAGAATGACTTTGAAAATTTTTCCCATGTCCCTATCGCAGTTGGATCTAAAGACATTAACTACAGTAGCGCCAATCCTGATAAAATACGTTGGAATAGTAACGTCATCTACTCATCACTGAGGCCCATGGTGTACATGTTGGTGACATGTACCTTTAGGTGTGTTCTTGGGCAACCTGCTCCATTGAATATTTCTATTTTTGGTATTATGAACTTCTCAGGTAGACTAATCTTAGGAATTTGATTTAAAGCCTCGATGCCTGCTGTGATTTCATCAATTCCTTTTATGTTCTTTAAGGTTGTTTCCAACTGAGTCATTCTGTTAGCTAGCATTGAATTTTCATTGAAGTGTTCTTCATTTCCATCAAGTTCATAAACCTCTTCCAGATTCCTGGTCATGCTACCTTCTGGTCTCATGCCCCTTTGATTGCTAGGGGGGTTTCTTGTTGATTCAGATATCTATTCTAATACTTCTACCTTGCTCTTTATGATATTTATATCCATTGCAAACACCACAAAGATTTTACGAATCTTCGTGAGTTAGAATTCGGAGGCCATTTCTGATGGTTCACTTGGTCTTGATGTTCACCCCAAATGACTTGACTCTCGACTCCAACTAGGTGGTAAATGCTTGAGTTTGGGCGCAATAGTATCTTGAAACCCCATCAAAGGTGAATTAAGAATTGGTTGTGGATAAATGATCTCTTTTAATAATATTTTTTTTATTTTTTATTGATGAGATGTGTTGGTCAAGCCTATGTTTGATGAAGTGATTTATTATTAGTTAGGACTTTATTTAGAGAGACTTTGCATTAAAGTTCGTACCAATTTATGAGTACTTTATATAAAAAACTTGGTGTAGAACAAATTGAGCATGCGTAATTAACCTGAACACAAGAAATGAGGAAACTCACCTATTATTACAAAAACAAAAGTGACTTAATCTAGGACCCTACTTTTTCAGACATATTCTACTGCTCCCTTCTTCTATTTCTTGAATGGTTGTTTATCCTCTGATTCAGTAATCATCCGATGATCCCAGGCTGTAGCTATGTGTTCCATCAGGTGCACAGTTAGCTCTTTAATAGGGTGTCAATTCCTTAGGTGTACTAGGATCCATGAAGGGAGTCCTATCTATCTTGATATCATCCTTGGGCAATAAAATTATGTATTCAACTCTCGTAAGTGTTACATAATCATATCCCTTTGAAGCAAGCACGATGTCTTCATATATTCTTGATCCCAATCTGTCCCAACTAATTTCCCGTGTAGTCAAGTTTGAGAGCCAGTCCCTCTAATCTTCCACAGATGCAACCAATGTTTCATTTCCTATGAATTTGTCCCATTTACTTTCCTTGATTTGCGAGAAGTCTGCGATGTGAAGTCGGATACATAACCATACATAAAACAAATGTGGACTTCCTCATAACCTTGTCCTTTCTGGTGCATTCTCATTAGATAGTCCCTCAAAAGTCTCGATGAGTATTGTGGGGATTGGGTTAACCTTATTTTTAAGTTATTTGATAATGTCTGTGTAGAAGCTCGGCAATTGATGACCCCATCTTGAATTAAACCAGGAAATATGTTGACAATACCCCCAAAGATAAAGTAAAATCTCTAGCCTTCCTATGAGGTTCTTAAGTGAAATCTCTAGGATTTTCACGTTTGGGAGCTCAGTGTACTTCTACGAGTCTCCACATGTTTAGTAAATTATAATCTGTGAATATTCTTACTTTTTAAGGCTTAACTTCTAATCCTTTTGCAAGTTCTTTCGTGAATTTGGATTTTAATGGGAGGCAGATCATTGGATCCGATGTGTTTATCCCCATAATGTTGTAAAAATTCTCATGAGTTGGACAAAGCGTGACCGAACCTAAATGGAATATGTGGTAGTTCGGGTCCTAAAAATTGGTCGTGACACATAAGAGATTCCAGTTAACATTCACTAACTTAAGGGAGAATATGCTTTGAAGTCCATCAACAATTGTACATCATCATGAGCCATCTAACCAAAAAACTAATTCTCATTACTGACACATTTTCTTAAAAAAGAAACAAGTCAAGTTTTTATTTATTTATTTGGTATGCTCTTTAATGTAGTTCAATTACAATTTAAAGAAAGGTCTGATCCATTGAATAGAATTGGTTTGAAAAAGAAATTCGATTGCCACATTTGGACCAGTTCTATCCAGTGGGTTCAAAAATAATATATCACCTCATTGACATTTTATTAAACCAATTAACTTAATCGGCCCATGTATTGATCTGAAAGATCTACTTACCAATCGGGCTAATGAGTTTGAAAATGATTGGCCAACACAACTTGTCAATTACATTTATTGAGTTGGACCAATGTTGCAGGTTCAATTTGAATAGTGTGGACCGGTCCACTCACTTATCTTTTGGTTAGATTAAAAAAAAAAATAACCTAGGATTATACATGGTCGATTCGAATCGTGGCTTAATGGTATGCACTTATGTTCAAGTCTCTAAGCTTACTATATGATTGAAGTTAGGTTAAAATAAAGCTTAGGTCTCTTCAGCCCGAAACACCAATATACTATTTCAATTTTACCTTATCAAGTAGTACGTGATGCTCTAGTTTGATATACCCGAAGGTACTGTACTAAAGTTGTAGCGTTCATCGGCATCCCCCATATCCCGAAGGACTAAATTAACTTGGATCTAACTACATGGTTTATAAGGACATGTCATGATGTAAATATGAGTATGTATACTCGTGAGTGTGTGTGAAGGGATAAAGTGCACTCGGGGTGTTTTCTCAAATATTTAACCATACAAACAACATACATTCGTCATAACCAATCACAAGAAATAAACAATCAATCTCATCCAATCTCATACCAATAAAAGAAAGGATAAAATAAATCCTAATCTAAGACTCTATTTGAGTCAACTAGGTTGACTCGAGTGAAAAGTCAACCTAAGGATAGTCTTAAATCGAGTCAAGTTTGACCCTAAAATCCTCAGTGGAGTCACCATTGAAATCGTCTCAACCTTTTTTCACTAAATAGTTTAAAGGAGTTCGATTGGTAAATTGGGAATTTTTTGAGAATTGGGAGTCGCAACCTAGCTTAGGTTTAAGAATAAAAAATAACTCCAAATAGATATGGATCGATCCATTGTAAGAAAAATGGTAATGAGTCTAATTACGGGTTTCAGAAGGTGTTACAAATATTAAAGACAAACTAGGGTCCAATCATCATCAAGCTATATCGAATTTGCTAAACGAATCTTATGGCTAAGATTATCCAATTATTTAGATTATTCCTCGAATTTCGCACACAAAGGAAAAACTTGTGAAAAAGCCTTCTAGGTCTCATGATCTAAAGTCAATTAAAAATCCGCATGCAAATATTTTCCAAATTAATAACAATGGGAGTTTGTGAAAAAAATTTAAATTAAAAAATTTGAAATTTGAAATTTCTAAATTGGCAATTTATAAAGTTTCTAAATTAAAATTTTAAGAATATATGATGAATTCTTAAATTAGAAGTTTATAAAAATGAATTCTCCAAAATAGAAAGTTTCAAAAATATAAAATTTTCGAATTAGAAAATCTTGAATTTCCATGAACATGAAATTTCTAAATAGAAAAATGCAAAAACTTCTAAATTGAGAAATTACTAAATGTGAAGTCACTAAATTAGAAATTTATGACTGTATTTTTCCAAAATAGAAAATTATGAAATTCTCATATTAAAAAGCTCCAAATATAAATTTTCCAAAATAAAAACTTTTGACATGAACTTTTCAAAATAGGTAGTATGAATATTGGATTTCCAAAATAGAAAGTATGAATATGAAATTTTCAAAGTTAGCTATTTGCATATATGAATTTTTCAAAAAAGAAAGTTCCCATGAACATGAAATTTCTATAAAAAAAATGAAAAAAATGCAAAACTTCTAAATTGGAAAATTACAACAAAAAAAAAAAAAACGTGAAATTTCAAAATTAAAAAGTGATGAATTTCTATGAAATTTCCAAATTGGGAAAATCAATGTCTCATAAAAATACCAAATCAGCAAAATTGGCATACACATGAATTTCTAAATTGAAAAAATTAACATTTGTGCTATTACCAAATCAACAATATATGAACACAATGAGTGCATGTAGACTTTTCAAATCAATAAAATATGGGCACACGTGAGATTTTTAAATTCGAAGATTTTGAAAATATGTGAAAATTTTGAAATTATAGAATTATGATCACGTGTGAAAAATTATGAAATTAGTGAACAGAAAAATCATGCATACAAAAATTTTGAATCAAACATTATACCACTCCTAAACGCAAAGATTACTAATGTGGTTCAAACCATTCCAATCATAAAAAGAAATTCAAATGATCTCAATATGCATATAAAAAACCGATTTGAGAGTAAGAATCCTAAAATCGATAATATTAAAATAAAGAAAAAATGGGAAAAAGAAAAAAAGGAAAAAATATAAGAATGCAAAAGAAAACTTTTCTTACTATCCAAGAACAAAAATTTACGAAGGAAGCATGATAGTAAAAAAAATTAAGAAACATCAAAATTGAAAAGCATAGGAGGAAGGAATAAACTACATTAAAGACATGATAAAAAAATAAAAAAATAATGCGATGAAGCTAGACTTACCTCTTAGACAATATGATCGTTATGATGTGAACCCTTCAGACGTAACTCGATAATAACATATCAAGAGAGAGACGGTCGCCGTAATTGAAATGATAAGGACAAAAAATGAATGAGCTACTGTAATATTACCGAGAAGGACGAAGAGAGAGAAGGTTGCTGGGACTTTGAGAAAAGTATGAAGAAAAATATGGCTGCTACACTTTTTTTTCTACTTCTTTTACTCTTTTATTTAGATCTTTCATACTTGTTCATTCTTTACTATTGCTATGTCATCAAAGAAAATGAGAGAGAGAAGCCTGACAAAGAGGGTTGAAGAGGGTGGAGGACGTGAGAGAGAAGATGGCAGAAAGATGGAGGACATGAGAGAGAAAGTAAGGCAGAGAAGGATGGTTATGAGAAAAAGGGAGGACATGAGAAAGAACAGAGATCAGAAAGACCAAGGGGTTATTGTTGAGTCCTGATCGTGAGAGAGAGAGGGGTTGCTACTCTTATAGAAATAAAGTTTTTATTTGTATTCCTTCTTCTTTTAACGTTTTACACGTTTTTTCTTTATTTTTTTTGTTTCCTTCCTTCTTAAAAGAATGAGAGTGGTGATCCCATACTACTTGTACTTTTATGGTCATCGCTTAATTTTCATTTGATTGGTCTATTGAGTATTAATTTTAATTCGATTGATCGATTTTATTTTAATTTGATTCAATTTGATTGGTTGGTTAATTCTTTATTCAAATTTTAATTGGATTTTGATTGTTCACTTGGGATCAAATGACCATTTTGTTCATTGATAAAATGACCAAAATATCCCTAACAGTTGACTCTTATTTAGAAACATCGATTCACTGGAAAAATAGGATTCTGGAATAAAACTAAGTCTTTTACCAACATTCGCGCAAATTGATAAAATTTAGAAATGTAGATCAAAATTTTTTTCAGAAAATTACAAATTTTTTCACGTGGAATAACAATCATTAATCACATAAAATAACAAATTATCATGCAAAATAATGAAATTTAAGTCACAATCTAAGATATCGAAATCTTAAGCCCAAAATTGAATTTTAATCCATTTGATCAACTACGACAAAATCACATAAATTGAACTAATCATGAGTTAACCAATTAATTGTATCAGACAAATTAATCATCAACCATCGATTAAACGTTAAATCACCAATCAAGTGCAATCCTCTAATTTTACCCAATTGATTTCTGATCCAATTAAATAATTCCAAATAACATTAATCAGGCCAAGACAAATAGTTAAAAATTGAAGCTCAATTATAAAAGTATTAAAAATCAACTAATAACCAGATCGAACTAGTCAAAGGATTAAGATTTAAATAAAATATTTATCAGTCAATTAGCAAAAATTTCAAAAGGGAATTCGAAGAGATAATGAGTACACATTTTTTGGACCAATTAAAACCATCACAAATTAAAAAATTGCCAATTAATCTAATTAATTTTAATATTAACCAATGAAATGAAAGAAGAGAATATCATAAAAATTATGAAATGTATTAGATTATTAAGTATATGTTTCTATTGAGTGGAATTCACAGCATGTTGGGTAGTTCGGCTAAGCAAGGTTCTAACAAATTGTACGTGATCAACAAATGAAAAAAGAATTTCCTCTGTATACGTTGGATAATAAAAAGATTTTTACGTGGTTCAACAAGATTACTACATCCAAAAGTGATGATGAGATCCTTTCACTATTTCCATAAAAACAAAGTTACAATCTTTCAAACTCACCTCTTCTAAAAAAATTGAAAATCACCCTCATAAAAACCTTAAAACGAGTTGGCTATAAATTGCCAACTCATTTTAAGGTTTTTATCTCCTTACGGAATAATCCTCTTTAATACTTAAAATTGGTTTATCTCCTTCAAGACTATGCTCATTTTGATTTAAAAATATGTGGTTGCTTCATGACAATTTTTATTAGAAGGTTGATGATTGGTGGAATGAATTCCAATTTAGCAGGAGTCCAAGGTTCATTTTCAAATGCAACCTCAAAGCATTGAAAGAAAAAAAAAAAAAAATCAAAGTTCCGAATGCGGAAGTTTTTGGGAAAGTAGAGGGTTTGTTGAAATTCATTCTAGAGGAGATAAGGCTTTTAGACAAAATATAAGTTCAAAGACTCATGAGAGATAAAATTTTGACAAGGAATAATCTCAAGGTAAAAATTTAAAAGGTGGCTAAGTGTGCATAATTTCTATGTCGAATGTGACAATGAGGAGATATGAAATTATGAGAAAAAAAAATTAGAAGAAATTTGTAGAGGGCCTCTCATAAATTTTTGACTTTTCTGCATATTCTATGCTTATCATTAGAAATTCATAAAAATCGGGTGACGAATTAAATCGGACAAATGCAAAAATGTGGTGTCTACAATGAAAGAGGTTATTAGTATGGGATCTATCGATATAAATTGAAGGAAAATAAGAGGAACAATGGAGGGCATTGGGGTGAGAATAAGCAGAAGGTTGTTGGTATAAAGAAGACAATAATAGAGACGTTAGGGTGAGAATAAGAAATAGGAAAAGACAAGGGCAAGTAGTGAAAATGAAGGTGATGGTATTGAAGACGTGAGAGAGACGTTTTATTTCTTTTTCTTTTTTTTTTTTACTGAATTTTCTCTCTGTTCATTTTGTTGTTGTTGTTGTACTGTCCAAGAGAATGGTCAAGAAGGATTTGAGAGAGAGTTGTATGAGATAAGGAAAGATGATCTCAGCAACCTCTAAACGTGGAAGAACATCCATCTTTTAGAGTTTTCTTTTAATTTCTATTACCAAAATGTCCAATGCATGGAATGTTTTCAAATTTTTTTCTTTATTTTGTTCGTTCCCTTTTTCGACTAAACTCCACCCTTATACATTTTTGCTGGATTCTTGTTTTAGCAAATCTTCCAACGTATCCACCTTCAAGTTCTTTTTCTTTTTGCTTATTTTTTGATTAATTTTGTTCCTACTTGTAAGCAGGGAATGAATCCTCCACCTTGCATTGATTTTCTTCCCCTCTTTTATCTACTTTCTTTTTCAATCCTTTTTTTTTAAACTTTTTATTTGTTGCTTAAATTTATGAGGAAGGTCCATCACATTTTAGGACGTGAAAGTGTAGGAAATGATCCCATGCTTCTCATGTTATTGAACATATTTTTCTCTTTAATTTTAATGGGTGATGAGTTTATGGTTTAAGAAAAAATTTATTGTTTAGTTTATGATTAACTTGATCGGTTGATTTCTTAAATTTTTAACTCATTTGATCGGTTAAGATTTATGGTTGATTAAAGGGTATTGGCTAATAATTAAAATTTTGTGTTGATTGGTCATTTTGTGTAATTGTCTTAATTGGTTGATTGGTGATGGGTTAAATTGATTAGTTAAAACTTATGATTGGTAAGTGAATTAAAGGGTCATCTTCATTTTTAGGATTGATTAGGTGATTTTAGATTTTAATTAGTAGATTTCAAATTTTAATGGGTTGATCATTTTTAAGATTGATTGATTTCAATAGGTTTGAACAGTTTGATTAGCAATTTTACATATATTAAGACTTGATTATTTTGAGGGTTAAAATTTTTGGATTCAGCTGTTCAAGTATTTGTATTTTTTGAAATTTTAAGTTCTGATCAAGTTTAATTTTAATTTTGTTTCTGAATTAAAATTTAAAATTTTTTATCGTGACTTAAATTTCGTCATTTCATGTAGCGAAAATTATCATTTTACGTACAAAATCTTGTCCTTTTATGTGAAAATTTTCAGTTTTCCTAAGTGTGGGATTTATAGATTTTCTTAGTGTGTGTAAATGTTGTCGACAGTTTATTTTTTATCACGTTTTTTGAGAATTGAGATTTCTAAGTAAAATTTGAATACCAAGCGGTGTTTTGGTCATTTATGCAATTATTCATAAAATTCTCAATCTTCATCAATTTTAATCTCGTTAGATTTGAAATCACATTCTGAGAGTAATAAAAGTATTTTCGAGTCATTTAAGAGATGTGAGATCCATAAGGGGTATTTTCATAATTTTTTCAATTTTTTTGAATTTTGACAAGTAATTTCGTTTGATTCCAATGTGATTGTTTCTAAGTCTCAATATCATATTCTCTTATTGTTGCGAGTTCTCTAAGTTATCAAAATGTGTGGTGAACCTAAACGTGCGTACTTGCTAAATCGAGTGTAGAATTTAACGATCCTAAGTATGAGTAATTTCTATGTCGAGAGTGTTAAGTAAGAGAGAATAAATCACGAGAAAAGAAGTAGAAGGAATTGGAAAAAATTGAGAGAGGGCATTTTGTAAGCTTTCTATTTTTTCGCATATTTTGTTTTTATTATTATGAATCAATAGCAACTGGGTGACAAATTGTTGAATCAGACAGATGCAAAAATAAGGTGTCTACAGATGCACATCTCTAGCAGAGGGTGTAAGCAAACTAGACGGAAAATCTACTTTGGTAGATAGTACGACATCTGAGCGGGAAAGTCAATGACATTTCATTTTGTAATCTAATTCGACAATTTGTCAAAGTGTTCAGATCTCCTCAGACTAAAAAGTGTGAGATCCTTCAACTCGAGCTCTCATTGATGATGTCAAATCCTTGAATTTTGGAAAATTATCCCCGACTAATGCAAATGTAATGAAAGTGCACGTGTGTGCAATAGGGTAATGATGAAACCATGATTTTAAAAAGGTGTACTTCTGTTCTAGGCATTCATGATAGAAAAACTTAAACCAAATGAAAATTTGAGTGAAATAGTTAGGTAACTAGTCTAAGTAAAATCTAGGAAAATATGAATAAAACTGAGTAAAATCTAAGAAAAATCTAAGTAAAAGTGAGCAAAATTTGATTAAGGTCTCAACATAAACTGAGTAGGGTCTAAGCATAATCTAAGTAAGGGTCTGAGCATAATATGAGTAAGAGTCTGAGTAAGGGTCTGAGCATAATTTGAGTAGGGTCTGAGCATAATTTGAGTAAGGTCTAGACATAATCTAACTAAAAATCTGAGAAATAATATGATAAAAAAAATCTGAGAACAAATAAAGAAAAAAATCTAAAAAAGAATTTGAGAAAAAAATGAGAAGAAGAATCTGATAAAGAAAAGAATAAAGGGAAAAATAATCTGAAAAAGAATTTGGGAAAAAGTGAGAGGATGAATCTAAGAATGAATTTGAGAAAAATAAGAGAATAAAATCTGAGAAAGAAAAAATAAATTGAGAAAAATCTTAGTAAAATAATAGATAAAAATATGAGAAAATTAAGAAAAAACCTGTGAGAAAAAAAAATACATATCTTAAGATAAAACAAAAATCTGAGAAAGAATCCAGGTAAAAATGTAAAAAAGCAATTTTATAAATGAAAAGAAAAAGAAAATAAAATATAAAAAAATACAAAATTGAGAAAATATTTGGAAAGAATCTGGGAAAATTTTGAGTTAAATAATAGAAAAAAATTGGAAGACAGAGAAAACATTTTCTGCAAGACTGGGAATCCTGTTCTATATGTTCTGGGCAAAAGTTTGAGTTACTGACAAGTTTGAAAATATTTTTATCCCGAACGTAAAATCGAGTAAATATTAGTTGAGATTCTAGTTAAAAGCAAGTTCGAAAATACTAGAAACTTCCTGTGCAAAACAGATTGGGTATTTCATCCAATTTTGGCATCCTATTCCTAATTGACTTCGAATCATTATCTTTCTTCTTTGATTTAAAGAAGATCAGGGTTTTTCTTCTTTTGATTAACCTGGTTTAAAAATATCTGGATTTATTGAGATGGTCAATTTTTATTAGGTCAAGATTTCTCGTCAGACAACTTGAACACCTGGAACATTAGTGACATAACAAGGACTTCTGCGATTGAGATGAAAAATAAAATTCTTAAAAATACCCCTATAATAAAGTAAACTTTGATTGACGGTAGAGATAAACAAACACACTTGACTCTAGTAATAACATCCTCGAAATTCTGATACTCTGAAGAGTATCATATGCACAATGTTGAATAGATGAACATTTTTTGAAAAATTAAAATGTTGACAAACATTGAAAATTTAAATTTTTTTCGAGGTTTGAAATTAATCTATTTTTTTTTTTCGGGTCATTTAGTGGGTTACTCCTTGCCTTTGTATATTATTTTTCCAATTTGCACACACTTGGAATAGTTAATTAAGTAGTAAAGAGCACTCCTCTCCTAGGGATGGCATAATAAGATAAGGATTGGAAGTCATTACCAATTCTTTGCTCTAATTAGGATAATCAACTCACTAGTCATCCAATCAAATTAATTAAAATCAATTAGACTTGACTATAAGGCCCACGAGCTCAATAAGAGAAATTCCGTTTCAAGTTGTGCCAATTGAGCTTCTTGGTCATCTTTTGTATCTAGAAAGATCTTGTCTTTTGAGGGGATAGATCCAGTCTATTCAAGAAAGGAAGGTGACTTAAGAGTGCCCTTGCTTATGTATTGTGTGCCACCTCCGATCTGGAGATCCGAATGATTCAAACTTGACTTCACAGAATCGAGTTGGAAGGCTAGTTATGCTATTTCTATCCAGTTAGGAGTTGTCTAGCTTTAGGCAACCTATCTAGGTCCAGTCTTTTCTTTTCGTGATTGTTTGATTGACTGTGTGATTTGCATGCTTGGTAGACGTTCACAAAACATCGTGTTAGAACCATTTAATCCTGAGATCGAACGTACCATTAGTAGGATACGCAAGACACCATCAGTAGTTATGATGGATGATCGAGAGCGAACTCTCAATGAGCTCTTCGCTCCAACTTCCGCATCTCCTCCTATATGCATTGTGTTACCATTAAACAATGCACCTTAGTTTGAAATTAGGGCTGTCACCATCAATATTCTCCCTAAGTTCCACGGTTTAGAGCGTGAACAACCTTACACCCACTTTAATCGATTCTTAACTATATGTCAAACTTTTAGAAATCAGAATCTAGATGAGGTGAGTATCAAGCTTATTCTGTTCCCGTTATCCTTGGAAGACCACGCAGCTGTGTGGTTGAACTCCCTAACACCCAATTCTATATCTACTTGGGATGTTCTATCCAAGAAATTTATGGTCAAATTCTATCCCGTGGTCAAAACTGAGAAAATGAAGGACTCCATTAGAAATTTTAGAGCCCGTCCTAATGATGAATTTTCTCAAACTTGGGAAAGATTCAATGATTTATTGGTCAAATGCCCACACCATGGCATTGACAAAACATAGTTGGTGCAAAATTTTTATAGAGGATTAACAATGAATCAACGTACCTTAGTCAAGTCAATGCATAAAGGTCAGTTCATGAACCAGACTCGCAACCAAGTGTACGATTTCCTCGTAGAGTTAGTCGAGAGTACTCAAAATTGGAGCACTAACCAAGAAGAGTTTGATAGAGATGATCCGGTTAAAGACAAGCATGTATGAGATGAAGGCAGACCCTGATCTAAAAAATATTATGTCTAGTCTAGTGAGTAGGATGATAATCTCACGAAGAAGTTAGATGTCTTTACCATCTCAGCATCCAAACCTCACCTAGACCCTCGTACAATTTCGCAAGTGACTGTTGAACCGAGTTCTTTGTGCGTCATATGCGACGGCAACGACCATTTGGTCGAGTGTTGTCCCACCTTGCCTCAAATCAAAGCTGAACAAGCAAATGCGATTAATGGCTATAGTACTTTTAGGAAGCCAATTTCGAACTCTTTTAGCCAAACGTATCATCCAGATAATAGGTTCCATCCTAATTTCTCGTACAGACAGAACGAACCTATTCAATCTAGTGGTCCGTCAGGTTACAATAGGAGTTTTCCTAGGCAATTTGGTTCTTCCACAAACCAAGCCATTGTTCCTCAAGTCCCTTATCAGTCCCAACAATCTATAGATTGCAGAGCCATCATACCAGATCCCATAACCAATTACCAACAGCCTGCCCAACAACAGTCGTCCTTAGAATCTATGATTGTCGAGTTGATGAGCAGCAACAACAGTTCATTCAAACTAAACAGCAAACCCATCAAAATCAAACTTAGATCAACCAGGTCACTATGCAATCCATAGCTAAGATGGAAGTTCTGTTGGGGCAGTTAGCTTTCTCCTTGAGTGGGAGAGAGAAATGTCAATTTCCTAGTCAGACTATCCCTAACCTTAGAGGTCAACCTTTGATTCCAAATGGATTAAAAGGTCAATACGAAGTAGGAAGCCATTCTGGAGCTCCACAACACTCAATCCAGGCTATCCACACCTTGCGTTCGAGAAAGAAGGTGGACAACAAGGTCCAACCTATTGACAAGGGAGAAAAAGTCTTAGAGAAGAACAAAGTTCAAAAAGAAGTCATAGAGTTTCCAAAAGAGAAAGAGAAAGATTTGGAGAATCCTCCCATCATTTTACCAATTCCAAAAGCTCTATTTTCCCATCACCTTAAAGATTCTAAAAAAGGTAAGCAATTTGAAGGTGTCTTAGAAGTCTTCCAAAATGTGCATATCAATATCCCATTCCTAGATGTCATTAAGCAGATACCTTCTTATGCGAAATTCCTAAAGGATTTGACTACAACTAAAAGGAAAACACCATTTCCTCTGGAAGCCATCATGGCAGTCCAAGCTTCGTCGCTCATCCAACAAACGATTGTACCAAAATTTAAGGATCCTGGATGTTCGACAATTTTCATTCATATTAGAAATCAAGTGGTTGAAAAATGTCTCTTAGACTTAGGGGCCAGTGTGAACCTTTTACCATATTCGATTTATAAACAATTAGGTTTGGGGGTTTTGAAACCCACCGATATCACGTTGAGTCTAGCCGATAGGTTCATAAAAATTTCAAAGGGTATAGTTGATGACGTGATAGTTAAAGTCAAAGATTTATATTTCCCTATTGACCTTATTGTCTTAGACACAGAGCCAGTCATCAATTTGAACAGTCATATTCCTATCATCTTAGGACGTCCATTCTTAGCCACGTCTGACGCAGTCATTCATTGTATAAATGGGATTATGACTTTAGCATTTGGGGATATGAAAGTGAAACTGAACGTCTTCCACAATTTCCAAGGAATTGATGTAGATGATGGTATAGAGGAAGTGAACATGATAGATACGCTAGTCAATCAAACGAATCAAGAGTTAGGGTACTCTGATCCCCTAACGAAATGTTTGGCTCACTTTGACCTTGACTTGAACGTAGAAGAGTCTATAAGCGAAGTCAATGCTTTGCTTGAATCCATTCCACTCTTAGATTCTGTGAGGTGGCACGCAAAAGCTAAAAGTCTTCTTCTGCGCACATCTAATCTTGTTCCTTCTCATGTTGAGCCTCCTAAATTAGAACTCAAGTCGCTTCTAGAGACCTTGAGATATTCATTTCATGACAAGAATCAAACCTTGCCCGTGATCATTTCCTCTTACCTCAATGAAGTTCAAGAGGGATAGTTGTTAGGAGTATTCAGAGAACATCAAGAAGCTATTGGTTGGAGTATAGCTGACATCAAGGGAATTAGTCGATCTGTGGTAATGCACCATATTCGTTTAGAGGATTTCGCTAAGCCTTCCTTAGAACCTTAGAGACGACTAAATCTTGTCATGAAATAAGTGGTTCGGATGGAAGTGATGAAATTGCTAGATGCGAGTATTATCTATCCTATATCTGACAGTCGTTGGGTGAGTCCTATACAAGTAATTCCTAAGAAATCTGGTATCACTGTGGTAGTGAACCAAGACAACGAATTAATCCCTAATCGAGTCCAAAATGGATAGAGAGTGTGTATTGATTATAAGAAACTCAACTCGATGACTCCTAAGGATCATTTCCCCTTACCCTTCATTAATCAAATGTTAAAACGTCTAGCAGAACATTCTTACTATTACTTCTTAGATGGTTATTCCGGGTATAACCAGATACCTGTTGCTCCAATCGATCAAGAGAAAATAACTTTCACCTGTCCCTTTGGAACTTTTGTTATTGTCGTATGCCTTTTGGATTGTGCAATGCACCCGCTACTTTTCAACGATGTATGATGAGTATATTCTCCGACATGTTAGAAAGATATCTCGAAGTGTTCATAGAAGATTTTTCAGTTTTCGGACCAAGTTTTGAGGAATGTCTCCATCACTTGACTTTGGTCATTGTACGTTGCAAATAGGTCAATCTAGTCATCAATTAGGAAAAATGCCATTTCATGGTAACATCGGGGATTGTGCTAGGGCACATTATTTCTGCTAAGGGGATTGAGGTAGATAAGGAGAAGGTAGGTCTAATCGAAAAATTACCACCTCCTAAAACGGTTAAAGAAATTAGGTTATTCCTAGGCCATGCGGGTTTCTATCGTAGATTCATTAAAGATTTCGGGAAAATCTCGAAGTCTTTATGTGAGCTATTGGGAAATGATGTTCCTTTCGACTTTTCAGAGTCATGTCTCTCTACGTTCAACAAGTTCAAATCTGAGTTAACCTCGACACCTATTATTCAACCTCTAAATTGGAGTATTCCATTCGAAGTTATGTGCGACGCTTCAGATTATGCAATAGGCACTGTTTTGGGTCAGCGAATCGAAAAACAACCTTATGTTATTCAATATGCTAGTAAAACCCTTAACGATGCTCAGCTTAACTACTCTACAATAGAGAAGGAAATGCTAACAGTGGTCTATGCCATTGAAAAATTCCGTCCCTACCTCATAGGATCTAAAGTTGTGATCTACACAGACCACGCAGCATTGAAGTACCTTCTATCAAAGAAAGAGGCTAAAGCAAGGTTAATCCGTTGGATTCTACTGCTACAAGAGTTTGATCTCGAGATTCGAGACAAAAAGGGGACAGAAAATGTCGTAGCTGATCACTTGTCTAGGATAGTTAACAAGTCATCCGAGGAGTCCTTACCCATCTCTGAATCCTTTCCCGATGAGCAACTTATGAAAATCTCTCAAGCCAATGCTTCATGGTATGCGGACATTGTCAACTACCTAGTTACAGGTCAATTTCCAGTCAAAATGACTAGTCAAGAGAAACTCTGTTTTCTATCAAAAATAAAATGGTATTTCTAGGATGAGCCATACTTATTTAAGTATTATCCCGATCAAATCATTAGACGTTGTATTCCAACCTGTGAGCAAGTCAATATCTTAGAATTTTTCCATAATCATGCCTACGGAGGGCACTTCAGTGGTAAGAAGACCGCTATGAAAATCTTACAATGCGATTTTTTCTGGTCTAATATTTTTTGTAATGCCCACGAATTTAGCAAATCTTGTGATAGATGTCAGAGATTAGAAAAAATCTCGAAGAGAAATGAAATGCCTCAAAATCCTATCCAGATCATCGAAATTTTTGACGTGTGGGATATAGACTTCATGGGACCATTTCCTATCTCTCAGGGTTACCAATATATCGTAGTTGCCGTTGATTATGTGTCAAAATGGGTCAAAGTTGTGGCATGTAGAACTAACGATCACAAGGTTGTGATAAAATTCATTAAGGAGACGATTTTTTCAAGATTCGATACTCCGCGAGTTATCATAAATAATGGTGGCTCGTATTTTTGCAGCAAGATCTTTTCTGCGTTGATGAAGAAATACCTCATAACGCATAAGGTTGCCACACCTTACCACCCACAAACAAGTGGGCAAGTGGAGATTTCTAACAGGGAAATAAAGACTATCTTAGAAAAAATAGTTAATCCTTCAAGGAAAGATTGGTCTTTGAGATTGAGTGATTCACTCTGGGCCTATAGGACTGCATTCAAGACACCCATAGGGATGTCTCCCTGTAGAACTCGAGGATCGTGCATATTGGGTGATCAAGCGCCTCAACTTTGATTTTGATAAAGCCGGTGAGAAGCGAAAGTTACAACTAAACGAGTTAGAAGAGATTAGAAATGACTCGTATGATTGTGCTAAAAGGTACAAAAATCGTACCAAATTCTTTTACGATAGGCACATTCTTAGGAGGAATTTCAATCCTAATCAAAGAGTTTTGTTGTATGATAACAGACTCCACCTTTTTCCAGGAAAACTTAAGTCTTGATGGACTGGCCCATATATTATCTAAACAGTCTACTCCCATGGTGCTGTTGAAGTCCTTAATCCTAAGGATGGATCCATTTTCAAAGTGAATGGGCAACGTTTCAAACATTTTCTTGAGTATGTTCCGCATGAGGAAGTTCTTCTCCTCGATGATTCCGTCTATCAAAATTAACTTTGTTTTCGTCTTGCTAAAGACGTTAAACTTAGCGCTTCTGGGAGGCAATCCACACGTTTCAGGGGACATTGTGTTAAATATAAACAGGACTGTAAGGTCTTTCTCAGGTGCTATCTAACCCACTTCATTTCATTTTGTCAATTTCAATTTTACCTTTGCATGTATATGTTGAAATATTGAGGACAATATAATGTTTAAGTTTGGGGGTGTATGGGTCGGATTTCCACTAATTATTTTCTTCTTTCATTTAAAAAAAAAATAGTTGGTGTCTTTGTTGTATTTTGCTCAAAATCGTAGCTTGTATCTTTAAGCACCTGGTCAAAAATATTTAATCAGTTTTTCATTAGAAGCTATGATCTAGAGTCCCCATTTGTGTTTCTTTTAGGCAAAAGTTAGAGCAAAGTTATCTTTTGGTTTATAGTCACTTCTAATAAGGTTACCAAGAGTCTAGATTGTATTAAGAGAGCTTGTTACCTTCTTTCTACCTAGAGTTTAAGGAAAAACTAGGTTTGATGAACTTTGACTTCCTTGTTCAATTGGTTGGCTGATTAGAAGAAAAACATAATTGGATTGTATACACCTTATACAGCAACCATTGAATTAGACTGGGTACCTTGAAAAGGGCTGCCTACTTTTCTTAGAAAAAGAGTGAAGAAGTAATAGAAACAAAAAATTCAAAGATCCAAAAATTTATGTAAAGTTTTAGTAGGGTGAAAGCCATCAAGTGTAAAAATGTGAGTATATTGGAATATCACAGATAAAGCCCCTTAGAGGTATTAAAGTGAATATCCACACTTCTCACTACCCCAGACAGGATGCTAAGTTTAGAATTAAACCCTAAGTTACTCCAGCTATTCTTGAGTAGTTAGAAGGTTGAAACTCATTCTAGGAAATCGAATCTCTTAAATTTCTGAGTTAGAACCACTATCGCTCAAAGGTCAATTTAAGTCTAAGTTTTGTCGTAGAGAAATAAGGGTTGGAACTCTATACCAAGCAATACTTCCAATTGATTGAAAAAAAAAAAAAAAATTCTGATGAAACTATCGTTGTTTTTCTCACCAGAGTTAATAATAATCTTACTTTTATCTTACTTGTGGGGCAAGTAGGGGATCGAACCCAAGAGAAATGAGGAATATAATTAAGCTAAGAAGATAAAATTCAAATTAATTAAAAGGAATTAAAACTATTTTTCTTTGTATTTTTGAACTTATAAGAAGATGTAAAATTACTAGAAAATAAACTTAAGTAAATGAAATTAAAAGCAAGTAAACTTATGAAATTAAAATACCATTGGAAGTGGATCTACCTAGAACATGTTGATGAGCAATTCCTAGTTTCTAGCCTTTTTATAACTCAATCGTAAGGACTTGTTGTTAGCTCCTTAGATCGGAAAGTTTTGCAAATGAAATGAAATAAGGGAATATAAACAAAGTAGAATTCTTTGAAAACTTCCTACTACCAATTATCTAGTTTAAGCATACTTTATATTGATGTAATCTAAGCATAAAGTATCTATATTAAGAATAAAAGGTGCAAGAAACTTAAAGAGAACTCATAAGCATTTTAAATAAAAGAAAGGCATGAAATTAGAAATAACACAAAAACTTGCTCTAGGCTTTTTCACTCTACAATGGAGGGAAACTTAGCCTAATGTCATTTTAAGAGAGGGAAGATAAGAGATGAAATAATTTTTCTTCATTTCATGGAGAAATTTACAACTTCTTCTTCTTCTACTTCTTACAAGACTATTTAGTCAAAAGAAAATAACTAGAAAATGAAAATACAAAAAATAAGAGAATAGGCTAAGAGCCTTAGATTAAAGGATTCTTAGATAAGAGAACCAAGATGTGACCCTTTCTCTAGAGTTTGGGGCTCTATTTATAGAGAAAAATGTGTGTAGAAGAGTCCAAAAGTAGCTTCCGCTTTTCTTTGCTCAAAAAGACAAAAGAGGAGAATATGAGTTAAAGATTAGGGCTTTCCAAAGTAGGTCCAAATACTTTTGCCTTGAGATTTTGATTCCAAATTATTGATTTTCTATACAAGAAACACACGTAATTAGATTTATCTAGTAAATAAATTTATTTATATATATTTTAGCCTAATTAACATGCAACATGGTGTTTTGAGGCTTATCATGATTATTACCTTAATATGGAAAAATAGGTACAAAAATCAAGATAAATATCCGAAAAATGTGTGTATAATTGAGTGTTTGGAGACACTCATCATTTAGTCAAGTAAACTTTCTTTTGAAAGTAAGAGATGATTCTGATGTCTTTTGAGTTCTTGCTAGGTTGGACTCCGATATTGTCCTTCCTCTGATCTTTCTATCTTGATGTGAACATTGAAGGAAGTTTCTTAGATTGCCTTTTTAGATTCTTCTTTGATAGTGTCTTGAGTTTTGCCTAGATCGCCCTTTCAGATTTTCAATCTAGCAGACTACTATTCCTTTTACTCAGACCGTCCTTTCAGGTTTTTAGCCTAATGAGCTTTGCATTATTTTGTACTTGCCTTGACTTTTGTCTTGGTTATCCTTCAGAATTTTCAACCTAGCACGCTTTTACTTCTCTTTTCTAAGAGATTCTTCTTGGTGATAGCTCTAACTTTCCTTGATCATTTTTCACAATACCTAAGAGGACTTTTTAGGTGGGTTTCAGACGGGATTTATAAAAAAAAGATATAAGGTTCAAGATCCCAAAAAATGCTGCATGGTCTGACATTGTTTATTTGCCATCAATTTTTTTGATTTTCCTATTTTTTTTTCAAAATGTCCTTAGTTTAGCATTCTTGTTTTTCTCTCTTTTACACTTTGGATGAAATATTTTTCTTTAAAAAATACTTCTTTTTATTCATTTTCTTTGTGTTCTTTTTGGCAAGTATAGTGATCTATTTTTTTTAGAATAATTTTTTGTTCTATTTTTTAGATCAATCTTGAAGTAACTTCTCAAGTTGCCGGTACACCCCAATTTGGTTTGGGATTATATCTAAACGTAGTTGAGCTACCCACCCCTAAGTTGGTTGGTAAGGTTTAGATAAAATAATGGCTATCTTTCCATGTTGGACAATGAAAGTACTCTCGATCCGCGAGGTGTGTAGATCCGCTTTTGATATTTGAGATTTGGGAGTCGCCACCTAGTTATTACGGTCTAGGAACCGAGCATTGACTCTAAATACATAAAAACAACTAATCTAAGAATAAAAAGAAACTATGGTCCGGGGATCAAGTTACGGGGTTTGAAGGTGTTAGGCACCAATCCCGTCCGGCAAACGCCGGTCTCTATTATTTTTCAAAAAAGATTACATTGCTAAAAGACCTAAAAAAAAAGTATACCTAAATAATCGCAACGATTTGTTCCCTCAGAGTTGGCGGAGAGACTCCTCGTATAAGATTCCTTGCTTTGTTTCCATCACTAGATCTGCTTTTGCTCTCCAAGTTGAGATATCTAGATTTGAGTGTTTTCTATATTTTTTTGAAGGGTTTTTGAAAGGTTCCTGGATGTTTTTGAAAGGTTTCTGAGTGTTTTTTGAGTAAAAACTGGGATTTGGATGATAAGTAGGAAGTTAAGACATTAAAATTAGGGTTTGGAGAAGGCTATGAAAACTTTTTGACCTACTTTTTCTAGGGTTTATTTTGACTTGCGAGATTAGGTTGTGGAGACTCCTGTTTATAAATTTTTTTTGGAAGAACTAGGGTTTGAATAGGTCTCCTTCAGATAAGGTGAATTGGGTATTGATTTAAGTCTTATTTGATTGACTATGTTTCTTTATATTAGGGTTTTGACTTAAGTCTTATTTGATTGATTAGGTTTCTTTAGATTAGGGTTTTAATTCTTACGTACAATGAAAGAATATATATTTTATTTTTGGAAAATCCCCCTTAATTATATTTTAATTCTTTAGGCCCTAGATGGAGGGATCTTTTAATAAATATCAAGGGGCTCCACTTAAATAAGTCAGCAACTTTCAACAATTTTGCCTGAGGGCTTGATTGATTAATTTTCTTGGTTCAGATTTTTAAATTAATTTTATTAAAGTTTTACTTTGCGTCAATTAATGTTTTATTTAGTAATTTCAAAATTTAAATCTTTTAAAATTGAAAATTTATCGTTTTACCCCTAAAGAAAATTTTTGCGTTTCAAGTCATTTTTTGATGTTTCGGGATATTTTGGAATCGGTTTTTGTAAGGTAATGGGATTATGGGTTTGTGTCCTTTATGAATTTTTTGCATTAAACGATTGTGAATCTTATGAGGGGCATTTTCATAATTTTGCCAAATTTGATGAAAATTGGCAAAATGATTTATTTGGTTTCACTTTGTTATTTTATGTGTTCAAAAGGATTTTCCTAAGCATAAAGGGGGCTCTAAGAATGTTATGATGTTAGGAGTATTTAGGTAATTTGATCATTTTTAGTGATTTTTATTGTGAAACTTCTTTTTGTCTACAAAATGATGATTTCTATATTTTTGGGATTATATTTTCCTAGCGTAACGTGATTTCTACAGTTTTGTTAGTTTGAGATACCTCATCTGAATTTCTGAAACATATCTAATACAAATAAAGCATTGTAATAATCATCCATCATTGGGAATAGTCACGATCGGGTTGACGAGTTGATTAATCAAGTAAATGTAAAAATGGGGGTGTCTATAGATGCCTCTCTTTGACAGAGGGTTGAAGCAAACTAGATAACAAATCTATTTTGGTAGATAGTGCGATATCCGAATGCCAATGCTAGTGACAATTCATTTTGTAGTCTGATTTAGTAATTTGTCAGGGCGTTCGGATCCTTGAGGGTAAAACTCTCCCCGAACTAAAAAAAATTGTCAGGTCCTTGAGCGTGAGCTCTCATTGACGGCGTCAAATCCTTGAATTTTAGAAAATTCTCCTGACTGAAAATGTGCAAGTGTGTGTACTTGAAATTTGAGATAAGTCTCAGAGGGTTTGAGCAAAACCTAAGTAAAATCTGAGCATAAATTGAGCATAACTGAGTAAAATCTAAGCAAAATCCGAGATAACCCTCGGCGACATCTGAGCAAAATTCGAGAAAATCCTCGGTGGCATCTGAGCAAAATCTGATAAACCCTCAATGATATTTTAGCAAAATTCGAGAAAACCCTTGACGGCATCTGAGCAAAATCCGAGATAACCCTCGAGAGCATCTGAGCAAAATCCAAGAAAACCCTCAATGGCATCTAAGTAAAATCTGAGATAACCCTTGGCGACATCTAAGCAAAATTCGAGAAACCCTTGGCGGTATCTGAGCAAAATCTGAGAAACCCTTGGCGGTATCTGAGCAAAATCTGAGATAGCCCTCAACGGCATCTGAGTAAAACTGAGCCAAATCTGAAATAGCCCTCGGCGGCATCTGAGCAAAACTCGAGATAACCCTCGACGGCATCTGGGCAAAATCCGAGAAACCCTCGGCGGTATTTGACCAAAATTCGAGATAACCCTCGGCTGCATCTAAGCAAAACTGAACAAAATACGAGAAAACCCTCGGGGGCATCTGAGCAAAATCCAAGAAACCTGTGGCGACATCTGAGCAAAATTTGAAATAACCTTCGATGGCATTTGAGCAAAATCCAAGAAACCCTCAGTGGCATCTGAGCAAAATCCGAGATAGTCCTCGGTGGCATCTGAGCAAAATCTGAGATAGTCATCGGTGGCATCTGAGCAAAATTTGAGAAAATCCTCGGCGACATCTAAGCAAAATTCGAAATAGCCCTCGGCGACATCTGAGCAAAATCCAAGAAAATCCTCAGCGGCATCTAAGCAAAATTCGAGATAACTCTCGGTGGCATCTGAGAAGAATTCGAGAAAACCCTTGACGGCATCTGAGAAAAATCTGAGAAACCCTCGGTGGTATCTTAAAAAATTCGAGAAAACCCTCGACGGCATCTGAGTAAAATCCGAGAAAACCATCGATGGTATCTGAGCAAAATCTGATAAACCCTTAGCAGTATTAAAGCAAAATCTGAAAAAACCATCAGCGGAGTGAATCTGAGAAGGAATGAATAAATCTAAGAAATAATGAATAAATATGAAAAGTAATAAATAAATTTAGAAAGGAATTAATGAATATGGGAAAGAAAGAATGAATCTGGGAAAGAAAGAATACCCTATCTTCTATTCTAGGTCAAAGGGTAATGAGTTATTCTCTGGGCAAAATCAAATATAAGATCAGAAATGCTTCTATTTGAACCTCAAGTTTTTTTTTTAATTTTAAAACATTCTTTGAACCTCAGGGGTTTTCAAAAAATTGCTATAAAGAGGGTAACCTTAAATTTGAGATTCCCATTATCCTTTAAGATTAACATTAATCAAGCTTGAGAATAAAATGCCTCTAGTTTGATAGGAACATTGCACTAAAGATAGTTGAACATATATTTTTTTTAAATGTCCCTAAGGAGAAAAATTACACGCTATAGAAAAAAGAGAAGTGCCCTTTGTTATGAAAATTTGAAATATTTGATTACCACAAGCGCAATAAAGATTCAACTTTTAATTTTGACATTTTATATTGAAGATTTTGAGTCAGGCTCAAGAGAACAAAGTATTCCCTTTTGAGATTCATTGTATAATCCACCATTTTCTCTCTTGATTCACTAAGGGAAGTAGAAAATTTTCAAATCAATCGTAGACGATACTCATGACTTTTGAGTCCTTGCTTGGTTTAAGCTGGGTATTGAAACTTAGTCATTCAACTCAGACTTTTTTTTAGGTTTCCAACTCAACGAACATTTTTTTTTTCTAATTTTTGCCTAGTTTCCCTTTCAGGTTTTCAATCTAGCGAGCATGTTTTAGCTTTTGCATAGATCGTCTTTTCAGATTTTTGATCTAGCGAGCTTATAATTTTTTCTTTTTTCTTTACTCTGATTGTTGTCAAGGCCGTCCTTTCCAATTTTCAACCTTGCGAGCTTGCTTTAATTTTTGCCTAAGTCACCTTTTCGGATTTTCAACCTAGTAGGCTTCATTTTTCTTTTTCTTCCCTTTCCAACTTCTGGAGTTACTATCTGATTATGCTTTACTACATTTCTTAACTTTTTCGCACGGTACTTAGGAGGACTTTCTTAGGGAAACTTAGGACTGGGTTGAAAGTGCCCTCAAGCCGCGGGGTGTGCAGATCTGCTTTTGATTTTTGAGGTTTGGGAGTCGCCACCTAGTTATTACGGTCTAAGAACCAAACATTGACTCTAAAAGGCAAACAACACTAATCTATGAAAAATAAGAAACTAAGTCCAGGGATCACGTTACGGGGTTGGAAGGTGTTAGGCATCACGCTCGACAAACGTTGGTTTCTACTTTTCTCCAAAAAGATTACATTGCTAAAAGACGTAAAATAAATAAATAAAATAATAAAAAAAGTTTACCTTGATGATCGCAACAATGGTTCCCTCAGAACTGGCGCAGAGATTCCTTGCTTCGTTTCTGTCACTAGATCCGCTTCTGATCTTCTAAGATGAAGTATTTTCTTCCTAAATCTGAGTGTTTTTTAATTTTTTTGATAGATTTTTGGGTGTTTTAGAAGGATTTCTAGCTGTTTTTTTTTTTATAGCAAAAGTTGGGGTTTGGGTGTTAAGTAAGGAGTTAGGACTTTAAAATTAAAGTTTGGGAAATGCTAGGAGGCTTCTTGACCTACTTTTTCTAGAATTTATTTTTTCATACGAAAATAGGTTGTAGAGAACCCTATTTATAGATTTTTTTAAGTACTTTTTAGATAGAGTTAGTGTTTAATTAGATTTATTTTAGATAGAGTTAGAGTTTAATTAGAATTCTATTAGATAGAGTTAGTGTTTAATTAGAATTACATTAGATAGTTTTAGAGTTTAATTAGAATTCTTTTGGAGTTAGGGTTTGACTTTGGTCTCACTTGATTAACTTGATTTTAGGATTTTGACTTAGGTCTTACTTGATTGACTTGATTTTAGGATTTTGACTTAAGTCTCACTTGATTGACTTTAATTTTAATTAGGATTTCACTTTACATTAATTACTGTTTTAATTATTAGTTTCAGAATTTTTAATTATTAAAATATAAAATTACCATTTTACCCTCGGAGAAGACTTTTTGCGTTTTAAGTCGTTTTTCAATTTTCCAAGATATTTTGGAATCGATTTTTCGTAGGAAATTCAATGGGAATATTAGTTTATGTCATTTATGAAATTTTTTGTGCACGAAATGGTCATGAATTTTATGAGGGGCATTTTCATAATTTTGTCAAATTTTGTGAAAATTGGCGAAATGGTTTATTTTATTTCGATTTGTTATTTTATGTGTTTGAAAGGATTTTCCTAAGTGTAATGTAGGCTCTAGGGATGTTTTGAGATTAGGGGTATTTTGGTAATTTAGTCATTTTTATTGATTTTTATCGTAAAACTTCTTTTTGTTTAAAAAATGATGATTTCTATATTTTTGGAGTTATATTTTCCTAACGTTGCATGGTTTCCATAGTTTTGTTAGTTTTAGATACCTCATCCAAATTTTCGAAATATATCTAGTAATAAATAAAGCATTGAAATAAACATCCATCATTGGGAACCGTTGTAATCGGGTTGACGAATTGATTAATTAAGTGAGTGTAAAAATGGGGTGTTTACAGATGCCCCTCTTTGGATGAGGGTTGAAGCAAACTAGATAGTAAATCTATTTTGGTAGATAGTGTGATATCTGAATGCCAAAGCTAGTGACAGTTCATTTTGCAGCCTAATTTAGCATTTCGTCGGGGCGTTCGGATCCTTGAGCGTAAAACTTTCCTCGAACTAAAATTTTTCAAGTCCTTGAGCATGAGCTCTCACTGACAACGTCATATCCTTAAATTTTAGAAAAATCTCTTTGACTAATGTGCAATGTGCACGTAAAATCTAAGATAAATTTTAAAGGGTCTAAGTGAAAATTGAGTAAAATCCGAGAAAACCCTTGGCGGCATCTGGCTGAGCATAATCCGAGCAAACCCTCGGCGATAACTGGCTGAGCATAATCTGAGCAAACCCTCGACGGTAACTGGCTGAACATAATCCGAATAAACCCTCAACGACATCTGGCTGAGCATAATCCGAGCAAACCCTTGGTGGCATCTGGTTGAGCATAATCTGAGCAAACCCTCGGCGGCAACTGGGTGAGCATAATCCGAGCAAACACTTGGCGGCATCTGGCTGAGCATAATCCGAGCAAACCCTCTATAGCAACTGGCTGAGCATAGTCCGACCAAACCTTCGGTGGCATCTGGCTGAACATAATCCTAGCAAATCCTCGACGACATCTGGTTGAGCATAATCTGAGCAAACCCTTGGCAACAACTGGCTGAGCATAGTCTGAGCAAACCCTCGACGGCATCTAGCTTAGCATAATCTGAGCAAACCCTCGGCGACAACTGGCTGATCATAGTCCGAGCAAACCGATAACTGGCTGAGCATAATCCGAGCAAACCCTCGGCGACATCTGGCTGAGCATAATCCGAGCAAACCCTCTGTGGCAACTGGCTGAGCATAATTCTGAGAAAACCATCGACGACATATGACTGAGTAAAATTGGGAATAAATGAATGAATCTGGAAAAGAATGATTGAATCTGGGAAAGAAAGAATGCCCTGTCTCCTATTCCAGGTGAAAAGGTAACGAGTTAATCTCTGGGCATAACCAAATGTGAGATTAGAAATTTTATGAATTTTTTAATTTATTTGTACCTCAGGGGTTTCCAAAAAAAATTGCTATCAAGAGGGTAACCTTAAATCCGGGGTTCCCATTATCTTTTAGGATTAACATTGATCAAGTTTGAGAACAAAATACGGTTAATTTGACAAGAAACATTGTACTGGAAATAATTGAACACAGTTTTTTTTTAAAATGCCCCTAGTATAAGGGGAAAAACTACACATCAGAGAAGAAAGAGAGTGTCCCTTGTATGAAGGTTTGAAATATTTGATTATCACAAGCGCAATAAAGATTCAACTTTTAATTTTGATTGAAGATTTTGAGTCGGGCTCAAGAGAGCTAAACATTTCCTTTTGAGACTCATCATGAAATTCACCCTTCTCCCCCTTCATTCACTTGGGGAAGCAAAAAAATTTAGATCAATCGTAGACAAGATACTTGTGGCTTCTGGGTCTTTGCTTGGTTTAAGCTAAGTGTTGAACTTGATTATTCAGACTTCAAATGTTTTGGCTTGAACCTCTTGAGATTTTTTTCTATTTTTCTTTGTTTCTCTAACTTTGCCTAGATCGCATTTTCAGGTTTTCAATTTAGCGAGCTTGCTTTAGCTTTTGCCTAAATCGCCTTTTCAGGTTTTCAATCTAGCGAGCTTTCTTTTCTTTTTGCTTAAGTCGCCCTTTTTGGGTTTTCAACTTAGTAGGCTTCATTTTTTTTCCCTTCTGAACTTCTGGAGTTACTGTCTGATTATGCTTTACTACCTTCCTTAACTTTTTTGCATGGTACTTAGGAGGACTTTCTTGGGTAAGCTTAGGACTAGGTATAAAAAAAAGAATTTTGAGGTTCAAAAACCCGAATGCCCCTTATGTGACATTTCTTTCTTTTTCTTTGAACTTTCTTCCCTGTTTGACAATATATTTATTTTTTTCGTGTAGGAAAATATATACTTTTTATTTTGATGTGGTCGAGCCTGTAGTAACTTCTCAGGTTGCCTACGTACCCCAGAATTTTGGGATCAAACCAAAACGTAGTTCGACTTTTTCCCTCCCCTAGGTTAGGTGATCAGGCTGAGAAAGAAAAAAATGTAATTTTTTTAAAAAAAAGGTTGCAAAGGGTGAGAAAGGAGATATTGAACTGGGTAGCAAGAAAATTGATTCGACCAAAGAAGGCCTCCTTAAATGTAGTACCGCTTGATCTGGTCAAGGTTGGTTGGTTGGTTCTGGTAGTTCAATTCTATCATGGTCCTGAAGTCTGACGGCTTTTCCAAAAATATTTTCTTAATGAATGAATCTCTCCAATTGGGTTCAGACTTCCTTCTATAGTTAAGGAAGGGCGCTCAATTTTCTTTGAAGTCTGATGGTTAAATCCTTGACTTGTAAGTGGTGAACTTTGACTTTCTTGTAAGTGACTCTTCTCTGATAAGTTTACACGTGGTACAGAACTTCTAGGTCGTTCTTTTTTTCAATCTGGTTTAGCTCTTTGTACCCAATGAAAAGCCTAGTATGTTTTTAGCAATTGACTTTCCATCAAAACCTTGAAATGCGGGATTTCCATTTCAACTGGTAAAACTACTTCCATATCATATATTAGAGAGTAGAGAATAATTCTAGTGGAAGATTGTATTGAAGTACGATATGCTCAAAGTATGAATGGCAGCTTTTCTGACTAATCCTGATGTGATTGACATATTTTCTTCATGGTCATTTTGAGACTTTTATTGGCTAATTCAACTACTCCATTAATCTGAGGATAGTAAGAAGATGATGTTGGATCTTGAACTTTTGAATATAGAGTAATAATGTCGATTTTGAAGTATGGCCCGTCAAAAGGTACCCTGTATCGACTTATGGCATTTGATTTAATGAACTTTGCAACTTGAGATACAGTGAGGACAACATGGATATATTTTGTAACATCTTCTTTGATCTAATTGGTATTTCAATTTCATCGATCGAATATCTATTCTATGTCGAATAACACCCAGGCTTGCACCTAACATAACCTCATAGGACCACGCGAACAAGTCTTTGAAAATTTCTGAGTAAATCCATTATCCCTTTGTGTTCCTTTAGATGATAGGATGGTTTCTATCTGAATTTCTCTAAGAATTATTTTCTCCGAGGTCAATGACCTTAGCTTTCTTGATTAAAGATTGAGCCCGGCCATTATCTATCCTTGAAGTCAAATTATTAGTTAATCCGTTAATGCGCTTGATGTATTCAAAAATTTTCTTTATCCAATCAAATTCAGATAGGGTGACAGAAACCTCTATAGACTCAACAAACTAACTCGACTCAATAGGAAAAGAGTAAACTCAATCTAAAGAAGACATGACCTTGCTGAAAAAAAGGACTCGAACTAATCCAAATGACTCATGAAAACTCAAGACAATTACTCACAATGGGCTTGATTAGAACTGAGGACTGAGATATTGCTTACAACCGGCAGGACTGAGGCACTGTGTAATTTTGAAAGATTTTGGAATCATTTCTGACTGTTGACTTGATATTGACGTTTGTTCTAACAAACTGGATTTACAACCCTAGATAGACGATGGACGATTGAGCTTAGGTACAATGATAACCTTGTAATCCCATCAAATGTGGATTATCAATTTCAGTGTTACCCCTTGATAATATTTTAAATGAACCTTGAGATTTTATTGAATTCTGTGCACCAATTCATTTAGGAAAATAATTTTATTGCAATCTAAAAAAGTATTAACAAATAATGTTTTCATTGAATAAAAACTTTCACAAATCTGAATTTTTTTTTTTGCAAGTCATTTTCTTTTTAGAAAAATACATTTTGATAATTTTTCAAAGTCCATGCAAAAAATAAATTTTTTGTAAACATATTTCAAAAAAATTTCATGGTCCATGCAAAAAAAATAGATCTTTTGTAAATCAATTTTCCTTCCTTCTTTTCTTTGGAAAAATGTTTTCTTCTACAAAACATTTCTTTTAAAATGGGTTAAAACCCGAATTAGAAAAGAATTTGAATTCCATTTTGATTTAAATAGCCTGGCCTACCATGATTGTTGGATCGAGATGGACTGGGTCATTATGAACCATTTTGATTTAAATAAACATGGACTCTTTATTGGATTGGTGCCCCTATTTTAATCAGGTAAAACGAAAAACTTTAATCCTTGAGGAAAATAATACATTTTGATCTCATCATTCACATACATTCATCATTCACAAGGTCCCATTCAATAAACAACCCGAGAACGCCCACGATAAGTTCGAGTCGTGACCTACAGGGGAGGTTTCTAGACTCTAAGTTTACTATATTCAATGCATTTTTACCTGGCCACCCTTGCCCAAGTACACCTATATACCTCTCGAGCGTACTCAATTAGACGGTACGTGGTGACTTGGTTTGATATATACCATATAGGTGATAATCTAAACTTCAACCCACTTTTCTGAAGTAAAAAACAGTCAGTTTAATCCCCAGATTAGAGGTGTCGCGCGATGCTTGAGCAAACGCACTCTTACATCACCTCTTTTTTAGAATAGACATAGTTTATCATCCTAGCACCGTAGTACATCGGAGTAGGATCTGGCTTAGACACTGGTTTTGACCAAGAAGTACAATTGATGTATTTATATTATCTTTGATATACCTATGGGTACGGGTCAAAAGTTATAATTTTCATAAATGGTTTAGCATCCCACGAGGGGATTGATCACGTACTAGTACTACGTTGGCAATCGAGACATGTGATTGTGTGGCTTACAATACGTCAAAAGCTTAGGTCACTTCAGCCTGGGTGGATCGATATACCTTTCAAAGTCACCTGATCAAACGGTACTGATGCCCCAGTTTAATATACCCTAAGGTACGTGACTGGAGTTGTGGTTTTCATGAATAACATCATATCTCCGAAGAGACCGGGCTACGCCACGTGCAATGCAATAAAATAAACGTGCTAGTGGTGTGTGCAAAATAGGGTGGGGTGTGCTCGGGGCATTTTTCGGATAAATGGGCCCTAGGCCATATAAAATTATTAATGGACCACAATCATAGTGAATACAATCATCAGAAGATTATCAAGATCAAAATCATAACATGCAAATTAGAAGAAATTAAAATCAACCAATCGATCAAAACCAATTAATTAATTAAAATCAAGCAATCAACATGTGAGACTTAAGGTTGAATCAATAAAAATATCCAAGGGGTATGATCATCTCAATTAGCACATAACCTATTCAAGGTGGGCTCATTGAGTTAACTCGTCTCATAACATTCAACCTCATATAACATGGAAAAAAATATCACATAGAATATCAACGTAACAGGTCAAGGGAATGTATAAGAACAAACAAGAAATTGCATAAAACCAATAAATTTAAATGAATCAACTCGACTCATTACGTTCAAAATTGGGTATCATGATAAAATCACACTAAGAAAAGAGATAATATATTAACACAAGTAGCACACAATGAGCACCGCACATGATGTAAGATGAGTTCAACTGAGTTGACTCACCTAAGAAAATTCACCCCGATAGTTAATTTGAAATCCAATCCAAACGTTTTTTTTTATATAAAAAAATAAAAAGTGTTTTTTTCTAATGGTCCTATCAAAAGTCGTTTTGAGCGATCCTAAACAAATCGAGATCTTAACGAATATTGAATCGATGACAGAATGCTAGTTGTGGAGATAGGGAGTGATGAATTTTTTTTATATTTAAACAAATTGATTTTTTATTTTTATTATTTTTTTGAATGCAACAATGAATCAACCAAGTAAATCTCTTTTTTTTTTTTAAATAAGTTGCAGCCATGTGGAGGGGTCAAAGACCTTTAGCGAGATTTGAAATCTTACTAACTTGGTGAGGATATCCTTCCCTTTTTGTATATTTTTTCTGTTTGCTGCCAACACCCACAACCCACCTTTTTTTATATTACTACCACCACATAAAACTCACACACACAACTCACACTTTTTGTTTTTTTTTTTTTATATGTTCTTGCCACACACAATCATTTTTTTTCTTTTAAGTTGCTGGTAGCACCCACAAAACATTCAATTCTTATATATTTTTCTTTTATTATATGGCTGCCAGCACACACAACACCCATGCACCATACCCACAACGAAAAAAAAAATCTTCTTTTTTTATATGTTTGCTGCCAACAACATCAACTAACTCCTTTTTTTCGTTTTTCTTCCCTACTACCATTGTTGCCGCTTATTAAATAATCTAAAGCCCTTCTGATTTATTTCTTTTTGTTTGAAATTAGCTTGGAAACTCTTGCAACAACAACAAGTGCATAGGTTGAGAGAGAGAAACTGTAAAACATCGAGTTTTCGATTCGTATCTCGAGAAAAAATGAAAATTTGAGAAAATCTTGAAATTGGGACTTAGGGTAAAATTGTAGGACCTTGTTCTGATCATTTTTAATGAAATCTGTTCTTATCATTGGATTTAAAATGATTGAAAAACATATTTTAGCCTGTAAAGTGTGAGTTCGAATAGAAAAGTTGTAAAATTCTCGATTACCGAGTCGGACCAGGCCAAAATAGTGACTTTTTGCTAAAGTAAGAATTGTTAAGATTCGATTATACCATTGGGTTCATAACAAAAAATTATTGAACATGAACTATTTTTTCGTCATTTCTGGAGATTAGGAAATCGAATTATCGTCAAAAACGAAAACAACATCAATTTTAGGGGTCACCTCAGGCCAAAAATGTAAATTTTTGTTAGAGATAGAATTTGTAGAAATTGATCACACCATTATAATCAGAATGAAAAATTAGATAAAATAGAATATTCATTTATCAGTTTTGAAGTCTGGATGGTCAAGTTATCATCAAACGAAACAATAAGCGAAATATCGATTTCATCCCAAAATTTATATAAATAAAATTTTTAATTTTTTTATATTCTTCGTCTTCTTTAACCCGTCCAAAACAGCCAACAAAATTTAAATTTTTTTTTTTTTAAAACTTCAACCTCAGATTCACGACAAACGGCTTGCCGTCGTCCACCAACGCAAAAGGGAGAAATGTCCGCAGCTGTGTTCTCTACAAAACCCACCCAACCTCTTTCTTTTTCACTCCGTATCATCAAAAATCAGTCATATTTATAAACAGGGATCTCAAAACTTTGACCTCGAATTTCGTCCGTTTTGGAATCAAACCGTCCTCCGTCGTAGAAGGGAAAAAAGACAATGACGTCGAGATCTTCGAAACCACCAGGTCAGATCCAAAAATCAATCGTCTCGAAGTTCGATCCATCTCGATTTTTGTGTTGTTCGCATCAATTTTTGCACACACGCTTCAATCATCTCGCACAGAGATAGTAAGGAACTCTCAATTTCTATTAGTAATCATAGATTGTGAAAATTGCATTTAGGATTTTATTAAAATTTTGTGGTGAGTTTTCAAAAATATAAAATTCAATTGATTATTTCAAATTCACGTCAGAACTTGTATGTTTGATATGTTTAACTTTATTTTATAATAAAATATACATGGGTAGGATATCTCATTAGGTTATTTCCGTCAGTTGGGTCATATGCATCGCTCGGACCCCGTTTTGATTTAAGTTTTATACTTTTTCAATATTATTGAAAAAAATGAATTTCATAATTGAAAAAATGATTTAATATTCAATTAACTCATATTGAGTTGATGAATATCAAAAAGTAGATATTTTGTTTAAGAGATTGAAAATTGTAAAATTTAGAAAAAGAAAAAAATGGTATAAAAACGATAAAATGTCAGAATCACACCCGAGGGGTGATGTCTGCATTTTATATTGTTGTGTTGTGTGTAGGTTGGTGAACGGGTATCGAGGGATAATATTATTGGTTGCATATTTATTTACTTTCTGTTAGCGCGATGCGTTATTTATTTTTTCGTTATGTTATTTATTTTAAGCCGGGTGGCCACAGATGCATGGTAGGAAATTGGATATCTATTCTCAACCTTGTATTATTAATGCCTGAAGGGATAGTGTGTCATATCATCCGGAGTGGTGTACTATCCTGAGATGTACGGTAGAGACCACCAAGCTCATACGTGGTATGGGACGCGTATGAGAGTGGAGTCACAACTGGAATCCGAGTTTATTCCTCTCTATCTTTATAAGTGAGCTTGTAATGTAAAGGTGGTCGTATGCGAATGATTTGTATATTTGGGAATTACATGTATGCCTGATAGGCATAGACGAAGATGATTAGTCAGTGATCACTAATAATCTATAGTAGTTGAATGTTCTGACAGATCGAAAAAAGACCCATTGCTTACGGTCACGTCAAACGGACAGCCTGAGCCGGATAAATGGTCAACCAAGTGTGGTAAGTGCAACGACTGACCAGAAAAACAGGAACTAAAAGTCAGAGAAGAATTGTAACATTATGTCCCGACTGGGAACGATCCAGTCATGAATCCCAACTCTCTAATTTCAATACTCCACCATATTGTATTATGTATTTGTTGCCTCACTTTGATATATAAAATGAAATGCATGCTTAATATTTCTATTTGGTCAATTAAATTTGTATATAAAGGAAATGCTATAGTGAGTACTGTTGATTGATGTAATGTCAGTTTTAAAATGTTTAGTTGCTCATCCCTGGCTATATGTACCAGTTAATCGTAGTTTATTTTGTAAAGCTTTGCATATGTTAAAATGATTTACTATGCTTATTCGTTTATGCTAAAAGAGGTTATTGGCAGAAATTATTTGTTTCTTTACTCGGTAACCATTGTTACTCACCCATTCTTTTCTTTTTTTTAGCTTCAAAACCTGCAGTTGGTGAGGTGGGCATAGAACCAGCAAGTGGGGGACCATCTGGTAGGTCAGATAGACGATCATAGTCCGTTACCTAGTGAGTAGTGGGGCTATATCCCATAGTGGTGTCAGTTCGTCTAGAGGTATTTTGGATTCTATATTGAGTATTAGGAATTTTGTTAGAGTGAGGAATTTCTGTATAATCTTGTATATAAATTTCTTCTTCCGCACTTTGATCTATTGTACGTTATTAACTGTATATAGGCTTCCGCTAGTATTAGATTTTGAATGTATATATGCAAAAATATATGTCAATTATCAGGTGCAGGTTGAACGCTTTGAAATGCTAACATAAACAGAGGAGACCATGCCGAAATTTCAAGGTGCCACTTAATACCTCGAGATCTAACATGGGGATTTGTGTTAACGTTTAGCGGGGCGCCACAGATGGTATCAGAGCATAGTATTAGATCCGTATGGGATATAGATCTGTTGTCTTTTAGATAATTGACTGATACCACAGATATTAGATCGATAATCATAGAGTGTCACTAGGAATTCAGTATTTGAGCTCATCAGTAGTTCCGTATTGGAATTATGAGTTCTTCCGTGTCTAGATGTCTATAAAACATAGTAAACGTAGGATAGTATTCTAGGTTCATTCTGTTAGTAATGAAAATGGTGTTCATTATTAGATTTCTTATTGTAATAGTAGTTAATGTTTCTGTAAGAATGATGTTGGCGTGGTTCTGAGAAGTGCCTTGTTACTTATAAACACAAATGAGAGGAGTGGACGAGGTAGAGGCCAAAACTCAACAGAAACAAGATCGGTTCTAGATCAGACCACTGACCAGAAATCACAACTAATGTCATTCATTGGACAGGTGGCTAAGTCTCATGACAAGTTTAGAGAAGAAATATGAATAATACAACCACCACCACCTCGAAGCCAAATGGAAGGAAAATAATTAGTATCTAATAAGAGAAATAATTACGAAACTAGCAAATTCATAGGAAAAATAATCATACGTGAGGATCGAGATGATAGACATACTCACTCAATGGATGGAAGACTTTTATAAGAAACATCAACATATACTACTAAATCAATCGAAAGAAAGAGTTGTGATATATTATGAATGTGGCAAATTGGAACATAAAGGAGAGCAATGTTCATATCGACGTCAATTAATTAAGGATGTGTGGCTCTGAAAGATGCTAAACAAACCAATTCAGGGAACAATAAAAGTCATTGGATTTTAATAAAGTTGATAACGTACTCGTGCCACCCCGAACAGACAAGACTAGCGATTGAAAGCGAAAAATGGTACAAGACTTACCACAATTGTAAGGTGCACCATTAAATCCAAGAAATGAGGAAGCGTTGGACTTATTATTAAGAGGCTTATACTATTCCACCTCAGGGACCACTACTACAGGTCGTGTTTTTTAAGAATAAGAAAATTCCCCAGTCCAAAGGACAGGTTAATCCAGGGATGTGATTGTAAAATTTCCAACGATACGTCCACTGAGATTTGGGATTTTCCGATCCAATTGAGGTCAATGAATGGGTTTTTAAGACCTGAAAGATCTTGAGTGTCATGTAGTGCCTGAGAGATCAGTAGGTGACGGTGACTACATTCTTGTTGGATGGGGATGCCAATCATTAGTAACGTTTTGAGAAGAATGTATTGGGAAATGGATCGTTTGAGTGGATAGACTTCAAGAGGATATTTGTTGATAGATTTATATCAAATACTACTTGAGAAATTAAGCACGGGGAGTTTTTGAGATTAGTGCAAGGTAACCTATCGATTACAGACTATAATATGATGTTCACTAGGTTGTCATGATATGCGCTCGATCTTATCCTGACATATCTATAGAAGGCTTGTAGATTCTTTAGAAAACTATGACCTTACCTAAAGGCCAGAAGGTCGATGATTGAGACTACCAATTATAGAGATAGGATGAATCAAGCTTAGAGGGTAGAACGATGAGAGATAGAGTTACAGACCTCCAGAGGGCAAATTAGTCGACCTTAGACTTTTTTTCCTCCTAGATCAGATCTGGGCAAGAGGCCGATGTATTCAAGGCCAATCTCCTCCAGATCAGTGTATCCATAATATAGAACTCCTCTACCACTGAGTTGTAGAGTTTTCCATCACTGAGTTAGAGAGTAGTTGAAACTCCAATGATGCCAACAAGGCCAAAGGAATCAACAAGGTAGGTTCAGAGCCTACAGACCCCAGTCTACCAACTGCCTACTCCACAGAGATCTGCGAAAACAAGATCGTTGACATGTTACGCATGTGATCAAGTGGGACATATCAAAAGAGAATGTCCTCTATCACAGGCACGAGCAAGGGTTATGACCCAGGAGAAAGTACCTGTCTCCGACGAAATTTTGAAAAGTACGATTTCTAATTATAATGTTAGAAATTGGAATTCTATTCAATACTGGTTCTTCTAGATCATATAATTCTGCTGAAAGGTTGTATACTTGCTAGAGCTGTTTTTCCCACTATTCATTATTCTAGTATAATATTTGGAGCGGACTAAACAACCAACCTTTCTCCTACCGCTTTCCACTTTATATGCTATCATCCTATCCTCATCTTTAACCTTACCCTTTTTCTAGCGATTTGATATTTATTATAATTTGGAACTGCGAAGCTTCTAGAAGTGGGCAGAGTAGAAACTACTCAGCTAATATTAAGGGGGTGAAGTGATGAAACTAATTCGAAACTAAAGTGAAAAGGTGCAAGCTTATAAAAAAATAAAAAATAAAAAATAAAAAGCTAACCATGAACCAATTAGACTGTGTTTTGATAATTGATAGGTATGTTTTAGGTGTAAGGATGGTTGTAAAATGTGAGAAGGCGAGTACGATTTACAAGACTAGTAATGTGACTATATAGCAAGTGAAGGTATGGGTAATAAGTAATACTATATATGGTTGAGTTGAGGAACTGGTAAAATTTGAAAAAGGTATCGTACAATTTTGAAAGAGCATGTAGTATGTAAAAGAAAAGAGATTTAGTAGAATATAAGTTAGGGGGTGGGTCGATGTAAAATGTGAGAAAGAATAATCTTGTGACAATATTAATTAATAGTGACTTAATGGAATTGTGAGAAAATAGATATAGGATTTATCCCCTCGAGTAAGATTTTAAATTATAAAAGGTTATGACAGAGGTTTTGAGGAAATATCACAATAAGTAGAAATGTAATATTGAATTGAATATAAAGATAGTGGTGTGTTTGCGGTAAGACTATGCATTGAGGAGTAATATAAATAGCAAAGATGAGTAAAACATAATAAATTGTGTAATTGATAAGAGAAATAAAGATAAAGAATAGAGAAGATGTGAGAGGATTGTTGTTGATAGACATTGGTAAGGAAGTGATACAAGGTGAATTGATTGTTATCTTAGAGTTATACAAATAGTAGATTAATTGGAGTATAAGTTTAAATTGGAGTAATTAATTAATGAATGTGTTGAGGTGACGTAATATAGGTGACATAAGGTTACGAGTTATAAATGAAATTGGCTTTGGACTAAGAATATAAGATAATTATACATGTCGTGTTAGTGGAATGGCAACAAAGCTTGATAAGGTATGATTTCAATTTCGAAGACAAAATTTTTATTAAGGGGGGGGGGGAGAATGTAAAACCCCTAGATTTCAATTCGTATCTCGAGAAAAAATAAATAATAAAATTTTGAGAAAATCTTGAAAGTGGGACTTAGAGTAAAATTGTAGGACATTGTTCTGATAATTTTTAATGAAATATAATCTTACCATTGGATTCAAAATGATCGAAAAACATACTTTAGCCTGTAAGCACGCTCAAGTGCGAGTACGAATAGAAAAGTTACAAAATCCTCCATTATCGAGTCGAACCAGACTAAAATAGTGACTTTTTGTTAGAGCAAGAATTATTAAGATTCGATTATACCATTGAGTTCGTAACGAAAAATTATTGAACATGGACTATTTATTCGTCATTTTTGGAGATTAGGAAGTCGAATTATTTTCAAAAATAAAAATGAAGTAAATTTTTGGGGTCACCTTAGGCCAAAAATGTAAATTTTTGTTAGAGATAGAATTTATAGAATTGACTACACATTAGATTCAGAAGAAAAAATTAGATAAAATAAAGTATTCATTTGTTAGTTTTGAAGTTCGGATGGTCAAGTTATTATCAAACGAAACAATAAGCGAAATACCGATTTCGTCCCAAAATTTATATAAATAAAAATTTTAATTTTTTTTATTCTTCGTCTTCTCCAACCCGTCCAAAATAGCCAATGAATTAAAATTTTTTTTTTTTTAAAACTTCAATCTCAGATTCACGACAAATGGCTCGCCGTTGTCGATTGACGCAGTAGGGAAAAACGTCCGCAACCGTGATCTCTACAAAACTCACCCAACCTCTTTTCATTTCACTTTTTTTTTCTCTCCGTATCGTCAAAAATCTGCGATATTTATATATAGGAATTTCGCAATTTTGACCTCGAATTTTGTCCGTTTTGGGATCAAACCGTCATCCGTCACAGAAGGGAAAAAGGACGACAGTGTCGAGATCTTCAAAACCATCGGGCCAGATCCAAAAATCAACCATCTCAAAGTTTGGTCCATCTCGATTTTTGTGTCGTTCGCCTCGATTTTCGTGCATGCTCCTCGATCATCTCGCACGGAGATAGTAAGGAACTCTCAATTTCTATTAGTAATCATAAATTGTGAAAATTGCATTTAGGATTTTATTAAAATTTTATTGTGAGTTTTCAAAAATATAGAATTCAATTGATTATTTCAAATTCACGTCAGAACTTTCATGTTTGATATGTTTAACTATATTTTATAATAAAATATACATGGGTAGGATATCTCATTAGGTTATTTCCGTCAGTTTGGTCCTATGCATCGCTCGGACCCCGTTTTGATTTAAGTTTTGTACTTTTTCAATATTATTGAAAAAAATGAATTTCATAACTGAAAAAATGATTTAATATTCAATTAACTCATATTGAGTTGATGAATATCAGAAAGTGGATATTTTTTTTAAGAGATTGAAAATTATAAAATTTAGAAAAAGGAAAAAAGGGTATAAAAACGGTAAAATGTTAGAATCACACCCGAGGGGTGATGTCTGCATTTTACATTGTTGTGTTGTGTGTAGGTTGGTGAACGGGTATCGAGGGATAATATTATTGGTTGCATATTTATTTACTTTCTATTAGCGAAAGACGTTGTTTATTTTTTTGTTATGTTATTTATTTTAGGCCAGGTAGCTACAGTTGCATGGTAGGAAACTGGATATCTATTATCAACCTTGTATTGTTAATTTCTCTTTTGTTTTTAAATGAAAATAATATATATAGCTATTTTGTGAGCTGTTAAAGAGTTTGTGAATACCTGAAAGGATAGTACGTCATATCATCCAGAGTGGTGTGCTATCCTGAGATATACGGTAGGGACCACCAAGCTCATACGTGGTATGGGACGCGTATTAGAGTGGAGTCACAATTGGAATCCGAGTTTATTCCTCTCTATCTTTGCCAGTGAACTTGTAATGTAAAGGTGGTCGTATACGAATGGTTTGTATATTTGGGAATTACATGTACGCCTGATAGGCATAGACGAAGATGATTAGTCAGTGATCACTAACAATATATAGTAGTCGAACGTTCTGACACATCGAAAAGAGACCTATTGCTTACGGTCATATCAAAAGGTCAGCCTGAGCCGGATAAATGGTCAACCAAGTGTAGTAAGTGTAGCGACTGGCGACAAAATCAGGAACTAAAAGTCAGAGAAGAATTGTAACATTATGTCCCGACTGGGAGCGATCCAGTCGTGAATCCCAACTCTCTAATTTCAATACTCCACTATATTGTATTATGTATCTATTGCCTCACTTTGATATATAAAATGAAATGCATGTTTAATATTTCTATTTGGTTAATTAAATTTGTATATAAAGGAAATGCTATAGTGAGTACTGTTGATTGATGTAATGTCAGTTTTAAAATGTTTAGTTGCTCATCCCTGGCTATATGTACCAGTTAATCGTAGTTTATTCTGTAAAACTTTGCATATGTTAAAATGATTTAGTATGCTTATTCGTTTATGCTAGAAAAGATTATTGGCAGAAATTGTTTGTTTTTTTACTGGGTAACCATTGTTACTCACCCGATCCTTCCTATTTTTTTTTTTAGCTTTAGAGTGGGGACCATCTGGTGGGTCAGATAGACGACCAGAGTCCGTTACCTGGTGAGTAGTGGGGTTATATCCCCTAGTGGTGCATTTCGTCTAGAGGTATTTTGGATTCTATATTGATTGTTAGGAATTTTATTAGAGTGAGAAATTTCTGTATAATCTTGTATATAAATTTCTTCTTCCCCTCTTTGATCTATCGTACGTTATTAGATGTATATAGGCTTCCACTAGTATTAGATTTTGAATGTATATATACAGGAATATATGTCGTTCATCAGGTGCAGGTTGAATGCCTTGGAATGCTAACATAAACAGAGGAGACCATGCCGAAATTTCGAGGTGTCACCTAGTACTTCGAGATCTGACATGGGGATTTGTGTTAGCATTTGGCGGGGCGTCACAGAGACAGAGATCAAGAAGAAAGGGAATTGTGGTAGAAGTTCGGTCTGTAGAGGTTCGATTTGGATAGAATGGAAGATGGCGATCTGGTTCGATTGCAGAAGGTTATTCTAGTGATTATCAAAGTGGGTGGGCATGGGTTCAGTTTAGACATTAATGGAGGTTTGGTTGGGAAGATGAATAATATAGGGTCGTGTGTGGCTGCATTGGTGAGTTAGATGATGAACGTATGAGTAAGATGAAAGAAGACAATATGGAGGATGCGATGTATGAAAAGATGAAGGTGAAGTCGAAAAGGTAATAGCGTTGAAGAAGGAGGTTGTTAAATCTTTGAAAGAGAACGAAGAGAGGAAGGAGAGAGAGAGAGAAACGACTCTCTTTGTTTGCTGATTTTTGTCATTTTCTTTGTGGAGAAGAAGATAGAAAACAGCAAAAACGATTTTCGCTAATGGCACACCACGTAATTTTTTTTTGCGATTTTTTTTCTTTCACTTCTCTCCTCGTCACGAACAACATTAAAAAATGCACTTTTTTATTTTTTAATGCATCACTCACAAATAATTTTTTTCACAACTCGCCACCCATGCATAGTAATGTGCTAAAAAAATTTCATCCAAAATTTTTTTTTAAAAAAAAGGTAAGATCCATGACTCTCATCCCAATTACCATGATTCCATCCTCAATTTATATGTTAATTTGAATATTTCTTTGTTTAGGGTCATCAAAAAGTAACCCTTAATTGGATAAAAAACAAAAATACAATACCCAAAATCCAAATAAACAATCCACAATCAAGCCACAAAAATAAAAATAAAAGATAAAAATAAAATAAACAAATAAAATAAATCAAACTAAATAAAAAAAAAACTAGGTAGATTTGTCAATGTTCCCATACTTGGGGTTTTTCAAGTTTGATCCTCAATAATCCCCAATGGAGTCACCACTAAAAGCGCCCTCGATCCGTGGGGTGCGCGGATCCGCTTTTGATTTTTCAGGTTTGGGAGTCGCCACCTAGTTATTACGGTCTAGGAATCGAACATTGACTCTAAAAGACATAACACTAATCTACGAAAATAAGAAACTAAGTCCGGGGATCACGTTACGGGGTTAGAAGGTATTAGGTACCAACCCTGCCAGACAAACGCCGGTCTCTACTTTTTTCCAAAGAAGATTACATTGCTAAAAGACCTAAAATAAATAAATAAAATAATTTAAAAAGTTTACCTTGATGATCGTAACAATGGTTCCCTCAGAACTGGCGGAGAGATTCCTTACTTCATTTCCATCACTGGATCCGCTTCTGATCTTCTAAGATGAAGTATCTTCTTCCTAGATTTGAGTGTTTTTTAATTTTTTGGTAGATTTTTGAGTGTTTTAGAAGGGTTTTAAGTGTTTTTTGAGCAAAAGTTGGGGTTTGGGTGTTAGGTAAGGAGTTAGGACTTTAAAATTAGGTTTGGGGAATGCTAGGGAGGCTTTTTGACCTACTTTTTCTAGGATTTATTTTTTCATACGAAAATAGGTTGTAGAGACACCTATTTATAGATTTTTTTAAAGTGTTTTTTAAATAGAGTTAGTGTTTAATTAGTATTATTTTATATAGAGTTAGAGTTTAATTAGAATTCTATTAGATAGAGTTAGTGTTTAATTAAAATTACATTAGATAGTTTTATAGTTTAATTAGAATTCTTTTAGGGTTAGGGTTTGACTTTGGTCTCACTTGATTGACTAGAATTTAGGGTTTTGACTTAAGTCTTACTTGATTGACTTGATTTTAGGATTTTGACTTAAGTTTCACTTGATTGACTTTAATTTTAGGATTTTGACTTAAGTCTTACTTGATTGACTTTAATTTTAATTAGAATTTCACTTTACATTAATTAATGTTTTAATTATTAATTTTGAAAATTTTAATTATTAAAATTGTAAAATTACCATTTTACCCTCGGAGAATACTTTTTGTATTTTAAGTCATTTTTCAATGTTCCAAGATGTTTTGAAATCGATTTTTCTTAAGAAATTCAATGGGAATATTAGTTTGTATCATTTATGAAATTTTTTGTGCGAAATGGTCGTGAATTTTATGAGGGGTAATTTCGTAATTTTGTCAAATTTTGTGAAAATTGGCGAAATGGTTTATTTGGTTTCGATTTGTTATTTTATGTGTTTAAAAGGATTTTCCTAAGCGTAATGTAGGCTCTAGGGATGTTTTGAGGTTAGGAGTATTTTGGTAATTTGATCATTTTTTAGTGATTTTTATCGTCATGCTTCTTTTTATTTGAAAAATGATGATTTCTATGTTTTTGGAGTTATATTTTCCTAACGTAGCGTGGTTTCTATAGTTTTGTTAGTTTGAGATACCTCATCCGAATTTCTGAAACATATCTAGTAACAAATAAAGCATTGGAATAAACATCCATCATTGGGAAGCGTTACAATTGGGTTAACGAATTGATTAATCAAGTGAGTGCAAAAATGGGGTGTCTACATGAGTATAAAAGAAAGGAATTTTGAGGCTCAAAAACCTGAATGCCCCTTGTATGGCACTTCTCTTAAAAAAAATTCTTTGAATTTTTTCCCCATTTTGAAATATTTTTTTTTATTTGTTTCTTTGTGAGGGAATATATTTTTTTATTTTAATGTGGTTAGGCCTGAAATAACTTCTCAGGTTGCTTACGTATCCCCAACATTTTGGGATCAGACCAAAAACGTAGTTTTAATTTTCCCTCTCCTAAGTTGGGTGATCGGGCTAAAAAAGAAAAATATTTTTTTTTCAAAAAGGCTGCAAAAGGCTGAGAAGTGAGATATTAAACTGGATAGCAGGAAAATTGATTCGGTCGAAGATGGCCTCCTTAAATGTAATACCGCTTGATCTTGTCAAGGTTGGATAGTTCTGGTAGTTCAATTCTATCATGATCTTGAAATCTGACAATTTTTCCCAGCAATATTTCCTTAATGATTGAATCTCTCCAATTGGGTTCAGACTTCCTCATATGGTCGAAGGGGACTGCTCACTTTTCTTTGAAGTCTGATGGTTAAATCCTTGACTTGTAAGTGTGAACTTTGACCTTCTTGTCAAACGTGCGAGTGACTCTTCTCTGATAAGTTTGCACGTGGTACAAAACTCTAAGTTGTTTTCTTTAATCAAGTTTAGTTCTTCGTACCAATGACAGACGCAGTCTATTTCTAATAATTAGCTTTCCATCAAGACTTTGAGATACGGGATTTCCATTTCAACTGGTAAGACAACTTCCATATCATACACTAGAGAGTAGGGAATAGTTCCAATGGAAGATTGTATTGAAGTACAATACATCTAAAGTATGAATGACAGTTTCTCTGACTACTCTCGATGCGATTGACACATTTTTAGGATGATTATTTTGACTCTTATTAGCTGCATCAACCGATTCATTAATCTGAAGACGGTAGGGAGATGGTGCCGGATATTAAACTTTGAACATAGAGTAATGATCTCAGTTTTGAAGTGTGACCCATTATCAGATATCAATTCCAAAGGTACCTTGTATTGACTTATGATAGATGTAGTGAGGACAACATTGATACATTTTGTAACAACTTCTTTGATCTCGTTGGTGTTTTCATTTCATCGAGCGAGTATCTATTCCATGTTGGACAGTACCCAAGCTTGCACCTAACTTATCATCATCAGTCCACACGAACAAGCCTTTTGAAATTTCTGAGTAAATTCATTATCCCCTCATGTTCCTCTAGGGATAGGATGGTTTCTATTTGAATCTCTTTAGAAATTATTTTCTGTTCCGAGGTCAATGACCTTTGTTTTCTTGATTACAGGTTGAATCCGACCATTATCTTCTTGTTCAGGAAATAAATCTATCCTTGAAGTCAGATTATTAGTTAATTCATTAATGCGCTCGAGGTATTCAGAAATTTCTTTTATCCAATCAAATTCAGATGGGACGACAGACACCTCTATAGACTCGACAAACTAACTCGACTCAACAGGGAAAGAGTAGACTCGATTTAAAGAAAACATGACATTGATGGATTGATAAAAAAATTGGACTTAGGTTAACCCACATGACTCATGAAAAATCAAGACAAGTACCCACAACGGACTTGATTATGGACTGAGGATTCAAGACTTTGCTTACAACCGGTAGGACTGAGGCACTGTGATCTTCAGGGAACATCTGTGTAATTTTAAGAAATTTTGGGGTCATTTTTTACGATTGACTTGGTGCTAACATTCTATTATAACCGACCTGACTTACGACCCTAGTTAGGCGGTGGACGATTGATTTTAGGCACAGTAATAACCCTGAAACCTAATCAAAGGTGAATTTAATCAATTTCAGTGTTACCCCCTTGATAACATTCTAAATGAATCTTGAGATTTTATTGAATTCTGTGCACCAATCCATTACTCAATTTGTTCATGCAATGATTAAAGGAAAATAATTTTATTGCAATCCTGACAAATGATGTTTTCATTGAATAAAAACTTTCATAAATCTGATTATTTTTTGCAATCATTTTAAAAAAAATATATATTTTAATAATTTTTCAAAGTCCATGCAAAAAATAAATTTTTTGTAAAAAATCTTATTTTTTTCTTTACAAAAACATATTTCAGAAATTTTCCAAGGTCCATGCAAAAAATAGAGCTTTTGTAAATCATTTGTTCTTCATTTTCTTTTATTTTGGAAAACATTTTTTTCTTTCAAACTGGATTGGGACTCAAATTAGAAAAAAAAGTTTGAATACCATTTTGATCTGAATGGTTCGGTCCATCATGATTATTGGATCGAGAAGGACTGGGTCATTATGAATCATTGCCACATTTAAAATGGATTATTTATTGGGTTGTTGCACCCAAAAGTTTGATAGCATATAGTTAAATTAAACAAAAATTTGACTTGAGAACAAAATCAAAATTTCCTGAAATCAACATTTGAAAAGTCCATTTCTAAAAAACAACCCGGGAACACCCATAATATGTTCGAGTCATGATCTATAGGGAGGTTTCTAGACTCCAGGTTTACTACGTGCAATGCAATTTATCTGGCCACCCTTGCCCAAGAAGACCTATATACCTTTCGAGTGTACTCAATCAGACGGTACGTGGTGACTTGATTTAATATACCGTATAAGTGATAATCTAAGACTCAAACTCAAATCTCTGAAGTCAAAAGCAGCCAATTTAATCCCTAGTTGAGAGGTGGCGCACGATGCTGAGCAAGGGCACTCTTAAGTCACATCTCGTTTAGAATAGACGTAGTCTATCCCCCTTATACCGTAGTACATCGGGGCAGGATCTTGCTTAGGCACTGATTTTAACCAAGAAGTGCAGTTGATGAACTTAGATTAACTTTGATATATAGTATAGGTATGAGTCTAGGGTTGTAGCTTTCATAAATGGTTTAGCATCCCGCGAGGGGACCGACCACGTACTAGTACTACATTGACAATCGGGACATGTGACTGTGCAGCTTACAATAGGTCAAAGGCTCAGGTCGCCCCAGAATGGGGTGCATCGATATACCTTTCAGAGTCACCTGATCAAACGGTACTGATGCCCCAGTTTTATATACCCTAATATAAGTGACTAGAATTGTGGTTTTCATGAATGACGTCACGCCTCACGAGGAGACCAGACCACGCACTAGTACCACGTTGGCTAGTAGGGATATATGCAACCGTGCAATGCAACAATATAAACATGCTAGTGGTGTGTCTAATACAGGGTGGAATGTGCCCGACGCATTTTTCGAATAAATGGGCCTGTAGGCCAGATCACATCATCACAATATGGATATCAAAAAACGAAACATATCCATAACATCAAGATTGAAATCAATGCATGTACATCAAAGGTATGTAAATCAATCAGGGTCATGGATATCAAATAGGCAAAGAATTATATCATAAATATCATCAATCATCGGCCAATCAGTGAAATAAGTACAAGAAAAACTCTCTTTTTTATAGTTAAATCAAGTATCACTTTGGGCGACCCAAAACGATTCGAAATTTCAAAGAATATTGAATTGAGGATAAAATGATAGTTGTGGAGATGGGGAGTTCCGATTTTTTTTTATTTTTAATAATTTCTTTTTTTTTTTGGGAAAAGAGAAAAAAAATTATCTTAAAAAAAAAAACTATTACTAAAAAAAATGTCCATTAAACAAAAAACTCTAATCCCACACCATCTTATATGTTTGCCAAAAAAAACCATTAGCAAATTTCTTTGTGCAATGCCTGATAAGCAAAACTTGGTATGACAATAAAAGTTCATAAAGAAATCAACCGAATAGCCAATGCTGTATTCATCATTATTTTTAACAAAGGTGACCCACCCCTAATAGTAGTATACCCTTATTTACTTTTTCATGGTCTTCCCACTATTCAGCCTATTATGATAAATTCTCTCGATACAACTGACACAAAACATGCTTCGAACACTCCGTAATATTTCCAACCAAATGTACAAACTTACAAACTTCACCCCACTTGTTCTCCCAACCTTATCATAACCTCTGTAACGTTTCACAATGTTAAAAACCTTACACAAATCTAATTTTTCTCCTTCGAAAATAACTTTTTTCCCACTTTTCCTCCCTCAGTGATCTTCCAAAATCCGATTATACTCCAATTCAAAGTCTTGGGATCACAATCGGCCGATCTTGCCTGTAATTGATGAATATCTTGTGTTTTTGTAGGAAAATTGAATGTTTCTAAATTTAGGGCAAAATGTGGTTTCTAACTCTTCGGTAGAACAAATCGACAAACCCCATATGATTCTGCTTCTAATCTAATCTTATGTATAAACTCAAAAGGATCTTTAAATTCCTCTTTAGTTGAATAAAACACAGGTCCTGGTGGTATGTTTAATGCTCTAGATGAAGAAACTGCAGAATTGTTCCCTAAAACCCCTTTTTCAACTGCTTTAGGTCTTCCTTTCCCCATTAAAAAATCCAGAATTTGTAGAAACAAAGAAACTTTATTGAGAGTTTTTAGAAAAACTTTGGTTTGATCACATGACATAGAGAAATTAATATCCGCATTGCAGATGCGAGAAGTAGAAAGATTTATTTTAGGGAGAATTATAAAAGTCACTGTTGCACCTATTGAAAAGATCAAGGATCTTCCATTGTTTCGACGATCTAGTCGAATTGCTCTTCTTGCATTTATCCAATGCCTCTTTAACAGATTTCAGAGTCCAAAAACTGTAAGTTCCTGTGGGAACTCTTTCCAATCCGTCAGATCTCGATGACGATGATGATGGATGATCGCATTCTTCGATCAAGAGTGTTTTCAACGAAAGTCGAACTGTCGATCTTTTGTCGGGTTGGTGTAGTTGAAGATGAGATCTTTGTTGAAGATGGGGTAAGTTGGGCTGATCTTTGATGAAGAAGATCTCATCAGCAGATATCGATTACGATTTAGGATAATTAATGTAATTCGACCACATTTGGATGCTTTAAGAACTTCAAAATCTTGATATCCCTCTTTATCTGACTAGTGATTTTGAGATCTAGAATTCTTTTCTTGGCCATTATCTTGATTGCAACCGCTTGACCTAATTCTACATTTTAGCTAATATTACCCTCGCCAAGAGTCTTTTGGAGTTCGTCCTTATCAATTTGCCTTCCTTTCTTCTCCACCTCTCTCACCATTAAAATTAAATTTCATTTCTCTCTCTCTCTCTCTTTGCTGCTTCCCCTTCTTTACACACGAATGAGAAGAAATAAAAAAAAAACTTTTACTAACAGCAATCCACCTAACTCAAAGCTAATTTTCTTTGATTTTTTTATGATTTTTCTTTTAAAATCCAATTTCTCATCACGCACAAAGTAAAAAATAAAAAATTTATCAGCATACTATGTACAGCAATCGATTAAAGAATTGTTTTTTATTTTTATTTTAAAAAAAAATTAATGGCTCCTCATCCCAACCACTACCATCCCATCCTTATTTCACTAACCTTTGAATCTTGAATTATTTAGGGTCATTCCAAACGACCCTTAATTGAACCATAAAAAATACACCAAGGCAAAATATTCAAAGTCCAAACAAATGATCGATAATTGAGCCAAAAGAATGATAAGAACAAAAATAAACAAATGAACAAACCAACAAAATAAAAGGTAAACGAACTAAAAAGCATAATAATAAATACCTAGGTCATCTTGGCAATGTTCCCATACTTGGGGCTTTTCAAGTTTGATCCTCAACAATCCCTAGTAGAGTCGCCACTGAATGCGTCCTCGATCCATGGGGTGTACGGATCCGCTTTTGATTTTTAAGGTTTGGGAGTTGCCACCTAGTTATTACGATTTAGGAACTGAGCATTTATTATAAATAGATAAAAATAACTGTTTTACGAATAAAAAGAAACTATGGTACGGGGATCACGTTACGAGGTTGGAAGGTGTTAGGCACCAAACCCGTCCAGTAAACGCCGATCTCTACTATTTCCCAAAAAAGATTACTTTGCTAAAAGACCTAAAACCAATAAAAAATAAGAAGTATACCTAGATGATTACAACGATTTGTTACCTCAAAACTAGCGGAGAGACTCCTCGTATGAGATTCATTGCTTTGTTTCCGTTACTAGATTTGCTTCTGATCTCCAAGTTGAGGTATCTATATCTGAGTATTTTCTATATTTTTTTGAAGGATTTCTCGGTGTTTTTGAAAGGTTTCTCGATATGTTTTGAGTAAAAACTAGGGTTTGGATGATAGGTAGGGAGTGAGGACTTCAAAATTAGGGTTTGGAGAAGGTTAGGGAGATTTTTTGACCTACTTTTTCTAGGATTTATTTTGATTTGCAAGATTAGGTTGTGGAGGCTCCTATTTATCGATTTTTTTTAGAAGAATTAGGGTTTGACTAGGTCTCCTTTAGATAAGGTGAATTAGGATTTTGACTTAAGTCTTATTTGATTGACTAGGTTTCTTTACATTAGGATTTTAATTAGGATTTTGACTTAAGTCTTATTTGATTGGCTAGGTTTCTTTAGATTAGGATTTTAATTCTTACGTACAATGAAATAATATATTTTTTATTTTTTGGAGAATCCCCCTTAATTATATTTTAATTCTTTAGGCCCCAGATGGAGGGGTCTTTTAATAAATATCAGGGTGCTCCACTTAAATAAGTGGGCAACCATCAATAATTTTGCCTGAGGGCTTGATTGATTAATTTTCATGATTCAAAATTTTAAATTAATTTTATTAAGGTTTCACTTTACGTTAATTAATGTTTTATTTATTAATTTTGAGATTTAAAATTGAAAAATTATCATTTTGTCCCTAAGGAGAACTTTTACGTTTCAAGTCATTTTTCAATGTTTCGGGCTGTTTTGGAATTGGTTTTTCGTAAGGAATTCAATGGGATTATGAGTTTGTGTCATTTACAAATTTTTTGCATGAAATGATTGTGAACCTTATGAAGGGTATTTTTGTAATTTTACTAAATTTGGTGAAAATTGACGAAATGGTTTATTTGATTTCACTTTGTTATTTATGTATTCAAAATGATTTTCCTAAGTATAAGGGGGCTCTAAGGATGTTTTTATGTTAGGGGTATTTTGGTAATGTTGTAATTTTTTAGTGATTTTATCGTAAAGTTTCTTTTTATCTGTAAAATGATGATTTCTATGTTTTTGGGGTTATATTTTCCTAGTGTAGTGTGGTTTCTATAGTTTTGTTAGTTTGAGATACCTCATCCGAATTTCTAAAACATATTTAGTTACAAATAAAGCATTAGAATAATCATCTATCATTGAGAATTGTAACGATCGGGTTGACGAGTTGATTAATCAGGTGAGTGAAAAAATGAGGTGTCTACAGATACGAGGGACTAGCAAATGAAATTTTTTGAAAAGGGTAAGATTGGGAAAAATACATCAACTAAAGAAAGGCCACCTTAAATGAGGTATGGCATAATTTGGTCGAGGTTGGTTGATTGTTTTGCCTCGTAAGATCTTTTTGATGATGATTGGTTTACCCTAGTTGGGGTCAAACTTTCTTTGATGGCCTTTTACTTTTCTTGACGAATGATTTCACTCTCACCATCAAGTGCTTGAGTTGACTTTCACTTACAGTATTGGTACTCAACTCTGACTTTAGAGAGAGTATTTTTTTTTTAAAGAGAAAATTTTTGCCCCTTATTTGTCTTGACATTTTTCTATTTGGCATCCATAGTGTAATGTTTCTTTCATTGACATTTGGGATAAAAGATTTTAAACATTGTGCCTTGCATCTAAAATTATAAATTTAATGTCTTGAAGTGCTTGATCCAATTTGATGGGTTAATTCTGAGTGTCTGAACTCATTGATGATGTTTAATGCTTCATAGTGCAATTGGCACATTATAATTTTTGTCTTTTATTCATGGTTCACTCGGGACAGGATGTTCTTTTGAATTGACAGAGTAACCTTTGATTCTAGGGATTCTTGTTGTATCCCTGAGTAAAATTCCTTTTGTTACCCATTCACTAGGGCCAGGATTTTGTTATTAGGCTTTTACCCCCAAAAGGCATCTGTACTATGTAGGGTTGGTTTTCCCCTTATGAATATTTCAAGCACCGCACTCATGGGGAATGTGGGACTAAACCTCTCATCCCGTGTCATGCTACCTCCAGAAGTGGGTTAGCACATTCACTGCTCCTCCCTAACAAAGCACACACCTACCACGCAGGCATCAGGCTCTCATATCATTTTTCACATCCGACCCACAACAGTATCAATATTGTCCCTGAATTAACCGTCTCATGTGCCCAGGGTTTTGTCATTGGGCTTTTACCCCCAAAAAGTCTCGGTAGCATGTTACTTTGCCTCTTATGAATACCTCAAGCACCACACTCTTGGGCGATGTGGAAATAAACCTCTCACCCCATGTCGTACTACTTCTAAGAGTGAGTTACCACATTTTTCTTAACTTAAACAATCAAAAGGGTTCAGCATCAAAAAATATTGGTGCTTACACTCGGCATATCCTCATAGGATCATGCGTAAACATCTCTAAACCTTCTGGGTAAGTTTACCATTTCCTCATGTTCCTCTAGGGATTGGGCAATTCCCATTCGTACTTTTCAAGAATTATCCTTAGTTTCAATATTTAATCAAATTCTTTTTTAGATTTTAAAAACTTTTTGCATACATGATAATCGAAAAACTCTTTCATTTCATTGGACTAAAAAGGACTCCATTATTAATCTAGAATAAAGACTCTTATAAACAAAACTACTCTTGGCACTTAACACAACTTCAAAATTGACTTGACTCAAACTAGAGGACTAGACATAATGAGACAAAAACAAAAAAGAGACTTAGGACAGCTAAACTGGTGTTTTACCCAGAAGACTCGACATTTCACTCAAAGGTTATATTCCCTTCATCAATGAGATCCTGAATAGTGTGGCGGAGAGATGTGCATCTATTGGTGTAATGACTTGTAACCTGGTAAAACCTGTAAAATTGATCGCCTTTGTGATTACTTTGAAGGGTATTATATACAAATCTAGGTTGCAATGGTGAGATCAGTCCATTCTTTGTCAACATCTTCAGGGGTGGTACTCAAAGTCATCCCCAGATCATCAAACTTCATTATGGGCATAGAATGTGCAACAACTTGAATTACTAGTTGGACCGGATTCAATTTTGCAACCTTCAAATTACACTACTTCATGAACTCCTCCATGATTTCTTCCCAGGTATGAAGGCGGGATTGTATTAGAAGTACGAGCCATTCAAGAGTAGGTCCTTTGAGATTAGTCAAAATAATTATGCCATTTGTTCACCCCCCAACCCTTGAAGATGCATGTCCCTACATATGTGCATAAGTAAGTTCTTGGGCAAGAAATTCCGTCGTACTTTGGTAACTTAGTTATTCATATTTCTTTGAATGACTATCCTAATTAATAAATCTCCTTCATATCTATATTCATTGTCTTGGCTTGTCACAATCGGGGGACCTTGGTGAGCATAGTTCATCTCGTTCATGAAACCTTGTATGAGTTGATATAGATTAGTCGCGTTATGATCCTTATTGAAGATTATGATCAATAAAGGCAAAGAACTTGACTAAACAACGGAAGATTGTGTTAGATGACAAGTTAGACAACTTGAGAGAATGACCTAGGTAGAGTGTCTCAAAGCAAATTTGAACAAATGAAATATTTCCTTCGTTATGGAGTTGAAATCCCCTCGACCCCGGCCTTTCTGCTAAATAGCTAATAGGAGTTCGATTATACGTATCTCGGGGATTCTTAAAGAATAGGGAGTCGTTACCTAGTTTAGGTCTAGGAACCAAAATTAACTCCAAAGGGATATGGGTCGGTCCACATATCAAAGAGATGGGTAAGGGGTCAGGTTATGGGTTTCGGAAGGTGTTAGGCACCGAACCCGCCCAATCGAGATGATCGATCTCTACTACGATCCAAAACTAACCTATGGTCAACGGGATAAGATGATGGTTCAATCATCATCGTCGATTTATGTCGGATTTGCCAAACGAATCTTACGGTTAAGATAATTACATGGATTCTCAAATTTTGCATAAAGAAATCCCACGATTTAGTAATGCTTACGTGGCACACAAAATTTATGGATCAATTCGGTCATCTTTTGAGGAGTATGAAATCAATTTTCAATGTCATGTACACAAAATTAGTAAATTGGTTCATTAACAACATTTTATCAAAGAAATTCGATTTTGAATCGTTACGTGCGTTAAATTAGTGAGTTAACCCACAAATTTCTAATCAAAGAAAATCGATTTTTTTTTAATTACCACGTGTATTACAATCAGTGAGTCAACTCGTTGATTTTTAAAATTTTCATGTACACAAAATCAGTGAGTTGACTCACGTGCCTATTTCATAGAAAACTTCGATTTTAAATTTCTAATGTATCAAAAATCAGTGAGTCGACTCACAATTTTGATTTTTCAAAATTGCCACGTGCGCCAAAATCATTGATTTAACTCACATATCCATTTTATAGAAAATAAATCGATTCAAATTTCTAATATACCCAAAATCAGTGAGTAGACTCAATAAATTTGATCAAGGAAATTTGATTTTTCTAAATCGCCACGTACGCCAAAATCATTGAATTAACTCACATATTCATTTTATAGAAAATAAATCGATTCAAATTTCTAATGTACCCAAAATCAGTGAGTCAACTTAATAATTTTGATCAAGAAAATTTTAATTTTTCAAAATCATCACGTGCGTCAAAATCATTGAATTAACTTACTTATCCATTTTATAGAAAACAAATCGATTCAAATTTCTAATGTACCAAAAATCAGTGAGTCAACTCAATAATTTTGATCAAGGAAATTTTGATTTTCTAAAATCGTCATGCGCGCCAAAATCATTGAGTTAGCCCATACATTTCGCAAAATCAACGAATTGCTCCATTAATATTACAAAATGAGGAAATCAATCCGATAATATTAATAATCAATTGGTTGATCTATCAATATTTCAGAAACTTTAAAAAATTGTCATTAGTGCCACGTACACCTCAAAAATCAACGAATCCATTCGGGTACATAAAAAATTATAAAATCAAGAATAAATAAACAAAATAAAAAATTAAATAAAAAAAAAAAATTACCTTTGTCGAATGATTTTGGATGCTTAGATTCCTTAAATAAAAACTCGAAATAGCTTATGAGTTGTGCCGTGATCTTGCGAGTTTGATGTGTGAATCTTTCTCCAAAATCAATTTTTTTTTTTTTGTTGTTTGAATGGTTGAAAAAAATGTAGTAAAGAGGAAGAAAAATAGAGAGTGTGAAAGAAAGAAGATGATTGGGGGGGTATCTTCTATTCTTAATTTTTTTTTATTTGAAGAGGCGAAAAAATGTTAATGGAAGAAGATGATTGTTGTAGGTTTTTATTTTCTTTTTAAAATGGAGAAGAAGAAGGAGTGGGATTGTAGTCCAATGTGGGAAAGAGGAGTTGAGAACATTAATGGAGAAGAAGGTGTGGCTTTTTTTTTTTTTTTAAGAAGGAAGAAGAAGGTTGTAGGTATAATGGTGGAAAAAATGTTACTTTTTTTTTTAAAGGGTAGCATCAAAAACATTTTTTTTCTCCATTCAATGATTTCATTGATCCTCTTTTATGGTGGTTCTACCATCAAACATGAGAAAGGGAGAGATGGTGGTGGACGTGGGTAGTTATGAGAAATTAGAGAGATGGAGATGGAGGACATGGGAAAGAGAGAGTTGGAGAAGAAAATGTGTGTCCACGTGTTTTTCTTTCTCTTTTTTTATTTTTTATTTTTTTATTTTTAGAAAATGGGGGTGGTGATCCCACGCTACTCGTCTTAATGATCTCTCATAGACCATTAAATTGATTGGTCGGTTAGAACTCGATTTTAATTCAATCGGATTTGGATTTCAATTTGATCGAGTGAATTTTATTTTTTGGTTGATTAATTTAATTTTGAATTCGATTGATCGATTTTAGTTTTGAATTTGGTTGTTCGATTTTAATTGATCGATTGGATTTTAATTTCAATGTTAATCGATAGATTGGATTTTGATTTAAATTTGATGGATTTTAATTTTCACTTTGCTTAATCGATTGGATTTTAATTTGACTTTTGTTTGATTTTGAATTTTTTTAATTAGATTTTGAATTTCAATTTGATTTGGTTGATTCAATTTTAATTTGATTTTGATTTTATTTTGATTGATTCTAATGATTTTCAACTTGATTTTCAATTTAATTTTGAATTGGATTTAAATTGGTTTTTGTCGATATTTTAATTTGATATTTAAGTTTGACGTTTAAATTTTGATTTTATATTTTAATTGGTTTCTTGATTAAATTTTACTTTAATTTTTATTTTGTATTTTAATTAAAATTTAATTTGATTTCCGATTTTAAATTATTGTTAAATTTTAAATTTTAATTTGATCTTGGTTAAATGTTAGTTTAATTTTAAATTTGAAATTTTTGGTTAAAATTTGATTTGAATTTTAAATTTGTTCCTATGGTTGAATTTTAGTTTGATTTTCGATTTGAATTTTATTTTCCTAGAAATCAAGGTCTCTATGTTAGAGTTGGATATTGAGGGGCATTTTGGTCATTTTTATGATTTTTTGACGATTTTTCTTGAAGTTTTTTTGTTTTCATCAATTTGGGTCCCGTTAGACTCGCAATTACAATCTGAGTGCAATGGAGGTACTTCCGAGATTTTTTGGAGGTCCAAAATTTATGAGGGGTATTTTCGTCATTTTGGTGATTTTTACAGATTTTCCTTGACTTTTTTTATTTTCAATTATTTGGGTCTTGTTAGACTTGAAATCACATTCTGAGTGCAATGGAGGTACTTCCGAGATTTTTCGGGGGTCCAAAATTTATGATGAGCATTTTCGTTATTTTGATGATTTTTTACAGATTTTTACGAATTTCTCTGTTTTCATCGATTTGGGTCCCGTTAGACTCGAAATCACATTCTGAGTATAATGGAGGTACTTCCGAGATTTTTTGAAGATCCAAAATTTATGAAGGGCATTTTCGTCATTTTGATGATTTTTTTACAGATTTTTACGAATTTCAACGTGAGATTTCTTTCAATCTTGTGTGGTTATTTCTAAGTCTCAAGATTGTAATTTTTTAGCGTAGTGTGGTCTCTAAGTTATCGCACTGTGTAGTGAACCTATGCGTTCGTGTTTGCTAAGTCGGGCGTAAGATGTAGCGATCCTAAGCGTGCGTAACTTTCTATGTTGAATTGTGACGAGTAGGGGGAATGAAAAGACTAGAAACGGAAGGAATCAAGCAGTACTCACGAGCCTTCGGATTCTTTTATGCTCATTATTAGGAATCCAACCAGGTGACGAATTGTCGAATTAGGCAGATGCAAAATTGGGGTGTCTACAGATACCCCTCTTTGGCAGAGGGTGGAAGCAAACTAGATGCCCAATATATTGTGATAGATAGTGTGACATCCGAATGCTAAAGCTAGTGATAGCTCATTTTGCAGCCTAATTTGATAATTTGTCGACGCGTCCAGATCCTTGAATTTTGAAAAATTCTCCTTGACTAATGCGAATGCAATGCGAGTGCACGTATATGCCATTGTGTAGTGATAATTTTGAAAATGCGTACCTCGATTTTGCACATTTATGCTAAGAGGATAGCAAACTGTGTAAGGTCAACATAAAATCTGTGCAACATGTTTTTGTCGAAAAATAAATAAAACTGAGTAAAATCTGAGCATAAACTAAGCAGGTCTAAGTAAAATCTGAGACGAATCTCGACGGGTCTGAGCAAGTCTGAGTAAAATCCGAGACGAATGTCAACGGGTCTAAGCAAAATTCAAGAAAATCCTCAGCGGCATCTGAGTAAAATCCAAGAAAACCCTCGGCGGTATCTGAGCAAAATCCGAGAAAGAATCTCGATAGGTTTAAGCAAAATCAGATAAAGAATCTCGGCAGGTCTGAGCAAAATCTGAGCAGGTCTGAGTAAGTCTGAGAATAATCCAAGACGAATCTCGGTGGGTCTGAGTGAAATCCGAGAAAAGCCTCGACGGCATCTAAGAAAAATCCAAGAAAACCCTCGACAGTATCTGAGCAAAATCTGTGAAAGAATCTCGGTAGGTCTGAGCAAAATTCGAGAAAGAATCTCGGAAGGTCTGAGCAAAATCTGAGCAGGTTTGAGTAAGTCTGAGAATAATCCGAGATGAATCTCGGCGGGTCTGAGCGAAATCCAAGAAAACCCTCGGTGGCATCTGAGCAAAATCTAAGAAAACCCTCGGCAGTATTTGAGCAAAATCCGAGAAAGAATCTCGGTAGGTCTGAGCAAAATTCGAGAAAGAATCTCGGCGGGTCTGAGCAAAATTTGAGCAGGTCTGAGTAAAGTCCGAGACGAATCTCAGTAGGTCTGAGCAAAATCTGAGAAGACCCTCGACGGCATCTGAACAAAATCCGAGAAAGAATCTCGACAAGTCTGAGTAAAATCTGAGTAGGTCTAAGAATAATTCGAGACGAATCTCGGCGAGTCAGAGTAAAATTCAAGAAAGAATCTCGGCAGGTCTGAGTAAGTCTGAGAATAATCCTAGACGAATCTCGACGGGTCTGAGCAAAATTTGAGAAGACCCTCGACAGCATCTGAGCAAAATTCAAGAAAACCCTCAGCGGTATCTGAGCAAAATCCGAGAAAGAATCTCGACAGGTCTGAGTAAAATCTGAGTAAGTCTGAGAATAATCCGAGATGAATCTCAACAAGTCTCAGCAAAATCCGAGAAGATCCTCGGCGGCATCTGAGCAAAATCTAAGAAAATCCTCGGTGGTATCTGAGCAAAATCCGATAAAGAATCTCGGTAGGTCTGAGTAAGTCTGAGAATAATGCGAGACGAATCTCGACGAGTCTGAGCAAAATCCGAGAAGACCTTCGACTACATCTGAGCAAAATCTGAGAAAACCTTGGCGGTATCTAAGCAAAATACGAGAAAGAATCTTGGCAGGTCTAAGTAAAATCTGAGTAAGTCTGAGAATAATCCGAGATGAATCTCGGCGGATCTGAGCAAAATCCAAGAAATAATCTCGATAAGTCTAAGTAAAATCTGAGTAGGTCTGAGTAAAAGATTGGAGTAAAATCTCATTCCATAGGAATCAATTTTTTTTAATTTATTTATAAAGATCAGATCTACATTTTAACTTTCTTTGAACCTTAGGGGTTTTCAAGAAATGCTATCGAAAGGGTAACCTTTAATTTCAGATTTTCCTTATCCTTTGGGGCTGGAATTGATCAGGCTTAAGAACAAAAAATGCCCCTAGTTTGATAGGACCTTACACTGGAGATAATTGAACATATTTTGAAAAGACATGCCCCTAGTGTAAGGAGAAAATAAATATGTTTCCGAACAAAAGGAGAAGTGCCCCTCAATATGAAAATTAAAAGTCTTAGATTATCACAAGTGCAATAAGGATTCACTTTTAATTTCGACTTTATTGAAGATCATGAATCAGGCTCATTTGTTGGAAATAGATATTTACTTTGAGATTCATCTTGGAGATCACGTTCTTTCTCCTTTGGCTCGCTTAGGAAAGTAAACTTTTTCAGATCAGTCATAGACGAGATACATGTGGCTTCTAAGTCTTTGCCTGACTTAAACTGGGTATTGAAGTTTGGTCATTCAAATTTTTGATGCTTGACTCGGCTTGTTTTTTCAGGTTCTCGGCTAGATGGCGATTATCTTTTGATTGCTTTATCTTTTACCTAGATTGCTTGTTCAGGTTTTCAATCTAGCGAGCATGCTCTAACTTTTGCCTAGGTCGCATTTTCAGGTTTTCGATCTAGCGAGCTTATAATTTTCTTTTTCTTTGCTCTGATTGTTGCCAAGATCGTCCTTTCTGATTTTTAACCTTGCGAGCTTGCCTTAATTTTTGCCTAAGCTGTCCTTTCGGATTTTCAACCTAACAGGCTGTCTTTTTTTTTTTTACTTCTAGAGTTACTGTCTGATCACATTTGCTATTTTCCTTGACCTTTTTCGTGCAGTACTTAGGAGGACTTCCATAGGTGGGCTTAGGAGTAAGCTAAGAAAAAAAGAAGACTTGAGGCTCAAGAACCCGAATGCCCCTTGTGTGGCATTCCTTTAAAATAGTTTTCTTTTCCTTTCTCATTTTGAAAATTTTTTCTTTGCAGGGCAACATATTTTTTTTATTTTTTTTTATTTTTTGAACTGGTCGGGCCTGAAGTAACTTCTCAGGTTGCCTACGTACCCTAGAATTTTGGGATGAGACCAAAACGTAGTTCGAACATTTTCTTCCCCTGGGTTAAGTGATCGGGCTGAGAAAGAAAAAGATTTTTTTATTTATTTTTTAAATGGCTGCAAGGGGCTAAGAAAGAAGATATTTAACTGGGTAATAAGAAAATTGGTCTGATCGAAGATGCCCTCCTCAAATATAGTACCACTTGATCTGGTCAAGGTTTGTCGATTCTGGTAATTCGACGCCATCATGATCTTGGAGTTTGACGGCTTTCCATTTAGTACCTCTTTGATAATTAAGGGACCTCCCCAATTGGGCTTGAATTTACCTCTAGGATCGAAGATGGGTGCTCGGTTTTCTTTGAGTACTAGGTCCCCAACTTGTAAGTCGTGAACTTTAACCATTTTATCAAATGCCCGAGCGACTCTTCTCTGATAAGCTTACACATGGTACAGAGTTCTAAGTCATTTTTCATCGATTAAATTCAACTCTTCATACCGGTGACGAACCCAGTCTGCTTCTGATAACTGACTTTCCATTTGAACCTAAGGGACGGGATTTCCATTTCAACTAGTAAGACAACTTCCATTCCGTACACTAGTAAATAAGGGTGGCTCCAGTGGAAGATCGTATCGAGATACGGTATGCCCAGAGCGCAAATGGTAATTTTTCAGACCAATCCCTATGCGATTGACACATTTTCCTGATAATCGTCTTGAGATTCTTATTAGCTGCTTCAACTGCTCCATTAGTTTGGGGACGATAGGGTGATGATTTGTGGTATTGGATCTTGAACTTTGAACATAAGTAACAACTTCAACTTTGAAGTGTGACCCGTTATCATATATCAGTTCAGAAGGTACCCCATATCGACTAATAATATGTGTTTGGATGAACTTGTCAACTTTGGATGCAGTGAGAACAACATATGAAGTGGCCTCCACCCATTTTGTAAAATAATCAATGGCCACGAGAATGTACTCATGTCCATTCGATGCTTTAGGTGTGGTTTTGCCAATTATGTCGATACCCCGAATAGAAAATGGCCATGGCGAAGTCAAACCAACTAACTAAGATTGAGGTAGATATATGAGGTTAGCATGTACTTGGCATTTATGGTAGGTCTTGACCAGGTGATTACAGTCTGTTTCCATTCTTTGCCAATAATATCCCTGTCTCATGATTCGTTTGGCTAACATCTTCCCACTCATATGCGGTCCACAATCTCTGGAATGCAACTCTTCCATTATTTGTTCAGCTTGATTTTCGTCAGCACATGACAAATGAATTCCATCATAAGACCTTTTATATAAATTTGCTGCGCACATGATGAATTGGGACGCGAATCTCTATAGGGTTTGTCGTTCTTTCCTTGATGCTTCAACTGGGAACTCTTATTTTTCCAATACTTTCTGGATGTTAGTGTACCATGGCTTTCCGTCAGGGAGTCGAGCAGCGAAGTCGACCTGATGGCAATATGCAGGTTTATGCTTGATTTCGACTAAGATAGGCCTTAGTTCCATGCCTGAAGGCAAATGGATCATTGAAGAAAGAGTAGCCAGAGCATCAGCGAATCTGTTCTCTTCCATTGACAAATGTTGGAACAAGATGGCTTTGAATTTCCTTACTAAATTTAGTAGATACTCATGATAGGATTTCAGCTTCATGTCCTTAGTTTTTCATTCTTCCAATGACTGATATATAACCAAGGCTGAATCTCCAAATATTTCAATTTTTATGATACCTAGATTCAAAGCAGCCTCGAGTCCAGCGATGCATGCTTCGTATTCAGCTGTATTATTAGTATTGGAGAAAGCTAGCTTAATAGCGATCAGGATGTGACATCTTTCAGGAGAGAACAAAACTGCCCCTATTCCATATCCGTTCTGATTCGTCGCTCCATCAAAGTATAACCATCATACTCTATCTCGCGGTTCTTTTTTCAAGGTTTAGGATATTTTCATCTGGGAATTGATCGATAGGTCTTGTTCCTTCTACCACTGGATGATCAGCCAAGTATTCTGTTATTCCTCTTCCCTTGATAGATTTTTACGTAACATGCGTAATATCGAATTCTGATAATAACAATAACCACCGTGCAGTTCTTCCTGTCAATGCCGACTTCTCAAAGAGATATTTTAGGGGGTCCATCCGAAATAACAGAATGACTGAATGATAGAGCATGTAGTGCTGAAGCCTTTGAGCAGCCCATACTTGTACTAGGCAGGTCTTTTCGAGAGCTGAATACTTTTGTTCATACTCTAACATCTTTTTACTGATGTAGTAGATTACCCTCTCTTTGTGACTGTCTTTGTCGTATTGTGCCAGCATGCATCCCAAAACTTCTTCCGTGACTGACAAATAAAGGAGAAGAGGTTCACTTGGGGTAGGCGGAACCAAAATGGAAGAATTTGAGAGATACTCCTTAACTTGGTCAAAGGCTTTTTGGCATTGCTCATTCCATACTGTCGATTCGTTCTTCTTGAGAAGCTTGAATATAGGTTCGCACACATTGGTGAGCTGAGTGATGAATCTGCTGACATACTGAATTCTATCTAAGAACCCCCGAATCTATTTTTCAGTCTTAGGAGGTGTCATTTCTTGTATAGCTTTGATTTTTCCAAGGTTTACCTCGATCCCTCTTTGACTGACTACAAATCCAAGTAATTTTCAAAAGTCACTCCGAATACTCATTTTTGTGGGTTAAGGCGTAACTGGTATTTTTGAATCCTTGTGAAAAATTTCTCTAATGCAGCGACGTGTTTCGATTGTTCTTTGGATTTTATTATCATGTCATCCACATAGACTTTAACCTCATTGTGTATCATGTCATGCAATAAGATCATAGCTACTCTCTGATAGGTATCCCCAGCGTTCTTCAAACCGAAAAGCATGACTTTGTAGCAAAAGGTTCCCCATTGCATGATGAATGATGTTTTTTGCATGTCGCGAGGATCCATCTTTATTTGGTTATATCCTGAAAATCCAACCATAAACGAAAATATGGCGTGCCCTGCTGTATTATCGACCAATATATCTATGTGAAGCAACGGAAAGCTATCCTTTGGACTGGCCTTATTTTGATCTTGAAGTCCATGCACATTCTCACTTTTCCATACTTTTTGGAAACTAGAACTACATTAGTGATCCATTCTGGGTATTCTACCACTTCCAAGAATCTGGCATTGATCTACTTAGTGATCTCTTCCTTAATCTTCAAAGTCCATTCTAGTTTCATATGTCGGAGTTTCTGCTTTACTGGCTGAGCATCGGGATGCAATGGAATTCGATGTTGAATAATATCTGTACTTATTCCTTGCATGTCCTCATACGACCATGCGAATACGTCCTTGAACTTTCTGAGCAAATCCACTATCCCTTCGCGTTCCTCGGAAGATAAAGTGACTTCAATTTGAATCTCTTGAGGATTATCTTTAGTCCCAAGATTGACTAATTCTGTTTCTTCCATTACAGATTGAGCCTGACGTTCATCTTCTTGGTCAAGTAATTTAATTAATTCAATAGGAGTTTCTTCATCAGAAGATTCGTCCTTCGAAGTCAGATTATCAGTTAAATCATTATTGCACTCGGGGTAATCAGAAACTTCTTCTATTTCATTAAAGATAGATGGGATGACAGGACTTACTGCGGACTCAACAGACTCAACATGAGTAGACCCGACATACAGTAAAGGACTCATTACATGGTAATTGGAAAGAGACTCGACTGCGGGTTTGATTACAGACTGTGGGTTTTGAGTACCACTCTTGAATGACAAGACTGACACATTTCCTTCTTCGAGAAACATCTAAGCGATATTGAGTGAATCCACGGTCGTCTACCAATCATATGCTCATTCGAATTCTTCAAATGCTTTGTCTTCTTCCTTGTCAGGCCAATTCATCCCAAAGAAAATCTCAAATCTCGGCTGGCGGGTACCTGTGAGGTAGTCGATAAAGGGTTCTAGAAAATCACAATAAAGGAAATCTTCCCCTGTTTTCACGAAGCGCCCATTAAGGGTTTTGCGATAAGGCTTCATTTGGATCAGATCAGCGACATGCCCTTGTCTTATTGCGTTTGCCTTATCTTTCCTTATCTTCCAATATCGGGCCTAGTCTTCTTTGGTAGGTTCGTACCCCAATTCGAATGTCCCTGGTGCAGATTTGATCCCTTGTTGTCTACGACCCAAGCCCATGCCTGAGAAAAATCTCATGCTTTTGAACATGTTGGCCACACAACAGCTGAATGTATTATCGATAGGAACGAACTTTTTTGTCGAATTATCCCACTGAACAGCATGAATATTTTCAAATTCAAACCCGTTGAGTTGTATTTCTTTTTGTTTAGGTTGAATTTCAGGCAACGACTTATCCTTGGTTTCGATTTCATTCACAATCCCCATAATTTCGGCATCCCCATGAAGTGTGATTACAAAACCGTCTTTGATGAACTTAATCTTCTGATGCAAAGTAGAAGATACGACTTTAAGCTGATGCAGCCACGGTCTCCCTAGTAATAGGTTGAATGATGACTGAATATCCAAGACTTAGAATTCCACAAGGAAGTCTGCTATACCTGTAGATATTCGTAGCTACAAAGTCCCTAGTACATCCCTTTTGGTATTATCATAAGCTCTGACACCTTGACTAGTTGGTTTGAAATCTTCTGTTTTGAACCCGAGGCAAGTTGTGGTCTTCAAAGGACAGACATTTAGTGCACTTCCATTATCTACTAAGACTAGATGGACTCTCATTCCATTGCAATCAACTGTGATATGCAGCGGCTTCATGTGGCTCGACCCTTCTTTTAGGAGGTCGGAGTCCGAGAAAGATAAACTATTCTTGACATAGGTTGCCCCTACTATACTAGCCAATTGATCAGGGGAAGTATCGAGGGAAACTTGGGTTGCGCTTAATGCTTTGATAACAGCTTCCCTGTGAGCTGTAAAGGCCATGAGCAAACCCCAAAATGAAATGTTGGCGCCTGCATTTTTTAGCTGTTTGATCATGATATCATCCTCTTCAATAGTTTCTTGGATGGGATTTATTTTTTTCTTTCTCACCAAAGCTGCTGGATTGTCTGCACTGAGTTCCGGTAGCTTAAAGACTCTTCCTCCCTGTGTCATGTGCTTGACTTCATCACAAGAGAGTGAAAATGGCTCGTTTTCTTCGGCCACTAGGTAATGATCTTCACTTGTTGCAGAGAATGGATTTTTCGATATCATTTATGCCAAGAGGTAACTGGTATATGATAGGCTATTGTAATGAGGTGGGGATAGACAATATGATTCATCTTCAGTTAGATCAAAGGGCTCATAGCTTGTGGCATAGACCTCATCAATGAAAACTATTTCGATAAGGGGATAACTGGGTAGTTTGGCGTTGATTGGGTGGATGAGAGAGATTAGGTCGAATCATAGTTGGGTGTTTGAGACCATATTCAATGTTGGCGGAGGTTGATATACAGGTAGTTGATTGGTGGTGACATTTGGCAATGTTGGGGTAGGAATGATAACTTTTTTATCATCAATGAGATTTTGGATAGTATGACGGAGAGAGATGCATCAGTCAGTATGATGACCAGAGTTTTGATGGAATTCACAAAATACGTTAAGGTTATGTGAAATTGGTAGGGGGTTTGGCAGAGGTCAAGGCTGGAGAGGGGTGAAGAGGCCTTTTTCAATAGTTTTTGAAAGGCTACGGTGAGGGTCATCCCTAGATTTGTGAACTGTTGATGGGGGCTCTACCCAAATTTGCCTGATTATTGGTTCGAGCTGGGGGTTTAACTGGAGTGGTGGAAGTGTTGGCTATATAGGCATGGTTGACGTTGGGTTTGGAATTAGTGAAGGGTTTTTTGGCTTTGTTGTCAGAAGAGTTGGAAAGGATCCTAAAGGCAAAAACATCCTCAAGTTGACTTCCAACTTGTAAAAGGGATTCAAATGTAGGGAGATACTGGACAATTAAATGCTGAGCATACCCTTGTGAGAGGTTTTTCAAGATGATTGCCACTTGTTCCTTTTCTGATGATCTATCCTACATCTGTGCAGTCTTAGTCCTCCAGCGGCTAAAAAAATCAGTAAATGTTTCCCCATTCTTCTGCTTAGTGGATTCCAAATCCCTTTGAGAAGTTTTGATTTCAATGATGTACTTGTACTTGTGCCAAAACATCCTTGACATATTTTCCTATGTCCCTATTACAGCTGAATCTTGGGACATCAACCATCGTAGCGCTGATCCTGACAAAGTACGCTGGAACAACCATGTCATATGTTCATAATTGAGGCCCATTGTGCGCATGTTAGTGACATATACCTTGAGATGCGTTTTTGCGCAGCATACTCCATTGAATTTCTCCATTTCTAGCATTACAAACTTCTCGAGCAGACGAATCTTAGGGATTTGATTCAAAGCCTCTATTCCTACTGCGATTTCGTCAATCCCTTTTATGTTCTTCACTGCTGTTTCCAACTAAGTCATTCTGTTGGCCAACATTGGATTCTCATTATAATGCCCTCATTTCCGTCAAGCTCATAAATCTCATCTAGATTCTTAGTTGTGCTACCTTCTGGTCCCTTACTCCTTTGATCTTCAGGGTGGTCTCTTGTTGACTGAGAGACTTGTTCTAACACTTCTATTTTACTCTTTATGTTGTTCATATCCATTGCAAAGACCGCTAAAATCTTACAAATTTCCGCAAGTTCAGATTCAGAAGTCATTTCTGATAATTCGTTTGGCACCGATGTTATTTCTAAACGATCTGACTCTTGACTCCAACTAGGTGGTAGACGCTTAAGTTTGGGCGCAATAGTATCCTGAAATCCCATCAATGGTGGATTATTTGGTACTGACCCGAGGATAGGTTTTAGCAATTAGAATTAAAGGTCCCTCTCGATAACGTTTATTAGATTCACCCCCTAGATTCAAAGTCTTTAACTGATGCACATTCCGAGTAAGAAGTTGCATGAAGATGATATGTCAATTCATCAGGAATCTTAGGAAATTTAACCATGATTAAGGGTTGTACGACCTTCCAAGAGTAAGATCTAGGTTGTGCTAGTCGATACAGCCCTTAATATGTTTTTTACTAATCCCAACCTTGTTGATTATAAAATATCCAGTCCATTGAATTAAATTGGCCAATAAAAATTATTGGGACTGTGTACCCATTTGAGTTTGGGCCGATTCTACCCAATGGATCTGAATATTCTACTTGAATCACTTCATCTACTATTTTTAAGTCAATTAGTCCAATCAGTCCGTGTTTTGATCTATGAGATCTATTTACCAATTGGGCTTACTGGTTTAAATAGACATTGATCGATATGTCTCATCAGTTATGTTATTGAGTTGGACCGGTATTGCGGATTCAATTTGAGCAGTGTGAACCGGTCTACCCACTTACCTTTTGGTTAAATTAAAGAAAGGCAACCCTGGAGCACTTATGGTCGATTCGAGTCGTGGCCTAGTAGGACCGTACTTAAGTTCTAGGCTTGCTATATGATTGAGGCTAGGTTAGGACAAAGCTTAGGTTACTTCAGCCCGAAACACCGATATACTATCCCAGTTTTACTTGGTCAAGCAGTACATGGTATTCCAGTTTGCTATACCCGAAGGTACTATACTGAAGTTATAGCGTTTACGGGCGTCTCCCATGTCCCGGAGGACCAGGTTAGCTTAGATCCGACTATTGGATTTATAAGGACATGACATGATGCAAATATGCGTATGCATTCTTGTGAGTGTGTGCAAAAGGACAAAGTGCGCCAGGGCCTTTTTCGTAAATATCCAACCATGCAAATCAAATACATCCAATCATTAATGCAATAAACAATTAAACATATCTAATCACATGCCAATGAAAGAAAGGACAAAATCTAACCTAATCTAAGATTTTCATTGAGTCAACTGAGTTGACTCGAGGAAAAAGTTAACCTAAGGATAATCTTGGATCGAGTAAAGTTTGACCCTAAATATCCCCAGTAGAATCGCCACTGAAATCGTCTCGACCCCGGCCTTTTCGCTAAATAGCAAATAGGGGTCTGATTATACATATCTTGGGGATTCTTAAAGAATAGGGAGTCGCCACCTAGTTTAGGTCTAGAAACCAAAATTAACTCTAAAGGAATATGAGTCGGTCCACAGATCAGAGAGATGGGTAAGGGGTCAGGTTACGGGTTTCGGAAGGTGCTAGGCACTGAACCCGCCCAATCGAGATGATCGATCTCTATTATGATCAAAAACTAACCTATGGTCAATGGGATAAGACTATGGTCCAATCATCATCATCGATTTATGTCAGATTTGCCAAATGAATCTTACGGTTAAAATAATTACATGGGTTCTCGAATTTCGCATAAAAGAATCCCACGATTTAGTAAGACTTACGTGGCACCAAAAATTAATGGATCAATTCGATCACATTTTGAGGAGTATGAAATCAATTTTATTTGTCATGTACATAAAATTAGTGAATTAGCTCATTGACAATAATTTATCAACGAAATTCGATTTTGAATCGTTACGTGCATTAAATTAGTGAGTTAACCCACACATTTCTAATCAAAGAAATTCGATTTTTTTTAATTGCCACGTGTATTACAATCAGTGAGTCGACTCGTTTGATTTTTAAAAATTTTCATGTACACAAAATCAGTGAGCTGACTCACATGCCTATTTCATAGAAAACTGTGATTTTAAATTTCTAATGTATCAAAAATCAGTGAGTCAACTCACAATTTTGATCAAGGAAATTTTGATTTTCCAAAATCGTCACGTATGTCAAAATCATTGATTTAACTCATATATCAATTTTATAGAAAACAAATCGATTCAAAATTCTAATGTACCCAAAATCAGTGAGCAGACTCAATAAATTTGATCAAGGAAATTTGATTTTTCAAAATCGTCACGTATGCCAAAATCATTGAATTAACTCACATATCCATTTTATAGAAAATAAATCGATTCAAATTTCTAATGTACCCAAAATCAGTGAGTCAACTCAATAATTTTGATCGAGGAAATTTTAATTTTCCAAAATCGTCACGTGTGCTAAAATCATTGAATTAACTTACTTATCCATTTTATAGAAAACAAATCGATTCAAATTTTTAATGTACCAAAAATCAGTGAGTCAACTCAATAATTTTGATCAAGGAAATTTTGATTTTTTAAAATCGTCACGTGAGCTAAAATCATTGAGTTAGCCCATACATTTCGCAAAATTAATGAATTGATCCATTAATATTACAAAATGAGAAAATTGATCCGATAATATTAATAATCAATTGGTCGATCCATCAATATTTCATAAACTTTAAAAAATTGCCATTAGTGCCACGTACTCCTCAAAAATCAACGAATCCATTTGGGTACATAAAAAATTATGAAACCAAGAATAAATAAACAAAATAAAAAAGTAAATAAAAAAAGAAAAATTACCTATGTCGAATGATTTCAGATGCTTGGATTCCTTCAACAAAAACTCGAAATAGCTTATGAGTTGTGCCGTGATCTTGCAAGTTTGATGTGTGAAACTTTCTCTAAAATCGATTTTTTTTTCTTGGGTTGTTTGAATAGTTGAAAAAAATGATGTAGTGAAGAGGAAGAAAAATAGAGAGTATGAAAGAAAGAAGATGATTGGGGGGTATCTTCTATTCTTGATTATTTTTTTTTGAAGAGGGCAAAAAAATGTTAATGGAAGAAGATGATTGTTGTAGGTTTTTTTTTTTTTTTAAAATGAAAAAGAAAAAGGAGTGGAATTGTAGTCCAATGTGGGAAAGAGGAGTTAAGAACGTTACTGGAGAAGAAGGTGTGATTTTTTTTTTTTTTTAAGAAGGAAGAAGAAGGTTGTAGGTTTAATGGTGAAAAAAAATATTACTTTTTTTTTAAAGGATAGCCTCAAAAATGTTTTTTTCTCCATTCAACGGTTCCCTTGATCCTCTTTTATAGTGGTTCTGCCATCAAACATGAGAAAGGGAGAGATGGTGGAGGACATGAGTAGTTATGAGAAATTAGAGAGAGGAAAATGGAGGACATGAGGAAAAGAGAGTTGGAGAAGAAAATGTGTGTCTACGTTTTTTTCTTTCTTTCTTTTTTTATTTTTTATTTTTTTATTTTTGGAGAATGGGGGGTGGTGATCCCATGCTACTCACCTTAATGATCTCTCATAAACCATTAAATTGATTGGTCGGTTGGAACTCGATTTTAATTCAATCGGATTTGGATTTCAATTTGATCGAGTGGATTTTATTTTTTGGTTGATTAATTTAATTTTGAATTTGATTGATCGATTTTAGTTTTGAATTTGATTGATCGATTGGATTTTAATTTCAATATTAATCGATGGATTGGATTTAAATTTGATGGATTTTAATTTGACTTTTGTTTGATTATGATTTGATTTTTAATTTTTTTAATTTGATTTTTAATTTCAATTTGATTTTAAAATTTTATTTGGTTGATTCAATTTTAATTTTATTATGATTGATTGATAGATTTGATTGATTCTAATGATTTTCAACTTGATTTTCAATTTAATTTTAAATTGGATTTAGATTGGTTTTTGTCGATATTTTAATTTGATATTTAAGTTTGATGTTTAAATTTTGATTTTGATTTTGTATTTTAATTGATTTCTTGATTAAATTTTAGTTTAATTTTTATTTTATATTTTAATTAAAATTTTATTTTGATTTCGGATTTTAAATTGTTGTTAAATTTTGAATTTTAATTTGATCTTGGTTAAATTTTAGTTTAATTTTCAATTTGAATTTTATTTTGATTTTCGATTAAAATTTGATTTGAATTTTAAATTGATTCCTATGGTTGAATTTAAGTTTGATTTTTGATTTAAATTTTATTTACCTAGAAATCAAGGTCTCTATGTTAGAGTTAGATATTGAGGGGCATTTTGATCATTTTTATGATTTTTTAATGATTTTTCTTGAATTTTTCTGTTTTCATCAATTTGGGTCCCGTTAGACTCGCAATCACATTTTGAGTGTAATAGAGGTACTTTCGAGATTTTTCGGGGATTTAAAATTTATGAGGGGTATTTTCATCATTTTGATGATTTTTACAGATTTTCCTTGACTTTTTCTGTTTTCATCGATTTAGATCCCGTTAGACTCGAAATCACATTTTGAGTGCAATGGAGGTACTTCCGAGATTTTTCGGGGATCCAAAATTTATGAGGGGCATTTTTGTCATTTTGATGATTTTTTTTACAGATTTTTACGAATTTCTCTATTTTCATCAATTTTGGTCCCGTTAAACTCGAAATCACATTCTAAGTACAATGGAGGTACTTTTGAGATTTTTCGGGGATTCAAAATTTATGAGGGGTATTTTCGTCATTTTGATGATTTTTTATAGATTTTTACGAATTTTAACGTGAGGTTTCTTTCAGTCCCTGTGTGATTATTTCTAAGTCTCGAGATTGTAATTTCTTAGCGTAGTGTGATCTCTAAGTTATCTCACTGTGTAGCGAACCTATGCGTACGTGCTTGTTAAGTCGGACGAAAGTTATAGCGATCCTAAGCGTGCGTAACTTTCTATGTTGAATTGTGACGAGTAGGGGGAATGAAAAGACTAGAAACGAAAGGAATCAAGCAATACTCACGAGCATTCGAATTCTTTTATGCTCATCATTAGGAATCCATAACAACCAAGTGACGAATTGTCGAATTAGGCAGATGAAAAATGGGGTATCTACAAAAGTCCCGATGTATCATTGATTATCATCGGATTTATCAAAAGGGTGGATTAGAGAATGACCCTAAGCCAAATGGGCAAAATAAGTTAACCGATTTGATTCATCTTATCAGGCTAGTTAAAATGAAATAATGGGAACCCGTCAACTCAATCGATTCCGTGAATGAATCCACATACCAATCAAGTTATTAGTTCACTCAGACTGGTCTAACCTAATGGACTAGACTAATCATTTATTTGCTTGTAATCAATTAGTTCATTTGATTTTGTAAAAGTGAATCAAAACATTTGTTCAAAATGGGCCAATTGATTAGCTATAAACTATTCCAATCCATTAGATTAAACTAATTGGTTTATACCCAAAAACCAATCAGTTTAATTGATTTGGTGTGGTTCGATTAAACTCATTTTCCAATTTGATCGATCGGTTGGTTTGATGTAAACTAAGTTTAACTTAAAAGATCGATATAGTTCATCAATTAACTTAGTTTAATTGGGTCAGACCGATATTATGAGTTTGATTTGAGCGATATGGACTGGTTTACCCACTTACTTGTTGATTGAATGGGATAGAGCTACTTGGGAACACCCATAACTAATTCAGGTAGTGACTTATATGAAGGTTCCTAGACTCTAGGTTTACTACGTGCAATGCCATTTCTATGACCACCCTTTCTCAAGTGCACTAATATACCTTTTAGACATACCCAATTAGATAGTACATGGTAACTTGGTTTGATATATCGTATAGGTACGAGGTAAAAGTTGTAGCTTTCATAAATGATTTAACATCCCACGGGGGAGACCGATCACATACTAGTACTATTTTGGCATTTAGGACATGTGACTTTACGGCTTATAATAGGACAAAGGCTCAGGTTACTCCAACATGGGTGCATTGATATATACATTTTAGGGTCATTCAATCAAATGGTACTCATACCCCAATTTTATATATTGTATAGGTACATGATTGAAGTTGTGAATTTTATGAATGACGTCGTTTCCCACTAGAATAAGGGGCCACACAACCCTACAAGTCATCAAATCCAATCACAACAAACATCCACAGAATCATCTAATAATCAATCATACACCTACAAAAGAAAAGACAAGATCTAACCTAGTTTAAAAGCTTTCTTGATTCAACTGGGTTGACTCAAGTGAAAGTCAACCTAAGGATGGTCTTGAATTGGGTCAAGTTTGACCTGAAAATCCCCAGTGGAGTCACCACTAAAAGAGCCTCGATACTTATTCTAAAAAATAAAAAATATCTGAAATAATTGAAAGGATTTTTAGTGAATGGGGAGTTGCCACCTAGTTTAGGTCTATGAACTAAAATAACTCCAAAATAGATCTGGATCGGTCCACGGGTAAGAGAAATGAACAAAGAGTCGAGTTACGGGTTTCGAAAGGTATTAGGCACTAACCCGCCTGATCAAGGTGATCGATCTCTATTACGATATAAGAAAATCCTATGGTCAACGGGTAAAAACTAGAGTCAAGCTAGGGTCCAATCATCATCATTATTTTATGTTAAGTTGGCCAATTGAAATATCATCAATTTACATCAGATTTGTCAATCAAATCTTATGGTCATGATCAAAATTCATCATCCTTTCCAAATTTTACATCAAGGAATTTCAAGGAAGCCGTAATTTCTAATTAATTTTGTAATATCCACATGAGTCACATCGATAAAATGATTGGCGAATTAAAGCACATAAATTAATGAGTTTTGAAAGGGTGAGAAATCAATTTAAATGACACATGCACAACACAAAAATTAATGTGTCAACTCATGTGTTTAAAAAAATCAATTTCAAGTGTCACGTGCACATAAATTGTCGAGTCAACTCACGTGTATTTATAAAGAGAAATTTGGATTTTAAGACCTCTACATGCACCAAAATCAATGAGTAAATTCACCTATCAAAGAAATTTGACTTTAAATCTTCACGTGCACCAAAATCAGTGAGACAATATGAACTCTCTCATTGACTAGAAATTTGACTTTAACTCTCTCACGTAGGAAAAATAATTAAAAGATAGAGAGTGTGTGTGAACCCTGAAGAGTCGTGATGAATGCATGTGGTTTTGGTATGCGATTGACATGGCAAAGGCAAGAACTATAGATTTTTTTTCATCGGGATACATAGGAAAAAAATGTGTGGTTTTGTGCCCTTGCCAAGTTAGCACGTACCCAACCGCCTACCAAAATGGCATACATTCATCATTATTCAACTTTGGAGGAAGAACAACTACCAAAAATGAATATCCACGTAAGCCTTGCCAAATAATACATTGAATAAGTAAAGGAAGAAATTTTACTACTATAATTAACAATAATTAGTAATAACAAGAACATTGTCTTGTTCCTAATGGATTAGAAATTGTCACTACAACATTTTTTATTTACAGCAACGGATTTTTCTGCCGCTATAGGGAACTTTTTCCGTCGGTAAAAATTATTGCGGCGAATGAGCAGCGGAAGCAAGATCCGACGTTATTGCCTTGGTTGCTAAATATAGTAGTGGATAACTTGTCTGCTGTTGCAGGTTATACCTTTAGTGGCGAATATGAATATCCATTGTAATAGGTCAATTTTTTCACAAAATAGAATATAATACATATAGCAGCGGATATTAATATTCGCTGCAATAAGTCAATTTTTAACAAATAGAATATAATAGATATAATGGCGGATATTAATATCCGTTGCAATAGGTCAATTTAAAAATATATATATAACAATTATAGCGGTGGATATTACTATCTGCTACAATAAGTTACTTAGGAACGGTTAAAAACGGTTCCAAATCTGCATTTAAATATATATAAAAAAAATCTTAGACATCGATTTAAAATCCAATGTCTATAAGATTGATGTTCTAAATCTGAGAATTTAGGCATAGGTTACAAACCGATATCTAAACTACAAAAAAAAAATTAAGTTTTTATTTTTTTTTCCACACACCTATTACCCGCAGTAGAATAGACTTAGTTGAGAGGTTTCATACCCTGTAAAGAATCCATGAATAATTATTATTTAGCTTCAAAATCAAGCTAACTACACATGGAGCAAAAAAAATTTGTAAGATGTTTCATTCATTAAAAGTAGTTCAAATATAAATGATGGATATATGACAATTCTTTTAACATGGCACGTGGGATGAAAAAGTTAAAAATGAAAAAAAAAAATAATAAACGAGTAAAATATCGGTGCATGATAATATAATGGGTTGGGCACAAAAGAGAGTGAGAAAGATATTTACAAACTTAACGAAAAAAGAGTATAATGTTTCTTCAATAAAAATATCATTTCTCTCTCATTAGAAAGCTTCTTAATAAAAGTTTTGATGATTAAAATAGAATTCAAGCTAAATAGTGGCTCGATGGATAGAATAGTTTAAACATTTTATATATATCAAACTATTAATGCATGGAGCAACTAATTAAGATATGTCATCAACTAATATGAAGTTCAAATAGAATTGGAGCTAAACAATCTTGGTGGACAAACACATTAAGATAATTGTAACACGAGTCATCTAGGGTGCAACTCAGGTTGTGAACTGATCAAGTAATCTAACATCAAAGCAAATGGAATCACCAGAGAGAGAGAGAAAGCAGATAACATAATCAGGAGGACTCATTAAGAGAGCAGATATTGCATTAAACAATATTTCAAAGGAATTGAAGAATTATCAAAGTGGTCAAATAAGTGAGATGCATTTTTAGAAATAGAGGGAAGAGATAGAGAAGAATGACATGATTAAAGCATTTTCATAAATATATCACATATTTATACTCAAAATCGTGAACTCTTTGTTAGGGTGATTTGGACTACATGATTGAAGACTATTAAGTGAAACAATCCAAACTCTAGGCTATAGAAATGAGGGAAATATGCCTTATATATCCTTGATGCTAACAACTTGAGACCTCCAGAAATAACACACTTTTTAAGATAAGAGTACAAGAACAACAATACAAAAGCCAAGATTGATATTCTTGATTTGCTTTTTTGTAACATGATACACTATAAAATACTAAACTAGACATCAGTGACTTCACACACACACACACCCAGACACACCACACAAAATAAAGTGAATACTTGCCTATCAAGATGGCAAACTAAACCCTTAACAGCCTTATACGGAGTTAGTTCATAGTGTAACCCAAACAAAGGCGCCATGTTCTAGAAGTGGCCTTGATATTGGAGGTACCTTTCATAACTCACTCGTTAATGTTAGGTGGTGTTGTGTCTGAAATCATACGAAAGAAGAAAAAGTACCAACTAACGCAACATGTTGTCAATAATATTCATGTAGGGTCTCAGAGGATCATGCTTGGACATCTGATTTGAAGTTGCTTGAGCAACCTAATGAAAAACACAAACTCAAATATGTGAGAAAATTAAAGAAATAATCCATAATTGAAATCAGTCAGATTATATGCAATGTGATTCATGCAAATGGAACCTCAATAGGATCCTAATCATGTTTAACAAATACGGAGCAAAACAAAGATGGTTGATGTCAATATGCCAAAGACCACCAAATCTCGTTTTCAACCTTGCCGAAACATTTCTCCTTCACAATGTTGTTAAATAGCATAAGCTAGTCTTTGCGACCAGCATAGGCTGTTCGCATATCACATATGCGATGGCATATGCAACACACACACACACACACACACACACACACACACACACACACACGCATATGCAACTCTAATAGTTAGTTTGATACAATGTGTGTAAATCCCTAATCTATTGTGGAACATCTTTTCTAGGATTGTTGTTGCTTCCATTCCCATCTTGAGAGTTGAGAGTTGAGAGTTGAGAGTTGAGAGTGAGAGTGACTGAGAGTGAGTGAGTTGAGACTTCATCACTTGAGACTTAAGCGTAAAGAATGGAGAGAGTGAGAGATTTAAGAAGAAAGATAAGAGATTTGAACTTATAAGGTAGTAGAGTATGTTGTACAAGAAGTATGGCGAGGTAGAAGTGGAGTATTTATAAGAAGAAGAAAAAAAAAAGAGTTTAAAGCAAAAAAAAATTATGTGTCCAACAGTCATATTTTTTACCCTTGGACATTATGCCATCATTCATGGAGAAAGTTGATGCATCAAAAAGGAAGAACAAACATTCAAAGCTCTAGACATTGAATTACAAAGACTGAGCTTCACCAAGCATCCTATGCATCCAAAAGTAGCACTATCACCATACACCAATTTTGAGTCGTAGAGATTGAGATTAGGCATTGTTCGGTCCTATTATAATAAGATGTAGAAACAGAGTACATTATTTTCCTTGTATGAAATACCAAAAGAAAGAAGTTGTATTCATTTTTCAGCACAATCAATGCAATTGAATTTCAGCATTAAAAAAATTGATGTTCACATGTAGGCTCTAAGAATAGCACAAGGAAATCCAAACCCTTCGATGGTGGGTTATCCTTAATGCAAGACACAAATCAAGCCAACGGTAACGGGTTCGAACAGAAATTTTGTAACTCTCTTTATCAGGGGAGAATAGTCATTGATCCCAAAAATATAAAATGAAAACACAGAATTCATAAGGTCTCTATAAAACCTTAGGCACCAAAACAAAATTTATTAAGGATGGGAGTACACTTACTACAATAGCATTTGAAAATTCCTGATGAGCATCATCAAGACTCACAGCCATTTTGGCAACTTTATGAGAAAGAATTTATTGATGGGTGTTCCAATCTGCATTTCTCCAAATGCTCGTCGGAATTTCACTCAAACCAAAGCCAAGAAGAAATGCACCTGTGACGAGTCCGAAAGTATTCAAGCAAGCCATAGCTAAACCCACAACACCACGACCCCTGTCGATGCATATAGAAATAAAATAACTAATTAAGATAATCGAAAAAAATGAGCTAGCAAAACAAAAAAACACATAATAATAGTGGCTGGCAAGGCAAAGTGACTTTTTTAAGTACAAAAGGGGATGCCACCATATACACCAAGAAAATTCGAGATGGCTAGAAGAATTCTATCTAGATCCGCTAATAAATTAAATGGCATTAAATTCTACAAGAGTCGTAGCTTGTTTAAAAACTCAATTTTGTGAGTACCGGACTATTAATTACTTAACCAGTTGGTAGCTGTTAACACATTACTGGGGTAATCTATAATTGGTGAATTTAACTGAAGGACACATATACATCTATCCCAATGAGTTCAACATTACAGAGAGAAGTTAGAGGTCAAAGGTTTGTCTAGGTGTTGAAGAAGATCAAACTGTCAAAATTCAACAAATTATAATATTTTACGGGGGTTAATTTGCACTAGACCATTAAAACTATAAGAGAAAAATATGAAATAAAATTCAAAAATTAAAAAAATTAAAAAAAAAAAAAAAGACAAATAGGTCCATCCCTAATGTTGTTTTAGATGCTAAGGTGTGAGGCGAGACGTTAACCAGCCAAAGCCTTACAAACATGCATTTTTTAAGATGATAAACAATTAAATATACATAAAAATAAATAGAAAAATATATACAGTAAAGGACAAGAATTTTGGGGGGGGGGGGGGGGGGGGAGATCTTAATAAGAAAGGAAGAAAATTAAAGAAATTTCATAATTGCACATTCCAAAACCAATCAAAATTAAATTAGACCATATCCACAATTTCATACTTTCAAAGTTTTCATCTCTAAAACTAAAAAGCAACAGTTTGTGTGCAATAACCATTCCAACTAAAAATGCATAAGTTCTCCTAATACTAAAAGGAGAAGCGGAGGGATAGGTTCAGCATAGAGATAAACATGGGGGCAATTGCCCCCCTAGAAAAAAAAAATTCATCCTTGCTTGTATGCTTTATTTTGAGATATCCTTGTATTTTCAACTAATTGTCCCCACAAGTTTTTTTTTTTTTTGACATCCTTGCTTGTATACTTTATTTTGAGATATCCTTATATTTTAAACTAATTACATACCCATTTGCCCCCACTCCCTTGCCTCCTTCCAATTTTTGCCACCCCTTCAATTTATTAAAGATGATACTAACTCTTGACCTAGACCTTCTCTCTTAGACTAATTGTAAATGACTTAAATATCCTTTTCTTCAACTTCGACTTCTAATAAAAAAAAACCTCTTAATTTCTTCAAAAACCATTCATCTTCAAGCTTCAACTGCACCATTAATTATAATTTTCCCCTACTACAAGAAAATCCTGGCCCACCCCTATTTACGTGGCAGGCTTTGTCAGTGTTTAAAACACATAGCTCTTAAACAAGCCGTATACGTAGCCTTACGTGCTTTAAATCCAATCAAAATGTGTTAGGTTGAGGATGGGAACAGATTGGTGTTTATCAAGTTAAGGTTGGGTGTGGGTTGGCCCCCATCCCTTCAACCCACTCGAGTTGCAGCCTTACCCTTTATATATCTCAGTCTTGGATCAAAAAGTACCATTGGCTGCTTAGATCACATGAACCACGTGAAGTGTACCTATTGTAGAAATAATTAGACCAACATTTAGGATATGCTTTTAATGTTCGACATCATTTTGGATACAGATTCGGATATTGATCATCCGATCAGATACAATCCGATTTGAAATATATTATTATTATATAAAAATAATTTTTTAAAGAGTTTCTATTTGCTCCCCAAGTTTTACTTATTACACTTCATTTTCTTAAATTATTTTTCATGCCCAAAATAAAGATTAAAACCCATTCTTTAAACATTACCAACAAAGGTTTGGCTTAAATTAGAGAGGTCTGGTGTTGGATTGTTGATGTGGTAATCCATTTGACCAAAACAACCTTAGTAAGGCTTAAAATCTTATTAGTAGGTGTAGAGGGTTAAATTAGTAAGATATCTGGACCATACACGTGTCCAATAGCTAGACTAGTAGGAGACTAGAATTAAATGATTTTTTCTCCTAAGTGGTACTTAGGACACCCAACTCGTCTAAAGGATAGAGCTCGAATGTCAGTTCTGCCCAGTATATGGACCGAGTAGCGTAGATTTGGGGGTTGTCACCTAGTCAACCTAGATCCTTTAATTTCAAAGAAGATCCCAAGAATCAAGGAAATGAATAACGAAATCCAAGCAAATATTTCTCTTCTCAATAATCTCTCTTAAAAGTAAGGAATACTTGTTGGAAATCCCTGACAATCAAGGATCTTGAGGAAATTCCTTATTTGAAGAGATTTCTAGAAAGAACTATAAATAGAGAAAAAGGCTAAGAGGAAGGGGGTTCGAAAAGTTAGAGAGTCCATTATTGGTTAACTTGAAAGCTAACTTTATCATCAGAGGATTTTTGGCAGGTATCCCATTGATCGGAGGAAATAAGGAACGTGGGGCGAACAAAATGAGCTGAGTTGTAAGAGGTAACACAAAATCACCTATACATCTTTGGCGCCGTCTGTGGGAAACCAACTTTGTTTTTAAAGCTTGTTTTCGTCTATACTTCCTTATGAGAGTGAAGTTAGCAAGATGGTGAGACCAGCTCGAGCCGATACCAACCAACCTAAACCATCTCCCATCATTCCTGTACCAAATGTTGAGGACCTGTTGACCGCTCAAATGAAGAAGATGAGGAAATGGTGTGAGGAAATATAGTAGAAGATGGACGTTCTAGCTAAAGAAAATCTAGTATTGACTCAACGGTTATAGGCTCATCATAGGGCCTCTTGTGGGGAAAGTCAGCATTAGGTTACAGAAGATGATAGACATGTCTCAATGGGTAGCAATGGCTTGAGACCTACCCATGGACAAGATAATTTGGATAGAAAAGGGGAACTGATCGTGCGTATGAGGTTGCTAGCCACGCAAACTGCAATCCATGCGAGACATCCAAGGGTCCTAACACCTTTAACCAGAGAGGAGGTTAAGAACTTAATAAGGAAAGAAAAAGAAGTTATTAGGAGCAATGAAATCAACTTGGCTACAACATAGGCTATCAGAGGTATACAGGAATCCCCGTTTACACCTAAAATCCTAACAACTGAAGTTCTGAAGAAGTTCATTGCTCTAAGGTTCACACCGTTTAGGTAGCTTCTGACTTTGTAGGAGGACAACGAAGCCATGATGTGTAGAATTTTCCCTACTAACTTGCAAGGGAATGTACTGACCTAGTTCCATAAGCTCACTGTTGGGACCATAGCCTTCTTCGAAGAATTCTACTCGGCGTTCATAAGTAGTACATAGGCAATAAGAGACTGGGAGGGGATGTCGATACCCTGCTCAGCATGAGAATAAACCCAACAGAGAGCCTTAGAGACTTCACCAAGAGGTTTTAAGAGGAGGCTATGAAAATAGAAATTTGTGATGAGAAAATAGCAATGGTGGCGTACATGAATGTTTTGCCTTCGAATTCTAATTTGTACAAATCATTGATAAGGAAAAGGCTTTCAATGTTAGCCAAGCTGGATGAAAAGGTAGAGAAGTACATCAGGATTGAAGATGATCCAAGGAGAGCAATTCATAAGAATAAGGTAGTCTACATAGTTGAGAAAATTGAGAAGTAGCAATAGTAGAAAAAGATAACGTATAAGCGACCAAGTAGAAAGGTGGATCAAAGAAAAAGAAGTATGTACTTTTCGAAACCACTGAGTGAGATTTTACCTCTCATTTAGAATAAGCAATTCTTTAAATGGTCGAAAGCATTCCCAATTGCTCAGATCAGGGCAAAGAAAAATTATTGTGAATATCACAAGGTCAAGGATCACAAGACTAACAAATGTCAAGCTTTAAGAGGTTTCCTCCAAAGTTTAGTAGACTAGCTGTAGACACCCCATTATTGCATCTGCCTAATTCGACAATTCGTCACTCGATTTTGGTGGATTCCTAATGATGAATATAAAAGAACTCGAAGGCTTGTGAGTACCACTTGATTCGTTCCGTTTCTAGTCTTTTCATCCCCCCTACTCGTCACTACTCGACCTAGAAATTTACGCACGCTTAAGATCGCTACAGCTTACACTTGACTTAGCAAGCATGTACGCATAGGTTCGTTACACAATTCGATAACTTAGAGACCTCGCTACGCTAGAAAAATACAACTTTAGAACTTAGAAATACTCACACAGTGACTGAAAGAAACCTTACGCTGAAATCCTTAAAAATTTGTAAAAAATTATCAAAATGATAAAAATACCCCTCATAAATTTCGGATGTCCGAAAAGTCTCGAAAGTACCTCCATTGCACTCAGAACGTGATTTCGAGTCTAACGGGACCCAAATCGATGAAAACAGAGAAATTTAAGAAAAATAGTCAAAAATCGTAAAAATGACCAAAACGCCCCTTAACATCTAATTCTAACATAGAGACCTTGATCCCTAGGAAAATAAAACTCAAATAAAAAAAATTAAACCAAAATTAAATTCAAATTTAAAATTAAACTAAAATCCAAAATTTAAAATTAATTTAAATCGTAAAATCAAATTAAATTTCAGTACAAAATAAAAATTACATTTTCAAGAAACCGATTAAAATACAAAATCAAAATCAAAATCAAATTGAAAATCAAGTTAAAAATCACTCAACCAATTAAAATGCAAAATTGAATTAAAATTTTAAATCCATCAACCGAATCGACCAACCAAAAATGTAATTAACAAATTAAAATCCGTTCGATCACATTTAAATCAAAATCCAATCAACCGACCAATTAAAAATTGAAATCAATTTCAAATTAAAACGCAAATTAATCAACCCATTCAAAATTTAAATTAAAAATTCAATTCAAATTAAACAATTAAAACTCAAATTAAAATCGAATCACCCAACCAATTAAAATGTAAAAATAAAATCGAATGATCAATCAATCAAAAATCGAAATCAAATCAACTAACAACCAAATTTAATATCAAAATTCAAATTAAATTCTAATCGAAATTCAAAATTTAAAATAAAATACAAATTCAAATGTAATTTAAAACATCAAATTAAATTTCAAATCAAAACATCGACTAAAATAAAATAAAAAATTTTGAAATCAACCAATCGGAAGGAAAATTAAATCGACCAATTACGACTCATTGGCGGAGAGTTACCGTAGTACGAGTAGCGTAGGATCCCCCTCTTTCATTCTTTTAAAAAATAAAAAATAAATAAATAATTCAAAAATAAAAAGAAAGAAGAAGAAACCACGTTTCTTCTTCTTCCCCACGTGCTCGCATGGTTTTCTTCTCCAACTCCTCCTTCTCTATTTTCTCCAACAACCCACGTTTTGGACCACCCACACAGCAGCCACGTTCTTCTCCTCCTCTTCACTCTCTCCCTTGATCTCTCCCATCAACCCACGTCTTCCACCCTTCTTCTTCTTCACAACAAAAACCAGCAATATTTTCTCACGTTTTTTGTTGTATAACCACCCATACAACTACCCACATCTCCACCCTCTCTCCCCTCTTTCTCTCACGTTTTATGGGAGAGAATGACTATAAAAAAAAACAGCAAAAGGAACCAAGGAGGTAGAGTTTTTTGGCTGCCATTTTTCAAAAAAAGAAGAAGAAGAAAAACGTTTTTCTTTTGGCTGCCATTAAAAACCAGCAACCCCTCATCTCTTTGATCTCTCCATCTTCTTCTCTCTCATGTCTTGAACAGCCCTTCTCCCCCACGTTGGAGCAAAACCAGTAGCTATTGCAACCCTCCATTCATATCTAAAATCGTCAAAAACAGAGTCCAATCAATACCCTTTTCTCCCCCACGTTTTGGAGTAAAAACAGCCGCCAATGCAGCCTCTCTCCGTCTCTATAAACGTCCAAAAATAGTAGCTATCAGGCCCTCCTTCCATCTTCACCTAGCTGCCCTTTTTTAGTTCTCCATTAAAAATCTGCAACTATCTCTTAGCCTGCAACCTTCTTCCCCAAAAAACCTGCAACATACCTTCACCTACTTCCTCATTTTTTATAGCAGCCATAAACCAGCCTGTAACACTCCTCATCCTCACAGTTTTACAACCTAACTCAGCCCTCACTTAATTCAATTTTTGCAACCGACTCAGCCCTCTATTCATCCTTATTATTAACAACCCATGGAGCATCTCTATCCTCACAGTTAGTATCCCCAAAAGCCATTGGTTCAATCTTTTTTTTTTTACCTTATAACTCTCTCAATTTCGGCCTTTAAGCAAGTTCATAGCCATTAAGCAAGCCTAGACCAACTCGATTTTGGGAACAGGCTTCTTAAAAGCACGCAAGATCACAACAATTACTCACACATTATTTCGAGTTCTTTTTGAAGGAATTCACACATCCGAAATTATTCGACAAAGGTAAATTTTTATTTTTATTTTTTTATTTTTTTATTTTTATTTTTCTTTGTTTTGTTTTTTTTTATTGTTTCTTGATTTCGTATGAATATAAACTAATTCATTGATTTTTGGGGTACACGTGGCACTAATGACAATTTTCGAGTTTCTGAATTATTAGCGTATCAATTCACCCATATTTTTTGATTAATAGATCGATTGAATCAATTCACGTATACCAAGTTGATGGACCGACTCATTGGATGTTAATATTTATCGGGTTGATTCGTCACTTTTTGATGTTGTTAGGTCAACTCATAAATGTTGATTTTAATCGACTCAATAAAAATTAATGGTGTACACTAAACATAAAATAAAAAATTGATTTTCATAATAAAAATTACGAGTCAACTCGCAGATTTTGGGGAACATCGAAAATTTGAATTGATTTTATTTTCAAATTAGGCACGTGGGTTAAATCACATATTTAATACATATGGCGATTTTAAAAAATAATCAAGATTATTTCGATTAACAAATTGCGAGTTGACTCGCTGATTTTTGGTACATTGGAAATTTGGTTCGATTTTTTTTAGAAATTGTGCACGTGGGTTAAATCACATATTTAACACATGTGGCGATTTTTAAAAATAATCAAAGATTATTTTGATTAACAAATTGCGAGTCAACTCGCTGATTTTTGGTACATTGGAAATTCGGTTCGATTTTTTAGAAATTGTGCATGCGAGTTAAATCACCGATTTAATACATGTGGTAACTCAAAATTTGCAAGTTAACCCACTGAATTTAATGCACGTGACGACTCAGAAATCAAATTTCTTTGATAAATATCATCAATGAGTCAATTCATTAAATTCATGTACGTGCATTGAAAATCAATTTTCTATTATTCAAAGTATGATCGAATTGATCCATTAATTTTTGGTGTCATGTATGCCTCATTAAATCATGTAATTATTTTAACCGTAGGATTTGTTTAGTAAATCCGATGCAATTTGATGATGATTGGACCCTAGTTTGACTTTTAGTCTTTGAATGTACCGATTTATACATGTGGCAACTCAAAATTTGCAAGTTAACCCACTGAATTTAATGCACATGACGACTCAGAAATCAAATTTCTTTGATAATCATCAATGAGTCAATTCATTAATTCATGTACGTGGCATTGAAAATCAATTTTCTATTATTCAAAGTATGATCGAATTGATCCATTAATTTTTGGTGTCATGTATGCCTCATTAAATCATGTAATTATTTTAACCGTAGGATTTGTTTAGTAAATCCGATGCAATTTGATGATGATTGGACCCTAGTTTGACTTTTAGTCTTTGAATTTGACCGTAGGATATTTTTGGAGCAGTAGAGACTGATATCTCTTGATCAGGCGGATTCGGTGCCTAACACCTTCCGAAATCCGTAACCTGACCCCTTACCCATCTCTCTGATCCATGGACCGACCCATATCCATTTGGAGTTAATTTTGGTTCCTAGACCTAAACTAGGTGGCGACTCCCCATTCTTTTAAAAATTCCCGAGATACGTAGATCGGACCCCTAATCCGCTATTTAGCGGGACGGTCGCGGGGTCGAGGCGATTTCAGTGGCGACTCCGTTGGGGACTTTAGGGTCAAACTTAACCCGATCCAAGATTATCCTTAGGTTGACTTTTTCATCGAGTCAACCTAGTTGACTCAATGAGAATCTTAGATTAAGTTAGATTTTATCTTTTTTTCATTGGCATGTGATTAGATATATTCAATTATTTATCTCTGTTGATTGATTTGATGATTGGATGTATTTAATTGGAATGGTTGGATATTTGCGAAAAATGCCCCAGGCGCACTTTGTCCCTTTGCACACACTCACGAGCATGCATACGCATATTTGCATCATGACATGCTCTTATAAACCCAGTAGCCGAATCTAAGCTAACCTGGTCCTTCGGGACACGGGGGACGCCCGTGAACGCTACAACTTCAGTACAGTATCTTCGGGTATATCAAACTGGAACACCACGTACTGCTTGACTAGGTAAAATTGGAATAGTATATCGGTGTTTCGAGCTGAAGTGACCTAAGCTTCGTCCTAACCTAGCCTCAATCAAAAGAAAGCTTAGAACTTAGGCGCGGTCCTACTAGGCCACGACTCGAATCGACCATAAGGCTCCGGTTTTTTCTCCAAATTAACCAAAAGGTAAGTGGGTGGACCGATCCACACCGCTCAAATGGAACCCGCAATATCGGTCCAACCCAATAATTGGTAATTGAAAAGTTGTGTTGGCCCATCATTTTTAACCCATTAGCCCAATTGGTACGTTGATCTTTTGGATCAATATACGAGCCGATCGAGTTAATTGGTTCAATTAAATGTCAATGAGGTGATAAATCATTTTTTTAATCCATTGATAGAATCGGTCCGAATGTGATAACTGGACTCTTTTTCTGACCATTATATTCAATGGATCGGACCTTTCTTAATTAAAATGGTGAATCACATTAAAAATCGTACCAAAAAAAAATGGACGTGGCTTGTTTAAATATGTCAGTAATGAGAGTTAATTTCTGGTTAGATGGCTCATGGTGATGTACAATTGTTGATGGAAAGAGTTTTAGATGCGTTCACCACCGTCGAAAGTACAATTTTGGTGCATATGGACTTCAAAGCGTATTCTCTCTCAAGTCAGTAACTGTCAATTGGAACTTCTTAGGTACCGCGGCCAATTTCTGAGATCCGAATTACCACGTATTCCGTTTTGGTTCAGTCTCATTTTGTCCAACTCATGAAGATTATTGTAATATTATGGGGATAAGCACATTGGGTCCGATGATTCGTCTTCCATCGAAATCCAAATTCACAAAAGAACTCTCGAAAGGATTAGGAGTTAAGCCAAAAAAAGCAAGAAGATTCACAGACCACGGTTTACTGAACATGCAGAGACTCCTAGAAGTACACGAAACTCCTGAACAAGAAAATCCTGGGGATTTCGCTCCAGAACCTCACAGGAAGGCCAGGGATTTTACTTTATGTCTGAGGGTATTGTCAACATATTTTCTGGTTTCATTTAGGATGGGTCATCAGTTACCAAGCTTCTTTGCAGATTGCCGGACAACTTAAAAACAAGGTTAACCCAGTCCCCACAATACTCGTCGAGACTTTTGAGGGGTATCAAATGAGAATGCACCAGGAGGGGCAGGATTTCGAGGAAGTCCACATTTGCTTTATCTGTGGTTATGTATCCGACTTCGCATCGCAGAGTTCCCGCAAATCAAGGAAAGTAATGGGAAAAAATTCACAAGAAAGGAAACATTGGTGGACTTTGCATCCATAGAAGACTGGAAGGACTGGCTCTCAATTCGACTACACAGATGTAAATTGGGATAAATAGATCAAGAATGGATGAAGGCACCATGCTTGCTTCAAAAGGGTCTGATCATGTAATGCTCACTGGTTTGTTGAATACATTTTTTTATTGCCCAAGGATGATACCAAGACAGATAGGATTCCCTTCATGGATCCCAATGCTTCCGAGGAATCGACATCCTATTAAAGAGCTGACTGTGCACTTGGTAGAACACATAGCTACCGCTTGGGACCATCGGTTACTTATTGAATCAGAAGATCAACAAGCATTCAAGAAGTAGAAGAGCATGTAGGGTCCTAGATCGAGTCATCTTTGCTTTAAGAGGAGAGTCTCCTCATTTCTTTTGTATTTGCATTTGTCTCATTGGTACGATTTGAACCTTTTTTAAGGCTTTAACTAACTCGCAAATTCGAAACCAACTTTCAATTATATAATAAATAAAAAAAAGGTAGAATGCTAGAACAGATCTCTGAGTCAACAAGAGACCAGCCTGATGATCAAAGGGACAAGGAACCGGAAGGTAGCACAGCTAAGAATCTGGATGAGGTTTATGAGCTTGACGGAAATGAGGAGCATTTTAATGAGAATCTAATGTTAGCCAACATAATGACTCAATTGGAAACACCCGTGAAAAACATAAAAGGAATTGATGAAATCGCGGCAGGAATAGAGGCTTTGAATCAAATCCCTAAGATCCGTCTGCCCGAGAAATTCGTTATGCCAGAAATGGAAAAATTCAGTGGAGTAGGCTGCGCAAAAACACATCTCAAGGTATATGTCACCAACATGCGTACAATGGGCCTCAGTAATGAACAGATGACATTATTGTTCCAGCGTACTCTATCAGGATCAGCGTTGCGATGGTTGATGTCCCAAGATTCAACTGTAATTGGGACATGGGAAAATATGTCAAGGATGTTCTGGCACCAGTACAAGTACAGCACTGAAATCGAAACTTCTCGAAGGGATTTGGAATCTATTAAGCAGAAGAATGGGAAAACATTTACAGATTTTATTAGCCGCTAGAGGGCTAAGGCTGCACAGATGTGGGATAGACCATCAGAAAAGGAACAAGTGGCAATCATCTTGAAAAACCTCTCGCAAGGGTATGCCCAGCATTTAGTTGCCCAGTATCTCCCCACATTTGAATCCCTGTTACAAGCTGGAAGCCAACTTGAGGATGCTTTTGCCTCTGGATTCTTTCCAACTCTTCTGACAACAAAGCTAAAAAACCCTTCACTAATTCCAAACCCAACATCAACCATGCCTATATAGCCAACACTTCCACCACCCTAGTTCAACCCCCAGCTCGAACCAATAATCAGGCAAATTTGGGTAGAGCCCCCCCCTCGACAGTTCACAAATCTAGGGATGACCCTCACTGTAGCCTTCCAGAAACTATTAAAAAAAGGGCTCCTCACCCCTCTCCAGCCTCGACCTCTGCCAATCCCCTGCCAACTTCACATAACCTACGTCTTTTGCGAATTCCATCAAAGTCCTGGTCATCATACTGATCGTTGCAACTCTCTCCGCCTGCCATCCAAATTCATTGATGATAAAAAAACAGTCATCATTCCTACCCCAACACCACCAAATGTCAATACCAATCCACTACCTGCATATCAACCCTCCGCCAACATGAATATGGTTTCCAAACACTCAACTACCATTCGACCCAGTCTCTCTCATCCACCCAGTATATGCCAAACCACCTAGTTATCCTCTTGTTGGAATATCTTTCACTGAGAGGTCTATGCCAACAAGCATGAGCCATTTGATCTAACTGAAGATGAATCATACTGTCTATCCCCACCTCACTAAGATAAACTGAAGATGAATCTAGTCTATCCCCACCTCACTAAGATAGCCCGTCATACCAACCAGCCACCTCTTGGCACAAATGATCTCGAAAGCCCATTCTCTGTAAAAGATGAAGATCCTTACCTATTGGTCGAAGAGATGAGCCATTTTCACTATCTTGTGATGAAGCAAGCACATGACCACGAGGAGGAAAGAATCTTTAAGCCACCGGAACTCAGTGTTGACAAACCAGCGGCCTTGGCAATGAAGGAAAAAATGACCCCATTCAGGAAACTATTGAAGAGGATGATATCGTGATCAAACAGTTAAAAAAGGCAGGTGCCAACATTTCAATTTGGGGTTTGCTCATGGCCTCCACAGCTCACAGGGAAGCTGTTCTCAAAGCGTTAAGCACAGCCCAAGTTTCCCTCGACACATCTCCGGATCAATTAGCCAATATAGTAGGGGCAACCTATGCTGAAAATAGTCTATCCTTCTCAGATTCAGATCTCCCAAAAGAAGGGCCAAGCCACACAAAGCCATTGCACATTACAATTGATTGCAATGGAATGAGAGTCCCTCTAGTCTTGGTAGATAATGGAAGTGCATTAAATGTCTGTCCTCTGAAGACCGCGACTTGCCTCGGGTTCAAGACAGACGACTTCAAACCAACTAGCCAAGGCATCAGAGCTTACGATAATACGAAGAGGGATGTACTAGGGAGTTTGCAGTTACTAATATCCATAGGTATAGTAGACTTCCCTGTGGAATTTCGAGTCTTGGATATTCAATCATCCTTCAACCTATTACTAGGGAGACCGTGGCTGCATCAGATCAAGGCCGTACCTTCTACTTTGCATCAGAAGATTAAATTCATCAAGGACGGTTTGGTGATCACACTTCATGGGGATGCCGAAATTACTAGCCAAGGCATCAAAGCTTACGATAATACGAAGAGGGATGTACTAGGACTTTGCAGTTACTAATATCCATAGGTATAGTAGACTTCCCTGTGGAATTTCAAGTCTTGGATATTCAATCATCCTTCAACCTATTACTAGGGAGACCGTGGCTGCATCAGATCAAGGCTGTACCTTCTACTTTGCATCAGAAGATTAAATTCATCAAGGACGGTTTGGTGATCACACTTCATGGGGATGCCGAAATTATGGGGATTGTGAATGAAATAGAAATCAAGGATAAGTCACTGCCTGAAATTCAACCCAAAGAAAAAGAAATACAACTCAGCGGGTTTGAATTTGAAAATATTCATGCTGTTCAGTGGGATGATTATACGAAAGAGCTGGTACCTATCGATAATACGTTCAATTGTTGCGTGGCCAGCATGTTCAAAAGCATGAGATTTTTCCCAGGCATGGGTTTGGGTCGTAGACAACAAGGGATTAAAGCTGCACCAGCCATTCAAGAAGTAGTTGGGACATTTGGATTGGGGTACGAACCTACCAAGGAAGACTGGGCCCGATATTGGAAGATAAGGAAAGATAAGGCGAATGCGAGACGGCAAGGGCATGTCATCGATCTAATCAACATGAAACCTTATCGTAAAACCCTTAATGGACGCTTCATGAAAGCAGGAGAAGATTTTCCTTATTGTGGTTTTTCAGAAACTTTCATCGATCTCCTCACAGGTACCCATCAGCCGGGATTAGATTTTCTTTGGAATGAGTTGGCCTGACAAGGAAGAAGATGAAGCATCTAAAGAACTTTCTCAGATGTTCTCGAAGAAGGAAATGTGTCAGTCCTGTCAGTCAAGAGTAGCGTTCAAAACCCACAATCTATAATCAAACCCGCAGTCCGGTCTCTTTCCAATTACCATATAATGAGTCCTTTGCTGTATGTCGAGTCTGGTCATGATAAATCTGTCGGGTCTGTAGTAAGTCCTGTCACCCCATCTATCTTTAATGAAATAGAAGAAGTTTCTGATTACCCCGAGTGTAATAATGATTTAACTGATAATCTGACTTCGAAGGATGAATCTTCTGATGAAGAAACTCCTATCGAATTAATTAAACAACTTGAACAAGAAGATGAACGTCGGGCTCAACCTGTAATGGAAGAAACAGAATTAGTCAATCTCGGGACTAAAGATATTCCTCAAGAGATTCAAATTGGAGTCACCTTATCTCCTGAGGAACGCGAAGGGATAGTGGATTTGCTCAGAAAGTTCAAGGACGTATTTGCGTGGTCGTATGAGGACATGCCAGGAGTAAGTACAGATATCGTCCAACATCGGATTCCATTGCATCCAGATGCTCGGCCAGTAAAGCAGAAACTTCGACGTATGAAGCCAGAATGGACTTTGAAGATTAAGGAAGAGGTCACTAAGCAGATCAATGCTGGATTCTTGGAAGTGGTGGAGTACCCATAATGGATTGCTAATGTAGTCCCAGTTCCCAAAAAAGATGGAAAAGTGAGAATGTGCGTGGACTTCAGAGATTTAAATAAAGCCAGTCCAAAAGATAGTTTTCCGTTGCCTCACATAGATATATTGGTTGATAATACAGCAGGGCACGCCATGCTTTCGTTTATGGATGGGTTTTCGGGGTACAACCAGATAAAGATGGACCCTCGCGACATGCAAAAGACATCATTCATCACGCAATGGGGAACATTTTGCTACAAAGTCATGCCTTTCGGTTTGAAGAATGCTGGGGCTACCTATCAGAGAGCAGCTACGACCTTATTGCACGACATGATACACAAGAGGTCGAGGTCTATGTGGATGACATGATAGTGAAATCCAAAGAACGATTGGGACACGTCGCTGCATTAGAGAAGTTTCTTACAAGGATCCAAAAATACCAGTTACGCCTTAATCCTCAAAAATGCGTATTCGGAGTGACTTCTGGAAAATTACTTGGATTCGTAGTCAGTCAAAGGGGGATCGAAGTAGACCCTGGAAAAATCAAAGCTATACAAGAAATGGCACCTCCTAAGACTGAAAAATAAATTCGGGGTTTCTTAGGCAGAATTCAGTATGTCAACAGATTTATCGCTCAGCTCACCAATGTGTACGAACCTATATTCAAGCTTCTTAAGAAAAACGAGCCGACAGTATGGAATGAGCAATACCAAAAAACTTTCGACCAAGTTAAGAAGTATCTCTTAAATCCGCCCATTTTGGTTCCACCTACCCCGGGTGAACCTCTCCTCCTTTACTTGTCGGTCACGGAAGAAGCTATGGGATGCATGTTGGCACAGTACGACAAGGACAATCATAAAGAGAGGGCCATCTACTATATCAGCAAGAAGATGTTAGAATATGAACGAAAATATTCAGCTCTCGAAAAGACTTGCCTGGCACTAGTATGGGCTACTCAAAGGCTTCGGCATTACATACTCTCTCATTCTCTCATTTTGTTATCTCGGATGGACCCCCTAAAATATCTCTTCGAGAAGCCAGCATTGACAGGTAGAACTGCACGTTGGTTGTTGTTGTTATCAGAATTCGATATTACACATGTTACGCAAAAATCTGTTAAGGGAAGAGCAATAGCAGAATACTTGACGGATCACCCAGTGGCAGAAGGAACAAGACCTATCGATCAATTTCCAGATGAAAATATCCTGAACCTTGAAGAAGAATTGCGAGATAGAGTATGGCGGTTATACTTTGATGGAGCGGCGAATCAGAACGGGTATGGAATAGGGGCAGTCTTATTCTCTCCTGAAGGATGTCACATTCCGATTGCTATTAAGTTAGCTTTCTCCAATACTAATAATACAGCTGAATACGAAGCATGCATTGCCGGGCTCGAGGCTACTTTGAATATGGGTATCACAGAAATTGAAGTATTTGGAGATTCAGCCTTGGTTATACATCAGTCGTTGGAAGAATGGAAAACTAAGGATGTGAAATTGAAGCCCTATCACGAGTATCTGCTAAATTTAGTAAGGAAGTTCAAAGCCATCTTGCTCCAACATCTTTCAAGGGAAGAGAACAAATTCCCTGATGCTCTGGCTACTCTTTCTTCGATGATCCATTTGCCTTCAAGCATGGAACTAAGGCCTATCACAGTCGAAATCAAAGATAAACCTGCATATTGCCATCAGGTCGACATCGCTGCTCGACTCCCTGATGGAAAGCCATGGTACACTGACATCCAGAAAATATTGGAAAGACAACAGTTTCCAGTTGAAGCGTCAAGGAAAGAACGACAAACCCTACAGAGATTCGCATCCCAGTTCATCCTGTGCGCAGGAAACTTATATAAGAGGTCTTATGATGCAATTCATTTGTCATGTGTTGACCAAAATCAAGCTAAACGATTAATGGAAGAGTTGCATTCCGGAGACTGTGGACCACATATGAGTGAAAAGATGTTAGCCAAACGAATCATGAGACTGGGATATTATTGGCCAACAATGGAAACAGACTGTCATCACCTGGTCAAGACCTGCCATAAATGCCAAGTACATGCTAACCTCATACATGTACCTCCATCTCAATTAGTTGGTTTGACTTCGCCGTGGCCATTTTCTGTTTGGGGTATCGACATAATTGGCAAAATCACACCTAAAGCATCGAATGGACATGAGTACATTCTCGTGGCTATTGATTATTTTACAAAATGGGTAGAAGCTACTTCATATGCTGTTCTCACTGCATCCAAAGTTGCCAAGTTCGTCCAAACACATATTATCAGTCTATATGGGGTACCTTCTGAACTGATATCTGATAATGGGTCACATTTCAAAGCTGAATTTATTTTCCTGTGTTCAAAGTTCAAGATCCGACACCACAAATCATCACCCTACCGTCCCCAGACTAACGGAGCAGTTGAAGCAGTCAATAAGAATCTCAAGACAATCATTAGGAAGATGTGTCAATCACATAGGAATTGGTCTGAAAAATTACCATTTGCGCTCTGGGCATACCGTACCTCGATACGATCTTCCACCGGAGCCACCCCTTATTCACTAGTATACGGAATGGAAGCTGTCTTACCAGTTGAAATGGAAATCCCGTCCCTCAGGATTCTAATGGAAAGTCAGTTATTCGAAGCAGACTGGGTTCGTCATCGGTACGAAGAGTTGAACTTAATCGATGAAAAACGGCTTAAAGCATTGTACCACGTGCAAGCCTATCAGAGAAGAGTCGCTCGGACATTTGATAAAAGGGTTAAAGTTCGCAACTTACATGCTGGAGACCTCGTACTTAAAGAAAATCGAGCAACCATCTTTGATCCTAGAGGCAAATTCAAGCCCAATTGGGGAGGTCCTTTCATTGTCAAAGAGGTATTGCCTGGGAAAGCTGTCAAACTCCAAGATCACGATGGCATCGAATTACCAGAACCGACAAACCTTGACCAGATCAAGCGGTATTACATTTGAGGAGGCCATCTTCGGTCGAACCAATTTTCCTGTTTCCCAATTAAATATCTCCTTTCTCAGCCCCTACTAGCCATTAAAAAAAAACTTTCTTCTTTCTCAGCCCATTCACCTAACCTAGGGGAGGGAAATGTTCGAACTACGTTTTGGTCTGATCCCAAAATTCTGGGGTACGTAGGCAACCTGAGAAGTTACTTTAGGCTCGACCAGTTTAAAAAAATAAAAAAAATATATATGTATTCCCCCGCAAAGAAAAATTGTCAAAATGGGGAAGGAAAAGAAAACTATTTTAAAGGAATGCCACACAAGGGGCATTCGGATTTTTTGAGCCTCAAGTCTCCTTTCTTTCTTAGCCTACTCCTAAGCCCACCTATGGAAGTCCTCCTAAGTACCGCACGAAAAGGCCAAGGAAAATAGCAAGCGTGATCAGACAGTAACTCCAGAAGTTCAAAAAAAAAAAAAAAAGATAGCCTACTAGGTTGAAAACCCGAAAGGGCAGCTTAGGCAAAAGTTAAGGCAAGCTCGCAAGATTGAAAATCCGAAAGGACGGCCTTGGCAACAATTAGAGCAAAGAAAAAGAAATTTATAAGCTCGCTAGATCGAAAACCTGAAAAGACGATCTAGGAAAAAATTAGAACATGCTCGCTAGATTGAAAACCAGAACAGGCAATCTAGGCAAAAAGTAGAGCAATCGAAAGAGAATGTCCATTGAACCGAGAATCTGAAAAGACGAGCCGAGTCAGAGCATCAGAAATCTAAATGACCAAGCTTCAATATCCAGTTTAAGTCAGGCAAAGACTTAGAAGCCACATGTATCTCGTCTACGAATGATCTAGAAAAGTTTACTTTCCTAAACGAGCCAAAGGGGAAGAACGTGATCTCCAAGATGAATCTCAAAAGTAAATATTTATTTCCAACAGATGAGCCTGACTCATGATCTTCAATAAAGTCCAAATTAAAAGTGAATCCTTATTGCACTTGTAGTAATCTAAGACTTCTAATTTTCATATTAAGGGGCACTTCTTCTTTTATTCGGAAGCACATTTATTTTTTTTCCTACATTAGGGGCATGTCTCTTCAAAATATGTTCAATTATCCCTAATGTAATGTCCTATCAAACTAGGGGCATTTTTGTTCTTAAGCCTGATCAATTTCAGCCCCAAAGGATAAGGAAAATCTGAAATTAAAGTTTACCCTTTTGATAGCATTTTTTGAAAACCCCTGAGGTTCAAATGTTGACCTGACCATCTAAAAAAAAATGATTCCTGTGGAGTGAGAATTTCACTTTAGTATTTTGCTCAGACCTGCCGAGATTCTTTCTCGGATTGCTCAGACACCGCCGAGGGTTTTCTCGGATTTTGCTCAGACCTACTCAGATTTTGCTCAGATAACGCCGAGGGTTTTCTCAGATTTTGCTCAGACACCGCCGAGGGTTTTCTTGGATTTTGCTCAGACCTACTCAGATTTTGCTCAGATACCGCCGAGGGTTTTCTCGGATTTTGCTCAGACCTACTCAGATTTTGCTCAGACCTGCCGAGATTCTTTCTCGGATTTGCTCAGATACCGCCGAGGGTCATCTCGGATTTTACTCAGACCTACTCAGATTTTGCTCAGACCCACCGAGATTCGTCTTGGATTTGCTCAGATACCGCCGAGGGTCATTTCGGATTTTATTCAGACCTACTCAGATTTTGCTCAGACCTGCCGAGATTCTTTCTCGAATTTGCTCAGATACCGTCGAGGGTCATCTCGAATTTTACTCAGACTTACTTAGATTTTACTCAGACCTGCTCAGTTTATTCTTAGATTTTACTCAGTTTTATCTGATATTTCTGCAAAAACATGTTGTACGGATTTTATGTTGACCTTACACAGTTTGTTATCCTCTCAGCATGAATGTGCAGAATGGAGATGCGCATTTTCAAAATCATCACTACACAATGGCACACCCGTGCACTCGCATTGCATTCGCATTAGTCAAGGAGAATTTTTTTTCAAAATTTAAGGATCTGACATTTTTCCAAGGAGAGGTTATTCTCAAGGATCTGGACACTTTGACAAATTGCGGAATCAGGCTGCAAAATGGACTGTCACTAGCTTTGGCATTCGGATGTCACACTATTTACCACAATAGATTGGACATCTAGTTTGCTTCCACCCTCAGCCAAAGAGGGGTATCTGTAGACACCCCATTATTGCATCTGCCTAATTCGACAATTCGTCACTCGATTTTGGTGGATTCCTAATGATGAATATAAAAGAACTCGAAGGCTTGTGAGTACCACTTGATTCGTTCCGTTTCTAGTCTTTTCATCCCCCCTACTCGTCACTACTCGACCTAGAAATTTACGCACGCTTAGGATCGCTACAGCTTACACCTGACTTAGCAAGCATGCACGGATAGGTTCGTTACACAATTCGATAACTTAGAGACCTCGCTACGCTAGAAAAATACAACTTTAGAACTTAGAAATACTCACACAGTGACTGAAAGAAACCTTACGTTGAAATCCCTAAAAATTTGTAAAAAATTATCAAAATGACGAAAATACCCCTCATAAATTTCGGATGTCCGAAAAGTCTCGAAAGTACCTCCATTGCACTCAGAACGTGATTTCGAGTCTAACAGGACCCAAATCAATGAAAACTGAGAAATTTAAGAAAAATCGTCAAAAATCGTAAAAATGACCAAAACGCCCCTTAACATCTAATTCTAACATAGAGACCTTGATCCCTAAGAAAATAAAACTCAAATAAAAAAAATTAAACCAAAATAAAATTCAAATTGAAAATTAAACTAAAATCTAAAATTTAAAATTAATTTAAAATCGTAAAATCAAATTAAATTTCAGTACAAAATAAAATTTACATTTTCAAGAAACCGATTAAAATACAAAATCAAAATCGAAATCAAATTGAAAATCAAGTTAAAAATCACTCAACCAATTAAAATGCAAAATTGAATTAAAATTTTAAATCAATCAACCGAATCGACCAACCAAAAATGTAATTAACAAATTAAAATCCGTTCGATCACATTTAAATCAAAATCCAATCAACCGACCAATTAAAAATTGAAATCAATTTCAAATTAAAACGCAAATTAATCAACCCATTCAAAATTTAAATTAAAAATTCAATTCAAATTAAACAATTAAAACTCAAATTAAAATCGAATCACCCAACCAATTAAAATGTAAAAATAAAATCGAATGATCAATCAATCAAAAATCGAAATCAAATCAATTAACAACCAAATTTAATATCAAAATTCAAATTAAATTCTAATCGAAATTCAAAATTTAAAATAAAATACAAATTCAAATGTAATTTAAAACATCAAATTAAATTTCAAATCAAAACATCGACTAAAATAAAATAAAAAAATTTTGAAATCAACCAATCGGAAGGAAAATTAAATCGACCAATTACGACTCATAGGCGGAGAGTTACCGTAGTACGAGTAGCGTAGGATCCCCCTCTTTCATTCTTTTAAAAAATAAAAAATAAATAAAAAATTCAAAAATAAAAAGAAAGAAGAAGAAACCACGTTTCTTTTTCTTCCCCACGTGCTCGCATGGTTTTCTTCTCCAACTCCTCCTTCTCTATTTTCTCCAACAACCCACGTTTTGGGCCACCCACACAGCAGTCACGTTCTTCTCCTCTTCTTCACTCTCTCCCTTGATCTTTCCCATCAACCCACGTCCTCCACCCTTCTTCTTCTTCACAACAAAAACCAGCAACATTCTCTCACGTTTTTTGTTGTATAACCACCCATACAACTACCCACATCTCCACCCTCTCTCCCCTCTTTCTCTCACGTTTTATGGGAGAGAATGACTATAAAAACAGCAAGAGGAACCAAGGAGGTAGAGTTTTTTGGCTGCCATTTTTCAAAAAAAGAAGAAGAAGAAAAACGTTTTTCTTTTGGTTGCCATTAAAAACCAGCAACCCCTCATCTCTTTGATCTCTCCATCTTCTTCTCTCTCATGTTTTGAACAACCCTTCTCCCCCACGTTGGAGCAAAACTAGTAGCTATTGCAACCCTCCATTCATATCTAAAATCGTCCAAAAATAGAGTCCAATCAATACCCTTTTCTCCCCCACGTTTTGGAGTAAAAACAGCCGCCAATGCAGCCTCTCTCCGTCTCTATAAACGTCCAAAAATAGTAGCTATCAGGCCCTCCTTCCATCTTCACCTTGCTGCCCTTTTTTAGTTCTCCATTAAAAATCTGCAACTATCTCTTAGCCTGCAACCTTCTTCCCCAAAAAACCTGTAACATACCTTCACCTACTTCCTCATTTTTTATAGCAGCCATAAACCAGCCTGTAACACTCCTCATCCTCACAGTTTTACAACCTAACTCAGCCCTCACTTAATTTAATTTTTGCAACCGACTCAGCCCTCTATTCATCCTTATTATTAGCAACCCATGGAGCATCTCTATCCTCACAGTTAGTATCCCCAAAAGCCATTGGTTCAATCTTTTTTTTTTTACCTTATAACTCTCTCAATTTCGGCCTTTAAGCAAGTTCATAGCCATTAAGCAAGCCTAGACCAACTCGATTTTGGGAACAAGCTTCTTAAAAGCACGCAAGATCACAACAATTACTCACACATTATTTCGAGTTCTTTTTGAAGGAATTCACACATCCGAAATTATTCGACAAAGGTAAATTTTTATTTTTATTTTTCTTTGTTTTGTTTTTTTTTATTGTTTCTTGATTTCGTATGAATATAAACTAATTCATTGATTTTTGGGCTACACGTGGCACTAATGACAATTTTCGAGTTTCTGAATTATTAGCGTATCAATTCACCCATATTTTTTTTAATAGATCGATTGAATCAATTCACGTATACCAAGTTGATGGACCGACTCATTGGATGTTAATATTTATCGGGTTGATTCGTCACTTTTTGATGTTGTTAGGTCAACTCATAAATGTTGATTTTAATCGACTCAATAAAAATTAATGGTGTACACTAAACATAAAAATAAAAAAATCGATTTTCATAATAAAAATTACGAGTCAACTCGCTGATTTTGGGGAACATCGAAAATTTGAATTGATTTTATTTTCAAATTAGGCACGTGGGTTAAATCACATATTTAATACATATGGCGATTTTAAAAAATAATCAAAGATTATTTCGATTAACAAATTGCGAGTCGACTCGCTGATTTTTGGTACATTGGAAATTTGGTTCGATTTTTTTTAGAAATTGTGCACGTGGGTTAAATCACATATTTAACACATGTGGCGATTTTTAAAAATAATCAAAGATTATTTTGATTAACAAATTGCGAGTCAACTCGCTGATTTTTGGTACAATGGAAATTCGGTTCGATTTTTTAGAAATTGTGCATGCGGGTTAAATCACCGATTTAATACACGTGGCGATTCAAAAAAAAAATATGATTCTTTTAGTTAACAAATTGTGAGTCGACTCGCTGATTTTGGGGACATTGAGAATTTGAATCGAATTTTTAAAAATTAGGCACGTTGGGTTAAATCACCAATTTAATACACGTGGCGATCCAAAAAAAAAAAAATTATTATGATAAAAATTGCGAGTCGACTCGCTGATTTTGGAGACATTGAGAATGCGAATCGAATTTTTTTTCAAAAAATTAGGTTTCTTTTGATTAACAAATTGCGAGTCGACTCGCTGATTTTTGGGACATTGAAAATTTGAATCGATTTTATTTAAAAATTAAGCACGTGGTTAACTCACCGATTTAATACATGTGGCAACTCAAAATTTGCAAGTTAACCCACTGAATTTAATGCACGTGACGACTCAGAAATCAAATTTCTTTGATAAATATCATCAATGAGACAATTCATTAATTTCATGTACGTGGCATTAAAAATCAATTTTCTATTATTCAAAGTATGATCGAATTGATCCATTAATTTTTGGTGTCATGTATGCCTCATTAAATCATGTAATTATTTTAACCGTAGGATTTGTTTAGTAAATCCGATGCAATTTGATGATAATTGGACCCTAGTTTGACTTTTAGTCTTTGAATGTTGACCGTAGGATATTTTTGGATCGCAGTAGAGACTGATCATCTTTATCAGGCGGATTCGGTGCCTAACACCTTCCGAAATCCGTAACCTGACCCCTTACCCATCTCTCTGATCCATGGACCGACCCATATCCATTTGGAGTTAATTTTGGTTCCTAGACCTAAACTAGGTGGCGACTCCCCATTCTTTTAAAAATTCCCGAGATACGTAGATCGGACCCCTAATCCACTATTTAGCGGGACGGTCGCGGGGTCGAGGCGATTTCACTAGTGTATACTAAGAGACTTTATAGGGAAGGTCAAAACCAAGAAGACACTATAGACGTAGAATAGAGAAGAATGTCAAGATCCTAAGCAAAAAGAACATGGTGATAAGACAAAAATTATCCACTTCGTCTTAAGGTAGGATCAGAAGAAAAAAATGAAGAACAGTCTGGAAAGGAGGGTGAAAGTTAGAATAACAGATTCTATGGAGCACATCTACTCTACTTGGAGTGGACCAACAAAAAGGAGGGTTGAAGAAGGTGAGCTAACAATGGCCTTTTCAAAAAAAGACTTGGAAGGAATGGTCTACTTTTATTATGATGCTCTAGTGATTATTCCAAGGTTGGTACTTTCACCTTTAAAAGGATATTGATTGATAGTGGAAGTTTGGTGGATATCTCGTATTTGTCTGCCTTTAAGAAGATAGATCTAGCAAATAATATGCTCAACCCTACTCTGGCACTGTTGATTGGGTTTGATGAAGCCTCAAAGTAGTCATAAAGAGAGATAGTCCTGTCAGTCCAGGAAGGGCCAATCACGTTGATGGTGAGATTCACAATAGTAGATGCCCCAATTTCCCTACAATGATATCTTGGAAAGGTGGTGGACTCATGAGATAAGGGTAGTCCTTTCGAATTTTTACGAAGTCTTAAGGTTCCCAACCCCTCATGGGATGTGGGACATTCGGGGAGACCAAGCACTAACTCAGACATGCATGGTCAGCGAGAAAGATCAAATCCAACTAAAAAGTACCCAATAGCAATTATAATGGGGACTGGTAGGGGTAAGTACCCCCTAGCCTTGATGATGTGCAGATGGTGGACATCGAAGATGAGAAGCAGATAAGAATAGGGTTTGAGCTAGGAGTACTAGAAAAATAAGAGTTGGTGGAGTGCCTAACAAGAAATATAGATATCTTCGCATAGTTGACGAAGGATATGCTCGGAATCAGCCTAGAATCATAAGTCATCACTTGAATATCTCAGACCAGATAAGATCAATCAAGTAGAAACCAATGAGGCTGGCATCTTAACTCAGGGGTGAAGTCAATGATGAAGTTAATAAGCTGATCAGAGTAGGGTTCATCAAAGAAATCCAATTCCCTGACTGGATAGCTAACATCGTGGCAGTGCCAAAAAAGAAAGGGAAGGTTGGAACATGCATAGACTTTACCAACTTGAACAAGGCCTACTTGAAGGATAGTTTCCCAATGCCTCGCATTGACCAGCTAATAGATACAACAACAGGGCATGAGAGGTTGTCATTTATTGATGGCTACTCAGGGTATAACCAGATACAACTCAGTAAAGAAGATCAGGAAAAGATAACATTCATCATAGAGCATGGCTTGTATTATTATAAAGTCATGCCATTTAGACTAAAGAATGCAGGGGTAACTTATCAGAGGTTGGTGACAAGGCTATTTGAAGATTTACTCAGAAAATAGTGGAAGTTTACATAAATGACATTATGATAAAAAGCAAGAGGAAAAATGACCACATAGTTGATTTGGAGGAAGTGTTTGCCTAGGTAAGGAGGATAAGCATGTGTTTTAACCCAAAAAAATGTACGTTCGTTGTAACCTCCAAAAAATTCTTGGGGCATCTAGTGACAAAGAGAGGGATTGATGCCTTCTAGAAGTAGATCAGCGAATTATTGGAGATGTCTTTCCCAAAAACCAAAAATAAGTACAGAAACTAGTAGGAATAGTAGCAACGCTAAACAGGTTTATTTCAAGATTTTTAGATAAGTGCAGGCTATTGTACCTTCTTCTTAGGAAGTCAACCAAGTTTTATTGGACAAAGGAGTGCGAGCATGCTTTCTACTAATTGAAGGAGTACACGGGAAGACTACTAATTCTCTCAAAGCCAGAAGAAGGAGAAGAGTTGGGCTTTACTTAGCAACATCTGAATGTGTCGTCAGCTCAATTTTGATAAGAATGGGTCAGCAAGGGAGTAGCATGTTTACTTTTTGAGTAAAACCTTGATCGATGCAGAGACAAAGTACTCGAAGTTGGAGAAGCTTGGTTTGGCATTGATCTACTCAGCTTTGATATTGAGGTCATATTTTTAAGCCCATAAATTAAATGTGACAAAATATCCTCTCAAGTTTGTGTTAGGCAGGATAAATGGATCATGCAGAATGGCGAAATAGGCAATACAACTAACAGAGTATGTGCTAAAAATGTCAATAAAAGGGTAGGCAGTGGAATATTTCCTAATAAACTTCCTTGTGGAGGAAAATGCAGATGTAATAGTTAAAGAACCGTCAAAAGAAAATGCATCCAAATTTTCAGAGTTAGAACCAGGATGAAAGCAATTTGTGGACAGATCATCCAATTCAAAAGGTTAGGAGTGGGAACAATTCTAGTTACGCTAGAAAATATGGTCAAGTTGGGTTATCAGGCTTCAAACAATGAAGTAGAGTATGAGGCGTTGCTGGTTGGAATCTCGATGTTAAACGAGCTGGGGGTGCAATAGGGCACGATTTATAGTAACTCCCAACTTGTCATGAACCACATCAATAGAAAGTTTGAGGCCAAGGATGAGAGAATGAAGTAATACTTGAATTTGATTTGAGAAGAGTTGGGTAGAATCGAAAAAACAAAAGTCATGCATATACCTTGAGTAGACAATAGACATGCGAATGCCTTAGCTTTCATAGCCTCGATGTTTGTTGGTATTGAGAAGATAGAGCTTCCACTCGGGTTCCAAGAAAAATTGTCTATAGAAGAGTAGAGCCTGAGTGTTCTCATAACCACAAAGAAAGACCCAAGCTAGATGGACCATCTGGTCAAATTCCTAAAATCAAGACAGCTACCGAGTAAGAAGATGAAGGCCATGCAGATTAGAACTAAATCAATGAAATATGTGACACTAGGAGAATAGTTGTATAAAAATTCTTATTGTGGACCATTGCTAAGGTGCCTAGCTTTAGAAGAAGCCAAGCAAGCATTGAAGGAAGTGCACAAGGAGATTGCGAGAATCACTCGGGGGATCTTTGGCACACAAAGTACTTTCACAGGGTTACTTCTGGCCATATATTCAGAAAGACGCCCTTAGATATGTAAAAAAATACTAGAAGTGTTAAAGACATGCTCGGTTTATACATTAGCCAGCAATTCAACTGAACTTAGTGCTAAGTCCATGGCCATTTGCTCAATGGGGGATGGACTTGGTGGGACCACTTCTTAGGGCTCCAAGGAAATTAACTTTTTTTTTCATAGAGACAGACTATTTCACTAAGTGGGTTGAAGTGGTTATATTAGCTCATATCAGAGAGCATGAGGTAAACAAGTTCGTCTAGGAAGACATTGTCTGTAAGTTTGTTGTTCCCCACACTACTACATCAGATAATGGCAAACAGTTTATAAAAAGTCAAGTTAAGACTTTTTGTGAGGAGAATGGAATTAGGCAAACCTTTTCTACTCCGCAATACCCATAGGGAAATGGTCAGGCAGAAGTTACTAATAAGGTCTTAATTAATATGCTAAAGAAGAGATTGTATAAGGTTAAAGGAAAATAGACGTCTACTTTACACAATGTAATGTCGGCATACATAACTACAACTAGAGTGTCTACAGGGGCTTCTCTGTTAGCCGTGACATATGGGGTGGTGGCAGTAATCCCTACAAAAAAAAACATTTTCCCTACGACTTGATCATATGTAATCACATTAGGATAGAACAACATGCAACTCCTATCAGAATTAGAACTCCCAAAAGAAAAGAGTGATGATAAAATGGTCAAATTAGAAGCTTACCACTCAAGACTGTGAAGGTATTACAACAAGAGAGTCAAGGAAAAACATTTTTGAGTAGGAAAGTTGATTTTGATAAAAATGTTCCAAAACACAACATAGTTAAACAATAGCAAGTTAGGTTTGAACGAAGAAGGGCCATACCTGATGTCTAAAGTAGGAAGTAACCATTTGACGAAAATGACAGGGTAGGATGTGCCTAGGCTATGGAACAAATGTAATTTGAGAAAATGTTAATTAATAAGGAGATCTGACATTCAATCATAAACTAAGAGCACATAGTTGGGCCTTCTTGTAGGTTATGGTCCTAGTGACCTTGCTCCATCTTGAGTGACAAAACATAAAGTTGGGCTCTCTTGTGTGTCAGGGTCCTAGTGACCTTGCTCTATCTTGAGTGGCAAAACACATAGTTGGGCCTTATTGTTGGTTAGGGTCATAGTGACCTTATTCTGTCTTATATAGTAGAACATATAGTTGGGTTCTCTTGTGGGTTAAAGTCCTAGTGACTTTGCTCTGTCATGAATGGTAGAATATATAGTTGGGCCCCCTTATGGGCCAGGGTCCAAGTGACCTTGCACTGTCTTGAATGGCAGAGCACATAGTTGGGCCCTCTTGTGGGCCAGAGTCCTAATGACCTTGCTCTCTCCTGAGTTGCAGAGCATCGAGTTTGCCCACTTGTAGGTCAAGGTCTTAGTAACACTGTTCTGTCTTGAGTGGCAGAACACAATTATTACTTCTTGTGGGACATGGTCCAAGTTACCTTGCTCTGTCATGAATGGTTGAGCACAAAGTTGGACCCTTTAATGGATTAGAGCCTTAATGTCCTTGTTATGTCATAAATGGCAAGGCAAAGAGTTGTGTGCTTTCACTGAAAAAGGTCTTTATGACCTCGTCTTGCTTGGGTGGAGTGGCACAAAATTATGGAAAAAGATTTTCAGATGTTTTCTACACCGAGTATCAGAACATGGAGTTAGATACTGGTGCATGTTGGTGCACAGAAGTAGCACATTATTTTAACACTTAAAGAAATCTCCAATATGTGATTTTCTATTATGAGCAGAACATATATTGGGAGAATGGGATTCCAATAAGTATCTATTTTGTCCACCGCAAGCAAAATAAATATTGGGGGGGGGGGTGTGACAAAATAAATGTGATGCAGATCAAGTAAACGAAAGTAAATTAAAGATAATAAACAAGATACAAAATGTAATAAAAAAGTCTCATTGAAAATTCATTGAATTGAAATTAAAATGGAAAGCCATATTAAGGGTAGTTATAAAAAAAGGAAAAAGTACATTTTAAGTATTTTGTACAAAAAAAATGATGGGTATGTTCCTGAGGGAGCAAACCTGAGTCTGAATGAGTAGAAGAGTGAGACTGAGTAGCAGCAGGATCAGAAGGAAGAGCTGGTAAAACATGTACCAAAGTAGTTGGGTTCATCCCATTAGCAGCACCAAGAAACTCTTTATCAACTTCTATCACTTCAGTTCTACTGGTAGTTTCTTCATTATGCTTAGTAGAAACTAAAGGAAAGATACTCTCAGAAGAGTAGGCATACTACTTCTCCAGTTGGAGTGGATCGTTGTAAGGCGGGGGCATTGGTTCTTTATCCTCAGAAAGACACCACTACGTCATATTGCTCCTTGGCATCACGGAAGCCCTCTTGATAGTCAGTCTTCTTGGCTTCGTGTTGGATCAAGATGTACTCTACTTTTAGCTTTGACAAAAGCTTCCTAATTCGCTTGGTATCCTCAGCAACTACTCACTTTTGACCGAGTTGACGACTTGGCTGATCTTCTCCTCTTGCTCAACTCAGAGAGTAGCATTCTCCTCTTGAAGAGTAGCGCACTGACCACAGAGGGCTGAGAGATCCTCCTAGCAGTCCTTCAACTCAATATCCCTTCAAAGAATACGCCTTTTGAGCTCCAGGTTCTCAAGCTCTACCCGTTTGTACTTGAATTCTAGGTGCTAGTACTCGACTGTCAAGTCTTCAAGATACTTGAAAAGTTATTGATTGATGTCTTGAAGCTCGGTAGCATGGAACTCAATAGTCCGAGTGGAGGCAAGGAGTCCTCCCATCTTTTCTTCATGTAACTGAAAAACAAAAGCCTACTCGATTATAACATGTTGTAGCTTGAAGACTATCGCAACTCCAAGGACAAGGGCCTGTATAGAAAGAGAAATTGAGAATTAGATTTTATGTTAGGAGCAACAAAAGAAAGGAGTTGATTACACCTGGAAGAGCCTTGGGAGAACTTGGCAAGGAGGACTTTGGACTGGCCTACTCCATTGATTCCATATCCTTGGGAAGGATCATATTGGAAAGAAGGGCAACAATAGCTTGGGGGGGTAGCCATGTTGTTGACCACCATCCCAGACCCTAGAGGGAAAATGGGCGAAAAACCCTATTAGGGTTCCCCTGCAAAACCCCACGTCGACTTAACCAATGATGGTCAAGTTGTTCTAGGGAAGTCTTGAAGTTGTGAGTGATCGGTCCTGCGGAGAGCCCAACTTCTTCATCAAGATATGCTATGAACTCCTTTGGGTCACTCATTATCTTCTTCTTCTTTGTCAACTAGGCGAAAGAGACGATAGCTTGCTCAATGCGTTGAGCTGTCACTTGTGGACCGTTGGGCCGATGAAGGGATTCTATTCGACATATGCAGGTGTCACCCCGTAGTGGAAGCGTCTGCTAGGCGAGCATTGGGAGAGTCCTACTAGAGGGACTCGACCTCCACAGGGCGAGTGTGCTTCTTTCTACTCTGCCCCATCACCCAAAGATGGGCTAGGCTAGGAAAGAGTCAAGGATGGTGAAATCATCCAGGTTGATGTCCATGGTGGCAACATAAGGAGAAGAAGGGGCTGAGGGGAGAGACTCGATGACTAGAGAGAAAGACCGAATGAGAGTAGGGGAATTGGCTAATAGGGCTGGTCTGAGAAGGTGTCAGAGGACATAACAGAACACTTTGAGCCCTGATCGATCAGACGGAGAGGAGGGATGGTGGTTTAGGGGTAGATAGATTTTTTAACTTTTATTTTCCTCCTGACCTCTTTGGTTATCTTCTCTACTTGTTGGGCCTTTTTGGACTTAACAACAACAAGGTTAGACCGCTCTAAAATATGCAAAAGAGTTTAGACAGTCTTTCTATAAGCGATTTCTCAGCAAGGGTAGATAAGCCATTACCTTGAAAGGTCTTAGGGACCTTATACCTTTCCTTTGCCACCCCTACCCCAAACTCTCACTCCGTATAAATGATTAGGGGGTCAACAAACCAGTCCTTATCAAAATGGGGAGGTTCACCAAAGCATTACCCCTTGGTTTCAAAGACATAGTGTAGTATCCCACGTGACGGGAGATGAATTTTAGGTTGTATTTGGAGATAAACTTGACGGGGAGATACCCATCCTCTGAATAGCCTCCACTAGTCTGTAGAAATTACCAAACATCTCTCCTAGAGCTCTATTGATTTAGTTCAAGACCTCCTTGAGACATGGAGACAATGGAAAATGCAGGCCAACCACGATCTGACCCATATAGACCATGATCTCCCTAGGATGTTGGTCATTAAAATCCCCACAAAGTTTGATTTTGACCTCTTTGGGAATGGAGTAGATTTTGCAAAGGGTGGCTAAGATGTTAACAGTGTTAGACATTGTAAAAGAAAAAAATGACAAAGAGGCAATAATTGTTACCTCCAAAGAAATTCAAAGAAGAAGGAAGAAGGATTGAGTTGCAGACAAAAAGGCTTGGGTGCTTCCAAGCTCAAAAATAGTAAAAGGGAGAAGGCAAAGATAGAAAAAGGGCATTTGAATCCCTAAAGTCCTTGTATTTATAGCAAAAAATTGTGAACAACAAGGCGCAAGTTATTGGGACACGCGTTAGATTAGGAATGAGTGAAGCCCAATTGTTTGCACCGTTTGAAATTTGAAACAGTAGTTTATAATTATGATGGAACCTGAAGCAAAACGGTGTAATGATGAAAAGATAAAACATAAGTGACATTTAATGATGTTTGGGCCTCGTTTCTCGAGACGACGGCTGAAGATTAGCTTCATCTTGAGAAAGGGTAATTGTAGATGGTTAAACAATAAGATATCTGGACCTTACACTTGTCCAAAAGCTAGACTAGAACTAAATGATTTTTGCTCCTAAGTGGTACCTAGGACAGCCAACTCGTCTGAAGGGTAGAGCTCGAATGTCAATCCTGTCCAGTATATGGACCGAGCATGGTAGATATGGGGGTTGTCACCAAGTCAACTCATATCCCATAATTTTAGAGAAGATCCCAAGAATCCAGGAAATGGATAACAAAGTCCAAGTGAATCTTTCCCTTCTCAGTAACCTCTCCTAAAAAGTAAGGAATCCTCTGCAGATCAAAGATCTCGAAGAGATTATTTATTCGAAGAGATTTCTAGATAGAACTATAAATAGAGGAGGAGATTAAGAGGGAGGGGTTCAAAAAGTCAAAGAGTCCATTACTAGTTAACATGAGAGCTAACTTTATCATCAGAGGGTTTTTGGCAAATATCACACCGGTATCACCATTGATCGGACCAAGCAAAGAACATGAGACGAACAGAAAGAGCCGAGTTGTAAGAGGTAACACGAAATCACCTCTATACTAAGGAAGATGTTTCTCATTTTAAATTGGGGGTGTAATAAGTAATAGTTGGAATACCATTAACAGCTCCCTTTTTCAACTCAAAAATTAGAACAGAAGAGAGATGCGGTATTCATTTGTCCTCTTAGGGTATGTTTGATTGCATGGAAAGTCACTTTCCATGGAATTTGAAATCCATGGAAAATTAGTTGTGGAAAATAGGTAGGGTTGGAAAATCAAATTCCATTGTTTGATTTCACATGGATAAAATCATGAAAAAATATGAGAAAAAAGAAGAAGAGGAGAAAGAGGAAGAAGATGATAGGAGAGGGAGAGGAAGAAGAAGATGACGAGGAAGAGGGAGGGGGGAGGATGTGGCGACAACGATGGCGGCCACGACGGCGACAATGGTGGTGGCCACGACAACGGCGGTGGCAGCCACGACAACGACGACGGTGACGGTGGCGACGGAGGTAAGTGAGGAAGATGGGGGGAGAACGTGGTGGTAGTGGTGGTGGATGAGGTGAGGGATGGAGAAGAAAGAGAAGAAGAAAAAGAAGAAAAGAGATAGAAGGTGGTCGGAGACGGAGCCGATGGCGACGGCGATGGTGACGACGACGACGACGACGAGGTTAGTGTAATGGTGATGGTGGTGGTGATAGTGGTGGTAGTGGTGGTGGTGGTAGGGAAGAATTGATGATGAAAATATGGGTGGATTTCATTTTCCCACCCATATGGGTGGGAAAATGAAATCCATGATTTAGTGGACTTTTTGAATGGGGTGGAAAATGAATTCCATTTCCATGTGCAATCAAACACTTGAAAAATGTCATTTTCCATGGAAATTGATTTTCCACCCTATTTTCCATGTGCAATCAAACATACCCTTACTTCACTATCTCTTATTAGGGTTTATAAACCAGGGAGGAGGGCGGCAACCATCTTCTCCATTTGCGGCATCTTCTCGGACGCGAAGGAAGTCAGGTAACTCTCTCTCTCTCTCTTTCTCTCTTCAATCTCCAACTGAAAAATCCTTGATTTCTTTGCTAAAAATCCAATCCATCGTTTTTTTTTTTTACTTCTCCCAAATCCTAGCTTGTCTTGAGGTTTTGAAGTTGAGTAGATATATAGGAACTAAATTAAAGATGAAAAATAAGGGTTTGTTGATTAGGTTTGAAAAGTAGGGTTTGAGAAAATAATTGAGGGTTTTTTTGAGCCAGGTTGGAGAAGAAGGGATTTTGAAAATTATGGATGATAGAAATTGAAGATGAGGAGGTTTTACTTGGAATCGGATATTATGTGATATGTATTCTTGTTGTGTGTGTGAAACAGAAACTATAAAAGATGGTGCAATACAACTTCAAGAAGATTACAGTGGTTCCCACTAGAAAGGACTTCATCGATATCATACTCTCCCGTACCCAACGCCAAACACCAACCGTTGTCCACAAGGGTTATGCCATCTCTCGTCTCCGTCAATTCTACATGCGCAAAGTGAAATACACCCAACAAAACTTTCACAATAAGCTCTCTAACATCATCGATGAGTTCCCCCGACTTGATGACATCCACCCTTTTTATGGAGACCTCTTACATGTCCTCTACAACAAAGACCATTACAAGCTTGCACTTGGTCAGATCAATACTGCAAGGAACCTCATTGGTAAGATTTCCAAGGATTACGTCAAGTTGTTGAAGTACGGTGACTCACTCTATCGATGCAAATCTCTAAAAGTTGCCGCACTTGGTAGAATGTGTACGGTGATAAAACGTATCGGTCCTAGTTTGGCTTATCTAGAACAAATCAGACAACATATGGCAAGGCTCCCATCGATCGACCCCAACACGAGGACGATCTTGATATGTGGGTACCCAAATGTTGGGAAGAGCTCCTTCATCAACAAAATTACTAGAGCAGATGTTGATGTTCAACCATATGCGTTCACTACAAAGTCTCTATTTGTTGGACATACTGATTATAAGTACTTGAGGTACCAAGTGATAGATACACCCGGGATTTTGGACCGTCCGTTTGAAGATCGTAATATTATTGAGATGTGCAGTATCACAGCTTTGGCTCATCTGCGATCCGCCGTTTTATTCTTTTTGGACATCTCGGGGTCGTGTGGTTATAGTATCGCCCAACAGGCAGCTTTGTTTCATAGTATCAAGTCATTGTTTATGAATAAGCCATTGATCATAGTTTGCAACAAGACTGATTTGCAGCCCTTGGATGGTCTTCCAGAGGAAGACATGAAGTTGGTCATGGAGATGAAAGCCGAAGCAACGAAGACTGTTATAGGCCAAGGCGGTGAGGTGACTAATGACGATGGGATTCTCTTGACTATGAGCACTTTGACTGAGGATGGAGTGATTGCAGTAAAGAATGCAGCTTGTGAAAGATTGTTGGATCAACGTGTGGAGTTGAAGATGAAATCAAAGAAGATCAATGACTGCTTGAATAGGTTTCATGTTGCGATTCCAAAATTGCGTGATCAGAAAGAAAGGCCACCTTGCATACCTCAAGCAGTTTTGGAAACCAAGCTAAGGAAGCGGCACAGAAGGAGAAGAGAGAACTTGAAAGAGATTTGGAGAACGATAATGGTGGTGCTGGTGTTTACTCTGCGGACTTGAGGAAGCACTACATCTTAGAAAACGACGAATGGAAACAAGACATAATGCCAGAAATTCTTGATGGCCATAATGTCTATGACTTTGTTGATCCGGATATCTTACAAAGGCTTGAAGAGTTAGAACGAGAAGAGGGGCTTCGACTTGAACAAGAGGCGGATGATGAGGATTTCGGGATGGATGATAAAGAATTGACCCCGGAAGAACAACAAGCCTTGGCTGAGATCAGGAAAAAGAAAAGCTTGCATATTCAGCAACATAGGATCAAGAAGAGTACTGCAGAGAGTAGGCCAACAGTACCAAGGAAGTTTGACAAAGACAAGAAGTTCACATCTGAGAGGATGGGGAGGCAGCTATCTTCGTTGGGTTTGGATCCATCTTCAGCGGTTAATCGGGCACGCAGCAGGTCGGTCTCTAGAATGGGCCGGAAGAGGGAGAGGTCACTTGGCAGGGGAGATGAATATGGTGGTGATGCTATGGATATGGATGTTGACCAACCCAACAAGAAGCTTCGGATGAGGTCTCGATCTCTATCAATGTCAAGGTCAAGGTCTATGTCACGACCACCTGGTGAAGTTGTTCCAGGTGAGGGCTTTAAGGACTCCTCGCAGAAGGTCAAGGCTATGAAACTAGCTAAGAAATCAGTCAAGAAGAGAAACAAGGATGCTCGTCGTGGAGAGGCAGATAGGGTTATTCCTAATCTTAAACCAAAGCATTTGTTCTCTGGAAAGCGTTCCAGTGGAAAAACTGATAGACGCTGATGTATCGAAGGTAGACATTCCATCTCTTTTTTGGCAATTTCTCTTTACTTTCTTCTGTTTTGTCTTTTTGTTTATGCTCCACTTTATACTCCCCTCATCAACTAATATCATAATTTATATCTTTATATTTTGTTGCTCTTTTTTTTTTTTTTTGTTGGGATGATTGATTTTCCTTGTGCATGATTAATTGTCCTCAACTATACTTGTACCCATGTAGGGTGGCTCACCAAATTACAAGTTGTCTTGGTTGGTTGGTATAAAAGAGGTCAAAAGTATCAATAGCTCTCACAAAGAGAAGTTAAAAGTGTACAATAGGTCTGGTTTTAGTTAGGGCGTGTTTGATTGAGAGGCAAACTCCATGGAAAATGATGATTTTATTGTGTTTGATGCAGCAAAGTAATTAATTTTGAGTGGAAAATGATTTGCCCCACGTGCGAGATTTTCCAAAGCGGAAGGCAAATCCTTTTCTTACCCTTCCCCCCCTTGGAAAACAGTTTGCCAACCACACGGAATATAAAAAGTAACAAAAAAATAGAAAAAAATAAAAAACAAGAAATAAACACAATTAGAAACCTGTCTGCATTGAAACTCTACACAGTTGCCTTCACCTTCCTCACCAAGAAACCCAGATGACTAAACAAATATAATCTCTCTCTGTGGTTTGTTTTATTGAAAGAACGTTCATAGCTTTGTCTTATTATTGAAATGTAAAAGGTGAGGGGCATTGCATTGTCTGTGAAATGTTAATGTTGAAGTTAATTTTTTTTCCCTCTCTTATGATTATTTTATTTACAAATTGATTTATTTAAGTGGGAAGGAATATTACTGGTTTAAGTTACTATTGACTGTCATCTGCTATGTTTAAGTTTGCAGTCAAATTTTGGAGGTCAGATTAATGGTACAAGAGTAATTTTGTCAATGCAAAAGAATTGGATCTTTATAATAAAGTAAAACATTATTTTTAACTGTTACATAACTATTGGAAGAATTACAGTGACTGAGTTTGGGCATCAAAGTGTAATTTACTGCAATTATATGTGAATTTGTATTGTAAAATAGTCATCCTTCTCTCATTATTGTTACAACTTGTTAGATTCAGTATTTCTGTACAGTTGGGAGGTTCTCAGAATGTTTTAAGCTCTTGGAATCTATGATTAGCAATGGGCCCAAGCCCACTGTAGTCAGTTTTTTAATGTGCATATGGACTACCTATGCAAGAGAAGATTACTTGGAGTTGAGATTTTCTGTTTTTCTAATCAAATGGATTTTCATTTTTTGCTTCATTTTTTTAGAGACATTGATTTAGATAAGATTAAATTAAGGAATGAGATCTATCTAGCTGACCCTGAATTCTGGGATAAAGCTTTGGTTATGTTTATCTTTCATGTTTGGTTTTAGTTCTTCCCTACCACTGATATGGCTTTTGGGTCGATTTGGATGATTTTATTTTTCCCATAATGGACTTCCACAGGAACTTTAGCCGACCCCATATATTTGGATAAGGCTTTGATGATGATGATGACTTTTCTTACATAAACTTACAGAGGAACCTAGACTTTTGTCTTTTGATAGAGCAATCCTAATTTAGTCCTTGAAATCAAGTAGGGCAAAGGAGAGGAAGTTGTTGTTCTTGTTTGTGTTTGGATTGGATTCAATAACAAAACGACCAGTTGCATTGTAATTGTTGACCTTTTGATGTTGAATCTTGATATTGGATTGTTTACATTATGATTATCATAATTTTTATATAGTTATCGCAAAAGTTAAATTAAAATAAATTTTTTTTTTCTTTTTTTTTATGCCACTCAACAAATAGAAAGTAATTTTCCGCGAAGTTTTCCATGCTGTGCTCAAACAATAGGAAAGGATTTTCCTGGCAAATCATTTGCCAACTAAAATTTTCCCTGCAATCAAACACACCCTTAGTGTCTGGTCAACAAGTCATGGACATAGTATCCATTGAGAGAGGTTCTAACTATGGTTCGCCATATTTTTATTTTTTATTTTTCCTTCTCATTTGGTAAGGGCTATGATTTGATTCTTGAGAGACAGGTAGGCTACTGTTTGTGTGTGTGTGTGTGTGTGTGTGTGTGTGTGCGGCGCGCGTTATATCAATATGCTCTCAAGTCTCAAGAACTTGTATCAAGATCAGTTTTTCCTTTCTTTTCTTTCTTTTTTCTCTTGTTCTGTTGTATTAAGAATTTGTTTTCTTATGGTTTTACAGGTTGTCGGGAATCTTGAGATCCAGTGGCCACTTCTGAATGTTTTCTTCTGTTTTTTGTTTTACCATGGGCATAGAAGCGGCTGAGAGAGAGACTCCATAAGGTTACATTTTTTGAGAGGGTTTTGGGCCCAAATCTGTGTTAAATTTAAGTTTGAACTTTTAGCTTTTCTTTTTTGTTTTTGTTTGGTTTTGTTTCAAAACTCCGAGAGATTAATGATGACAACAGTTGATGTTGAGTGAGTATGTGGTTATTTGAATTGATTTGTGCAGGAGAAATAAAAGATCTGTCTTTGTATAATTGATATACTTGAGCACGAGTTCTCATAGAACCCCATCTTTAGAGCCATAACTGTTACTTGGTCTCTATGAGTGATTGATTATACGCTGAAATGTTGGTTCATCTCGCCAGAATGGTTTGTGGTCTCTATGAATGATTCTAGTCTTGAATTATGGTGATACCTCTTGCAATCCTCACAACAATGTTGATTTGCTTTTGTCAAGGCCAATAGGAAACGTGACAAAATATCATTGTAACAGTAACTATAATGGTTACTGGTTTGCCCTTGCCCTCACCTTCTTCTACAGATCGAGTGGCTTTCAAAGTAGCTAGCACAAAAGTAGAAAACAATTTCTTGGTAAACTTGTTGAACTAACTTAAATAATTGTAATCCATGATTTGTTTGATGTTTAAGCTTGTGAGCAGGTGTTTGATGAAGCGGATATGTTATTTGTGGTAGTTTTCAGAATCAAGTTATCCGTCTTATAAGTATGTTCTGTTTTGAAGAAAAGGTATTATCAAGATTGAAAGGCTCTGTAGTGGAGAGTTCGATGGAACCAAATGCTGATTCCGTGGCACATTTTGAGTCAGGAGATGGTTAGGAGCTACAGCCAAATTTAACCTCTGATAATGAGGATGAAGATGATGACAGTGTTGTTGATCTTGAAGACTTGAGGGAGAATGGGGTTGGACCCAACCGTGGAAAAGATTGGAGAAGGGTTATAAAGGTTTATGAGCGCAGTAAGCAATGGATTTTTATTGTGGCCACACTTCCAACTAATGGGAAGCAGATCGCTGGTGGAGTGTTGAAATGGATGTTTCTGGATGCCAAATGGGTCACAACCCCAGGTATGTGTTTCAATAGTTTTGTTGGTTGAGTTCTTTTTGTGTCATAATTTGTTGAGTAAATAGGTCTCTTCATGCATATCGATGATGTAATTACTTTTGTTTTGCTTCAGATTGGAGCAGAGGTGGTGGATTGAAGTTACGGTCGATACACGGGTGGATGTTCTCATAGATGCTGTGAAGCAAGGTTTTAGTTCTGAAGTGCTAGATTCTGAAATTGGTGTTAGTTGGACTATGATATTTGCAAATACTGTTGAATCTGTGGCTGAGATATTGCAGAGAATTGGTGTTGAGTGTGTTTGTTACCATGGTGAAAGCTCTTTGGAGGAGTGAACACAGAATTTGATTGATTTTCATGAAAGTGGTGGAATGCTTGTGTGCACTGATGCGGCTGCTCGCGGGCTTGATATTCCAAACGTTTCACATGTTATTCAGGAACTAATTTCCAAATAAATTACTGATCCTGATTCAATAAATTTGTCATATATATGTAATTGATGATTGGTAGTTTGACAAAGTTAAATTAGATGCTATAAGTTTCCTTGTAAACTTTGAAACATCATTAAATGACTGTCTTTGCAGCAACCATGATATTTTGTGTCTCATGTTGGCTAATTTTGGTATGTTTAAGTCAAAGGCAGTTATCATCAATCAGAAAAAATAGAAGTCCATCATGAATCTTTTCTGTTTCAGAATAAACATAGATGATATTTGGGCAAAAGCCATGCTGCTAAATTTTTTGGTTTCCTGATATGAGGGATATCTTCATGTTTTTGGTATATTTTAATTGGATTGCTGGGCCCTAATAAATTGCTGAGCTAGTCTGATGGATACGTTTTTACTTGAAAGGGGGTTGTGGCATGAGGAACATTATTGTTTCTCATTGTGATTTTTCTTTACTGGCCTGTTAGTTTATGCTGATACTTTTAGATGGTACTCCACTTACCTTCTTTAATGTCAGTAGTTGGAACTAGTTGAACATAGATGCTGGCTTTTTTGCCTAAGTTTATGAATCATGTGAGAGCTTTCTGTAGGATTATGAAAAACTTGTATATTTTCATTGGCAACTTTTTTTTTCTTAAAAGATAAAAAGTTCAGTTGTGCTGTATATATCCTGTTTTACTCTATATGCCTACTCTCAGAGGAACTAACCGATGTGAAATTATTTGTTTAACTCAAGGTGGAGTTTGCGACTTCAGCCATAGATTTCCTGCATAGTTTTGGCCAGCAGCAAGAGCAGGTCAATCTGGACTTGTCACGAGCTCGTACACGGAATCCAGTAGGGATCTTGTTGCAGCAGTGCGTCAAGCAGGGAAAATGGGTCAGCCCATGGTAAATTCTTGAACTTTTTTATATATATATACAATTTTGTATATCTGATCTGAAGTTTCTGAACAATTACCTAAAACTGATTATTTTGCTACCTAGTCCAGAAGAAAATATTGTGCACCATGGAACCTTTGGTATCCTATGTAACATAGATGTATTGAAATGCAGTTCTCACTAGTGATGGATTCTAGTGTTAAATTGTAGTGAACCCACCATCTAAATCTTACCTATAAAAAACTACCACATAGATCCTACTTAAGTCCCTAGAGTAAATGTTCAATAGTTTTAAGTCGATGATGAGTTGGTATCTGTGCAACTTCTCTAGCGATCCTAAACCACCATGTAATTTCTACTTTACTCCCAACTTGTACGTTTGTGCACTTTCTTGAGTTGGAGAAGGCATTTAGCAGGAAAAAGGGGTTTCTGGAATAAGCTCGACAAGATTTTTCATTTTCTCCCAAATGAGTTAACATGGCCCTCCAAAGCTTTCATCTTGAGCCTGCAATATCCAACAATTGCCATCCCAAGAACTTCTTTGTCCAACAAGAAGTTTTTATCGTGATATAATTTGAGAGCTGCTATTGGCACCCCAGCTTTTACTTATTACTCCCCAATTTCTTAAATTATTTATTACACCCCATTCAAAGATTAAAACACATTCTTCAAACATTACAAAGGTTTGGCTCAGATTATAAACTCAACATTACAACACTCATTCAAACAATTTCGGTAATCTTTTACAATTGTAATAAGCTCATATAAAATCCTAAACCTGAAAACTAGAAATCTAGCCCCCCAAAAACGACGAGAGAGCTTTTATTGGCATCCCAACTTTTACTTATTTTCTTTATTTTTAATTGGGGCATAACAAGTAAAAGTTGGGGTGCCAATAGCTGTTATTTTATACTTTTAGCAAGTTCTTCAATTGTATTTTTGTGCATACAAAAAAAAAAAAAAAACATGCCTTTTAAGATTTATGAATCCATTGAAATGGAGGACTAGTAATGAGGTTCACTTCAGACATTGAACATAGACATAACAAAGGGGCTTTTACTCCTGAGCTTGCTGCAACATCGGAAATATATCTCACACGTGCAACATATTTCCCATGGTGCAGCAAAAATTGATCAAGGAAGGACACCTTTCGGATCGAACAAATTGGTCATTGTTTCTAAATTTTAGCCATTTATTATACTCGACCACCTGCATGCTCCACTTTCCAGCAGAGTAATACTGTTGAAGACAGAGTTCTAGCATTATTGGGTGAGGACACATTTTGAATCTAACACTGTTTAATCTCTACTTCTTTATAGCAATGAAATAGAATTTGATACAATTGTTATTGGGACCACATTTGGATACCATTATTGGTAATTTTTTTTTTTAATTGGAGAATTTGGTTTGGACATTTTTTTTTCTTTCATATATTCATGGATGGTGAGTTGTTGGTTGTTCAAAGCTTTTTTTAACAACTTGAACAGCGTAGGCTTGTTGGGCTTTGGATAGATTTTGCACTTTTCCATGTAAATTTCTGGATAGACGAAGAACATATGTATGGTCTCGTTATTGTTATCGAACTCTTTTGTTGTTATAATATAGCCATCAGATTTGAATACTTCACTTGCTGTAGTTGAATTTTCAAATATAATATATCCATCAAAGCTCCAATTGGATAGTTTTTAAAACCAAACACTTAGGCCCTGCTTGGTAGAAGCAAATCATTTGCAAAGGCAAATGATTTGTTGGAATATAATTTACAGATGCTTGATTATATTCTAAATTTTTTTTGCATTGCAAATTATTTGCATGAACCTCTTAAGCCCTTCACAAATTTTAGCATATAGTTTGCAGCCCAAAAAGTGCTGCAAATAATCACTTGCGGTGCAAATGATTTGCATGGTACCAAGCAGGGCCTTAATGCCAAATGGGTTTGCAGCATATGCTAAAAAAATTTCAATGCTATCAAAATTGAAAATTTTTGTATAGCACCTACACTTTGAACCAATTGATTTCTGTTCTCTTATTTCATCACTAACAACTGTTTTTTTTTTTTTTTTGTTTTGTTTTGTAAAAAGCACACTGTTCTCAAATTTGATCACAAATCGATGAGTTATGTGTTCTTTTTGGTGGAATGAAATGCAACTCTATAAGTTCGTAGATCACTGATTTGAATCTTGTTTGTTAATTTCATTGAATCATCCTTTGTACTAATTTTTATGGCTTCCAATAGATTGTTCTCTATGTTCGATTCAATTTCAATGTTATTAATATTTTGATAATTTTTTAATATTTTATCTTTATATTTGACTTATTTAATATTATTTATTCAATTTATGGATTTTACAGTCAGTTTTTCTTACAAGAGAAGGGTAATTGCAAATTCAAATTCATGTTTGCTTGATGGAGTAATTCGATTATAATTTGTGCAATTTGTTGGACTAATGTTATAATAATTTGTTTGATGGGTAAAAATGCTTGTTTGCTTGATAGGAGTCTGTAAAATATAGTGTGTTTATCTGAATACCATTGTTAACATAGTTGATGCTGGAGAAGTATGGATGATGATTTCAGATGTTGACTGATTGCAAATCAATTTTTATGTCTAATTCAAACAAGATAATCTTCATCAAGAGATGTATGAATCCCTACTATTTTCGATATCTATGTATACATAATTAGGCTTTTTGAGATTTCGGTTACTTGAGATAGAGAACTGTTTGTGTTAGTGTTGCTTTAATCAGTTTTTTCATCTGTAGAAAAATTTGTCCTTTGATGATAATTTTAGGATTCATTCATGTTTTCTGTAGATCATTTTTTTTAGGGTTTATGGTTTGAGTGTTTTTTGTGATTATGGAATCTTATTGCCTCTTTTGGGCCATGAAGGTGCCAGTTTGGTCAATTTGGGAAATTTTCGAATACTATAAAAATCAAATAACAATTTCCATATTGCATTTAATATATACACTATAAATTAAATCTAGTTTAATCTAAGATAATAAAAGTAATTTGTCTTTTTATGAACTTTAATGTATTTATCTAAGTAGGATCATTTGAATGGTTCGTTCTTATTGTTGGGTTTGGTGATATAAGTAAGAGGACTAATGTTGAAGTGACCTCAGGTTGAAAACTCATATAGCACTTCTTGACGTGAAAGTGTATGGGGACCATAGATGCTTTTCATTGAGATATGAGTGTAAGAGCATTTATGGTTCCTATCCACTCTCACATCAAGAAATGTGGCGTCTCAAATAAGAGTCGTGTGGAGTAACATTGTCAGGGGACATTTCTGATGTGGAGGTGTATAGGAACCATAAATGTCATAGTTACGAGAAAAGCATCTATGGTTATTACACACTTTGACGACAACAATGTCATTTTATTATGTTATTTTCATAATCGTCTTAATTGATACTTTAAATTACAAAAGAGCTTTTATAATATATTAAATGATATAATATAATATGAAAGTAGATATAATATTTTATCGGAGACTGTAGGGCTTGTCTCGTCTTTGTACTCATGTAGATGGAAGTCACCCTCTATCTAGTAGTAAGGGAAAGAGGTTTACAGACAGCAAAGTAAATTAGTAATAGAAGAAAATAAGTTTTCGAAAGAATTGACCGCATCAGATCAACCATAGAACGAATTTAAAAGATGGGAAAGAAGATGTTATACTAAACACTCACTTATCCCCATTTAGGCTCTTGCAACGAAGATTTAATAAGATACTATGCACAATATTACATTGAACTTGAGTCTTGTTCTTTTTTCTCCTTTCTTATTTTACTTTCAGTCTTCAAGGGAGTTCTGGGTGGAGAGAGAGGGAGTGAGTTTCTCTAGGATGATTTGGGTGGAGCTTTGAGGCAAAGGCAGTGCCCATCTCTCCTCCCCAAAAAGACATTATTTACAGTGTTTGTTGCGCACTTTTGAGGGTCAAAGGGTCCATTCAATTAACACTAATGAAAATTATATTGATTTGGTATGAGCTAATCACTAATTATCATCTTAATTGAGGGGTACTGTGTGGATTTTATCCCTTAATTATAGAGAGCTTTTGGTTTGTAAGGATTTGCCAAGTGGGTCATCTTTCATATGCTCCGTGTGGACAATGTCATGTGACATGATTTTTTAGTGGTGTAAAAGGGATTGATAACTCTTTTTGAGAGGTTAAAAATAATAAAGAAAAAAAATATTGAAAAACAAAATGATTAAAGCATTAGAGATGATGATTCCATATTTAACAAGAGATATTATAATTAAAACACCAATTTAATTGCTGATATTGTCTCGATCCAATTAGCAATCAAATGCACATGGATCGAAAAATAGAATTTTTAAAATTTATGATTGTTTGAATCTTTAAGAAATATTTTACTAAGTAAATAAACCCTAATAATCATCTACCCATGTCGTGCATAATCCATCTTGAACTTATCTAAGAATGGATAATCACCGTTAACATGTATTACTAAGTTTTATCACTTGGTCAAATAATTAAATAATAGAATCAATTGCTAGAATAAATAGATGCAATGATAACAAAAATCATCCTGCTCTTCGACTTCATCGCCCTCTCTAATGGAAGGATTAGTTAAGAGTCATTGTAGATTCACATGAATGTAAAAATAAAATAAGGTATATTAAAATAATAGAAACTTGGGAATAACTGTAAAACGAAATGATCTTTCTTTAATTTTTAATCATTTCGTACAAAACCTCTCTCTGATTACACAAAAATAAAGTAAAAGAAAATAAAACCTAATATTAATCTAAAATTCTTTCCCAAAATAAGTATATTGAAATAAAGGGTTTGGGCCCCTTTAAATAGAATAAATTAGGGTTTACGTGTTCTCAAAAATTCTTAACCCTAATTACACAACTTCTAACAAGATGACCAAGTCAGCACCACTTAAGCGTATAATTCCACGAGAATCCAACGTTGCTATCTTATTGGGGCTTCTGCTTTCTAATTTTAGTCTAGAACAATGTCTTGATCTCTAGAGTATTTTCCACCTACTAACTAATTTTGATTCTTCCATCATGATTTCGAGAATATTTGGACCTAAAATTAATTAACAAATTAGTTCCATTAGGCCCACAATTTAATTGAAATTAAATAAACTAATTATTATTTATGCCTAAGCAATAAATTAAGTTAAAATGAGGAATTGGTTAGATAAACTATGCTAAGGTCTTGCATAATTAAATCTTAAAATTGCATTTTTAGGCCTTGATCACACATCTAAATCTAGATTTTACTAGTCCAGAGTAAAAATAAAGTTCAAGCCACTTTCGTAGGCTTACTCGACTGCATTTAACAAATGTAGCAAATCCTTAAACCCCTAGGTTATCCCTGGTGGACGAGGTTGACTCGTGAGGGCTTGGAGAGAATATACCCAAAAAATTCAAAACAACTTTGAAGTAAAATGATCAAAATCTAAACTTATATTAAAAAGCACATGTTAATTGTGATTTATCAGTCTTTTAGATGTAATACTGGTATAGATACCAAACTCTTATTTTTCTATGAAAAAACTTAAACTTATATTAACTTTTAAGAAATGGTATTTTTAACTTAGAAACTTAAGAGATTTGATTTCCTAGAGTGAGTACCAACCTTCTGTCTAATCAGGAATAATTGCATTAACTTGGGGTTTAATTCTAAATTTAGCATCCTGTCTGGAATTGTGAAAAGTGTGGATATTCACTTTAATACTTCTAAAGGGCTTTATCTGTAATATTCCATTGTATTCATGTTTTTATACTTGACGACTTTCTCTTTACTGAAATTCTAAACTCTAAATGTTTTTCTTTTTTCTCGAATTTTTTGAATCTTTCTTTTTTGTTTCAAGGGATTTTTTTTCTTTTTCTTTTCTTCTCCTTCTTTTTCGCACTTTTAAAGTAAAGCATGCAACCCTTTTTAAGGTACCCAATCTAATTCAATGGTTGTTGTTCAAGACATATTCAATCCAATTTTATTTTTCTTCTAATCAACCAACCAAATGAATCAGGAAGTATAAATTTATCATACTCGATTTTTTCTAATCAACCCTTTCTAAGGTACCCAATCTAATTCAATGATTGTTGTCCAAGGCGTATTCATTCCAATTTTATTTTTCTTCTAATCAACCAACCAAATGTATCAAAAAGTCAAAGTTCATCAAACCTCATTTTTTATAATATTCTAGGTGAATAGAAAATAAAAGTTCACTGCATTCAACTTAAACTCACAGTGATCTTATTAGAAGTAACTTAAAACTTACGATAACTTTGCTCTAATATTTGCTTTAAATCAATTAAAACAATTGATGGGTACATATACCTTTTTCCCACAAATTTGACAAGTGATGGTGGGTCAAAAGTCGCCATTAGAAGTATTTTGTGAGAATCAACTTTACTTTTGAAAGAAGATTGAGGAGAAGATCCAAGAATACCTTTGAAACTGTTGGTGGTTTGATTGTAGATTGGTTGGAATCCATTAGTGGTTTGGTCGTAAATTGGTTGGAATTGGTCACCATGACCACCATGGCCATAAAACAAACTACCTCAGCTGCTACGAAAAGAGCCATGCTGTAGACACCCCATTTTTGCACTCGCCTGATTAATCAATTCGTCAACCCGATCGCAACGGTTCCCGATGATGGATGTTTATTCCAATGCTTTATTTTGTTACCAGATATATTTCAGAAATCCGGATGAGGTATTTCGAATTGACAAAATCTTAGAAACCACGCTACGCTAGAAAAATACGACCCCAAAAACATAGAAATCATCATCTTGCAGACCAAAAAGAAGCTTCACGGTAAAAATCACTAAAAATGACCAAATTACCAGAATACCCCTAACATCAAAACAACCCTAGAGCCTACGTTACGATTAGAAAAACCCTTTCGAACACATAAAACAACAAATCGAAACCAAATAAATTATTTCACCAATTTTAACAGAATTCGACAAAATTACGAAAATGCCCCTCATAAAGCTCATGACCATTTCACACCAAAAATTTCATAAATGACACAAACTAATATTTCCATTGAATTTCTTACGAAAAATCGATTCTAAAACATCCTAGAACATTAAAAATCGACTTAAAACGTGAAAAGTCTAAAATAACATTACAACTCTACCTAAAATAATTTTAATTAAAATACAATTCTACATAAAACAATTCTAACTAAAATACAATTCTAACTAAAAGAATTATAATCAAACACTAATTCTATCTAAATCAACCCTTAAAAAAATCTATAAATAGAGGTCCTCACACCCTATTTTCGGATCAAGTCATAAACCCTAAGAGAAATAGGTCCAAAAGCCCCCCTAGCCTCCCACAAACCTTAGTTTTGGAGCCCCAACTCCTTACCTAACATCCATACCTCAACTTTAGCTCAAAAAACACCCAAAAACCCTTTCAAAATACCTTCAAATCCATAAGAAAACTCACAAATCTAAGAAGAAGATACCTCAACTTGGAGATCAGAAATCAAATCCGGTGACGGGCGAATAGCAAGGGAATACATACGTAGATACTCTTCGTTAGTGCTGAGGGAATCGTTGTAATCGGCAAGGTAACTTTCTTTTATATTTTTTTATTATAATTATTTGTTATTTTTAGTTTATTTTGCAATGTAACCGATTTTTGGGAAGAAGTAGAGACCGGTACTTGTTGGGCGGGGGTTGGTGCCTAACACCTTCCAACCCCGTAACGTGATCCCCGAACCCGTATTTTCTTTCGTAGATTAGTTGTCTTTGTGTTTAGAGTCAGTGACCGGTTCCTAGACCGTAATAACTAGGTGGCGACTCCCAAACTTCAAGGGTTAAAAGCGGATCCGCGCACCCCGCGGATCGAGGGCGCTTTCAGTGGCGACTCCGCTGGGGACTATTGAGAATCAGACTTGAAAAGCCCCAAGTATCGGAACATTGCCAATGACCTAGTTTTTATTTATTTATTTATTTATTATTTATTTATTTATATTTGTTAGTTAATTTCTTTTTATTGTTTGTTTATCAGTTTTTTTTACTTATTATTCTTGTTGGTCCGATCATTAATCATTCGGTTCTACTTGGAGTACCTTGATCCAACATATTGTTTTCTATGGTTTAATCAAGGGCATTCGGAATGATCCTAAATAATGTGAGATTTCAAAGGGATGGTTTTATTGAAGATGGGATGGTGGTGGTTGGACAATAAATTTTTATTTTTATTTTTATTTTTTTATTTTTTTATTTTTTTTATTTTTTTTAAGAAACGCGTGAAGATTTTTTTAGGTGGGTGCGATCTATTTTTCAACAATATTTTTTTATTTATTAAAAAAAAAAAAAAAGAAATTTATGTTCTGTGGGCGTGTGATAGCAAATAAAAAATAGTAATAAAAAAAAAGGGAATTTTGGGGTGTGTTAATGACAGGAAGGCATGTGGGTTTTAAATTGATTTTTCATAAAATGTGCGTCATTAGTAAGAAACTGTTTTTAACCATTAAACCCTTAATGTTTTAACTCAATGGGTTGGGTGTTTTTAGTAAAAAGCTATTTCTTCTTGTTTTACCCTTAATATCCCATTTTTTACCATCTTCTTCATCGTCTCCAACAAGAGACTCATTTCAAATCTAGTTTTTACCATCTTCTCCATCGTTCCAACAGAGAGACGTAGTTTAAACCAGGTTTTTACCATCTTCTTCATCGTCTCCAACAGAGAGACTCATTTCAAATCTGATTTTTACCATCTTCTCCATCGTATCCAACAGAGAGACGTAGTTTAAATCTGGTTTTTACCATCTTCTTTATCGTCTCCAACAGAGAGACTCATTTCAAATCTGGTTTTTACCATGGAGAGACTTGTAGATGCACGAAATGGCTCTACACTTTCCTTCTCTTTAAGCTCGGGGGGACCTGCAAAACAGCCCACTCCGACGATCAAGTTAGCCAAATTGATCAGTGTAATGTGCTTAGAGAAGAAGAATTCGACCCCTCTTTTACTCATAATCTTCTTCCTTATATAGGTGTTCGACTTGTTCGTTTTCTGTGCCACCCCTTGAGGTGACTTGGGGTAGTTAGCTTACTCCCTGACATGTCAGCTGCTGGAGTTGTTGCAACTGCCCCATCACTTCTGGGAAAGTCAGATTTGGTCTGACATGACGTGGGTGGTTAGAACTGGCTGTCTATTGCAGGCTTATCTGTCAGACCTGTCATACCGACCTACGAGCTGATGGCACAGCTCCGAGATTGGAATACATGCATTCGTCGGAGTTAATAAACCGAGCAAGAGTCTTTGTCCGACCTCAAAATCATTATCCTTGGCCCTTTATCCGAGCCGCGTGTCGGTGCTCAAGAATTTCCCCCCACAATACCCCCTCCCGAGGGCTCGGGCAGCATGATCGAGTACTCGGGAATATTAATAATGAAAACTGACACGTGGGTGCCTCTTATTGGGTCTTAGCTAAGATTAATGGTATCTTTATGGCGAATCGTTACTTAGCCTTTTCACTTTTCGAGGGCGGCGGTCGGTTGGGCTATTATCGCAGTTCGCGCCCTGTCTGTTGGTTTAAACGGCGCAATTATTGCGTGGTGTACACGTGGCGCCCGGGGAATGGCTCGATTCGCGTGCAATGGGGCGAACGGTCATATCGGGTTTCTCAGCGTTATTTAATACCCTATCATAACCCATCTGAGAAACCCTGTCCGTTGATCCTAAGTGCATATCTCGAGGTTCTCCTTATCTATAAATATCCCATTTACCTCTTGTTTTCATTTTCACTTTCACTTTTCCTGCTGTTACTCTGCCCGTTTGCCTCCTCGCGCGCTCCCTGTCTTTGCCAGTGCCTCCGCCGCGCCTTCGCCGTGCCATCCAGTCATCAGCTACTCTGTAACCAGCTCCCTTCGAAGAGGAAATTGAAGAAAAGGTAACAGAGTCAAGGCCACCCCTCTCCTCTAGTTTTTCCTTTCATTCCTCTGTCACCCCACCCTCATGGCCAAGGGGAAATCTTATTCCCCTGCCTGTCCTCCATTGGAGGTGGTTAGGGGCACCTTTGGTGTCCCTGCCAGTGTGGGCCTGTCCTATGTGGACGAGGCCACGCAGCTCAGGGAAGGCCCTCCAGGTACCACGGTGGTATACTGGGGGCAATTTAGAGCAGGCCTCCGAGTCCCTTTGAGTAGGCTGACTCGGGAGGTTCTAAATTTTTACCGGAGGGCACCTGGGCAGATGAGCGGAAATTTCTTCCGACTTATTAGTGCCTTCGAGCACATGAACAATAGGCTGGAGGACGGCCTCCAGCTAGGGCTCTGGGATATCAGGGCCCAATTCGTTCTGAAGAAGTGCCCGAATAGGCCGGGCTTCTTCTATCTATCGAAGAGGAGAGGGAAGCCTTCCTTGGTCGAGTTACCTGACTCGGACAAGGAGTGGTTTTTATTCCCCATTCAGTTGTCTGGTCAGTGGGAGTACGCCCAAGATGACGAGCTTCCCTCCCTGGCCTATTCCTTCTTCAACACCCATGGTGAGTGCTACTAAATGTTTCTCCTCTTGTTCTCCTTTATTCTCTTGCCTAGAGACTAACTATGCGTCGTCCGACCTATGCAGGCCCGGCCAAAGACAAGTTTCCGGGAGACTCCGTGGTGATCACCCACCTCTTCTCCAACCCCGACTTGTACAATCAAGTTACGGCCTTCCTACCTCCGTCAATCCGCCCAGCAGAAATGGCACTACAATCTAAGCGTCCCCCACCAGTCCTCGCCTCCGACTCTGAGGAGGAGGAAGTTGCTGTGGTTCCCCCAGCAATACCAACTGTAACTCCCGGGGTAAGACATGCCGATCCCGAGGAGGAAGAAGAGGAAGACCATCAACCTCTTCTAAAGAGGTTGAGGAGGGGGCCCCGTCCTCCAGCCCCGGTGCTCCAACTGCCCCCTCCTCAAGTTCTAGAGGAGACCTGCCATCCAGCCGAGCCATCGCAGGCGTCCTCGGCTGGATCGGTGCAGAGGGGGGTCGTGCCTCCTACCCCCTGGGTAGTTCAACCCTCGGTCAGGGGCAGGCCGGTGTCGGACAAAGATTCAGCCTTGTCCGACCCGGCCATAGCACGGGCGATCTTCGATGCTTCCGCGCTACCGCGGGACGTGGAGAAAGTCCGCAAGAGTTTTGCCGGTGATTCGGCAAAATTCTCGAACGAAGCGTTCCGAGCTTTGGCGGTGGTGAGCTTTTATCCTAGCCTTTTATTTTCCTTGGTTCGAATCCTATTTCCGGTTTGTCCCTCCATCTAAACTCTTTTCTTCTCCTTATCAGGTGCAACACGCCGTGGCCAAGCTCGTGGAATCCCGCGACGCTTCCGTGGACAGCCTTAGGTCCACGGAAGGTCGCCTCCTTCAGCTACAGGCTGAAAAGGATGCGGCTGCGGCCAATTCCCAGAAACTCCAATCAAGCTTGGATAGCGCACTATCCGAGTTGGAGCAGAATAAAGACAAGCTAGCTCTGGCGGAGGGGAAGATTTCTTCCCTAGAAGAACTGGTGAAGGCGAAGGAGGTAGAGCAGGAGAGAGCACTCCAAGATCAGCTCAACTCCCTCCAAGCCCAGCTGGATTCTTCAGAGGAGGCCTGGGAGACGGCTTATAATAAGCTGAAGGCGAAGCTAAGGAAAGCCGAGGCCGCTGCAAAGAGGCCGGAGGTGACCCCGGAAGCCATACCAACTGCTGCTCCCGAGCCAATTCCTGAAGCCCCAGTTGCGCCAGTGGACATCCAAGCCCCCGAAGATGCCGTGGTAGCGATTGTAGCGGACGAATAGTTTTTTTGTTTTTGTTGGCACAATCTTGTAACTGTGTGTAATTCCGACATATATATATATATATATATATATATATATATTTTTCGTTGACTCTTGTGCTTCCCTTTTTGCTTTCTCTTCTTTCTTTCCTTTTTCTGTTATGTTAAGGCATGCTGCTTAAAAAGAAGACAAACGAAATAACTTAGTATACTTAAGTCCTTAGGTTCGATCATAAGATTTTTCCATGGATTTGATGCTAGCAAAGAACCGGAGCTCCGATTCCGAACTAGACTCCATAGTTTATCTTGGCTCCCGTATAGGAGCTAAAGCTTTTCCTTCAAACCGACTCCCCAGTTGGGCTCGGCTCCTACTGAGGGGCCGAGGCTTTTCCTTAGACCAACTCCCCAGTTGGGCTTGGTCCCCGTGGTGGGACCAAGGCTTTCCTCCGAACCAACTCCTCAATTGGGCTCGGCTCCTATGGAGGGGCCGAGGCTTTTCCTTAGACCAACTCCCCAGTTGGGCTTGGTCCCCGTGGTGGGACCAAGGCTTTCCTCCGAACCAACTCCTCAGTTGGGCTCGGCTCCTATGGAGGGGCCGAGGCTTTTCCTTAGACCAACTCCCCAGTTGGGCTTGGTCCCCGTGGTGGGACCAAGGCTTTCCTCCGAACCAACTCCTCAGTTGGGCTCGGCTCCTATGGGGGGCCGAGGCTTTTCCTTAGACCAACTCCCCAGTTGGGCTTGGTCCCCGTGGTGGGACCAAGGCTTTCCTCCGAACCAACTCCTCAGTTGGGCTCGGCTCCTATGGAGGGGCCGAGGCTTTTCCTTGTCCAACTCCTCAGTTGGGCTTGGTCCCCGTGGTTGGACCAAGGCTTCCCCTTCCGACCAACTCCTCAGTTGGGCTCGGCTCCTATGGGGGGGCCGAGGCTTTTCCTTAGACCAACTCCCCAGTTGGGCTTGGTCCCCGTGGTGGGACCAAGGCTTTCCTCCGAACCAACTCCTCAGTTGGGCTCGGCTCCTATGGAGGGGCCGAGGCTTTTCCTTGTCCAACTCCTCAGTTGGGCTTGGTCCCCGTGGTTGGACCAAGGCTTCCCCTTCCGACCAACTCCTCAGTTGGGCTCGGCTCCTATGGAGGGGCCGAGGCTTTTCCTTAGACCAACTCCCCAGTTGGGCTTGGTCCCCGTGTTGGGACCAAGGCTTCCCCTTCCGACCAACTCCTCAGTTGGGCTCGGCTCCAATGGTGGGGCCGAGGCTTTTCCTTGTCCAACTCCTCAGTTGGGCTTGGTCCCCGTGGTGGGACCAAGGCTTCTCTTTGAACAGCAGGCATAGGCGCACGATGTAGGCGTAAGATGGTTTTATTGATAATATTTTTTTAAATTGAATACATTCCATGGTGATTGAATCTCCTCACCGGTCGGAGTCTCCAAGTAGTAAGCGCCGCTTTCCCCGACTTTTCGCACAATATACGGTCCTTCCCAGTTGCAACCGAGCTTCCCACTATTAATTTCCTTGGTATTAGAAAATACCTTTCGTAACACCATATCCCCGACTTTGAACTCCCTGCAACGTACCTTCCGGTCATAAGATCTCTTCAACACCTGTTGGTACCGTGCCAACCTCTCTATGACCCTTTCCCGCGTCTCATCCAACCAGTCCAAATTCCGAGCCACCATTTCGTCGTTGAATTCTGTCTCGGCCACCAGCGTCCTTGTTGTAGGAATCTGTATCTCGGTGGGAATGACAGCTTCTGTTCCATAGGCTAGTGCGAACGGAGTGAAACCTGTCGCCCTTCTTGCCGTGGTCCGGTATGCCCATAAGACGCTGTGTAGCTCGTCTACCCATCTTCCCTTGTGTTCCTCCAGCTTTTTCTTCAAGTTCGCGAGGATTGTCTTGTTTGATGCTTCGGCTTGGCCATTTCCCTGTGGATATCTTGGCGACGATTGCAGAGAACGGATTCCGTATTCCTTGAAGTACGATTGCACGCGGTTGCCCTTAAACTGAGTTCCATTATCAGAGATCAACGCATAGGGGATCCCGAATCGCGTTATGATGTGCTCCCATGTGAATTTGATAACTTCTTCCTCCCGAATCCGTGTAAGGGGAACAGCTTCCACCCATTTAGTAAAATAATCCGTGGCTACTAGGATGAATAGCTTGCCCCCCTTTCCCCGAGGTAGAGGTCCCACAATGTCCATTCCCCATATAGAGAACGGCCAGGGTGATTTCATAGGATGGAGTTCACTGGCTGGCTGCAGATGCATGGGGGCATGTTTTTGGCACTGACCACAGGTCCTCACATACCTCTTACAGTCTTCCTGCATCCTTGGCCAGAAATAGCCCTGAGTGATAATCTTGTTGGCGAGTGACCGTCCTCCCGAATGATTACCGCAGATTCCCTCGTGGATTTCCGCCATTATGAGCTCGGACTCTTCTTTAGAAAGGCACTTAAGAAGTGGCCCCCCGAAGGACATTCTATACAACTCCTCCCCAACGAGAGTGTACTTGCTGACCTGCCGAAGTAACTTTCTGGCCTCCCCTCTGTCTTCTGGCAGTACCTTTGAACGCAGATACTGAGTAAATTCTTCTATCCATCCCGACGTTCTATCGACCTGTGCGCACTCCCTTTCCACATGTTCGATGCTTGCTTTAGGCAGGTATTCCACAGGTAAAGACCGTCCCTCCGTCTCCCCTAGCATTGAGGCAATGTATGCCAATGAATCTGCATGCCTGTTCTCATCCCTGGGAATCTGGCATATCTCCACTTGGTCGAACTTCTCAATCTCTCGTTTAACTGAGATCAGGTATCTCGCCATGCGTTCATCCTTCGCTTCAAATTTCCCGTTGCATTGGTTGGCTATAAGTTGGGAGTCGGTGCATAGTTTTACTCGGCCGATTTCCAACTCGTTCGCCATTCTTAGCCCGTGGATGACTGCCTCGTACTCTGCTTCGTTATTTGATGCCCCGTACCCAAGTTTAATTACCTTTTCCAGTCTATCGTTGCTCGGTGTTACAATTACTATTCCAACCCCCGAGCCCGAGTAGTTCGATGACCCATCGACAAAAATTCTCCATCCTGCCTGCTTGTCCCACAGCTCCACTTCTTCCGTCCCTTCATCCTCGTTCTCCAACTCTTCCCAGTTCGGATCCTCAACCGGGAAGTCCGCAAGGAAATCTGCCAACACCTGCCCCTTTATCGCTGTCCGGGATTCAAATTGTAAGTCGTACTCTCCGAGGATTACAGCCCGCCTCGCCATCCTCCTTGACTTTTCGGATCTGTGCATCATCTCTTTCAGCGGGGTGTCCGTCACAACCCGGATGCGGTGGGAAAGGAAGTAGGGCCTGAGCTTGTGTGCCGAGTAAACGAGCGATAATCCCACCTTCTCCGTCCTGGTGTACTTAACCTCCGATACGCCCAACGTTTTGCTAACGTAATAAATTGGATATTCCCGTCCCATTTCAACTTTAAAGAGAACGGAGCTTACCGATGATGGACTGGTCGCCAGATAAATCCCCAGCTCCTTTCCTTCTTCCGGAGAGCTAAGGATCGGTGGCTGCCCCAAATACCTCTTTAGGTCGCTAAAGGCTACCTCGCACTCCGTACTCCATGCAAAATTCTTCTCCTTTTGCAATAACGCGAAGAGCGGGCGGCATCGATCGGATACCCTGGAGATAAACCTGTTTAGCGCGGCTATTCTCCCTGCCAACTTCTGCACCTGCTTTTGGTTAGCGGGGCTCGGCATCTCTACCAACGCCCGGATCTGGTCTGGGTTTGCCTCGATCCCTCTCCTGGTGATAACGTGCCCGAGGAATTTCCCAGAGGAAACGGCGAAGACACACTTCTTCGGATTCAACTTCATTTTGAAACTCCTCAGCCGATCAAATGTTTGCTTGAGGTCCGCCAGATGGTCTCCCGCTCTCTTGCTTTTTACCAACAAATCGTCGATATATACCTCCACAGTCTTCCCGATCAATCCTTCGAACATTTTTGTCACGAGTCTCTGGTAGGTTGCCCCGGCATTTCTCAGACCGAACGGCATAACTTTAAAACAGAACAGCCCTTGCTCGGTAATGAATGATGTCCGTTCCTGGTCTTCCACTGCTAGGGGGATCTGGTTATACCCCGAATATCCGTCCATAAACGACATTCTCTCATGTCCAGCAGTGGCATCGACCAACCTATCAATCCTTGGCAGCGGGAAGCTATCCTTTGGGCATGCCTTATTCAGGTTCGTGAAGTCGATGCACACTCTCACCCTTCCATCCTTCTTCGGCACTGCTACTATGTTCGCTATCCATTCTGGGTACTCTACCTCCCTGATAAACCCGGCCTTTAAAAGCTTTTCGATTTCCTCATTCACCCCCTGCCTGAGGCGCGGCGACAGCCTCCGAGGCTTCTGCCTAATAGGTCGGAAGCTTTCATCAACATTTAATCTATGACACGCCACCGACGGGTCTATCCCAGGCATGTCCTCCAATGACCATGCGAATACATCCTTGTTTGCCCTCAGAAGTTGGAGTATTGCTGCCCTCTCCTCCTGCAACATCGTGGTACCGACACTAACTATCTGTCCTCCATCGCCCCCGAGATCCACGGCTTCGACTTCCTCAACTGTTACTCGCTGCTCGCGCAGCGGCTGCTTCTGTAATTGCTACAAATGCTCATTAACAGTTGGAGTTACCTTTCTCTTCTTTGGTGGGACGGCCTCGGTGCCTCGGTCTTGCTTCAAAGCCAGGTGAAAACACCTCTGCGCCATCTCCTGATCTCCCCTGATTTCCATTATTCCTTCCTTACCCGGGAAACGAATAACTTGATGATAAGTTGACGGGACTGCTTTCATCTCGTGTATCCATCTCCGGCCCAAGATCGCGTTATAAGCCGAGTCTGCATCTATTACCACAAATCTTGTCATTACCACTTTAGACCCTGCTGAGATCGGGAGTGTGATTTCTCCCACCGAACTGCTAGCGGCACCGTTGAACCCATAGACGAGGGTCGGCGTTGGCTCCAAACTTCCTGAAACCCCCATTCTCTTAGCCGCGCTTAGGAAGAGAATGTCCACCGCGCTCCCCGAATCCACGAGTATTCTTCGGAGCTCGACGTTTCCCACTGGAAGCGCGATTACTAACGCGTCCTGATGGGGCCCTGCCGTCCCCCTTAGGTCACTCTCTGTGAATACGATTGCCCGGGGATCTGCTCCGTGGTTTGTCGTTCCAACTACCCGTACTCCTGACGCCACACTGTTAACCCCGACCATATGTCGGATCTTTTTTACCTTCTCCCGAATCTCGCGCCTAGACGGCACTTCGGCCCCTAATAATCCTGTGATGGTATGAATTATCCTGCGCTCTTCCGTCTCTCGACGCCCCCCTTTAGCTGGCCTTCTTTGCTCGGGCTTTCGCTCAGCTCTCTCGGTTGTCTCCCCACTTCTCCTTCCTCCCGCGGAAACATAACCTTTGAGCTTCCCTGCATCAATCATATCCTGGATGATATGGCGCAGCCTGTAGCAGTCCTCAGTAGGGTGATCCTCAGCCTCGTGATACTCGCAGAATGGTTTTCCGGGTTTCCCCTTATACCCCCGTGGCGGCTGAACGAAATCGGGCTCCCTTCTTATGTGCCTCAGTATTACGGATAGTTTTTCGTTGAGCGGGGTATACACCCGGCCTCTTTTCCACCATGACTGCTCGTTCGAATCTCTCCGCCTTTTCTTACTTCCTTCCACTCCGGGGTGGGTCGGTAACTTTGAAGCGCCTACTCCCCCTTCGCTGTTAGCCACTGTCTGGGTGCTTCTTCTTCTGCCCTTCACAGATTCCTCCACCAGGATGTACTTTTCCACCTTCGCATATAAATCTTCTAAACGAGTAGGATCGGACTTGATCAAGGACTCATGCAACCGTGTTCCCGGGATCACCGCAGCGATGCACGCCGCGCATGCTGTGGCCTCGTCCATGCCCTCTACGTTCAGGGCTCTCGTTCGAAAACGGGTTATGAACGACCTAATACTCTCCCCGGGTTCCTGTCGAAGGTTAAATAGAGTGTTAACTCCGACCTTCTTCCTTCGCAGGTGCACGAACTGCCCAACGAACGTTTCTTCCAGCTCGGAAAAGTTTGTAATGGACCCAGCTGGTAAGGCCTGGAACCACATCATGGCCCTGAGCCTCAAGGTTGACGGAAACAGCTTGCAGAGCAACGGATCATCATTTTGGTACAGCACCATTTGACTTCTGTAGTGCAGTATATGGTCCATGGGATCTCGCGTCCCGTCATAAGTTTCAAACTTTGGCATGTGGAACGACCTGGGTGGTTCTGACTTTATTATCGCCTGCGAGAATGGTGTCCCTTTGAGTTCTCGAATTGCGTTCCGTACCTTTTGCGCGGGATCCTTTCCTCGCGTGAATTCCTCATCCCTCCTTCTGAGCATCTCCTCCACTTCCTTCCTCGTCATGGTTTCTTTAACTTCGGAGCTTCCCTGCTGCGTTTTTACTGCTGCTGAATCTTCAGTCCAATCTACCTCCGTTCTTGCCGCTCGAACAGGATGGTCGCTACTCTGCTCTGCCCCTGGACCTTCCTCGGTCTCCGCACGCTCGCCTAACCTTTGCCTGAGCTCTTCGTTTTCCTTTCTTATTTTCACTATCTCATCATTTTGTTTCTCCAACCCCCTGCGCATTTCCTCTCTCATCTCTGTGAGTAAGTTGTACATTGCTAGCATTGGATCCGGCGCGTTTGGGGGCGAGTCTGCTGGTAGTGGATTTGATGGCTCTCCACGATTTTCGCCTCTAGCTCTTCCCATATTGGTCGTTTTTCTCCTTGTAAGTTTCCCACGGACGGCGCCAAATTGTAGATGCACGAAATGGCTCTACACTTTCCTTCTCTTTAAGCTCGGGGGGACCTGCAAAACAGCCCACTCCGACGATCAAGTTAGCCAAATTGATCAGTGTAATGTGCTTAGAGAAGAAGAATTCGACCCTCTTTTACTCATAATCTTCTTCCTTATATAGGTGTTCGACTTGTTCGTTTTCTGTGCCACCCCTTGAGGTGACTTGGGGTAGTTAGCTTACTCCCTGACATGTCAGCTGCTGGAGTTGTTGCAACTGCCCCATCACTTCTGGGAAAGTCAGATTTGGTCTGACATGACGTGGGTGGTTAGAACTGGCTGTCTATTGCAGGCTTATCTGTCAGACCTGTCATACCGACCTACGAGCTGATGGCACAGCTCCGAGATTGGAATACATGCATTCGTCGGAGTTAATAAACCGAGCAAGAGTCTTTGTCCGACCTCAAAATCATTATCCTTGGCCCTTTATCCGAGCCGCGTGTCGGTGCTCAAGAATTTCCCCCCACAAGACTCATGTCAAATCTGATTTTTTACCATCTTCTCTATCGTCTCCAACAGAGAGACATAGTTTAAATCTAGTTTTTACCATTTTCTCCATCGTCTCCAACAGAGAGATTTATTTTAAATCTATTTTTTACCTTGCTACATGGTCTTGAGAGACAACTCTGCCCGATCAGTCTCGATCCATAAATCTAATCGGTTTACGAGTTGGAGCATCGAAAAAAAAAAGAGATGAATTATGTGTTGCTGGCAGCAACATAGATGAATAAAAAAAAAACAACGTTTGTAGGAGAGTTGCGATGGCAGCCACGTGTTGCTGACAGCAACATAGATGAATAATAAAAAAAAAGCAACGTTTGTGTAAGAGTTGCGATGGCAGCCACATGTGTTGCTGGCAGCAACATAGATGAATAATAATAAATAATAAAAAACAACGTTTGTGTGAGAGTTGCGATGGCAGCCACATGTGTTGCTGGCAGCAACATAGATGAATAATAAAAAAAAAAAACAACGCTTGTTTGAGAGTTGCGATGGCAGCAACATAGTGAAAAAAAAGAAACATTTTTGTAAGAGTTATGATGGCAGCCACGTGTTGCTGGCAACAATTTTTTTTTTTTTTCTTTTCTTTTAAAAAAGGGGGAGGGGTAAGGTTATCTTCACCAATTTAGTAAGCTCACAAATTTAGTAAGATTTCAAATTTTGCTAAAGGATTGATCTCATCACGTGGCACCCGAAAAAATGATCCAATGTCACGTGTATGCGGCGGACAACATTCTATGTTTTTTAGAAGTTTTTACTCTTTTAAAAAAAATTTAAGTATCATCTTGAACTTTGATGTGAAATTTCATAGTAACTCATTTTCAAAATCTTGGATCAAAGCTAAATTTTTTTTTATTTTCGGATCTAATTTTTTTTTTTCCATCAAAATCTATAAGGTTGTGACATTGGATTGCCAACATGATGAACCACGTGAACTCAATAACTCTTAGTAAAGTTTCAAATCTTACTTAGTTTGTTAAGATAACCCAAGTTCTTACTCACAAAATTAGTTGAGTAGCAAACTACTAAAACAACGGAATTTTTGTGCTAAAAAAAACAATAAGTCCACCCGATAAAGAAAAGAAAAAAGGGGGGGGGGGAATTGTTGGCGGTTATTGGACTCATATCTCATTGATAATTGATAATCTTTTTAGTGTGGTCCTGATTGATTGATTATCTTGCTCTCTTTTGCACTACCTTGATTGCTTGCCTATCTATATGCCAAGATCTTGATTAATATATATTTCGATGTGCATGCCTTAATCTTGATCTTGATGCTTTGGATATTTATGTTGTATGATAATATTTTCTAATATCCATATTTTGATGGTTCAATTGGACCCATGGGCCCATTTGTTTGAAAAACGCCCCGGGCACACCCTACCCTGTTTTGCACACACCACTTGCACGTTTATATTATTGCTTTGCACACTTACACATCCCATATAGCCAACGTGGTACTAGTGCGTCTCTTCGGAGATGCGACGTCATTCATGAAAACCACAACTCCAGTCACGTACCTTAGGGTATATCAAACTGGGACATCAATACCGTCTGATCAGGTGATTCTGAGAGGTATATTGATGCACTCAGGCTGAAGCGACCTGAGCCTTTGACCTATTGTGAGCCATACAGTCACATGTCCCGATTACCAACGTAGTACTAGTACGTGGTCGGTCTCCTTGTGGGATGCCAAACCATTTATGAAAGCTACAACCCTTGACTCGTACGCATAGGTATGTAAAAGATAATCTAAGTATATCAATTGCACTTCTTTGTCAAAATCGGTGCCTAAACGAGATCTTGCCCTGCTATACCCTACTGTACGAGGGGGATAGACTATGTCTATTCTAGACGAGAGGTATTTAAGTGGACCCTTGCTCAGCATCGTGCTCCACCTCTCAACTGGAGATCAAACTGATTTTTTTTTACTTCAGAAAAGTGAGTTGAGGTTTTAGATTATCACCTATACGGTATATCAAACCAAGTCACCACGTATCGAGAGGTATATAGGTGTATTTGGGCAAGGGTGGCCAAATAAATTGCATTGCACGTAGTAAACCTAGAGTCTAGAAGCCTTCCTATAGGTCATGACCCGAACTGACTATGGGTGTTCCCGGGTTGCTTTATTCAATCCAACCAACAGGTAAGTGGGCGGACCGATCCAGAATAATCAAACAAAACCTGCAATATTGGTCTGACCCAATCTGTGAAATGTACCGATTAATTTGAACCACTTAAACCAGTTGGCCCAATTGACAAACTGATCAAACTGATCAATACCAAATCAGTTGGACTAATTGGTTTCACGTTTAAAGATCTAAACCACTTTGTATAGAAAGATTCGATTTCGATCTTAAGATCAAATTAATTTATCTGATCAAAGGTTCAATCCCAATCAGGGGTAGACCTGCGTCTAATCTTTCTTACTTTCTTGGTCACTATAGACTTATAGTGCATTTAGATTCAATATTTCCCACCGGACGGCTAATTTTTAAATCATGTGGTTAATTGTCAAACCTTCAGAATCGATGGTTAATCTTAGGTGCCCCTAAACGTTCTAAACCCTCATCTGTGTCATTTTGGATCCATCAAAAGAGTCATCTAGCCAAAGTACCAATGTCAAGTCTAAGTAGTCCATCCACCCAGAAGGACCTTCTCTCTTTGTAGATAATTGTCCCTGAGTTTTCTTTGAGTTTTAATCTAATTTTTGTCAATCTTTAAATCCAGTTAGTTGTTTCAGTTACGTTAGTCTTTCTTCAACTTTCAAGTTTTAGTTGAGTTTGTCAGTCTATGTTTTTCAATTCCAATAAAATATAGAAGCTTTTGATTATCATGCGTGTAATAATGATTTGAGCATAATATCTAACGTGAGGATTGACTTAAAGCTCACTAATCAAGCTCGATAAATATTTGAATTAAAGAGTACACTCAAGAAGTGCAAATTGGTGATACATTATCCTCAGGAGAACATAAGAGAATAGTAAACTTACTTGAGAAATTCAACAACGTTCCTACATGGTCTCAGGAGGATAGATTGTACCAAAATAGATCAAGGCATAAAGTCGAGAGTGATTTTAAAGTAAAAAATTATTGGTCAAAAATGATATAGCTGAAAGCATCGACAAAGACGCTAAGACCTACAAGTGGATCTACCATATTTTTCACTCAAAAGAGGAGAGTTTTCATTCATAAGAGAATAAAATATTATCTCGAAGTTTTAGAAGAGTTGAATAGTTAGAAAACTCGATCATACTCGATTTCACAAAAGAAGACTGAAGAATATTCATTCTCAAAAGAAGACCTAAGAATATTCATTCTCAAAAGAAGACCTTACTCGACAGAGCAATCCAGATATCGAATTCCCAAAACTTTGACCAAGTTAAGCTGCATTCATCAAAGGAGGCCTTCTTTGGTCGAACAATTATCCTATCTTACAAAAAAAGAAAAAAAAAACCTTCTTTAGCCCCTTGAAGCCTTTAAAAAAAATAAAAACAATAGCCTCTTAGTATGAACTACGTTTTGACCTGATCCCAAAAGAAAAAGAAATATTTGGGGTACGTAGGCAACCTAAGAAGTTACTTCAGGTCCGGTCACGCAAAGAATAAATGTATTCTCTTAAGAAAAGTGTCATCTAAAAGGAAAATCCTCTATTGAAAGGTTCAAAAGAAAAGAATGCCAAACTAAGGGCATTAGAAAAAAGAATCAAAAGAATTGATAAAAAGAAAAGAATACCAAACTAAGTGCATTTAGAAAAAAATCAAAATAATTGACAGAAAAGAGAGAATATCAAATTAGGGGCATTTTGGGAAGTTGAGCCTTATATCTTTTCTTTCTAAATCATATCTTAAGCCTACCTATTTAGTCCTCCTGAATGCTAATTGACTCGGTTAAGGTACAGGGAACCAAGAAGTTATCGAGTTGGTTATTCAAGATCATCAAGAAAAAAAAGAGAAGCCCGCTAAGTCAAAAATTCGAAAAGGCGACTTAGGCAAAATTTAGGGCATAACCATAAAAAAGAAAGCTTGTTAGGTTGAAAACCTGAAAAGGCGACCTAGGCAAAAATCAAGGCATCATCAGAAAAAGAAAAATAAAGCCCGTTAGATTGAAAACCTAAAGAGGCGATCTAGGCAAAAATTAGGGCATCGTCAAATGAGAGGAAAGATCCCATCAAAAAGAAGAATTCAGAAGGAAATTTGTGCAGAAACTAGAAAATACAGAACCATTCAAGCCACAATATTCGTTTTTCAGCCAAGAGCTCACATCCGACGAAGACAATGTTAAAGTCGAAAAAATTAGAAGTCACCTTGAACAGTGTAGGATCTTCAAAAGTATGTTTACTTGTTCAAGTGTCCGCTAATGAAAGATGTAGAATCATCAACCACTTTGAAGAGAAAGATCTTCTATTCTAATATTTATTAAGATTTTTTAAGTCCAGCTCAAGTATTTCTCAAAAATAATGATCAATTCTTTATTGCACATATGATAATCTTAAGAGTCTTAAATTTAAGGGAATGTTAGTTCTTCTATCTGTCATACATCAAAGTCCATATTTTTCAAGCATAATCCATTCCATCAGTCTTGTAGTCAAGTTCCAGTTAAAGCCAACTGTGAAACTAGGGGCATTTTTTGAAAGTCATTTTATTCCAAAGTTTTGTTCTTAATCACATGATAAAAAGGAAAATCTTATTTAAAAGTCCGATGAAGTCCAATTACAATTATGAATCCAGATGCATGATAAGCCAATAAAGGCCCGATCTTTCAAATTTTGAGCTCGATTAATAGGATTATTTAAGTTCCTATAAATCTAAGCCCGAGAAACGTGGCTTAGTAAGTTCGAGTCCGAGAAACGAGACTTCAACTTTTTGAATCATAGATTGATTAGACTTTTTGAAGTGCCTACAAACCTAAGTTCGAGTTCGAGAAACGAGACTTCAACTTTTTGAATCATAGAATGAGTAGGCTTTTTGAAGTGCCTACAAACCTAAGTTCGAGTCTAAGAAACGAGACTCCAACTTTTTGAATCATATAATGAATATGTTTTTTGAAGTGCCTATAAACCTAAGTTCGAGTCCGAGAAATGAGACTCCAACTTTTTGAATCATAGAATGAATTAATAGGATTGTTTAAGTTCCTATAAATCTAAGTCCGAGAAACGTAGCTTAGTAAGTTCGAGTCCGAGAAACGAGACTCTAACTTTTTGAATCATAGAATGAATAGGCTTTTTGAAGTGCCTACAAACCTAAGTTCGAGTCCGAGAAACATGACTCCAACTTTTTGAATCATAGAATGAATAGACTTTTTGAAGTGCCTACAAACCTAAAATCGAGTCCGAGAAACGAGACTCCAACTTTTTGAATCATAAAATGAATAGGCTTTTTGAAGTGCCTATAAACCTAAGTTCGAATCTGAGAAACGAGACTCCAACTTTTTGAATCATAGAATGAATTAATAGGATTGTTTAAGTTCCTATAAATCTAAGCCCGAGAAACGTAGCTTAGTAAGTTCGAGTCCGAGAAACGAGACTCTAACTTTTTGAATCATAAAATGAATAGGCTTTTTGAAGTGCCTACAAACCTAAGTTCGAGTCCGATAAACGAGACTCCAACTTTTTGAATCATAGAATGAATAGACTTTTTGAAGTGCCTACAAACCTAAAATCGAGTCCGAGAAACGAGACTCCAACTTTTTGAATCATAGAATGAATAGGCTTTTTGAAGTGCCTATAAACCTAAGTTCGAGTCCGAGAAACATGACTCCAATTTTTTGAATCATAGAAGAAGTAGGTTTTTTGAAGTGCCTACAAACCTAAGTTCGAGTCCGAGAAACGAGACTCCAACTTTTTGAATCATAGAATGAATAGGTTTTTTGAAGTGCCTATAAACCTTAGTTCGAGTTTGAGAAACAAGACTCAAACTTTTTCAAACTCTAAAAAAGAATTTCAAATAGGATTTAACAAAGTTCCTACATTGTTATGACTCCAATTACCTCATTGTTCAACCTTACCATGATTGCTTTCATTGCATAAGCACATTTCAATTTTGTCAGTGAGAGAAAATCTCTAGGACCTGATACATTTTTACTCAGTTTCACACAGTACACACACTCACACTTGCACTTTTTAGTCAAGGATAATTCTTTAAAAATTCAAGGATCTGACACTGTCAATGAGAGCTCGCACTCAAGGACTTGACATTTTTTTAATTCGGGGAGAGCTTTACCCTCAAGGATCCGAACACCCCGATAAATTGCTAAATCAGGCTGCAAAATGAACTGTCACTAGCTTTGATATTCGGATATCGCACTATCTACCAAAATAGATTTGCTATCTAGTTTGCATCAACCCTCTGCCAAAGAGGGGCATCTGTAGACACCCCATTTTTGCACTCGCCTGATTAATCAACTCGTCAACCTGATCGCAACGGTTCCCAATGATGGATGTTTATTCCAATGCTTTATTTTGTTACCAGATATATTTCAGAAATCCGGATGAGGTATTTCGAACTGACAAAATCTTAGAAACCACGCTACGCTAGGAAAATACGACCCCAAAAACATAGAAATCATCATCTTGCAGACCAAAAAGAAGCTTCACAGTAAAAATCACTAAAAATGACCAAATTACCAGAATACCCCTAACATCAAAACAACCCTAGAGCCTACGTTACGATTAGGAAAACCCTTTCGAACACATAAAACAACAAATCGAAACCAAATAAATTATTTCACCAATTTTAACAGAATTCGACAAAATTACGAAAATGCCCCTCATAAAGTTCATGATCATTTCACACCAAAAATTTCATAAATGACACAAACTAATATTTCCATTGAATTTCTTACGAAAAATCGATTCTAAAACATTTTAGAATATTAAAAACCGACTTAAAAGGTGAAAAGTCCTCTCCGGGGGCAAAATGATAATTTCCCAATTTTCATAATTAAAAATTTCGAAATTAATAAATAAAATATTAAATAATTAAAGTGAAATATTAATGAAATTAATTTAAAATTTTAAAATAAAAAAATCGATCAATCAGGCTCTCATGAAAAATTGTTGAGGGTTCGTGAGATATTTCTTTAACGACCCTTCCATTTGGGGGTTCAAAGAATTAAAGATATAATAGAAGGGGGTTCTCCAAAAAATTAAAGTCAATCAAGCAAAACTAAAGTCAAGGTATTAAAGTCAATCAAATAGGACTAAAGTCAAAATTAAAGTCAATTAAGCAAGACTAAAGTCAATATATTAAAGTCAATCAATTAAGACTAAAGTCAAAATCTTAAAGTCAATCAAATAAGACCAAAATTCAAAATCCTAATAGAGTTCTAATTAAATAATAACTCTATTTAATAGAGTTCTAACTAAAATACAACTCTACCTAAAATAATTTTAATTAAAATACAATTCTACCTAAAACAATTCTAACTAAAATACAACTCTAACTAAAAGAATTATAATCAAACACTAATTCTATCTAAATCAACCCTTAAAAAAATCTATAAATAGAGGTCCTCACACCCTATTTTCGGATCAAGTCATAAACCCTAAGAGAAGTAGGTCTAAAAGCCCCCCTAGCCTCCCATAAACCCTAGTTTTGGAGCCCCAACTCCTTACCTAACATCCATACCTCAACTTTAGCTCAAAAAACACCCAAAAACCCTTTCAAAATACCTTCAAATCATAAGAAAAATCAAAAAACTCACAAATCTAAGAAGAAGATACCTCAACTTGGAGATCAAAAATCAAATCCGGTGACGGGCGAATAACAAGGTAATACATACGTAGATACTCTTCGTTGGTGCTGAGGGAATCGTTGTAATCGGCAAGGTAACTTTCTTTTATATTTTTTTTATTATAATTATTTGTTATTTTTGGTCTATTTTGCAATGTAACCGATTTTTGGGAAGAAGTAGAGACCGGCACTTGTCGGGTGTGGTTGGTGCCTAACACCTTCCAACCCCGTAACGTGATCCCCGGACCCGTATTTTCTTTCGTAGATTAGTTGTCTTTGTGTTTAGAGTCAGTGACCTGTTCCTAGACCGTAATAACTAGGTGGCGACTCCCAAACTTCAAGGGTTAAAAGCGGATCCGCGCACCCCGCGGATCGAGGGCGCTTTCACATGCACAACTTTGAAAATGACCACAATTTTCACTATGAAAAAATCCACAACCTCCATGGATGAATTTTGATTTGAAAACCTCCACTTTGAGTTTGAAAGGCCATAGTTGGAGTAGAAATTTGAGAAGAAAAGGAGTTGAAGAGAAACTCTTGATTGATTAAATGGGAAATAACCTCGTCATAGGTTGGGATTGGTGGTCTTGACAACATGGTTGTTCAAAACATTTGATAATCAAAACCTAAACCCTTGAAAAGCCACATTACCTTATCATTATTCGATATGGGTTGATCAATAGCCTCCAAATATTTTGACAAAATTGAAGTTCTTGACGAAATTGAAGTTCTATTGTCTTTAATCGGTTGGTATAAATATTTTGTAGATTTTTCCACACTTGAGAAGAAGTTTTGACACTAACCATTTGAGCCATGATAAGCTCAGAACTAATTGATCCATTGATTTCCATTCTTCAAATTCTACGTTTTTTTATAACATTACCATTGGGAGCAACAATTGCAGGAGAAGGATGAAGAATAGTTCAATCTAGATATCCCATGAGTTTTTTCCTCTAAAGAGAGTGACAAGTTGATTTTTCCATACAAAATAATTATTAGTTGTCAACTTAATGGACAATATGTTAGAGAGATTCTTAAAGGAAAAAGAAGAAGAGATGGAAGAAAATGTTGAGGAAAACATGCTGAGATAGATAGAAATGAGAAAAATATTTAGATGGATGATAAAGTCTTATGGATCTGATAGCATGAAAACCTTTTAGGCTTAAAGCATGTTTTGAATGAAAGGAATGGTAGTCATAAGAGAGAGAGAGAGAGAGAGTAAGTGAGTGAGATTTAGATTGACACATAATTATATTTCTTGAATCATTATAATTTACAGAGTTTGTATAATTTATAAACAATTGGAACTCCTAACAAGTTGATAAAGTGGAGTCCATGTCCTCTAGAAGTTATAACCATCAATTACATTAGTGATGTGTAATTTCTCCAACATACATGTGTCAAGAGAAGTTTAGGATAACTACATTAGTGATGTGTATAACTCTCCTCCTTACATGTGTAAAGAGAAGTTTAGGAAGTTAGAAGAACTAACCTTGATGACTTGGCATTCTCTAATTTTAGATAAATGACATATCATAATTAAGACACATATATTATTAGTTTTTCAAAATTAAACATTAGTAGAACATTTTTAGACAATTCACAAAACTCTTGAAAAATTAGAATTTCATTAGGAGCTTTGAGATTTGAGTCATGTTATTATTAATCACTTAGTCGATTTTTGAAAAAAAAATGCATTATTAAAAAATTTACTACACATCTAATTAGTTCTAAGTATCTAAGTTGATTAGAATAAGAACAAACCCTCTGTTTGTTTAGAGTGTTAAGGAAAATCAAGTCTAGTGAATTCTGACTTCTTTTTTTTAATTAGTTGGTTAGAAGAAAAATAGAACTGAATATTTACATTTTAGACAACAACCTTAAAATTAGATTGAGTACCTTAAAAATGACTATCTACTTCAGAAAAATAAAATAAAAAAGTCAAATCAAAATTTTTGAGAATAAAGAAGAAAAAAATGAAGTATGGAGTGTAAAGTATAGTGAAAAAATTCAAAAGAAACAAAAGTCAAAAGAGCTCAAAAAAAAAATCGATGTAGTAAAATTATCTATATTTCAGTAAGGTGAAAGTCGTCAATGGTAGAAATGTAAGTAAACTGGAATATCATAGATAAAGTCTCTTAGATGTATTAAAGTCTATATATAGGATGATAAATTTGGAGTTAGATGTTAGGTTAACTTAACCATTTTAGGTAAACTGAGTCTAGATCTATTTTTATAAAACTAAAACTCCAAGTCCTAATCAGACTTTCATTATGCACTCAAGATTGAAGTACTTAAGAAAAATTCTCCTAATAAATTTTGGTAATAGCATGGGCTCTGTTAAAAAAAGAAAATAATGATTTTTGGTAGATCTAAGTTTAGTTTAATGCCTTTATGTGTTAGCTTAGTTAAATTATGATACAAAATACCATGTGTTGAATTTTATGGGTATATTTACTATAAATCCTCATGAGTCAAACTCGTCCACTAGAGGTAACCTATGGGTTTAAGGGCTTATTGTAATTGCTAAATACAGTCGAAAGGCCTATGAAAGTGAAAAATTCATGCATTCATTTAAATTTAGTATTTTGCTAAGGGACTAGCAAAACTTAGGTTTAGGGGTGTGATAAGCACATAAAATATTTAATTAAATATTAATTATAAGGCACTTATTAGGATTTTCAAGCCAAAAATATTGTTTTTAATTAATAAATTTCCTAGAGTATGTTTTATATTATTTAAATCATTTTAAGGATAATTAGGCCATTTTGCATATTTTTATGCAAGTTTTGGAGATTTAATTTTGTGTAATATCTATGTTTTTGATATCTATGGAGGAAAAGTCAAACAAGAAGACTGAAAAAGAAGATAAAGTCAACCACGAAGATTCAGAGTTGATCGCGCAAGGATGACCGCGACGCGGTGAAGACATCATGAAAACCAATGTAATTTTATGTACGACTATGATCATGCATAGTAGTGGCAAAAGAAACTCCTACTATTATCCAGCTTATCAAGAAAAAATCGAGTTTATAAATAGAGATCAATATCTATTCTGGAGCTATCTCTATCTCTTTCTCTCCACCTTCTTTATTTTTTTTTTCTTTTCTTCTTACGTTTTTAGGATTTTAGAATTATCTTTCTGCAATTAGAAGATCATTATTCAAGATAATTCATGACATTAATAAAGTTAAGTATGTTCCTTATTTTACTTTATTTGTTGATTTTTAGAATAAGCGTTGCCTAATCTCCCAATCTAGGAAGATTGATGAAGCCAAGGTTTCATTATTTATTGTGATTTTACTCTTCTAGTTCTTAATGTTTTCCATTGTTAAAATAGATTTCTCTTCAAAACGTCGTTTCTTTAATATTCTTAAGTTATTTGTCCTTATTTGGTATCTCGACGTGATCCGTTATTATTGGGCACGATCCATTATATCGGATGCTCACCATGATATCAAATCATTGGGCAATAAAAGTATTTAAGAGAAGAAAATCTTGACTAATTTCATATTCAAAATTAATTAATTTTATTAATGTTAAATTATCTGAATCAAGAACCTTTGTCGGTTTCTTAATTTGAGTTATAAAAAGAATAAGAGATAAAGTTATTTTAAATATTAAACTGTGATGAATTCAATTTCCTTAGATATTCTTCAATTTAAATTTCTTATTTTTTCATAATTTTTAGTTTTAATTCAAAATATCTTTAAATATTTTATATATAAAGTTAGATAGAAAATTTAAATATTTTTTCTAGATTAGATTTTATTTACTGTGAAATTCTCTCCTTTTAGATCGACCTTTGCTTGTCCTATCAAGTTAAGGATTTATGAATATTTGTTCGAAAGATCATTACGAGATACAAGTGACTGTGCGAAACTCAAGCGAACACAAATGACTTAAGGAGAGAGTAAGCCTTCACTATATGAAACATTCTCTCTTCTGTAAGTCCATTCAATAAGATTCTATGTAGAACATAACATGCATACACCATAACACACACACCACTTGTTTTTCTTTCAAAAGACTATTAGTCAATAGTGTAGGTTTCTTTAAATATATATTTAACACTCCAAGCCAACAAAAATAGTCCAAAAGTGGAAATCTCATTTATAAGGTGATGGGACCATAAAAGATTTGTCCAAACTATGGACATGTCCTTATGGCCAAACCAACAAAAATATACTCTTCAAAAAGTACATAAGTATGTAGGAAGATTTTAGAGGCAAAAAAGGGTGAAATCCTTGGTGATTTGCACCATCTCTTCAAGCTTACAAAAAATCCAACAAGCCTATATTTTTGTGTATGGTTTGCTCATTGACTCTTTTTTGAATATTTGTAGGTTGAACTATAGTCCCTTTGACTCTTAATCTTCTCTTATCCTTCCAATCTCTAAAAATTTTAAAAAAATCATTTTATATTTTATCTTTAGCCATCTTTTGGTAACCACCAACTTGGTGGGTGAGATAATGTGCCTAACACTTTCCTAGTTCACAACCGAACCTCCTTACCCTTAATCCATAATGGTTAGACCAAATTTAAGTCACCAAATTACCATGCAAATGAGTTTCAAAACATATTTTCATGGTGTCCATTCACACTTTAAACCTTGAATGGTGGTAACTCCTTAATCCAAGTAGATTGAGGTTTAAACTCTTAAACCCTCTACCCATATCTACATGTGTAATATATAGTATTTCAAGAAACTCAATGTTAATAAAATTATTAGTTTCTAAATTTAAGTGAAAATACAAATTTAAAATTCATAATACTTGAAAAATTCAAATTACAACAAGCTTCCTATTTTTGAAAAATTAAAATTCATAGTACTTAGTAACAAGCTTCTTATTATTGGAAAATACTATTCTTAGAAAATTAAAATTCACAATAATTAGCAACAAGTTTCTTATTCTTGGACTCGTCATACCCACAAGTGCTTGATAAGAGTCGACTGCAATTGAGAGTACCTTCCCATGTCTCTAATGTCATGATGAGTTTCAATGAAATATTCTGATTAACGTGTACATGCATGCGACACTAATACTGATGGACTTGCATCAAATAGATCGAACTCATAATCACATGTATCTCATTCATTCTTAATGATCATATTTGTACATTATTACGCACGCTTTCATAATATATACAAGTGTTCCTTCATCCCAAAAATGTGTTAGTCTACGCACGGTCGTAAAACATGATTGGAGTACCCCCAAATACCCGTTATACACTTTCCTAACTGACTCTTGCTCTACAGAAAAATATTTTTTTTCAAGCATTGTGGACATGAAATTATTTTTAAACTCTCTATGGTGGTGTTTCTCCAATTTTCACATACTTATCCACATAATCTTTCAATACTCTATAAGCAAGTATCTTGAATGCAGCTGTTATATTTTGAAAAGAAGATAGACTAAGAACTACAAGGGCACCACTTTTTTGGATGAAATATGGATCGATAGCTTCCATCATAGTTTAAATTCAACAAAAAAATGACAAATCATTCAAAACCTCATCCAAAATAGATGGTCGCTATATATAGGATATTTAGCAAAGTAATCGTTATAAAGTCTTTTATTGCATTAAACTTTGTTACGATGAATGGTAATATGGCCGAGATCGAAACCACGATGACATGTTGTTCGTATTCGATTATTCAATAGTTCTTCTTCTATGAGCACTCTTGTTATCACCTATACGTCGTCATTAGAGTCATCATCAAAGATACCTACTAAAATGTTATGATAACAAGCCATCAAAATATTTTTTAGAGAGAAAATGAAGTTGAAATAGAGAGAAAATGTAGTAGAACTAGGTGAAAATATGAGAGAAAATGATCATATTTATAAATGATTTCAAAATTTTAAAGAACAAGAATTTGAATTTGAATTTTGAATCTTATCGGTTGAGTGGGATTCAAGATTTTATTTCAATTTTAAATTTTGGATGAATTGGAAATTTGAAATTTAAATTTTATCAGTTGAGAGTGGGGATTTTGAATTTTGAATTTTGAATTTTATCTTTTGAGATGAAATTTTATTTCAATTTTGAATTTTGGAGAGAAGGATTTTGAATTTTCAAGAATAAAATTTTCAATTTGATGATTTATCTAAATTTTGGGTAGAATTAAAAAATTAAAATATTATAAATAGTTGTTTATGCCTATTTGCGTTGGAGTGAAGACCCCTTATAAATAGGCAAATTGATTCTCCATATAAAATGTCCAGTAGATTTTCCTATTTGCGTTGGAGTTGCTTGAGAGAGAATTTTTATCTCTTTATATTTTTCTTTATTTCTTTTTTCTTTGGCCCTTGTATTTCTTCATAATTATTCTTCAATCCTTCTAAAAATTTTATTTTTTTTCAAAAGTACATCTCTAGTATTGCTCACACATTTTGAGCCTTCTACACCCAGAATAATACAATTAAAACTAACGAGACCCAAATAACTATATTAATGTCAAATAATGAACATAATTTGGGACTAGATATTATTATTATTTTCATGGATTTATCAAATTTATTATATTCCTTTGATTGGTTCTATCGAGAATTATTATGGTACATTAATTTTTTGAAAAGTAAATCAAATAAGTGCAATTGTTTTTTCTCTCCTCCCTCCATCTCTTTTTACAAATAAACAATCGGTGGCTATGAGTTTGGCAAAGAAAATTGAGGGAAGGGATAATATAGCATACCCTCCACTTAAATATCATGGAAAATAATTTAAACTCGATTAGGGCCAATCTGGAAAGAAAGAGTTGGTTCAGATTTAAATCCATTTAGTGAGTTATTGGATCGGGTTATTATCAAACCAAAAACTTCTTGGATCCATATCCAATCCAAGATTGTCACGGGGTTCTTATTATTCAATTCAATATATAACTAATTGTATTAGATCTTTACTAGATCAAATTCTTATCGTGTCACAATATTTGGATCCAATCAAATATGAGATCAATAAGTTTGGTGAGCAATGACTACAAGATAGTCATCAAAATATTATCTTCTTTATGGAGTCCTAATATTAAATGAATGTATTGATTCTGGATTCAAAGAAGGTAAAGAACTAGGTCTTAATTATGTGCAACTTGAATTTGACATAAAAAAAAAATCTATGACCACATGGTTGTTGGATATTTTGGACTACAAGATATATAGGATGGTTTTTGACGTGCTATATATGTCTTAAAGGGAGGGAGGGATAATGAAATGTGTTTTTTCTACTTACTTCCCAGTGTCAGCCAATGTTGTTCCAACTTCAATTTGGTAGTTGTCTTTGAAAGGGTCTAGGTTTGGTTTCTCATCAAATGTAAACATTTGAATCCACCTGCCCAATACATGAAATAACATATGTTATATATTAAAATAAAATAAAATGCATTGTTGTTGTAAGGTATTTTGGACCCAATTAACCAATTAGGTATCTAAAATAGATACAAAGTTAGTGAATCTTTGAAGCAAAAGTAGTAAAAGAAGTAAGATCAAAAAATTCATCATCAAAGAATAAGGAGAGGGACAAGAAATCAAACAACATAAGATGGTTTTCTGCTGATAGCAAATGGTTGTTCGCTAACATAGATAATAACTATTCACTATAAACACATCAAGGATTTTAAGGCCCTTTTTTGATATTTTGCTAGAGAATATTTTGTAATAAAATCCTCCTTGTAAATCTATAAATAGGGAGGTCCTAAACAGTGTTAAGAGATTTTTTTATGTGTGGTCTTTTGTGGACTTCTTAGTCTTTTTTTTCTTGAGAAAGTGTAGAAACTTTGTTAAAAAATAAAATATGTAAGAATTCAAGAAAGTTTAATTGGAACACTTCTATTGATTGCATGGGAATCATAGTTTAATATTATAGTTTTAATTTATTTGATTTTGTAACCATAGTTTAATATTATAACATTATGGATCTCAAGTCATGAATCTCCCCTATCTTATATTTTCTCTTCTTTTCTTTTTATATAAACACCATGGGAATGAGACCACCCTATCACTTGAGGGGGTGGATTTTGATCCATCACCCTTGTGGTAGGAACAAAGGAGGGACTCAAGTTAATTCTCTCATCTTTGATCCCCCATTCTTTTCCCTTTTTTATTGAAAATTCAATAAATTATGGTGAGAATGGTGTTATTTTGAGCTAATTAGATTGAAAGTGGCAAAACTCTCAACTCAATTGAAAAATATAACTCACGAACAAGCAAGCCCCATTATCACCACCTTTCTTAAGTGATTTAGAGAGGAAGCAAAAAATGATGAGACTAAAGGAAGGAGAACAAAATGGTGTTTTCATTGGTTCCTTTGGTGGTGGTCTTACTTTCTATGGGTTGTTGTTTTTTATTTTTTATTTTTGGCTTGATTTGCATTATTTTATAGAATTTTAGTTTTTCTTGTAAGTTTAAGTTTTTTATTGATCAATATTTTTAGTTTCTTTCAAGAATAATATATGTTTTTTGATGTTTTTCATATTTTTCTATTTCTTATTTTTTATTGGTGGCTTTGTTCTTGAAAAAATTGGAGGGACCTTTTGACAGTTGCTTGTAACAAAATTCTATTACATGTGAATGCCTATTCGCTATCCAAAGCAAATGGTTGTTCGCTATTTTTAGCAAATAACCATTCATTAAGTATAGCAATTGGGCATTCAATTGCATAATGAATGGTTGTTCACTATTTTAAGCTAACAACCATTCGATTTTTTGCTTCCAATAACATTTTTCCCTTTTGTTTTCTATTTTTCTTACTTTTTCCTATTGTTCTGTCCACGTTTTTTTCTCCTTCTTATTAGTTTGATGAGCACTACCCCACATTTTCCTTTGGGAAAGTCATATAATCTTTTGTAATATCCTTCCTCGATTTAGTCTTATTTTTTTCTTATGGACCCTTGGTTTGATACACATTATGTGATATTACTTTTACTCCGTAGAAAGGTGTTATGTTGTCCAATTTTTTCTTCTATATTGTACACTATCACATACTTAGTTTTGTCATTGGTAGCAAGGTTGTAACTGAGCTTTTTAATAGCTCCTTAGTTTGTCCTTTCCGGTGCCCATATTTTTGTTTGTTATTTTCCAACATCTTTCTGATTTCCTTCTTACATATCATTTCTAGTACACTTCCACATATTCAATTTCTTTACAAAAATTTGATAAGGTTGTACCCGAGATATTCCATAACTTGTTGGTTTATGCTTTTTGGTGCACATTCCTTATTTACAAAAAAAATAAAAATATAGAACCTCAGGTTGTGTTTGACCTCGTCGAAAACTTAGAAGATAATCAATTACCCGTCGATCCTGTCTTAACTCATCGAATAACTCAGGTTGAAACTACTTTGAAGAATATCAAGGACCCCAAAGATCTTGCCATTAGATTAGGGGCAATGACGTTATTCCCTACTATCCGTTTGCCAAAAAAATTTACAATGCCAGATATGGATAAATTTGACGGGATTGGATGCCCTATGACTCATTTGAAAGTATATGTCGGCATCATGTAATCTCAGGGTCTAAGCGAAGAACATATAACTCAACTTTTTCAAAGAACTCTTACAGGACCTGCCTTATGCTGGCTAATGTCACTGGACTCATCCCGTCTAAGAACATGACACGAATTAATGAAGGCATTTATAGGATTATATTCATTCAACACAGACATTGAATTCACAAAAAAAGATTTAGAAACAACCAAGCAAAAGTCTGAGGAAACCTTCACTGAATTCATTGCTTGATGGAGAACTAAAGCCGCTCAATTATGTGATTGACCTTAAGAGAATGAATAAGTCAAGATCATCTTTAGGAATCTCACTCCAAATTATGCCCAGTACTTGATGCCTCGACACCTTCTCACTTTTCAGTTTCTCCTTGAGGTTAGAAATTAAGTTGAGGATGTCTATTCTTTGGGTCTCTTTTGTAACTCATCTGAATAAAAAATCAAAAATTTCAAATCTAGTGCCAATTCTTTAGAAATGACTAATACCTCTTTTGTATTAGCTCCTTAAGCCACTCAATCCTCACAAGCCAAGTCTAGGAGACAATTTGTCAATATTGAAATGTCCCTTAGTATTGCCTTCCAAAAATATTATTGACACCATTGTAACCTAAGACTTTGTTTAATCCTTTCATTCTAAACTTGAATAATGGGCTGTGAATTTCATCAGATGTCTGATCATGTTCTTGATAAGTGTATTACTCTCTACCATGTTATTCAAGATTTGATTGAACAAGGAAATGTCACCATACTTGCTCCTACAATGCCTACCTACCTTTCAAAATCAACCTCCACCTACTTTGAACCTGATATCCCTATCCAAACCCGAGTCAATTGATACAATTTTCTTCATTTACTCAATCAGTCCTAACAGTGTATTCTCACTATGCCAAGATGAACATATCTATCTTGAGACAGTAACGAAATTATACGATAATGAGATTATTGAAGTAATGAGTTACTCAGCATCAAACATGCTCGAATCAGAACATGAAGAGATAACAAAAGCAGATGAAATCAAGTCATCCATTATGAAAATATTCAAAGTGGCATAGATCCTAGGAGTATGCCTGATATCCTCACTTTGTAGTTGAGTACCCCTGAGTTTCTGTTCAGTTGCGTTAGTCATTGAGTTCAGTTAGTCATTTCGATTGTGTTAAGCTTTTGTAATTTTTAAGCTTTAGTTGAGTTTGTCAGTCTATATTTTTTTTATTCCAATAAATAAATAAGTCTTCTGATTATCAAGTGTATAATAACGATTTGAGTATAATATCAAACATGAAGAATGACTCAGAATTCACTAATTAAACTTGATAAATATTGAAATTAAAGAATACACTCAAAAAGTACAAATTTGTACTATATTATCATCAGGGGAACATGAGAAAATGATAAACTTACTCAAGAAATTCAGTAGTATTCTCACATGGATCTATGAAAATATGTTAGTTATAAGCACCATATTGTCTTTTGTCAAAACAGATTGCACCAAAATAGATCAAGACATAAAGTCAAAGGTGATTTTCAAAGTCAAAATTTATCGGTCAAGAATGATACAGTTGAAACCATTGACAAAAATGTTAAGACCCACAAGAAGGATCCATCATACTACTTATTTAAAAGGGGAATGTTGTTATTCGCAAAAAAAAAGAAGAGATTTTTTGAAGTTCTAAAAGTGTTGAACGAATCAATGTCAAATACAAAGAACTCAATCATACTCAATTTCATAAAGAAGATTAAAGGCTATTCATCATCAAAAGAAAACCTTACTCGATAAAGCAATCAAGACATCGAGTTCCTAAAATCTTGATCAAATCAAGTAGCATTTCTCCAAAGGAGACCTTCTTTGGTTGAATAATTTTTTTATCTTGCCAAGAAAAAGATAACTTTCGTTAACCCCTTGTAGCCTTAAAAAAAATCATTAACATCTTTTTTCTAAACCACGCCAATCGACCTTGGGAAGGAAGTCTTGTATGAAGTGCATTTTGACCTGATCCTAAAAGAGAAAATAAAGATCTGTGATACGTATGCAACCTGAGAAGTTACTTCAGGCCTGGTCAAGCAAAAAAATGTATTCTCTTAAGAAAAGTATCATTTAAAAAGAAAATCCCCTATTGGAAGGTTCAAAAGAAAAGAATGCCAAACTAGAGGCATTAGAGAAAGAGAATCAGAAGAATTGATAATAATAAAAAAAATACCAAACTAGGGGCATTAGAAAAAAAAATCAAAATAATTTACAAAAAAGAAAAGAATGTCAAACTAGGGGTATTAGAAAAAAAAAATCAAAAGAATTCACAGAAAAGAGAGAATATCAAATTAGAGGCATTTTGGGAAATCGAGCCTTATACCTTTTTTTTTAAACTATGTCCTAAGCCCACCTATTAAGTCACCCCAAATTCTACTTGACTCAGTTAAGATGTAGGGAACTAAGAAGTTGTCAAGTTGAATATTCAAGATCATCAAGAAAAAAGAGAAGTCCGCAAATATTTTTTTAGACTTCGAGTGAGAAAGGTAAGTTTATTTAACTATGTATTTCAGTTATTTATTTTTATTTTTAGTTTAGTAATAGTAATTAGTATTTACGTAAGGTTGAAAAAAAAAAGATTTCAGTAAAATTATTTTTTATTGAACGGACATTAATCCCTAATAAACCAATACTGATCTCCAGAAAATCAAAAGATTGAGAAAATAGATATTAGGACTGCGAATGATTCGAAATATACCTGATCTCCAAATCGAATCGATCCAGAAAAATATGAAAAATCAGATTCAAATTGAAATATTAGATCAGAAATAATTTTTATTACTATTCTTACTTTCATATAAATACAAATAGATAAAACATTTTAGCCTTTGATTTCCCTTTATATTTTATATTTGTAATAGGAAAATAGATTTTTTAAAAGTTTTATATGATTTTATATTTTTTAAATTTTTTTGAACATTGGTAATTTGAAAATAAGGTATGTGTTCAGATTGGACCGGATCGATTTTGAATTAAGGATGAAATGAAACGGACCAAAGAGGAAGATTGGAGAAGAAGAAGAAGAAAATAATTAGAAGTGTAAAGAAATAAATAATGTTAGGAAAATAGAGAAAATAAAAACCAATTAAAATAGAAGATGATGGATATGGGAGGAGAGAGAATTAAACATATGGAGAAAAAATAGAGAAATATAAACAAGAAAGACATGGAGAGATGTATGAGATCTTTTAAAATAAGACAAAATAAGAGAAATTTTCATTCTTTTATGCAAGAGAATATGTAGAGATTTCCATTTTTGAAAATTTTTCTTTTTTTCTTTAGTCTTTCGTTTAACTTGTCTCATAATTACCCCTCTACCCTTTTGCATGTTTTATCACCAAAATCCATCTTTAACATTTTTCTTTCATTTTGAACCTACAAGAAATAAAATTCAACTAATTAGATCATATTAATCAAATTAACATTAATTAATCAACAAAAATTAGGAGTAAATATCATCAATTTGTAAATTATCAATCTTAGATTAAACAATGATTTGATATTTAAAAAAAATTTCTAACTTACATTTAAGAATAAGTCTTAGATCAGTTATACGTTTAACTGAACCATATTTAATGCGTCCTAATTTGCCATGTCATAAACATAATGAATCAACAATATAAAAAACAGAAGAAATTTTATTATCTAGATTATAACAAATCATAATTTTAAAAGAATAATTATGTTCTACAAATACATTGTTCTTGGACAAAGTAAGCCTATCTAATTCATAATTAAGTTTGAAACTTGATTTGTTAAACAAGTCTTCTAAAATGAGATTTTTGGTGATATCTAGAACATAGAGGACGTTAACAAGATAGATAGTCTTCCCAAAAGTGAATTTAAATTTTATAAACCCAATTTTGAGAATGTTTGAAAAAACATTGTTGACCATCTTCACTTTTGCACCTTCTCTACAAGTTATATAACTTATGTAGAGATTTCTATCATTATAGAAGTGTTTTTTCGTTCCAATGTCAACCCACCAACCACTAATGTTTGACACAATATTTGTTAGTGAACGAGCATAGGAAATTGTTGCAACTATTGCATCCCCAATCACTGTTGTATTTGCCTTTTTCTTGAATTTCTTCTTTTGATGTCGACATTCTCGTGTATAATGACCATGCTTATTGTAGTAGAAATACTTGTTGTTATTGTTCTTATCAATTTTCTTCTTGAAGGAGGCAATCTTCTTAAGTTTTAACCTATAACCAATCTTTTTAGGTTTTAACTATGTTACCCCGAGTTTTTAATTCGTATCTTAAGAAAATCTAAGAGTAAAATTGTGAAAAAATTTCAAAAAGGTCAAAATATAAACTTTAGCTTGTAAGCAAGCTCGAATTCGAGTTCAGATGAAAAGTTATGAAATCCTCAAATTTCGTGTTGAGTGGGACCTAAAATAGTAAAATTTCGTTAGAGTGAAAATCAAAAAAATTTGATGTCACCATTAGGTCCAAGATAAAAAAAATTTCGAAATGGAATATTCATTCGTAGAATTTCGAGTCCGGGAAGCTAAGATATCATCGACCATCAAAGTAAATAAAAAATTGCAAAGATACCCTCAACCTTGTTATAGAAGAAAGCTGACTTTCTTTTTAAGTCATTCTCTTCTTCTCCAAAGGACCAAACACCAGCCTACTCTTAACTTTTGACATATTCTCCTCAAGCTCTATCATTAACGGGTCCGACTTGATCTGTGGCACCCCGCCGAACGCTAACACAAATCCCCATGTCAGATTTCGAGGTACTACGTGGCACCTCGAAATTTCGGCATGGTCTCCTCGGTTTATGTTGGCATTCCAAGGCGTTCAACCTGCACCTGATAAACGACATACAATCCTGCATACATATACAAAATATAATACTAGCGGAAGCTTATACACGTCTAATAACGTACGAAAGATCAGAGTGTGGAAGAATAATCAGAATACAGGATTATACAAAATTTCTCACTCTAACAGAATTCCTAACACTCAAGACAGAATCCATAAAACTACCTGGGGGAATTGACACCACTAGGGGGTATAACCCTAGTACTTACCAGGTGACGAACTCTGGTTGTCTTTCTGACCAACCAGATGATCCTCATTCATACTCTATACTTGCTTCGCCAAGCTCTGAATCTGAAACTAAAAAAATGGAGAAAGAAAGGGTGAGTAACAATGGTTACCCAGTAGGGAAACAAACAATTTCTACCAATAACCCATCCTAACATGAACGAATAAGCATACTGAATCATTTTAAAATAATCAAAGTTTTACAGAAGAAATTACGATTAATTGGTACATATAGCCAGGGATGAACAACTAAACTTTTTAAAACTCACATTACATCGATCAGCAGTACTCACTATAACATTATCTTTTTATACAAATCTAATTGATCAAAGGGAAATAATAAACATGGATTTCATTTTATATATCAAAATAAACAACAGATACATAACACACAATGGTGGAGTATTGGAATTAGAGTGTTGGGATTCACGACTGGATCGCTCCCAGTCGGGACATGATGTTACAATTTCTCTCTGGCTTTTAGTTCCTGATTTTGTGGCCGGTCGCTGCACTTACCACGCTTGATTGACCATTTATCCGGCTCAGGTTGGCCGTTTGACGTGACCGTAAGCAATGGGTCTCTTTTCGATGTGTCAGAACGTTTGACTACTATAGATTGTTAGTGATCACTGACTAATCATCTTCGTCTATGCCTATCAGGCGTACATGTGATTCCCAAAGATACAAACCATTCGTATACGACCACCTTTACATTACAAGTTCACTGGTAAAGATAGAGAGGAATAAACCCGGATTCCAGTTGTGACTCCACTCTCATACGCGTCCCATACCACGTATGAGTTTGGTGGTCCCTACCGTACATCCCAGGATAGTACACCACTCCGGATGATATGATGCACTATCCCTTCAGGCATTCACAAACTCTTTAACAGCTCAGAAAATAGCTACTTATATATATTATTTTCATTTGAAAACAAAAGAGAAATTAACAATACAAGATTGAGAATAGATATCCAGTTTCCTACCATGCAAGTGTGGCCACCCGACCTAAAATAAATAACATAACAGAGCGCCTCGCGCTAACAGAAAGTAAATAAATATACAACCAGTAACATTATCCCTGGATATCCGTTTACCAACCTGCATACAACACAACAACGTAAAATGCAGACATCACCCCTCGGGTGTGACTCTGACATTTTACCGTTTCATACCCTTTTTTCCTTTTTTTTTTTCGACTTTTAAGTTTTCAATTTCTTCATAAAATATCCATTTTCTGATATTCATCAACTCAATATGAGTTCATTGAATATTAAATCACATTTTCAACTATAGAATTTATTTCTATCAATAATATTGAAAAAAAATACAAATTTCATATCAAAACGGGGTCCGAGCAGTGCACAAGACCCAATTTATGGCAATAACCCGTTAAAATACCCTACCCACGTATAATTTATTAAAAATACAATTAAACATATCAAACATGCAATTTCTGGCGTGAATTTTTGAAATAACAAAATAATTCTATATTTTAAAAATACATCCAAATTTTTCGATAAAATCCTAAATGCAATTTTCACAATCTAGATTACTAATAGAAATTGAGAGTTCCTTACAATCACTAAACGACGGAATTGAAGCACGTGCGCAGAAATCGAGGCGAACGGTGCGGAAATCGAGACGGACCGAACTTCGAAGCGACTGATTTTCGAAACCGGCCTGGTGGTTTTGAAGATCTCGATGTGCTCGTCTCTTCTCCCTTCTACGATGAAAGACGGTTTGACCCCGAAATTGATGAAAATCGAGGTTGAAGTTACGAAATCTCCGTATAAATATACGGCTGATTTTTGACTATACGGGGTGAAAAAGGCGAGAAAATGAAAGGAATTTGGTTGGGTTATGTAGAGAATGAGGTTGCGGACGTTTCTCCCTTTTGCGTCGGAAGACGGTTTGACCCCGAAACGGACGAAATCCGAGGTCAAAGTTTCGAAATTTCCGTATACAAATACAGCTGATTTTTGACGATATCGGGTGAAATAGAAAGTGAAACGAAGAAAGGTTGGGTGGGTTTTGTAGATGTCGAAGCTGCGGACATTTCTCCCTTCTGCGTCAATCGTCGACGGTGAGCCGTTTGTAAGAGATCTGAGATTGAAGATCGAGGAGAAAATAAATTTTGTTTTTTATATGTCTCGGTCGTATGGACGCGTTGGGGAAGATGGCATATAAAAAAATTTAAAAATATTATTTAAATAAAATGTCGGACGAATTCAGTATTTTGTCAATTGTTTCGATTGATGATAACTTGATCATCCGGACTCCAAAACTGACAATGAATACTTTATTTCGCTTAATTTTTTATTCTAGATCTAATGGTACAGTCAATTTCTACAAATTATGTCTCCATCAAAAGTTTACATTTTTGGCTTGAGGTGACCCCTAAACTTGATGTCGTTTTCGTTTTTGACGATAATTCAATTTCTTGATCTCCAAAAATGACAAATAAATAGTCCATGTTGAATAATTTTTTGTTATGAACTCAATGGTATGATTGAATTTTTCAAATTATTGCTCTAATAAAAAGTCACTGTTTTAGCCTAGTCCGATCCGATAATCGAGGATTTTGCAACTTTTATATTCAGACTCGCATTTGAGCGTGCTTACAGGCTAAACTATGTTTTTCGATCATTTTGAATCTAATGGTGAGGTCAGATTCCATTAAAAATGATCAGAATAAGGTCCTACAGTTTTACCCTAAGTCCCACTTTCAAGATTTTCTTAAAATTTCACTATTTATTTTTCTCGAGATACGAATTAAAATTTTGGGGTGTTACATGATCGTCGACGAAGAAGAAGAAATTTTTGGCATCGACAAACTCCACATTCTCATCACCTTGGATCTCCATTTTCCTTTCTTTCCTTCCATACCTCACCAAAAAATTAGTAAGTGAGCTTGAATACAACTAACTCGTTAGTAGAAAACTCGTCTTCTATTGTAGAAGAGTAGGAGAACGTCGTCGTCGAATTCTTTGCAAACCCTCGTTCATTTCATACCTAACTCAGCCCAACCTCGACTCTCGTACCATCCAACCTTGATTTTTGTGCTAGCTCATCACCTTTGACGTCCACAAACTTCGATAGGGGACTTTCGATTCTTAGTAGTAGCCATAGTTTCAAAATATGCACTTAGGAATTCTTATCAAATATGGTTGTATTTGTAAATTGTAGAAATCTTTTGTTTGATTTTCAATTCATGATTAGAATAAGAGATTTGATGTGTTTTCATCAAGTTTAAATGTCAAATTCATGGGTGGGTCAAGAGATTCGAAGAACGGAAGAGAAAACCTGAAAAAAATAATCAAAAAACCAAAAGTTCGTGCAATCGGCAAGAGCTAGCGGTTCCACCGCTACCTGTCGTAAGCTATTCTGGCGGTGCTATCGCCAGAATCAAGCTTCTGTTACCATCAGAAATTTTTAATCAAAATTGATTTCTGACTTTTGGGTTGCTCTCCTCATGACTTATACATGTTTTCACACCTTTTATTTTATTAAAAACATTTAAGTAAATGTTCTCTTTAATTTTTACTTTCCATTTACTTTAATGTTTTTAATGAAATAAAGGGTGAGAAAACATGTAGAAGTCATGAGGAGAGCTACCCAAAAGTCAGAAGTCACTTTTGATTAAAAATTTCTATGATTTACAAATACAGTGTGGTAAATGCAGTGACTGGCCACAAAATCGGGAACTAAAAACCAGTGAAATATTATAACATCATGTCCTGATTGGGAACAATCTAGTCGTGAATCCCAACTCTCTAACTCCACTACTCCACCATTGTGTAATATGCATTTATTGTTCTATTTTGAATTATAAACTAAAAAACATGTCTACCATTTCAATATTGCAAATTATATTTGTATAAGAATGAAAATGTATAATGAGTATGGATGATTGATGTTATGTAGAACTTTAAACTGTTTAGTTGCTCATCCCTGGTTATATGTACATGTTAATCATATTTAATTTGTAAAGCTTGCTTGTTTTGAAATGATTCAGTATAATTACTCGACCACGTTAGGTGAGGTTATTAGTAGGAATTGTTTGTAGACCTACTGGGTAACCATTGTTACTCACCCTTTACTTCCTAATTTTTTTAAGCTCTAGATCCTACAATCGAATAAACAGTCATAGAGCCATCGAGTGAGGATCATCTAGTGGGTCATACCGATGACCAGAGTCCATTACCCAGTGAGTATTGGAACTACTTCCCTTAGGAGCCTGCGCGTCCCAGGAAGTGTATGTAGTTTTTAGGTTGAGAGATTAGGTCCATGTTAGAGTAAGAGAATGTTTGTAATCTTGTATATTGTTATCTTTTTACGTTACTCTGATCTAAATCTTTGATGTTGTAAGTTACCATCTTCCGCACTTTGTATACTTTTGGCATATGTTTTATACAGGATTTGTTAGATTTTGGTTTATCAAATTTTCGAGTTCCGTGGAATGCTAACATAAACAGAGGAAGCTATGTCAAAATTTTGAGGTGCCACCTAGTACCTTGAGATTTGACCTTAGGATTTGTATTAGCGTCTGGCGGGGCACCACATTAACATAAAATCATTCTTCTTGGGCTCATCACTTTCAACATATTCACTTTGATTTTCTCTATTTATGTTTCCTATTATGGGCATCTTCTTTTACATAAAGGTGACGCTACAGAAATTTTAATGTGTACTTCTTCTCACGTTTCATATTTTTCTTGTAACCTTTTCAAGATTAGGGAAGCTTAGAAATGATAGTCTCTACTTGAAAGTCTTTTGGAAGATCGATCCTAACAATCTTAAAATCCCCAACGATCAATTGTAGTTTATGCACTTGAGACAGAACCGATTTGTCATTGAATATCTTAAAATCAAAATAATTACTAATCAAAATTTTTTTGTTACTTGCCTCTTCTATTTTGTACTTATTTTCTACATTTTTTCACAATTCCTTGGTCGATTTGGTAGTACAGTAGATACCGTAAATCAACTTGGAGAGTGCATTGAGAATATGGTTTTTGCACAAAAAGTCATCCATTTTTTGCTTCTTATTCATCTCTTTCAATTCAATGCTATCTTTTGGTGTAGCATTGGAAATGGGTTCTAAATCATCTTCTAAAACACAGGCAATGCTCAAAGTAGTGAGGAAGAAAAACATATTTTGTTGTCAATGGATGAAGTGTTGTCGATCGAAACAATCAAAGTGAGACAGATCTTGGTTCATAACTTGAGATAATGAAATGTCGAAGCCTCCATCGAACTGAAAATTTGTCTAAAACTATTGGAAATTTGTATATAAACTAAAAAAATTCGATGAAGGAGATTTGAAGACTTCAAGGCTCGAATTAGATTCAAGCTCTTTTAGAAACATATTTTGCCTATTGGTTAGAACCATGGTGCACAAATGATCAGCGAACAAATGTCATCAAGATACTGAGAAGTCTACACTCAAATTATTAAATAGGATTATGTACGATCCGATTTAATATAGAACACTTGAGAATAATTGAGAATTGAAAATGCCAATTACTTAAGCTTATAAAAGAAAGAACACATAGATTTTTAGTGAAAAAATCCAATTTATGATTGATTTTTAGTGAAAAAATCTAATTTATGATTGATTTTTTATAGTCATTTCTGTGTTTGTTAGTCAAGAATCATGATTTAATGTCTCTTAGTTCAAGAACTGTTGGATTTTGTCTAATCTCAAATTTAACGATCCAGATCGCACCTTATCAAAGGTATGTGTCTCATGCCTTTTAATCAACATCTATTGATTGAATATGTGTAATCTAATGGTTCTGATTGTGTTCGATCGGTCACCACTTGATCTAGCGTATTCGATCGTCTCTGATCGTATACCAATCACAAATCAATACACATAATCGATTTTGATCATGTACTAACTTGATCCAATGCAGCCGATCCATCACACGTGACGAATCAACCATAATGTTGGATGCTTTCGAATCTTGAAAACTTAAAGGCTCTTCAACTCCTCACGATGATGCGTATGTGGGAAGTGCTCCTCAAAGCATAATCGCCCTTTCGCACGACGCACGTGCACAGGTGGTGCAAAACACCACCTCGAAGCACCAGATCAACGTTTTATAGGTGTGACACAAGTACAACTAATTATGTTTGCTCATTCTTATAAGATATCCCACATTCACACTTTTGAGCAATGTAAAACTAAACCTTGTACATACAAAAACCCTCAAATTTCTAACTTTAGAAAAATAAAAAACAAACAAACCACAAATCTGTATTTTATTTATAAAAAAAACTCAACAATATATAATTGATCTCCTCAACCACCAAACTATACTTTCTATTTAGTTCCAAAGCTCAAGAGTTTCAAACCATCAGTTTGATCTGAATAATCTACCTTTCAACTTATACAAAAATTCGATAGAGCAATTGAATGAAAATGTCAAAATATATTCCACATGAAGCATGACTAAGAATGCATCATTTACATACCAAAATTCAAAAAAAAAAAAAAAAATTGATTAATGTCAATAGTATTATTACACAAAACTATGAAAAAACTCATCTTACTTTTTGGAAACTTGATGGGTCGATTTTTTTTTATTTTTTATTTTTTATTTTTTAAGTGTTTTATCTTTTAAGTGAGAGATCCAAATCTTGGTGTTGAACAACTTCTACTCCCTTCTCTTGTTACAATAGTAAAGATAATTGATTTTTAAGAATTTAAATGCATGTAATCTTATAAAATGAGATTTTATGATTGTATTATCCTTAATCTAAGCTCCTTAAGAAGGGTAGGTCAAGTGTTTAAAACCCCACGGAGCGATGAATTCCTTGGGGCCACCCTCTAGGGTTCAAGTTGACCCTCGACTGAATCAGTTGCACATAGGACTTTTCGATAGGGCTGCAACTCGTGCGGGTTGGGTTGGATTGATGATCAAGTCGTGCCCTTGCTTAACCCGGCCTCGGGCATGAAATGCTCCACCCGAACCCTAGCCAATTCGGATTGGTTGGGTTAATTCATTCCTCATTAATACCAGGTAATTTAGTATTGCTAAAGATTTATGTAAAGATAAGTGAACTTAAAATTTACAATTATTTTTCCCAAACATGTCTTTCAAAAGTTTATATAGATAAAATTATTAGCAAATTTAAAAAGAGAATAAAAATAATAAGATTAACTAAAGTATTTATTATTTTTTAGTTAATAATTGCAATTTTCAAAAAAAGAAAAATATATATTTAAAGTTGTAATATAATCACTTACAATAAAACATTAATAATAAAGCAATTATTTATCTAATGAAAATAATCACAGTTTTGATAGATAAACAAAAGCAAACATATTGAAATGTGAATTATGAGTGCGAAAGAAATTAAGATAAGAAATATTTTTAAATTATACTCATATTAAATTCAGTTTTGGGCAAATCAGGTCGGCTGATACCTACACCTGCGCCCAATCCTATTTGAATTATGCATTTTTTTGTTGTTGCCGAATCCAAGGCCGAACCCAAGCTAATTATGCCTAGACCTTTTTCCAACATCAGGTTCAATCAAATGGGTTTGAGTTTTGCCTGCCCAAGTTGTAGCCCTACTTTCTGAGGGGATGGTGTGTGTGACCACCACCTACCCACGATAAGCAAAAAAAAAATATGAATAATGCTGAAGTGACCTCAAGATTGGACCTCACATCGCTCACGCTTACGTGAAAGTGTATGGAAATCATAGATGCTTCTCCTCGAGATACAAGTAAAAAGCTTCTATAGTTCGTATCCACTTCCACGTCAAGATATGCAATATGAGGTCTAATCTTGAGGTCACTCCAACATGACTCAAAAAATATAAATAAATAGAATTTGATGAATTCCTTGGGGCCACCTTCCAGGACCAGGTGACCCTCGATTCAACCAGCTTCACGCAAGACCTTCTGAGGGGGTTGGTGTGTGTGAGCACGACCCACCCACGATAAGCAAAATAATTTGAATTGGTTGTAAGAAAAATTGAATTGTGAGATGACTCATTCGAATCAACTCGGTCTCCATGGACCAGGATGAACTCAATCATCTGACAACCATATATGGGTAGACCAGGATGATCCCAATCATCTGACAACCATATATCCTTGACCCTCGGAACATGCCTAGAAAGAGTCTACGTGGCTATTTTCTTTGGCCACTCCACTCTAACTTTTAACATTCCGTCCCAATAAGACATCTTAAGAAAACGACCACCATGAGTTTTGGACCTCAGGAATGTGTGTACTCCTGGGGAGGACGCCACCAGATGCTATTTTCGTGGTATTTCGGTAAATTCATGGAAAAATTGGGTTTATCTAGTAGTTACCTTTCCCCCCTCATTCTAGTGGGTGATTTAGACATACCCTCCACATTTTAGTCAATATTACATATACCCTCATGTTTTACAAGCTACTGAAATGCCTGTTTGACCTCAGTTTGTCAGAATGATTAACCTGAAATGACCCAAATGCCCTTTCGTCTTCCTTTAGTCAAAACCCCTTGATTTTTCTCCCATGATAAATCCACCATTTTCAAAGTTTTCAATCTCAATGGAAAATTAGAATTAACCTCATTCCTAACTTCAATTCATCATTTAAGCTTCAACTTCCCTTCAACCTCTTGTAGAAAACCTTTAGTATTTTTATCAAAGTTTTTATCATTTTCTATTTCACCAAAATTCATATTTCCTTGTTGAAATTTGTAGATCGAATTAGATAGAATTTTGAGATTGAAGATAGGATCCTTGTAATTCTCCAAAATTTCTATCTTATTCTTGAGGTTTCAAGATTGAGGCTAACAGACTTAAATGAAGATGAGTGAGTTTGGGGGAGAAAATCAAGGAGTCCTTTGATTAGAGGTTGAAAATGAGGGTATTTTTTAGGTAATTTACATTAATAATTCAAAGAAGACTTAAATCAAGGGCGTGCCATCTATTTGAGAATATAGGGGTATTTCTAATATTTATCAAAACAAGGAGGGGTTAGGCCTAAATCACCTATCCTATTTGATGTGATCACGTGGCAGTAATGTGACCAAAGAGAGGAATGAAAAGTCATAAACAGCACCGGCTAACGCCACACGTCCATAAGTAAGTCGCTTTCTGTCTCTTTCTCTCGAACTTCGAATCTCACACACAGACCTCTCTCTGTTTCTTCTAGTTTTGGTTAATTTTGCACAAGAAGACCATAAACAAAGACTCTCAGATCTAAAAGCTTCTCTCTATACTTGAATTTCTTCCTTAATCTAAGGTGCGCATCTTGAATTTCTTTATCTCTTTAATTCTTTTTTTCTGTGTTCGATCTGGTTTTTCGATTTGTATCTGATTCTTGGTCTTCTTGAATACGAAATTCAAGATTATATTATCTGATCTGATCTTCGATTTGATGCGGAAATAGTGAAAATAAATTATAATTTGAAATATAATTATATTTAAAAACATAAATTGGATCTAATCGTCCTTTAGTTATCCGAAGAAGAAGAGTTATAAGATACGTTCTTACTTCTTTTACTTGATTTCGTTTTGTGTTTGTTGAATTTAGGGTCTGTTTGGATCGTCAGTTTTTTTTTTCGAAAAAAATGTATTTTGGGCAGCAAATGACTTCTAAAAATGAGATCTATTTATGTCGGTTCTTTGGTTTATCGAGAGACACACTTTGGAATGACAATCGAACAAATCTCTATGATTTGGAACCATTAGTATCTGTTTGGATCACTAATTTTTTTACCCCCAATAAAATCACTTAGAGAAGTTATTTTTTTAATTTGTACTAAATGTTAATCCAAACAAACCGTAGCTGGGAAAAATCAGCTTAGTCTACCGTTGAGATCATAAATTAGGAGAGCTGCTATTGGCACCCATACTTTTACTTATTACATCCCAATTAAAAATAAAGAAAAAAAACGAATGATTGAGAATAAGTAAAAGTTAGGGTGCCAATAAAAGTTCTCTCATTTTTATTTTTTGGTTTGGGAGGTGTTAGAATTTTATTTGAGCTTAATCATACATGTAAACAGCTTCTAAATTATTTGAATGAGTGTTATAATGGTTTGTAATATTGAAATTATAATTTCAGCCAAACCGTTGTAATGTTTGAAGAGTGTGTTTTAATAATTAATTGGGGTGTCATAAATAATTTAAAAAATTGAAGTGTAATAAGTAAAAGTTGAGGTGCTAATAACAGCTCTCTAAATTAGTGAGTAAGAAATAGGTACTACCTAGTGGGTGGTGGTGCTGCTGGGTGGGCCTACGAAAGAGTGGGCCAGACATCAACACTAATGTGCTTATTACTCTCTGTCAATCAACTCTCACACGTCAATTGAAAAAAAAAAAGATTTTTGGGAAAGTAAAAAATAGGGTGATTTCTATTAGAATTTAAAAAGAAAAATTACTCTTGGGATTGAAGAGATTGATGAAGGAAGGATTTTGGAAAGGTGATAATCACATTGAATATGAGGGCATTTAGATTATTTTTGTTGTTCAATAGGTAATGTCATAACGTTGAAAAGAAAGAGACTTCTCAAAACGTGGACCGTTGCATGTGAAAATCATTTTAACTAATCTTATAACCCTCAATTTGTGTACTTTTACCAGGGAGGGGAATATATATATATATATATATATATATATATATAATTAAAGAAGGTTGACCCTTGTTGATTGAAATCCAAATAATTAATTAATTAATTTATTATAATAAAATAATATTTTTATATTTTAAAATTCTTTTATGAGATGAACAAAATTTCAACCTATATGAGATAATTTTGTCTAGATATATTGGTACAATAGTATTTTTCAAACAATACAATGTAATTTTTTTTTCCCTTTTATCGTGTATGGGTAAGCTGGACAAGAAGTCATGAACCGAGGACATCAAAGCATTTGAGCTATGCATTCACACTTTAATTTGGTTCCAGTAGGTATAAAAGCAGCATAAGGCTTGCATCGCATTCAAAGCAGATGCACGTGCCCTTCCCTTCCCTTCTTTCTATAGTTTCTCCTTTTACATGTTCTTCCACTAAAAAACAAAAGATACTAAAAGATCTATTATTCCTTACTTGAGAGGAAATTCGCTTTGTCTAGAGCCACGTAAGTCTTACGTTATTGAAAAAGTGTTTTGATCTACTTTTACCATCTTATTATTATTATTATTCACCTTCTTTTGGGCCTTTCGCTCGTTTTTTATTTTTTATTATGTTCTACTTGAATGTTGTATCGAATTGGAGTGTCATCACCTACTGCTAAGTACTCCTAGGACTCTTAATGTATTGGATCAGATCTGAATCTGATCTGTTCATCCAATAACTTTGAGTTCGAATCGAAAATTTGGATGCCGATAACGATCCGATTTTGTATCAACAATGTCTTGATCTGATAGTGACCCGGTTTGATAAATTTGTCAAATTTGTAAATTATATTATATATATATATTATTTAAATATATGAAATTTATTGAGTTTTGGCATGATCCAAACCCAATCCCAATTTGAATGCTATTGGCTTAGGTCTAGATCTAATAAAAACCCAATCTGATAAAAGTACAATCCATTTTTATTGGATCAGTTCCAGGCCCAATCCGAATCCACCTCATCGTGGTCATCTCTATTAAGCTCAATTTATTAATACGATGATTCTTGTAAAGTTTCAAAAATCATAATTTGTATCTTATAAAGTTTTCCATTTGATTGGTATGCTTTAATTATAATGATTTGTACAAAATGTGATATAAGTATCTTACCTACATATTGATGTTATGGTCAAGTATTTTATTGTGTCAAGTCTTTTGTGCTATTTAATCAAAACGCCCAAATTACTCATTAACAATTCTAACACTTTTAAAGTTGGGGTACTTTAATCACATTGGATAAATTACATCATTCTGTAAAATATGCTCTTTGACCATATATAACAGCTCCCTAATTTTTATTTTTTTTTATAGATAGCTTCTATTGCCACACCAACTCCCAACGTGTGTGCTAGTTCTTTGGTGATGTACGAATGAATTGGAGTGGCGTTAGCAAAAGTTAGTGTGACAAAAGACTGATTTTATATTACTCTTTAATTAATTAATAAGAAAAGAAAAGAAAATAGGCATTGCCTTTACTTGGGCAAGATCAGCAAGACCCCTTGCACGGGTGGGACTGATAAGTCTTTTAGTAGGAAGGCCCCTATAGTTTGGATAACTTTAGATAAGTCCTAAAAAATTTTAAAGTTCATGTTGTCCCCTTTCCCCTGCACTCGTGATCTTTGATCATGTCTTCCTTTCTGTCCCATGTTTCTTTTTCTAGGTGAGTCAAGGTTTTTAAATCTCGGTTCTAGTTGTTACTACCTAGCTAGTCAAATATTTATTTATTTATTATAATCCGGTATCCTTATAGACGGGATGGAGTGCATATCTAGGCTTTGCCCAGTCTATAAATCATGGTCTTGTCCAAGGATCAATCACGCACATCCCACACACTAGATAAGTAAGGGTGCACCCTCGTAATTTTTGGCGTTAGCAAAAGTTAATTTGATAATCATTGCTCACACTGAGTACCGAACTCACAACCTACTGACTTTTACTGCTTATCGGTTCGAAATTGCCATTGTGCCAGTCCCTCGGGGTTTAGCTTGCCCAATATTAGAGATATATTTTTTGGTCGATATTAGATTATACATAATTTGTTTTCAATCAAATTCCATTCAATAAAACATAATGTACATTATATATCTAAACAAATTATAAAGTATAAATAAATAAATAAATACATTCGTCTATATTTTTAAAACACATTATCAGATTGAAATATGATTGATGACAAATAATATCAAATTCTTATTGAATTTGGTCCAAATCAGAACCCAAATCACTGATCTGGACCTCTAAATTGTTGGATTATAATTGATTAGATTTAGGATCTTATCTATCTATCTATTGACAGTCGTAGTGAGGGTGGTTCATTGTAATAATCCAATCTCCATTGTAAGAAATGCATATGAAAAAAACTGATCCAATAAATTGTCAAATTGGATTGTTCACTGACCATGTCTTAATTGTGACTCAAGTCCTTGATCCAAATTCACAATTATTGGATTAGAATGGATCAGATTTAGGGCATGATCGAATTCATTTGACAGCTCTAGTGAGATTGGGATCACATCATCTTATTCTTTAATGAAAATATATTGCACTTGAATAAAATAATTCAAATTTCAATTACGAATAATATAAAAAATATATATTAAATTAGTTTGATTAATCAAACCAATTAAAAAATTATTTGGGAGAAGTTTCACCCTATGTTAAGCCAAAAAATAATCTGGTAACTGGTTTCTAGCCTGTTCTTTATTTCATTGTGAGATTTGCGGAAATCACTGATCAAGTGATTTTTTTTTTTTAAATATCTATCTAATTACGGATTTGAAATTAAAAAAGAGTCGGGATAATATCACAGAATCATAGATCATTTGCCTAGGATACATGAGGAAAATTTTTATGGTCATGTATATCCTGAGGCAAATCATTTACAGTTCTGTGATGGAGCGTGTGTGAGAGGGGGCGTTAGGAAATCATTACACATTAAAAATACACACAAAAGAAGAATTTTTTAAAGATTAGTGGAAATCAACAATCAAACATATTTTTTTTTCAAAAAAAAAAAAAAAAAACTAGAAGTTGGATATCTATCCAACTCCCTGTAGTACATGATTTGGACTTGAAATGAAAAATGCACAGAAAAAGAAGAATTTTTTATTTATTTAAATGAGGTCTGGCTGGCTGGACAACTGCTCCGTTCTTGCTTGATCTGCTTTCCTGCACTGTCAGCAGCACTCCTCTTCTTTTCTTCTTCTTGAAGTTCGATAACTCTCTTGTTTAATTCTGTCTTATCTACTTGCTTTATTTTTTATTTGTAAATTTATCTTTGAATGCTTGTATTTGTATTTCTCTTTCTGACTCTCTTTAGTAACGGTTTTGTTTTTTGGTCTGTTCTCGTTAATGGAAGCTTGTTCTTGTTGAAAGAATGCAATTGGTATAATTGAGTTTGTTTAGGACAAAATGGCAACCAAAATCGATCATACATGTTGTGAATGGTCACTCTCTGAGTTGGCAACAGTTTGAAGCGATTCTCAGGTATAAATTTGCTTTGATTTCCATGGTTTTAAAGCTCGGTATTTCGTCTTGCTTTGGCGTTCACAATTATTTAGTAATATGTATTTATATGCCAATAATTATACTTTTATATATGGGCAGCGTTCCATTCTAGACAACGTTTTGTCCTATATGGCAAAACAGTTTCGGAATGGGCTGATTTTTTGTGAGGATGATCTCTATGGTGATTATCCTCACAAAAAATCAGCTGATTCTAAAACTTCCAACCCTATGAAAAGTGCTTACAAACTAACGGTTAAAATGGATGGTCTACGATTCTTTAACTTGTAAAGTGGGGCTAGCAAGTTCAGAATGGGCTGATTATTTGCAATGATGATCCCCTCACCTTAGAGATCATCCTCACAAAAAATCAGCTTATTCCAAAACTTTTTGCCTATATAAGACAAAACACGTTGTCCAGAAGGTTTCTAGAATGTTGTCTTCGAATCCCGACCCTTTATATATATATATATATATATATATATAATAAATAAGTTATAAAAAAAAAATTATTCTAATAAAAAATATTAACTCGGTTGACTCAGAGGAGTCATGCTTTTAAAACACACCTTCAAGTTGAGATCCACCATACAATATTATATTCATGGAAGCATACAGATATGTGAATTCTTTGGGGGCATGATTTCAAATCTTGTTTGATTGGTATCATTCAAGAATGTGTGAGATGTTCAATCTGAATCGTCTTATACAATGTTTCGTTTGACAACCGGGATGACTCGGGTGAGATAGTCAATGTACATCATCCATCACACATTGATTCCTCCGATATCTGAGATGACTCGTTTGATAAGAAAAAATATAATCATTTCAATATATACAAATAATTTTAAATGATTAAAAAACTCGGCCGAGTCAAGATGATATGAGCAGCTTGGTATTGATGGGGGGCAAGGTGAGACATGATACCTGGTTTTATAACCTTGTTTAATACCCACCTCCACCCGTTTGATTATTCTGACTGAACATTTTCCCCCCTCAATATACTAGTAAATAGTTGCAAAAGGTTTTGATGGTGATGTTGATGACATGGTAGAAGAATAAATTGTGATAAAGTACCCTCATATGTAAGGAATCATATCATTCAAAAAATGTTTCAAACAATGGATGATAAATTAGGAAAATATTGGAATTTAATATGAGGGCTAATGTGCAGACACTTATATTTGTGGAAGGTTTGACTAAGATAAAACTGAATTGAGGAACAAGATCCATTTAGTTGACTCGAGATATTTTGGATAAGACTTTGATGTTAATGATGATGAGGATGGCAATCAAAAATTTAATACCAAATTGATGTCCCATCTTGTTTTGGTTAAACTAGCATTACCGATCTTCTAGATTTGGAGAAACAGTTGATTATTAGCGGTTTTGTGGAACACAGTGTGCTTGATAACAAAAAACCGGTAGAATACTAGTTAAAATTATCATCTAGAGCTTGCACCTGTGGAAATAAATTTATAAGTACAAGTTGTATGAGAAAACGAAAACTATAACCTGAAAACTTACTTTTTTTTCCTCCATTAACATGTGGATGAATGCGTCATATCCATGTTTCAAGAAAAAGAGCATGGAAGTGCATATATTTATGAATGTTATTTCAAGTTATTAAGTTAGATTTATTATTATCTGGACTTATTTGGACAATTTTTTTTTTTTGGAGTAGGCAATGTCAGTCTCCCAGTTGTTGGATCAAGGTTCAATATCTTTTGGAAGATTTTCGATTGAATCACTTTCATGGGAAAAATGGTCAGTTTTCTCTCACAACAAATGCCAAGAGGAGCTTGAGAAATTCAAGGCCCCAGGTTTGGTGGCTCAAAAGAAGGCCTACTTTGAAGAATATTACAAAAGGATCAGAAATCTGAAGGCCATACAGGCGGAGCAAGAGGTTGGCCTTGAATCTGATCCTTGTCAGGATGGTCGCTATTGCACCCAAACATGTGAACATGACCAGATCAAGACTACCACACAACCTGGATACACTATTGATGTTACAACCACAGAAGAAGGTAAAGCGAACTCAGGAGATGATCCTCAAATTCAATTATCAGAAATGAATGAAGTTACTGAGCAACAAAGAAGTGCTTATGGTAATCTTGATGACGAAGAAATAGTGAAGAATGAACTTGAAGTTTCCGTGTCAAAGGTTTCTTCTGCCATAGAAACTGGAACAGAATCCAAAGTATCAATCAGTAGGAGGACATCACAGGTTGCAGTGAAAAACAATTGTATCTCCAACCACCAAGTTAAGCTCAGTGTCAAAAAGCGCTATGATCATACTCCCGTTCCCAAGGCTAAGGTACACATTGAATGTCTTTGTTACTGTTCCCTTATTTGTTCTTTTCTCCCTTACTTGAATATCCTATATTGGAGAGTTTAGATTTCCTCTGCTTCTAACTTTAGAGTATCAAAGTTTCCAGTTTTCATTGTACCTTAGATTTTCCTCTTCATTCATTTTTGCTCATTTGTTATCTGCTTTAACTAAGGAGGATTCTGCTTCAACTAGAACTACAGCAAGGTTGGACTCAAGAGCTAAGTCAGATGCAGTTAAACCATCAGAAGGACTAAGAAATCCTATTCATAAGGTTACTAAGGTCAAGGCTGAGAATAATATTGTTTTTATCAAGCCAACTAGTAACAAGGTTTCAAGCAACATGAAGTTCACATCAGTTTCTTCACATAGACAGCTTACTGAAGTACGCCCTAATGTCACAATCTCATGCCCTTCTATACTTGCAATAGATAGAAAGTTAGCTTCTACTAGAGTTAGGGATGGTGCAGCAAAGAGGCATCTCAATTCTAAGGCCTCAACAATCAAATCACCATCAAGTTTGCCAATTCAAGCACAAGGCCAATCATGTAATCAGGTAGGCTACATGGTTTGGTAATTCTTTTTTCTTTTTCTTTTTTTTATGATTAAATGTTTTGGAGCCTTCTGTGTTTTACGGAACCCCGTTTTGGCTGTTAGATTTGGGATTTGTGTCACACTTGGTTTTTATTAGCATTTTATGATTGGTTGATGGTCTCTGACTAGATTTTTTGCAGAGCATTTCCAAGGAGATGCCTGGTGGTGTGAAAAGCATCGCGTCAAAGAGCAAAAGGTCTGAGTCTATAGTGGAAATGCTTGCATCATTATGGTTTCTTCATTTAAGGTAGACTTATTAATTTGATAATTTACCAGGACTAGTGAAGACATGAGCAAGTCTCCAAACTTGGTTAGCCAATGTGTGATACCGAAGGGAAAAGAAGCAGAGGAGTGCAGAACAAAAGCAATGTAATACATGATAGAATAGATTTCTTTAGTAAACTATTTGCTTTCTCTCAAATGTTGTTTGCTTGAGAGCGTAATATTTCAAGCTGGAATTGAAAACTATTCTTTTATTGCATTGGTGGATAATCAGGTCTACAAAGCAACCAGTTCGGAGTAAATCGAATAAAGATAATGTAATTGAATATAACCAGAGGAGTGATGTCAGAGGGAAACAAAAAGAGGTAAATCGCTAACCACAATCATTTTGCTATGTTGATAAATTTTGCAATTTGCATTTATCTCATTTAACAATGGTAAATCTAGGTTAATTGTGCTTTGCAATATTGTCTTATGTTATTTTGTAAGTATAGTGATTTTAAGGCACATGGTTTCAAGGCTCAACTGATCCAAGATTTTACTAGCTCGAGTCAACTCGAGGTCGTTTGGGACCTGGTCAGAAAATCCCTGTAACTCATTCTGCTCATAGCATCCCGACTCACCTTCAATTCTCTCTCTCTCTGAATTGGCTCTGTCCATGAGTTATGGATCATCCATAATCTGAACTCCAGTCCAACTCTTGAAACTATTTTGAGGAATGTTTCATTCCCTTTCCTTCCTACAATTCATATGGCCATTCTATTTTTTTATTTTTGCTTTTGTGCTGGTTTCACCACTGCATAAATTGATGTAGGACGGTGATGCCTAACCTAAAATGATGAGGAAGAGACCATGATTAAATCTAGTAAACAATTCAACATAAATCTTAGCTCATGCAACCACATATGATAAAGAAATTCCAATAGGCAATTGAAGTCCAAATCAATCACAATCCCACAAAGAAATTCCCTCTAGTGTTAGATCGAAGGAATGCCAATGGAAGATTGAACTTCTGCTAGCTTAGGGCTTCAATCCAAAATATTCAATGGGATTTCCTATTTCAGTTTCAAAGGCCAAATCAACAATAAAATTCAATAACTCATTAGAGTAAAAAAAATAAAAGGTAACAAAACCAGATTGAGCTATAGGTTTGGGGCTGCTTTATGGTGTATTTTAGGGAATTGGAACATAGGATAAGTTAGTAAAATAGGATTGAGAATACTTTCAGGGGGGGTTTCTAGGGTTGATAATAGGGTTAGGATATGTATTATGGAAGGTTTAAAATGGTTTGCAAACAGAACCAGCAGGGTTATAGGCTGAAATTAGGGTTGAATGGTTTGTTTAGGGCTGGAAAATGTGGCTGCAGTGATATTTAGCTGATCTGAAATTTTCTGCAGTAGTATGGGTTCTTAAAGGGTAGTTTGGATTGAGTTTTAGGGAATTAATGGGGCTGTAGGGATGGTGCAGCTTGGTTAAAAGTATCCGTAATAATATTTACAGCAGGATTCGTGTTAGGGTGGGTTTTAGGAAGGAGTTCTAGGATTCAAAATTAGATCAATTGGATTGGGTTTGATGGGGGCAGCAAGGTGTGATGTTATGATAAACAGAAAAGTAAAGAAAAGAGAAGAAAGATATGAGATAGGTGATCTCTTACCTTAGAATCATACCGAAGGTCATTGATCAAGTTATTGGCTTCACACCAAGGTCATCATGGTTTTTGTCATGCTCCAAAATCCTAACATGCATCCCCATGATTAAGTGTTGGAATCTTGAAGTGTGAGATATTTCCCATACAGTGATGAACACATATAACTCAACAATTTCAGACAATGATATCATATACTGCAGCGACAGCATGACTAAATACGATACATAAACAAAAGCAACAATCCTCTCTCACAACTCCTTTTATTTATATATAACAAAAGGAAATATTGGCACGTACTACCAAGAATATACTAACCTGCTCTCTCAACATAAACCAACAACTCTATCTACTAACACTCACAACACACAAACCCATTGATCCTGAAACTGCAGCAATCCTAAAGTTAATCATCGATCATTGGAACTTCCAGAAACTGAGATGATAGGTAAGATGAGTAACAGATTAATCACACTAATATGCAGATTAATCACACTAAAAGCATTTTTAAAATATGCAGGTTTTATTTCAAATAATATCAACTATGAAAACAATTAAATTAACATGTTGAAATAATTACATTTAAATAATTTAACTGAAATATTGTAAATGTAAACATTCGAAAATCATCTCGGCATCAACATAATTGATTGTAACATAATAACAATCAATGATAGGTGTTAGAATAGAGGTTGAGGATCACAACTGATGTGAACATCTCAATCAAGATATGTATATGCTCCAATATTTCACCAGTGTGGAACCCCACTGTTAGTTCCTAATTTAGTTGCCAGCTAGGCAAACCAATTGGGGTTAGTTGTTTATCTGGCTCAGGTTGGCCGTTTCACCAGGGCAATAGTGAAACATGCCTCCATAATGTGGGTTAAATCCGTTCGACTACTCTAGACTACTAATGATCATTGGCTAGCCAACTTCGTCTATACCCATCGGGCGTGTGCAAACCTCAAATAACTCTAGTCTTGTGCAAACACTTCCTTTGCACCTTGTTCTCTATTAAAGGTAAAAAAGAATTTTCCTGATCTCCAAAGCATCCCATACTACTAGGGAGATCAGACACCTCAATCTATACCTAGAGTAGTGTCTCTCCGGAAAGTTACATCCAACTATTCTTTATAGGTATTCTCTAACCCTTTAATAGATCACTAAAATATATATATATATATATATATATATATATATATATATATATAAGTATAATTATTCTTTTTGTTTTCAAAACATTAAACATCTTTTTTTTTTCTTCTAAATATGAAACTATTCTTTTTTTCAAAACATAAATTAAACTGAAAAGTAACATTCAATATGAATATCAAGTCTTTCTATGAAATACCATATTGTCACAACATCCACCTCGCAATCACCCGAACTAAAACTAGGAAAAGAAATAACACCTTGCGATCACACGAGCTATATTTAGGAAAATAAAACACACCTCGCGACCACGCGAGCTAAATCTAGGAATATAAAACATACCTCATGATCACACAAACTAATCTTATGTACCGGGATATTCACCATACACATCAACAAGTACAATAATACCAACAATAACATACAACCAGAATCTCTTTCGAAAAATCATTTTTTTCCCACCAGTCCAAACCGTGAAATTCTTGACATCACAATAAAATTTATTTCAAAAATCCTTTTTTTTTCAAAAGAAATTTTAAAGAACACCTTTTAAAATTAAAACATTTTGCTGCATGTTGATGTCAACAAACAAAATTTCCTACAACATAAATACAACATCAATAGATCCAATTAAACTAACATGCATGAATTTTTGTCAAGATGCCTACATTGATCATAAATTTTGAAATAATCATTACTTTGAAACAAAAGTAGTTTTTTTAAAAACTACAATTAAGAAATTGGAAGTTCCTACCTCTTCAAATTCAATTCTTAGCTTCTAAACTCGGTGTCTTGAATCTTTAACCAACTAATCCATCTTTTTATTCACTTTCGCTTCCTATCAAGATCAACACCTAAATTAAAAGTCAAGAAACAAACCACTTAAAGAGTCTACTTCTCTTAATAGGTTTACATAAATGAATATGAATTATCTCTTCATTTTCATAAATATTCTTCTAAAATTTCCTTTTGGATCAACTAACTTAAACATCAAATCAAGTTTATGCAAAACTATGTTTCTTGTATGTCATAAGATTGATGTTTACTTTATGTGATGGAACAAATACAAAATTTTCTTTCTTGGGTTGGCAAGTAAGAGTCGATCCACAGGGAAAATGGGGTTTATCAAATTTTAATGAGAAATAAACAAGAATTAAATACAAGAACTTAAAAGCTGAATTGATGTTGGAATTGTAATCTAAGAGACGTCTTAACGCAGACTCAAGATCAAAGCTTCCATCCATGAGGCAGATTTGTTATTTTTAACCAAGTGCTTAAAGATATAGGATAAGACTTTGAAAATTATACAACAAAGATACCGCAAACATTTTTTATTTTTATTTTATGTAAGAAAAGAAATAAGAAAATTGGTTAAAATCCAATCCTATTTTCAAGGGTCAATAATATCATACCTCCAAATATCAATTGTCAACAACTACAAATAGTCAACAATATCATACCACCAATTGTCAACATTCTTGCACAGGGGTGGAAGCTTCCTCAAAGTTACCGTGCCTTAACATATAGATTTACCATGGTGCGGTGGATTCTTAACGTGTCGTGGTAGAGTTGGAATGGATAGCTTATGTTTTCTTCTAGACTCATGTTTTGGCTTCATGATTGATGATTTTGCTGCTTTAGTTTTTTTGGTTCTCTTGATTGTTTTGATAATCTACAAGAATACGGGCAGAAAATCAAAGTTCCCAATCAACAGTTATTTATATATTTATACCCTGATTTAGCTAAAAATGTATGTAAAACCCCAGTATAACTAAAATTCATGATTGCACGTGAAATTACTAGCATGAAGGTCAAAAAGTATGCTGAGCACCAAAATAAATGAGTTTGGAATATGAATATTCATGCACTTATCATTTCTCAACAGTTTTAAACCTACAAACAAATACCTGATCTACTCACAAACTATCCCATCACAACTTTAATGAGTAATCAACAAATTTCGTAAAATTTATTCCTTGAGATACGTAATAAAAATTTTAGGGCATTACACTTTCATACCATGGAGAGTTCTCTTAGAGAAATCTGCAAATTTTAATTCAAAAACTTATAATCATTAAAAAATGGAATAAAGTCTACAACTATTTATATAAGACTCAAAACCCTAATCTAATATCATCCATTTAATTAATATAACAAGATTTAAAAGCTAGGAATAAAACTTAAATATAACAAAATACCATCTATGTCCCTATCCCGTAACTTTATCTACCTTGAATTTTCAGCATATAAAAACTCACTAGAAAGACATGATAAAGTTACCAATTACCCCACAAACGTCTATACTATTACCATGGACTAAGAAAACATGAAAACAATCCTAAATACTAATCATAATCGCTAAAATAAACCCTCCTAAGCATAAAAGAAAATAAAATATAAAAATCTAACCAATGGCTCATTGAAAAGGTCCATGTTCTTAGATGCCGCACGATTACGACTGATACAAATATGAACCATTTCTTTTTCTCATAATCCAAGACCACCATATTATTAGCCATGTCCAAGACTCATAGCCTTAAAAGATGCAGGCAAAAATCTCATTTTGCTCACTCTTCGAGATACGTGATATGGTATTTGTCTCTTTCTCCGGTGAGATGGCCAATCCCCAGTCGTTTTCTCTAGTGAGTGGCGGCTTTGTTGGTTGCCCTTCTCCGGTAAACTTTTTCCTCTGATCTTTTTCTTCGGTAGGACACCGATGTGGTGCATGCCAAGGAATCTCCGATGATCAAGTTAGAACCAATTATAGTTGCAAAATAGGAATATTTATAGAGGGATCTAGGGTTTTTTTCTCTGCCTTTGGGAGGAGAAGTCTGCATCATTTATAGATTTATTGGAGAGGTGGTTATGAATCTAAGTCATCAATTTCAGTTTCATCAAACCCACACGCGCACATTGAGAAGTTTGTAGGTTTCCTGTGTAGAATTAAATAAAAGGCACAAAAGACATTAGAACAGAGTGGACAAGGATCAACCCCCAAAGTAGTGTTGTCAAAAGATTTGAATTTCACAAAATAACAAAGCCAACATTGTATCATTTGGAAAATCAGACATTTTTTGGTTCTGGGATTTTTTTTGTTTAAGATATCACTTCCTAACATTTTTGTCTATAGTGAATAAACACTCTATTCTGTTTTTGGTAGGTAAAATATTTGGTCGTTAGTGTTGCCTATGGGTAAGCCTGCTTTTAACGAGTAGCTGCAAAAGGTTTTGAGCCTAAGATGACTCTTCACTCAACAATACAGTCCCTTGTCAAATAAGATAAATAGGCATTTATTTGCATTTGATATTTTGATTTATCGGTCCTGAAATATTAGGTCATGTGTTTCTTATTTCTGTGTAGGGAAAAATGGGGATTGGCATGGGAGGATACGGGAGTGGTTCGAAGTTGACCACCTCTGTTCTGCCCAAAGCTCCTAAGATCAGGAATAAGGTCATCTCTATCAATCTTTGTTCCATTTACTCAGTCTCCAATATTTCTTCTGCCTATGAAGAGATTCTTAGCATGAAATTTATACTTCTTAACTCTTATTATTTAACTGTTTCAGATTGCAATGTCGTGTTCTGCAAATCTGATTCCTGATGGGAGTAAGCCGAGGTAGGATGACACTATCTAGTTGTTAAAAATTTTGGGTCTTCATGTTAGGTGTTGTCGGTTTAGTTTAAAATTGGCCCACAGAATGATTATATCCACCAAGTGTTGCCATGATGGATGACTATTAGTCATGGTTTAAAGTTTCATACCATCTCAGACTGTTTCAGCTGAGACATTCCAATTTCGACCAAGACATAAATAAAACATTGATCCCAAAATATGGAATGTTTTGGAATGTCTAAATTTTAAACCTTGATTATGATCATGCAATTCATTTGATGGTCTACATATAGATTGGTTGGGCACATCAAACAATGTTGGCCACTTTGCAGGAACACTGCGTCCCGTACTCTCTGTACACAAGGAACTTTAATCATCCATCCAAGACATCTAGACATGAGCTTAGACCCATAGCTCAGTTGGTTTGACACATTGCAAAACAACTTTGAGGTCGTGTTCTCAAGTCCAGCTTACCCATAAAAAACAGGACATCCAGAAATAAGGGTGTCAATGGGTACCCAGTTAGCCAATGTGTCCCAAACCCATTAATCGGTTTTGGGTCTACCATCATGAACCCAATCAATCTCAATCATCTTCTGGTTAGGCTAGTAGTAAATGTGCTTCAGCTAAAATTAGAATCTAAAGAGATGCAGTCTTTGGTTTTTTACTCTCTTTTCACAAATGTCCATTTGTATTTCCTATTTCTGTCTCAATCTCAATTACAAACAAAGACTCCAGATCCTAATTTTCCAAGGTTTTGTTTTCATGTGCTTCAAGAATTCGTTGTTGGTATCAACTGTTGAGAGAGGAATTCCTTCTTCTTCTTTTTTTTTTTTATAATTCCATTCAGAATTAATTGTCTATCTTGTTGGATACACGATGGATAATGGGTATTTGTAGGGACCATTCTGGTTCCAAGGATTTTATACTCAGAACCGGAACCAATGATTTACTTAGGAGTCAGTTCTGCCTATATGTGGAACTGAGCTGAACCGAAACCAACCCATTGAAACCTATCCTATCAGGTACCCGATCTGTAAACGGGCATTTGTAGGGTCAGTTCTGGTTCCAAGGATTTTATACCCAGATCCGAATCCGATAAGGAACCAGAACTGATGTTTTACTTATATTTGGGTTACGACTATCTATGGAACCAAACCAAAACCAACCTGTGGACAACCCACGACTAGACTTGGCATGCATGGTGCAGTTGCACATTGAAATTTGACAATCTGACACTGTTAATGTAGGCAAGGAATGTCAAGCTGGCGTTGACTTGGAAATTGGGGAAACAAAATTTGGGTGTCACAATAACCTCATGTCAAGGACACACACTAGTTGCTTAATGTCAGTAAGGGTTGCTTCTGTGCAGTGTCAAGTTTCAACTCCAACGATGACAAAAGCTTCAAATTCACCCTTTGGGAGTCATTCATTAAGCCCTGAAAGTCCGGGATAATAGTCTTGATTTGTTGGAAATTGTACATTTCTCTTTCATGTAACCCATTAAGCAGGTTTCATGGTAATCTTAGCATTTCCAACTGCACTTTGTTTGTAGCTATAGAAGAGGGTGCAATGTAAAAAATATGTTATCCCTCTCTCCACGATATGGATATCTCCAAAAAATATTTTCAGCTTCACTCGTGTATTTTTTTATTTATTTATCCTAATCTGAACCAATTTGCTCACTGGGCTCTGCCCTTCAGTTTGGATCTCACATATACACGGTCTGGATTGTCTTGTGAATATAATAAAACACAATGGCGAATACCACTCCCTTTATCCCCTTATTACTTAAAGAAGGGTTAGGATTTAATCTTGAGGACAACCTTTGGCTTTATTATCATTCTTTGCTTCCTTTTTGAAAATACCCTTCTAAATTTATTGTATTTTTTTTTTATGCCCTTTCAACCTTATTATCTATTCTCTTTTATCCCCTTAACCCCGAAATAAGATACCCATGCCTTTCTAGTATATGTAATAAAGCACAACTGTTGTCTTTCCCCAATGTTATTAATTTCACTCGGATCTCAAGAAATAATTTCAACTTTATTCCTTTTTCTTTCTTCTCCTTTCCAAGAGTAACTCTTTAACTTTATTGTCCTTTTTCTTCTATCTATTTCTAATAACAATTTTTTTTTCCTTTTGTTTTTCAATAATACCCTTCTAACTGTATGCCTTCACTCTTTTACCCCTACAATTTTATTGTCTTTCCTCTTTTACCCCCTTAATCCCAAAGAGGAGGATTACGTAATAAGCACGGGCAATGCTAATATATAATAAAACACAATGGTTCTCATTCCAATGCTTATCCCCTACATAAGTAGGTGTTGAGATTGAATCTTCTCATTAATCTTGAGTGAGGAGATCATCCTCACCAAAAATCAGCCCATTCCAAAACTTCTAGCCCCATGTTTACAAGTTGAAAAATCTTGGACCGTCCATTTTTTGTAAATCATTTTTTATGGGGTTAGAAGTTTTGGAATGGGCTGATTTTTGGTGAAATCATCATCACTAAAAATCAGCCCATTCCAAAACTTCTAACCCATGTTTTGAAAAATGTTTTGCCAAAATGTTTGGTGCTGAACATTTCCCTATATATGTATACATGAAAAGCGGATTCAAGGGTTGACTAGGATTCATTGCCCACTAGACCAAGTACGTGGCTGTAGAACACTATTTGGGTGGGGTAAAGACAAAGCAAGACTGATTGAGTTGTAAAACTAGAGGGCCAAGGTCAAGTAGTGGAGAGGCAGTGTGAGCATTGTCACGAAGTTGGAGTACAGGTATAAAATGGTTAGGGAAAACTTTGGGAAAAAACATAGAAAATGGGAAGAAAAACGATGAAACATATAATATAAAAATATATATTAAAAATTATGAAAAATGTATATATCTAATAATAAATAACAAATTTATTTTAATTTATTCTATGTTTCCAATATAACATGTTTTCAAACATGATTATACATGTTGTGATGCCACAAAAAAAAAAAAAAAAAAGTTTACTCATCAACATATCTTTTGTTTAAAATAATACATTATTTAAAAAAAAAAAAATGAAAATATCATCAAATCCCATATATTTTACATTTATTAATCACCAAATTCTATTATGTATTGAATCCCACATTTTAAAAAAATGGTGTTTAGTTTAGTTTAATTTATTTTTTATCATTTTAATCATTAGAGGCACAAGATGCATTTTAAAAGCTATTTTTGTTACTATGAGTGTGAGAGTAGTTGTTGAAGGAAAGGAGACCAAATGAATTTTGGTAGAGTGATGAAACTCTTGAATGTATCTGGAGTGATCTCAAACTACAACAAAAAATGTCCATAAGAAATGGTTTTAAGCCGTTCCTAAACTAGTCTAAAACGGTTTTGGGACCGTTTCTTATAGGGGCATCGTTAAACACCTCAAACGGTTAGAAGCAGTTTTAAATTATCTGTAATCGAAACAATTTTAAACAGTTCCTGAGTTTCAATTTTTGAATCGATATTACCTGTTTTTGATTCGCACGCTAAAACAGCTTCAAACTGTTATATTCTTTAGCAACCGTGGGTAAAGCACAAATACTAGAACGGTTTTTAACCCTTCCTAATTTTAAACCTAGTGAATAAAAATAATAGAATACAAAAACATATCCAATACCATGAGGCTTATCAATTTTTTTATATATAAAAGATGAAATTGAAAATCACCTCTCAAAATGTGTTACAAACAATAATATTTTGTTCAAATTGACCATCATCTCACAAATTAAAATTACATTGTTACATTCTTATAGCAGCACTTCTATTGTAACCCATCCCATAACATAAGTAAACAAACAAAATAATATGAAAAATGAATAAACCCCCTCACCCCTCCAAAAAAAAGAAGAAGAAAAAAGAACAAATTAAGATAGAAGAAGATGAATATATGAGCCTCGATCATCTAATGATCAGTAATCGCTGCCGCATTTCAGAGTATCGAATGCACCAATTGAGCTGCGATTAGATCCTAATGGCAACCTCAAATCATACTCAATCTTAGGCTTAAATCGATTAGTCTTGAAATCTCCCAACTTAAATCTAATCCGAAGATAGAGTATAACTTCAACATTGAAAACTCCATCCCCTTTCTCCTTAATGAAATTTGTGATTTCAGAACTCCCCAATGGTATTGAAGCTTCACCTTTGAAGATTGGGTGTAGAATTGTAGAGTTCTTATGGCCTTGGTAGAACCATATCAAAGGTACTTTAGAAAACATTTCGTCATTGTAATAAACTCTAGCTTCAATCCGATCATAGTAAATACCAATCTTCTTGTTTTGGTTCCTCACAACCAAGTTGAGTTCAAAGTTGTAGTGAAGTATGTTATCGCTAGTGAGATTGAATTCAATGAGGGAAGCATCAACGACATGGAATTTAACACTGGAAAGACGAAGGACTAGCCAAAATACGAGGACTGCGATGCCCACGATAAGGACAACAATGATCAAGTTGCTGCTTGTGGTGGTGCTGGTGGTGCTATTGTGGTTGTGGTTGTGGTGGTGCTGGTGGAGGTGGAGGTGGAGGTGATGTGGATCGAAGCATTGGAGTGGCAGGTATCACTATAGGTAGCAGTAATTGGATGGTTTGGTCAATGATCTAATGTTCATAATCAACCATCTCCTGACACTTCCAAACCTCTTCTGTAATCAACATGTCTTGCTCTCCCTTATCTATGGTATCCAAGAATCTTTGTTGCTTGGCCTCCTGTTTCATTAATAAAACTCTTATCTATGGTATCCAAACCTCTTCAGTAATCAACCTGTCTTTTTTTTTTTTTGAAGATTAACTGGGTTAAGGCCAAACCCAAACCAGCTACAACCTTAGGAACCGCGAACCATTACGATCCTTATCAAGGATCCACAAAAGATCAATAGGAGAAGAGTTACAATTCAGCACATGGCAGCCAACAACGGGTTGCAGCTCCGCAAGGAAGTCAGCAGCCCTGTTAGTTTATCTGAACACGTGGGAGAAAACAACTTCATGGAAAGGTATAATTAACCTTAAGATAGCCAAGTAAAGGTGATGAACATGCCAAGGGGGATTCCACACATTGTTTAGGATGTTAACAACAACAAGTGAATCAGATTGAACTTCAATACGAGTACACTGATGAGCGGTAGCTAAACGGATCCCTTCGAGGATTCCTCGTAACTCATGATGTAGGACTGATTTGGGATAGTCCATTCCAGCAAAAGCACCTATCATACTGCCCTCATTGTCCCTGATAATAGCTCCATAGCCACCTCTCATGGGGGAGAGAGTACCATCCACGTTTAGAGTCCACCAACCAATCTAAGGCTTTTTCCAAGAGCAATATGTACCTCGTCTGTGGGTGAAGGATGCTTGTAATTCCCAAGCATGCATGAAGGCCCTGTTGTGATCCGTGTCCTCAACATTGTCAATTTCACTTTCGAATTTGATCCAAATATCCTCCAAGATGTTATGGAGTACCAAGGATGGACTCCTAAATTTGTTTTGATATATACGATTGCACTTCTCTCGCCAAATATGGTAAATGAAGGCGCAAAATGCAACCTGTTTAATCCTATGTATAACAGAATTCCCTTTGAAATTGTCCGCAACCCAAACCACTTCCTCTTCCCAAGTCCTCTGAGCTCTATTCAAAAGGCATCTCTTAAGGATGTCTGTCCAAATACATCTCGCAAAAGAACACTCGCTAAAAAGATGAGCATTGTCTTCCACGTGTCCTCTACAAAGTCTTCAAGTAGCATCCACCCTAAGCCCCCACTCATTTAGTTTCCTCAAGGTTTTAAGCCTACCTCTCATAGCCAGCCACGATATGAAGTTATGCCTCGGGATTCGAGATTTTTTCCACACTAAGGAGGTCCAACTTGGTCTAGGATTATCAGAGCGGATCGATCGAATAGCAGAAGCAACAGAGAATTTGCCATTGGCAGTCTTTTTCCAAATCACTCTATCAACAACTCCATAGTGGATTGGTACTTGATTAAGTTGATGCGTGATCTCAATAAGGTGAGCCTTCTCTTCCCTCCAGAATTCTCCACTAACCATCCCTTATCAAGGCCGAGACTTTTGCTTTTGGACCAACTCTAGAGTCGTAGATAAGACCCTCGTTGAACATAGGATTCAAGATTCCTAGTGGATGCCATGGATCATCCCAAAGCTTAGTGTTGCATCCATTGCCTATGAGGTGAGTAATGTTGATGAGGGCATTGTTTCTTGCTTTGAAGATTTTTCTCCAACTCCAGGAAGCCTCCTTAGGAATCTTAAGATTCAAAATTTTCTTTCTTTCAAAAGATGTGATTTTACCCATCTCACCCAAAGTGACTCTTGGTTCGAAGCAACCATCCAAGCATAACGAGTTATTGAGGCCTTGTTCCACTCTGTAATGCTCACTAAGCTTAGCCCTGCCTCATCAGTAGGTTTGCACACATCCTTCCAACACACCGAGCTATAGTTTTTCTGGCTGTCAGGCCCAACCCATAGAAATCGAGCACAAATTCTTTTCATCTCTTTTGCAACCTTGGACGGAAGAATGAAGCAATTGCACCAATAGACTTTGATGCTAAGAAGCACCGATCTGACCAACTCCAATCTTCCTGCATAAAAGAGGAATCTACCTTTCCAAGAGTTTATTCTCACGGATAATTTCTCAAGAAGAGGCTGGCAATGTCTAGCGGTGAGCCTAGAAGAAAGAAAGGGGAGCCCCAAATATCTGACTGGGAGATTCCCTTTTCTTACTCTTAAAATATTCATCCTCTAGGTGTCTATTGTCCCCCGCAAGAAATATCGCGCTTTTATCCGAGTTGACCTCCAGACCTGTTAAGTTGCTAAACTCAGAAAGAACTGAATGGGTTGCCTCCGCGCTCTTCCTATTACCCTTGAAAAAGATCAGAAGATCGTCTGCAAAGCAAAGATGAGTAATCTCCTGCTTCACACATCTAGGATGGTAGTCAAACTGCTTGCTCTTGACCTTATCTTGGAATAGAGGGTTGAGAATTTCCATAATGAGGACAAATAGGTATGGAGACAGCGGATCACCTTGTCTGAGGTGTCTTTTTCCTTTGAACCACCCAACAAACGAGCCATTGAGGGAGATAGTGTAGGACACACTCGAGATGCATTCCAACACCCAATCAATAAAGTTATGAGGAAATTTGAAGGCTACTAGGGTAGACCTGACAGCTACCCAATCAACCATATCGTATGCTTTCTTCAAGTCCACTTTGACCGTACCCCTAGCATTTGTCTTCTTCATGTGATAGTTTCTGACCAGCTCGTGGGCTAAAAGAATATTGTCTGAGATGCTTCTTCCTTTGATGAAGGCTGATTGGTTCAGCCCCACAAGTTTGTGAACCACCTGACTGATCCTTTTGGTAAGAATTTTAGAGATAATCTTATAAAGCACATTACAACAAGAGATAGGTCTAAAGTTAGAAAGATCCTTAGGCAACTCAATTTTAGGAATTAAGGATATAGCTGTTGCATTGGTTTCCTTGAGCATGTTGCCACTTCGAAAAAAGCTCTTGATAGCCTTGAAGAGATCTATTTTGATGATGTTCCAAGCTTTCCGGTAGAAGCAAGCATTCTTATCTATGGTATCCAAGAATCTTTGTTGCATGGTCTCCTGTTTTAGCAATAAAACTACCCACGACCACCTAAAATGGAGCAAATAGATGCCGCAAAAATCTATCAACAAAACTAAGATTGAAGAGTAAAATCTAAAAGAGTTTCAAACATACAAAAATTGGAATTAAAATGTTAGTTAAATCTTTAGCTTCTTCCATCAGTTTTTGTTCCTTCTTGTAAAGTTCATCCCTCAACCTTTTGCACTCAGCAAAAGTGATGAATAGGTGATTTCAACTCCACTGGGAAAACCTGCTTATCACTTGAGCAAATACACACCAACCATCTAAGCTATTGTTTGGGTGTTGGGGTCCATTGATACTTATAAATCAAACAATAACATCAAAATAAATGAAAAAGAACTCCATACTTGAACGGGTAGAAGTATTTCCAGGAGCCTAAACCTCCAGAGTAGTCTCAAAGAACCTTCTACAAACCCAAATGCCAACATATAATTCATTTCCAAGAGAAGCCTTCCTTATGAAAAATTTTCAAAACGACAAGAGATTGGGGGATAAAGAAAATGTTTCATATAATTAAGGGAGAGAAGTCATAATAAAACAGTAAGAGATTTTAAGCACATTGTCAAGTTTTAATATTGAGAAAGACAAATCTTCCATAGAGCAAACTGCAATTCTGATTACATGTAGAATGCGAGGTGAACATACAAGTTTAGTGATTAGAATGTATGCAAATTTATAATTAGAACAACAACACTTTGGCCAACCAAAATTATAACAAACTGTCAAAATGGGGAAGAAATATCAATCATTTTATCTAATAAACAGTGCCAAAGGTGCCAATTAGGGTATTTAGTCATTGGGTTTAAGTAATCTTCATCAAAGATTTGTAGGTGTTACATTTTCCACACGATTTAGAACTTAAACCTACCCTTAGATTAAACAAAACAGAAACTTCACTCCATGGCATAAATTTTCAGGTTATCAATCTTGTTTCTTTCTTTTAAGTTAATTTTAGATACCCATAATTTTGAAGTCTTTCTTGTCTTGAATCTTGAATCTTTGGCAAATGATTTGCAGCATTGTATAACCCAGCATCAGTAAAATTGATTTCAGGAAATTATGTGTATAAAGGGTAAAATCGGTATTGGACACGTGGCATAAATAAGACGAATATCGATGACCGTTCACATGATAATTAATGCATATCTCAAGGCATTGATATATCATTGATTAGATTTTTTATTAAGATTGTAAACTTATCCATAAATAGAAAGTCTCCTAATTGAATAGAGAATATTTATTTCTAGATAATGATAGATTTTGTACAGAATCCTTATTTGATTTGACTTTTCTTTTAGGGTTTGTCTCTCTATTTATATAAAGAGAACGAATATGTAGAATAAATGGAGGGACTCAGAGGATAAAAAAAGAGGAGATGAGGCTAGGGCTTGTAAATCTTGTAATGGCTCAAAGAATAGTGGAATGGCTCTTCGGAGCCCGGGGACGTAGTCCAATTTTGGGACGAACCCCATAAACAAATCTTGCTTCTTGTCTTCTCTTTCTATTTGGGTATTTTTCTATGTGATTTTTGATCATTTCTTAGTGCATCAAGAACCATGAAGATCAATTATTAGGGGTAAATCTACAGGAACCATCGGTCATCCGAGATTTTGCCTCTACAATGTGCATTTCAGTGAACTTGATTTTGTTCCTTTTTTTTTCCTTTTTTTTGTTTTTTTTTTTTGTTTTTAAATATCATATTAGTAAAAGTCCCAACAGAAATTCCCATAAAATTCAAAGGGGGGAGGGACTGATTAGAAAAACCAATACACAACCACCACACAACCTGTAACCCCTCAAAATCTTAAAAAAAACAAAAGAAAAAAACAAACCAAATAGATATAAAACAAATACCTTACACTACAGGGCCCCTATCAACCTCTTTGGACTCGAGAAAGATAAGCCTAGTTTAACTTACACGCCTAGTTTAACTTACACTCGAAGGCCCATTATACATAGACACCCATGGACATCGCAAAACCTCTGTTTTATGTTCCCTACAAATGGGGAATCAGCCCAAAATTTATAGTATATGAGAATATAAAAATCATACCTTGCATATTTAGAAATGTTATTTGTTTATACATGCTAAGATTTAGTCATAATGAAGGTTGAATCTGCTACATGTCATAAATGAGTTTTATCATCCTTATCTAAGGCCCGTGGGTTAGCGACCCTACCACCAGAGTCAATTTTGAGTCAAGACAACTTAATTTTGGAATAATGATTACTACGAATTGAAAGTAATGGTCGTTACATTAAATCCAAGAAAAGAAAATCGAAGCAATGGAAAAAGGGGGGCAAAGATTGTGACGCCCCGCCAAACACTAACACAAATCCCCATGTCAGATCTCGAGGTACTATGTGGCACCTCAAAATTTCGGCATGGTCTCCTCTGTTTATGTTAGCATTCCAAGGCGTTCAACCTGCACCTGATAAACGACATACAATCCTGCATACATATACAAATTATAATACTAGCGGAAGCTTATATACGTCTAATAACGTACGAAAGATCAGAGTGCGGAAGAATAATCAGGATACAGGATTATACAAAATTTCTCACTCTAACAGAAATCCTAACACTCAGAACAACATGTATAATACTCTCGGATAAATCGACACCACTAGGGGTAATAACCCCAATACTCACCAAGTGACGAACTCTGGCTGTCTATCTGACCCACCAGATGATTCTCACTCGTGCTCTATATCTGCCTCGCCAAACTTCGGATCTGAAACTAAAAAAATGGAGAAAGAAAGGGTGAGTAACAATGATTACCCAGTAGGGAAACAAACAATTTCTGCCAATAACCCCTCCTAACATGAACGAATAAGCATACTGAATCATTTTAAAATAGTCAAAGTTTTACAGAAGAAATTACGATTAACTGGTACATATAGCCAGGGATGAGCAACTAAACATTTTAAAACTCACATTACATCGATTAGCAGTACTCACTATAACATTCTCTTTTTATACAAATCTAATTGATCAAATGGAAACAATAAACATGCATTCATCTTATATATCAAAATAAGCAACAGATACATAATACACAATGGTGGAGTATTGGAATTAGAGAGTTGGGATTCACGACTGGATCGTTCCCAGTCGGGACATGATGTTACAATTCTTCTCGGGCTTTTAGTTCCTAATTTTGTGGCTGGTCGCTGTTTACCACGCTTGGTTGACCATTTATCCAGCTCAGGCTGGCCGTTTGACGTGACCGTAAGCAATGGGTCTCTTTTCGATGTGTCAGAACGTTCGACTACTATAGATTGTTAGTGATCACTAACTAATAATCTTCGTCTATGCCTATCAGGCGTACATGTGATTCCCAAATATACAAACCATTCGTATACGACCACCTTTACATTACAAGTTCACTGGTAAAGATAGAGAGGAATAAACCCGGATTCCAGTTGTGACTCCACTCTCATACGCGTCCCATACCACGTATGAGTTTGGTGGTCCCTACCGTACATCCCAGGATAGTACACCACTCCGGATGATATGATACACTATCCCTTCAGGCATTCACAAACTCTTTAACAGCTCACAAAATAGCTACTTATATATATTATTTTCATTTGAAAACAAAAGAGAAATTAACAATACAAGGTTGAGAATAGATATCCAGTTTCCTACCATGCAAGTGTGACCACCCGGCCTAAAATAAATAACATAACAGAGCGCCTCGCGCTAACAGAAAGTGAATAAACATGCAACCAGTAACATTATCCCTGGATATCCGTTCACCAACCTGCATACAACACAACAACGTAAAATGCAGAACTCACCCCTCGGGTGTGACTCTGACATTTTACCGTTTCATACCCTTTTTCCCTTTTTTCGACTTTTACAGTTTTCAATCTCTTCATAAAATATCCATTTTCTGATATTCATCAACTCAATATGAGTTCATTGAATATTAAATCACATTTTTCAACTATAGAATTTATTTCTATCAATAATATTGAAAAAAAAATACAAATTTCATATCAAAACGGGGTCCGAGCAGTGCACAAGACCCAATTTATGGCAATAACCCGTTAAAATACCCTACCCACGTATAATTTATTAAAAATACAATTAAACATATCAAACATGCAATTTCTGGCGTGAATTTTTGAAATAACAAAATAATTCTATATTTTAAAAATACATCCAAATTTTTCGATAAAATCCTAAATGCAATTTTCACAATCTAGATTACTAATAGAAATTGAGAGTTCCTTACAATCACTAGGCGACGGAATTGAAGCACGTGCACAGAAATCGAGATGGATCGAACTTCGAAGCGGCTAATTTTTGAAACCGTTCCGGTGGTTTTGAAGATCTCGATGTGCTCGTCTCTTCTCCCTTCTACGATGAAAGACGGTTTGACCCCGAAATTGATGAAAATCGAGGTTGAAGTTACGAAATCTCTGTATAAAAATACGGCTGATTTTTGACTATACGGGGTGAAAAAGATGAGAAAACGAAAGGAATTTGGGTGGGTTATGTACAGAATGAGGCTGCGGAAGTTTCTCCCTTCTACGTCGGAAGACGAATTGACCCGGAAACGGACGAAATCCGAGGTCAAAGTTTCAAAATTTTCGTATCCAAATACGGCTGATTTTTGACGATATCGGGTAAAATAGAAAGTGAAACAAAGAAAGGTTGGGTGGGTTTTGTAGAGAACGTAGCTGCGGACATTTCTCCCTTCTGCGTCGATCGTCGACGGCGAGCCGTTTGTGAGAGATCTGAGATTGAAGATCGAAGAAAAAAAAAATCGTTCTTTATATGTCTCGGCCGTATGGACGCGTTGGGGAAGATGACATATAAAAAAAATTAAAAATATTATTTAAATAAAATGTGGGACGAATTCAGTATTTTGTCAATTGTTTCGATCGATGATAACTTGATCATCCGGACTCCAAAACTGATAAATGAATACTCTATTTCACCTAATTTTTCGTTCCGGATCTAATGGTATAGTAAATTTCTACAAATTATGTCTCCATAAAAAATTTACATTTTTGACCTGATGTGACCCTTAAACTTGATGTCATTTTCGTTTTTGGCGATAATTCGACTTCCTGATCTCCAAAAATGACAAATAAATAGTCTATGTTGAATAATTTTTCGTTATGAACCCAATGGTATGATCAAATTTTAAAAATTATTACTCTAACAAAAAGTCACTATTTTAGCCTAGTCCAACTCGGTTATCGAGGATTTTGCAACTTTTATATTCGGACTCGCATTTGAGCGTGCTTACAGGCTAAACTATGTTTTTCGATCATTTTGAATCTAATGGTGAGGTCAGATTCCATTAAAAATGATCAGAAACATCCTAAAGTTTTACCCCTAAATCCCACTTTCAAGATTTTCTTAAAATTTCATTATTTTTTTTCTCGAGATACGAATTAAAAATTCGGGGTGTTACAAAGATAATGAAGGTCATCTTGAGAGAAACAAATTGACAAACACAGTTCTGCCTTTTAGAGTACAATGGTGCAATGGTGTGTCCTCTTGAATCAAGAGCATTAATGTCGGCACCATACTGTAAAAGAAGTCCTATCATGCCAATGTATGTTGTTTGACATGCAAGGTGAAGTAAGGAGCAGCCCTCAAGATGTATAAGTCCATATTGAGTTTGAATTTATAAGAATTTAAATTTAGTGTTACTGATTTATCTGTAATGACTGATAACTGCATATTAAGATTTCTAAATCCATCTTCAATTTTACATATAGGAAAAATAAGATTGCCAAAGAAACTAGAACTTTGAGGATGAGTAAAGTCTATAACTAGTGTACAATGTGGTGTCCCGCCAAACGCTAACACAAAGCCCCATGTCAGAACTCGAGGCATTAAGTTGCACCTTGAAATTTCGGCATGTTCTCCTTTGTTTATGTTAGCATTCCAAGGCGTTCAACTTGTTTAACCTGATAAACAAAGTCGACAATATCCTGTATATACATACAAGAATAGAAATAATAGCGGAAGATTTATATACATCTAGCCATGTAAGATAGATTAGAGTGCAAAATGATAAACAATATAGAGGATTACTCTAAAAATTCTCTCTAACAAAAATCTTAATGCTCAATACAAAATCTATAATACTCATGATTTAACTGACACCACTAGGGGTATAACCCCAGTACTCATCAGGTATTGGACTCTAGTCGTCTATCTGACCCATTAGATAGTCCCCATTCGCTGGTTCTACGCTCGCCTTACCCACTGCAGGCTCTGAAGCTAAAAAAAATAGGAAGGAAAGGGTGAATAACAATGATTACCCAATAAGAAAACAAACAATTCTGCCAATAATCTGCTCCTAACATGAACGAATAAACATACTGAATCATTTTAACATATGCAAAGTTTTACAAAGGTACATATAACTAGGGATGAGCAACTAAATATTTAAAACTGACATTACATCAATCAACAGTACTCACTATAGTATTTTCTTTTTATACAAATCTAATTGACCAAATGGAAACATTAAACATGCATTTCATTTTATATATAAAAATAAGGTAACAGATACATAATACACAATGGTGGAGTAGTACAATTTGAGAGTTGGAATTCACGACTGGATCGCTCCCAATTGGGACATGATGTTACAATTCCTTACTGACTTTTAGTTCATAATTTTATAGCCGATCACTGTATTTACCATGCTTGGTTGACCATTTATCTGGCTCAAGCTAGCCGTTTGACATGACCGTAAGCAATAGGTCTCTTTCCGATGTGTCAGAACGTTCGACTACTATAGATTGTTAATGATCACTGACTAATCATCTTCGTCTATGCCTATCAGGTGTGCATGTGATTCCCAAATATACAATCCATTCATACACGACCACCTTTATATTACAAGTTCACTGGTAAAGATAGAGAGGAATAGACCCAGATTCTAGTTGTGACTCTACTCTCATATGCGTCATATACCACGTATGAGTTTGACTGTCCCTACCGTACATCCTAAGATAATATATCACTCCAGATGATATGACAAATTATCCCTTCATATATTATTTTTATTTGAAAACAAAAGAGAAATTAACAATACAATGTTGAGAATAAATATCTAATTTCCTACCATGCAACTGTGGCCACCCCGCCTAAAATAAATAACATAACTTGAAACCTCTACGCCAACATAATTTAAATAAACATGCAACCCATATCATTATCTCTGAATATCCGTTCATCAATCCATACAAAGTATCATAATGTAGGCATCACCCCTCAAGTATGACTTTGACATTTTACCGTTTCATACCATTTTTCCCTTTTTTTGATTTTTACAGTTTTCAATCTTTTGAACAAAATATCCACTTTCTAATATTCATCAACTCAATATGATTCATTGAATATTAAATCATTTTTCCAATTATGAAATTCATTTTTATTACTAATATTGAAAAATTGTAAAACTTATATCAAAACGGGGTCCAAGCAATGCACAGGACCCAACTGACGGAATTAACCCAATGAAATGTTCTACCCACATATAATTTATTATAAATTACAATTAAATACATCAAATATGTAGGTTCTTGCGTGAAGTTGAAACAACAAAAAGAATTCTATATTTTGAAAATATATAACAAATTTTTGATATAATCCTAAATGTAATTTTCACAATTTACGATTACTAAAAGAAATTGAGAATTCCTTACTTTCTCTGTGTAAAAGGATTGAAGTGCATGCGCAAAAATCAAGAAAAACGGCATGGAAATCAAGATGGATCAGACTTCAAGACGGCTGACTTTTAATATGACCATGTGGTTTCGAAGATCTCGAAGCCATCATCATTTCTCCCTTTTGGACGGATGACGATTTGACCCCGAAATAGATGAAATCCGAAGTAAAAGTTACGAAATCCCGTATCACATTACGGTTGATTTTTGACGATATGGGATGAAAGATAAGAGGAAACGAAAAGAAGTTAGGTGAACATTATAGAGGACGAGGCTGTGGACGTTTTTCTCTTTTGCGGCAGAAGTCAACGACAGCCCGTTCTTAGTGAATCTAATGACGAAAGTAAGGAGAAAAATAAAAATAAAAATGTTAAAACCATCGACTAGTTTTTAACAAATAAACATGATGAATAGTGATTTTTTTGTTTAAATATTATTTATATAAATGTGGGACGAAATTGGTATTTTACCGATTATTTCATTCGACGATAACTTGACTGTCCAGACTCCAAAAGTGACGAATAAATACTCTATTTTATCTAATTTTTCATTTCGAATCTAATGGTATGGTCAAATTCTACAAATTATGTCTCGAATAAAAATTTACTTTTTTAGCCTAATGGGACCCTAAAATTGACGTCGTTTTCGTTTTTGACGCTAATTCGACTTTTTGGACTCCAAAAATTACAAGTAAATAGTTCATTTTTTATATTTTTTTGTTACAAATCTAATGGTGTGATCAAATTTTAAAAATTCTTAATCTAGTAAAAAATCATTATTTTGGCTTCGTCCGACTCGAAAATCGAGGATTTTACAACTTTTCTGTTCGGACTCGCACTTGAACGTGCTTACATGCTAAAGTATGTTTTTCAATCATTTATAATCCAATGGTGAGGTCAGATTTCATTAAAAATGATAAAAAAAATCTTAAAATTTTATCCTAATTATCACTTTCAGAATTTTCTCAAATGTTCATTATTTATTTTCCTCGAGATACAAATTGAAAACTCGGGATTTTACATACAAACTACAAAGTAGCTATGATTACATATGGTTTATGTTTTCCTGAGAGATATTCGAAATCTAAATCTTTCAAATGACAAAAAACACGTTTAAGCAAAGACTAAACACCACCTAAATCAACTGCTCAATCGTAAATTAGTGTGGGAAATATTAACTATGTTCCACTTTGCACAGAATGCAAACTTCAAAAATCATATGTATCCCTTCACATGAATGAGGGGTTGATGGTTAAGATAAAAGAAAATGGTTATATAGTGTGAAAGATCCAAATAGGTTCTTCTCTAAAACATAAAGTTAGTATAGATTTATATATTTGCTGATACAATCCATAACTTGGTCACTAAAAACAACTATTACTTTGTACTAATTCCTACTAGAAAATAAAAATCAGGGCTTTTATGTGATAATTATAATTTTTTTCTTGAAAATTTGTAGTTTAGAACTCTGAAATTCTCAGCTGAAACATAAAATTGCAAACAAAACTTCTTAAAGAATTATGGCAAAACAAACTTCTAAGACTCAAGGCAGTAACAAAGTTATAGATTCAAACAGTTCTCATAGTAATTACATAAATCAAAGTTTAAAAATTGATACTTAATTATGAAAATTATTCCTTCTAACAACAGATCCAAAAAGAGTTATATAGAAATCAATACAAAAACATAATGAAAATAATAAAACTTCAATCGGTTCTCAATTTTTTAAATTTTACACTCTAATCCAAAGAGTTGGAAATAGTTGAACTTAAATAACACAAATCCAACTTGATAAATTAAAGATAGTTTAGTTAACAATCTGTAAACTCATTAGAGTGAAGAAATAACAACCATTTTCGTAAATCCCCATCAAACCTCAGATTAAATAATTGCAAGTTTTGATCTTTTTACTGGAATTACAACCTATGTATATAGTTATAGTTGAAAAAATAGCAAATCCTAGAGTTCAAGTTAAACAACCTGAAAAATCGTTGAACTACTTGATCCAAATACGTGATGAAAACCTGAAAAAATTGTCACAAAAAAAAAGTAAGTTCGAAGAACAAAACTAGGTCTTCAACCGTAGAATCCACTCAAACATTCCAAAAAGAAAAAAAAAACTAAACTTCATACATTTCTCAGAATCTGATATCCTTTATAAAAATAAAGAACTACATGCATAAAACTCTGACCAAACAAATATAAATTTAAAATGTGACGAAATCTCTAGATCGACCAAAGAAAAATTAGGGATTGACATCTCTAATTTTTGTTTAAAGTGAATTGATTGAAGAAAATTAGGGTATTTATGTAGGATTTACTTTAAGAATGTCTTGTAGGCTTCAACGACTGATTTCCTCCTCAAACTCGACCAAAGACATATACATCCCTCTGCTTCTCCAATCTAGTTGATCTTCTTCTTGAAATCAAGATGAAAAAGGGATAAATGAGTAGGGTCTTGAAAAAACTTTGTTAGGGTTCAAGAGACGAAGACCAGAAGTGATATTTCTCTCGAAATATTGAGAGAAACCAGTTGATTTCTTCTCAAAATCAAGACGAAGATCAAAAGAGACATTTCTCATGAAATCTAATTGATTTCTTTTTGAAATCATTACTATTGAGGGGAGAAATGCATATCGTTGTGAGGATAGAGAAGTTCGATCTCCTTCTCAAGCCCAATTTTAGGATTCGTTCCATGTTAGAATGTGAGACTTAATATGTTTCTACCAATGTCCCTGATCTAAAAGCGCCATCAAGAAACGATTTTCACTGGTCAAATGGTTTTAAACTATTTTTAATTAGAAATGGCCCAAACCCATTTTAAAGGCATATTCCTAATTTGCAATTTTGTTGTAGTGCCATTTAAGGGATCACTAGCTTTTTTTATAGAAGGTTTTCTCCCTTCCTACCTATCTAGAATAATGGGTACCAAATGAGGTGATAGTGGATAGGTAAAAAGACTTCACTCTCTTAGTCTGGCCTCTTTTCTTTCCTTGTTAATGTCAGCATGGGTCAACCTAAGAACTAGTTAGAATGATGTCAGCAATGTTGACACTCCTGCTATGTAAAGCAGTGGTCCTGAGGCTTTTGCCTGACTATCTCAGATCTCTCACTAGAAGCTATGATTTTAAAACTCATTCGAGACCGAGATGTATCGTCTGAGTTAACTCGGTATCGGAGTTGAACGAGATCAACTCACAAGTCACTTTTTTGATCGAGATTTAATACCTCACGTTCAATTTTTGATTTTTTGAACGAGACGTCTCAAACCTATCAGAAAACTCATTCGAGACAACTCGGTATTGGGCCTGGACGAGACGAGATGCCAAACCGAGTTTTAAAACCATGCTAGAAGCCCACCAAACCAAACCCTGACCTCGTACTAGCCCCCCTGGTTGAATCAACCCTATCTCGTAGGCACCAATAACCCCTCGAATTGGGGACATTAACGTAGGCATTTAACCATCGCGTTGTGAACAGCTAAGGCCCTAGTAGTGTGGCAACTTAATATAACATCTGCATACACCATAACCCTTCACCACAAAAATTGTATACAGTTTGTAACCAACCTATGTCTCTATTGTAGTCTTTGTGGATACAGTTTGGTTTCATGGCTTCATCTTCACAAACTTCCTTTCCAAGTCACAACATTACACACTTTGTGTCTCCATTAAGTTGGATAGATCCAATTTTTTGTTGTGGAAAAACACCAATTTGATTCCATCTTAATAAATACTGATCTGATTGGATTCGTAGATGGGTCAATTTCAGTACCACCAAAGTTTATCAACACGAACAAGAAAATCAGAAGTTCTCAACCCAGATTATATCTCTTGGCGTAAAACAGACCGTTTTGTCATGAGTTGCCTCAATGGTACATTCACTGAAAACATTGTTGTTCAAGTTCTTTGTCTCACCGCATCTCGTGAGATTTGGACAAATCTTGATATCTTTTTTCTTCAACAATCAATAGCTCAAAAATCTCTTTTACATAGTCAACTTCAAAATATTCAAAAAAGATCTTCAACTATACCTGAATACTTGCATACGGTAAAAACACTTGTTGACTCCCTTGCAACAATCAACCAACCAACCTATCTCAAATGATGACTTAGTTATGTACATTCTCAATGGGAGGAGTCATGATTTCAACTCATTTGTCATTACTATTGAAAATCAGGCTGACATCTAAGCTTTAATGATGTTCATGCTCAACTTCTTAACCATAAGCAATGGTTGATATGCCATCAATACACATCTTCTTCAAATCCTATCATGGATGTACACAACAACATGGCCTTATACTCCAATCGAACAAAGGTAAGAAAATATTCACGTGGTCGAGATAATCAACACAACCTACATCCCAATCATGGCATTCATGCACCTATAATCCCACATTTCCTCAATATTCTCGAAATATCTAACACAATACAGCAAAGGATGTCCCTTTTATACAACAATAGAACATGACCCTACATTGTCAAATTTTTCATAAAACAAGACATTCAGCACATAAATTTTATTTTTGGTACAGCCCGTCAAGGAATAGTAGATCTTATCTTTCTCAAGCATTTGCTAGCCTACACATGTCTCAAACTTTCACCTCAGGAAAGCCTCAACCACAATATGAATCTCAATGGCTGTCAAATTCTAGTTCCTAAAACAATATGACTTTTGATCCATTATGCTTCAATGATGGCAAGGGACTTCATATTTCACAAATTGGTAAAACTGCTCTTAACGCACCTAAATCTCAATTTGTTCTAAATGAAGTTCTCTATGTACCTGGCATTACTCGGAATCTTATTTATGTCGACAAATTTACTAAAGATAACGTTTGCTCATATGAATTCTTTTCATGGGGCTATGTTAAGGATCTACCAACAGGAACATAACTTCTACAAGGGTGGATTAATGGTATTATGTACCCCATCTCAACTCAATCACTTCACTTAAGTACCAATTCTTATTTTAGTGAGAAAGCTCCAACTTCAACATGGCATCAACGACTTGGCCATCCATCACATCAGAGTATTGTTTCTCTTTCATCAACTAAAGCAATATTATTTTTAGATTTTTTTAGTTCATAAAAGTGTATGTGCACCATGTCAAATGGGGAAAAGCAAGAGATTACCTTTTGCTACTTCATCTAGAATGACTAATGTTCCTTTCTACTTAATTCATTGTGATATTTGGGGGTTGTAGACACCTCCTTTAGCGACTATCCGATTTGACAACTTGTCACCTGGTTGCTACGAATCCCTAATGATGAACATATAATATATGCAAGAGCCAAAAGTTTGTGAGAGGCACTTTCTCATTTTTTTTGTCCCAGTCCTTCCCTATTCTCTTTTTTTTTTTTCTGCACACTCAACTTAGAAATTATGCACGCTTAGGATAGTCGTCATTTTTTACATTTGACTTAGAAATTACATACGTTAGAATTGTCATACATTTCCATAACCTAAAAATCTCACAACGCTAGAAAAATGCAACATTGAAACTTAGAAATCATCACACCGTGACCAAATGAAGTTGCTTGCCAAAATTTAAAAAATTTGACAAAATGACGAAAATACCTCTCGCGGGTCCCACATCTTTGAAAGGTCTCAAAAATACTGTCATTATGCTTGGAATGAGATTTTGAGTCTAACAAGACTAAACTTAGTGAAAACGAAGAAATTCACGAAGAATTACAAAAATGATCGAAATACCCGTAACATTCAACTCATATCTCGATACCCACTTCATGAGGAAAATGTGATTTCAAAACACAAAATGAAAAAACTTGGCACCAAATTAAACTTTCCAACGATATTCACACACATCGGTAAAAAATTTGAAATTTCTAATGCTTAAGAAAATAAAAAAAATTCACATGAAATGACGATTTTCATACCGCAAAATATACACCTTAAATGGAAAATTAATACAATGAGACTCTAATTTGAAAATTAAGAAAATCTTAGTTTGAAAATTAAAATATTGAAATTATTAAATAAAATAAAATGGTTAATCCAATCATTTTTAACTAATTTTTAATCATTAAACGAAAATTAAAACTTAATAAAAAACCTCGACTTCAACCTTTATCATATACATAAATTGTCAATTGAATTGACCAATCAACAATTAAGATTAAACATGATCAATCATGATCAATAATTCCAACCTTCGATCGAACCCAAAGTCACCAACCAATCAGTGAAATTGCAAATCAAATTATCAACATAAACAATCTAAGGAACAAAATGCAATCAAAGAAATGACAAAGGTTACACGAGATGCGTGGGATCACTCCCCCAATAGCCAAATCAAATTAGAGATCTTATGTTTGGCCAAGGAAAAAAATAGCTAAAAAATGAAAGAGAAAGAGGGAGAGAGAGAGAGATAGATAAATTCCATGAAGGACACGTTCTATCCCTTACATAAAATAACAATAATGAAAGGGAGGGAGATTCCTTCTAGGACTCCACTTTTATTCCCCCTTCTCTATATAAACACACTCCCCTCCCCACGTTTTAGGAGGATCAAATTCTAGAAAGAAAAAAGAACAACAAGAAATCGAAAATCTGATAACAAAAAAAAAAAAAAAAGGTAAAAAATATAAAAAGGAGAAGAGAGAAAAAAAATACGTCCCACCATTCATCATCTTCATCTTCACACCATCTCCAAAAGCACCTCTTTTTCGTTTTTCATCATTAAAATCAGTCAAGAACCACACATCTTCTTCAGTTTTAACAGCCCTACAACCCTCCATTATTGAATCAGTCAAAATAATTCGTAGTATTTTTAGAAGTCATTAGGCTGTCCTGATTTTTTGGCATTTTGTTTATGCAAATCATGTATTAGTGGTCAAAAGTCAATTCTTATTTTTCAGATTATTAGTTTTGATGTATTGCTTATTTAAAAAGCCATTTAGTTAATTGAATAAAATATAGTACTACTGAATTTCTTTCTCTACTTTAATTTTTATTCTAATCTTCAATCTATAACAATGGTATCAGAGCCAAAAAGGAGTGGGATAGAAAGAGTGAGAAAAAGAAAAGTTGAGACTTGAGAGTGATAAAGGAAATTACTAATATTCAATGTTGTATTATAATTTGTGATTGTGATTTCCTTTGACTTTTGTAATTTTCCTATTATTGTATTTTTCCTTTATTTTCTAGATTTAGTTTCCTGATCTCTCTTATTGAGAATGTATAAATCTGATTCTCTGTAATGAAATAGTATGCCATATTTTCTCTCATTCTTCATCTCTTTATGGTATCAGAGCAAATTCCTAGAATCTGTCATCTTTTTTTTTTAGCCTTCTCCACACCTAACTCCATTCCCCATGGCTGTTGGAAATAATCAACTCACCATTCCCAACTCCCAAGAACCCACTAAACCTCTTATTATTATCTATACCACCAATACTCTTAAACTTTCTTCCACCAACTACTTATCTTGGAAGCTCCAGATGGAAGCACTTTTGATCGGATATGATCTCTACAAGTTTATTGATGGATCCCATCCAACTCCATTGTCCACCGTGGCTGTCAATAACGTGTCCGCACCAAATCCTGAATATCAAACGTGGCTTCGTCAGGATAAACTGATCTTTGGTGTGCTAGTTGGGTCTCTCACTCCACCACTCATTCCTCTTATCTCTCAAGCCCACACCTCTGCTGATGTTTGGCGTGTTCTTACCCATACCTATGCACGGCCCTCTCATGGGCACATCAAAGAGATTAATTAACAAATCAAACACACTATCAAAGGTACCAAATCCATTTCTGAATATATGCAGACTATCAAGGCTTCCGCTGATGTACTTGCTTCTCTTGGCAAACCAATGGATTCTAAGGATTTTGTAGAGAAAATTTTATATGGACTTGGTGATGAGTATAAATCTGTCATTGATGCGGTTAATGGTAGAGATACGTCGATTTTTTTTGATGAATTACATGAAAAGCTTATCAATATGGAACTCTCCCTAGGTCATAAACAATCCATCTCGACCCCGCTTCCTGCCATTGCTAATCCTGCTGTTTCACGCTCAACGCCTAGAAATCAAGGCAATCGTAATCCTCGTCCACCTGCACCATGGCTCTCCACAATGAATGCTCACTGCCAACGTCCAGCCCTCCTCCCATCCCTAGTATCTGTCCTTATCTTGGGCGCTGCCAATGGTGTCGTGTTCAAGGTCACACTGTTCTCCAATGTCCTATTTTCCGACAATTGCACCCCACCGCACAACCGCCACCGCCTTCTCGTTCCTCTCCACACTGGCAACCACGCTCCTCCGGACCATGGCAACCACAAGCTCATATTGCAACCATTAATACACCAACTACATCTAGTTGGCTTCTTGATAGTAGTGCTTCACACCATGTTACTGGTGATCTGAGTAATCTCTCCATACACACCCCTTATGAAGGGCGTGATGACATTGTGATTGGCGATAGGACGGGTCTTCCCATTACCCACACTGGTTCTAAATCTCTCTCCACCCCTTCTCATTTGTTTAACTTGGACAATGTTCTTTGTGTTCCTACTATGAAAAAAAATCTTATTTCTATTTCTCAATTCTGCCAATCTAATAACACATCAGTTGAATTCTTATATACTTCTTTTCGTGTGAAGGATCTCAGCATGGGGACAACGCTTTTCCAAGGTCAAACTAAGGACGGTGTGTACGAATGGCCGGTTCCCTCTGACAAATCCTCTTCGATAATTGCCTTCTCAAGTATCAAATCCATTCCCACCGTGTGGCATCATCGATTAGGGCACCCGTCATCCTCTATCTCCAAGCATATTATCTCTACTTTTAATCTTGAATTAGTTGAGTCTTCCACTTTGAACTTTAATTGTAATTCATGTTAATGCAATAAAAGTCACAAACTCCATTTCTCCATTTCTTCTCTTATCTCTACATCCCCTCTTGAAATTATATTTTTTGATGTTTGGACCTCTCCAGTTTACTTGGTTAATGCTTTTAAATACTATGTCATTTTTGTGGATCATTTTACTAAGTATATATGGTTCTATCCACTAAAACAGAAATCTCATGTTCATGATGTTTTTGTTTGTTTTAAATCCCTGGTTGAGAATTTCTTCAATCGTAAAATTGTCACACTCTATTCTGACAATGGCGGGGAATATCAAGTTTTGACTTCCTTTCTTGCCTCGAATGGTATTTCTCACATGACCACTCCTCCCCATACACCTGAACATAATGGCTACTCTGAGCGTCGTCATCGTCACATTGTTGAAACTAGTTTGTCTCGTCTTTCTCATGCCTCCATGCCCTGTCCTATTGGTCTTATGCCTTTGCCACAGCGGTATATCTCATTAATCGTCTTCCCACTCCCACACTTCAATTTCTCTCGCCTTATGCTAAACTCTTTGGTACTTTTCCAAACTATAACAAACTCCGTAGCTTTGGGTGTCTCTGCTATCCATGGCTCCGTCCCTATGCCCTTCACAAGCTTGCTTCCCGCTCATCCTCTTGTGTCTTCATTGGTTATTCTATCACTCAAGGCGCCTATCTGTGTCTTGACCCTACTTCTTCTCGCATCTACACATCACGTCACGTCAAATTTGTTGAGTCCATTTTTCTATTCAACTCCATTCAGTCTTCTCTAGATCGTCCGTCATCTGAAACATTTTTCGATTGGTGTCCTCCTATCTCTTTTCTCCCGGTCACCGGCACTCGTCTGCAGCTTCGACATCCACCATCCTGGTTTCCCCCTGTGATTCTAGAAACCCTGGCACTGCTGCCCTCTTTCCGAGTGCCGTAGCGCCTGAGACTAGCCAAACCCATTCAAGTCAAGACCAGCGCGCCTTGACGCCCCAGCCTAGCAGTCCCATCCCCAAGCAGAATGTCGTGGCGGCAGAATCAAGTGTCGTGGCGCCCAACCCTGCTCCCCGTGGTACTATAACCCACTCTAAAAATAATATCTTCAAATCCATCACCAAACTCAACCTCCTAGCCCAACTCTCATCCTCCACTGATCTTGAACCCTCCAATCTGACCCAAGCCATCAAAGATCCCAAATGGCGTCAGGCCATGTCTGTTGAGTATGATGCTCTTGTTCAGAATGGGAAATGGGAACTTTTCCTACAGGACCCCACTTAGAATTTAGTTGGTTGCAAGTGGGTCTTTCGTACTAAGCGTTTACCTGATGGTTCTGTTGAGAGCTACAAGGCTCAGTTAGTTTCCAAAGGCTTTCATCAATGCCTCGGCATTGATTATCATGATACCTTTAGTCCCGTTGTGAAGCCTACGACCGTTCGTCTTGTTCTAAGTCTTGCAGTCAGTCAAGCTTGGTCTCTTCGACATCTTGATGTTAATAATGCATTTTTGCAGGGAACTTTATCTGAGGATGTTTATTTGTCCCAGCCCCCGGGATTTGTTGATCAAGATCATCCCACTCATGTCTGCAAACTTCGCAAGGTAATTTATGGTCTCAAGTAGGCTCCTAGAGCTTGGTATCATGAGTTGCGTCAGTTCCTTGTCACATCTGGCTTTGTCAACTCTACTACTAACGCCTCGCTCTTTGTTTTCAATTCTCGTGGTATCATCATCTATCTCTTAGTTTATGTTGATGACATTATTATCACCGGTAATGATGCTGCTACTGTCCAAACCTTCATACATCTCCTAGCCCGACGGTTTTCAATCAAGGATCTTGGACCCTTAAATTACTTTCTTGGCATTGAAGTACTCTCTCATCCTCAGGGCTTATTTCTATCTCAACGCCAGTATATTCGGGATCTTCTCACTAAGACCCACATGACAGAAGCCAAGCTCGTTACTACACCTCTGGCTACTACACCTACTCTTTCACTTACTTCAGGTACAGTGCTTCCTGATCCCTCGGAGTATCGTACTGTTGTTGGTAGTCTCCAATATTTGTCACTCACCCGACCAGACATTGCCTACACAGTAAATAAACTGTCCCAGTTTATGCACCAACCAACAAGTGATCATTGGGCAGCTGTTAAATGTTTACTTCGTTATCTTTGTGGTACTCTTGATCATGGTGTTGTTCTTTATCACCATACTCCACTTACTCTCCATGCATTCTCTGACGCGAACTGGGCAGGAAATAAAGATGATTTCACTTCCACTGGGGCATATCTCATTTACCTGGGTCGTAATCCTATTTCATGGTCTTCCAAGAAATAATGAAGTGTTGCGCGCTCCTTTACTGAGGCTAAATATAGGTCAGTTGCATCTGCTGCAACTGAACTTTGCTGGATCCGCTTTTTGCTTACTAAGCTTCATGTTTCTCTCCAAGCTCCACCGGTCATTTACTGTGATAATGAGGGTGCTATGAACCTCTGTGCCAATCCAATCTTCCACTCACGAATGAAGCATGTGGCTCTTGATTATCACTTCATTCGTGAACAAGTTCAAAGCGGTTCTCTTCAAGTTACTCATGTTTCCTCTACTGATCAACTGGCTGATGCTCTTACCAAATCGCTCTCGCATGCTCGATTTCAACTTCTACATGACAAGATTGGACTCTCCTCTAGGAGCTCCATCTTGAGGGGGCATGATAAAGGAAATTACTAATATTCAATGCTGTATTATAATTTGTGATTGTGATTTCCTTTGACTTTTGTAAACTTTCCTATTATTGTATTTTTCTTGTATTTTCTAGATTTAGTTTCCTGATCTCTCTTATTGAGAATGTATAAATCTGATTCTCTGTAATGAAATAGTATGCCATATTTTCTCTTATTCTTCATCTCTTTAGAGAGTGCCAAAAAAATTGAAATAGAGAATGATAAAGCAACAACTTTATTTTCTATTTCACTTATTTTCTTTATTGCAGATCAACAATAAAGGAGAATGATGACCTTTGAAAATTTTATGCAACTAGCAATTCCACGTTTTGATGGTCAATATGATCATTGGAGCATGCTAGTGGAGAACTTCTTGAGGTCTAAGGAATATTGGCATATTGTTGAAGCTGGAGTAGCAGAACTAGTAGCAGGCACAACACCAATAGACCAACAGAAATCAGAGATTGAAGGGCAAACGTTGAAGGATCTCAAAACAAAGAATTATCTTTTCTAAGCAATAGATCGTTTGATCTTGGAAACCATTCTTTACAAGGACACCTCCAAGCAGATTTGGGATTCAATGAAGAAGAAGTACCAAGGATTAGCAAGATCAAAAAGGCTACAGCTTCAACCACTTCATTTGAAGTTTGAATTGCTTCGAATGAAATAAGAAGAAATGGTTATAGATTATTTTTCCCGAATGATGGCAATCGTCAACAAAATGAAAATCCATGGTGACAAGATGGAAGATGTTACCATCATTGAAAAGATTCTTCGATCCATGACACCAAAATTTAATTTTGTTATTTGTTCTATCGAGGAGTCAAAATATATAGATAAGCTTTATATTGATAAATTGCAAAGTTTCTTGTTGGTGAATAAAGAATGACAACAGGTGCAACTAAGGAACAAGCTTTGAAGGCTTTTACTCATGGTGATACTTCAACATGGAAATGATCAAGTAGATGTCGTGGTCGAGACCGTGGACAAGAAAGAGGAAAAGGCAGGAGTTCTTACACACCAGATTCTAGAGGCAGAGGCAAAGAATATGATCACCACCAGCACTCATTCACCAATGTACCAAAGTTTGACAAGTCAAACATTGAATGCTATCACTATCATAAGTTTGGGTACTACAAGTCTGAATGCACTGCAAACTTTCATTCCTACAAAGAAGAGCAATCCAACTTTACAGAGAAAAAGGAACAAAAAACACTTTTGATGGCATTCCAAGTCAAGGAAGAAAAGCTCAAACCAAACATATGGTAGCTAGACACGGGTTACAGCAATCATATGTGTGCTAATAAATCATTATTTTCTCATTTAAATGAAGATTTTTGTACTATTGTGATTTTCAGTGATCATTCTAAAGTAGATGTTATGGGAAAATGTGATGTTCAAACTAGGACTAAAGAAGACAATATTGAAACTATATCAAATGTCTTTTATATTTCTAATTTGAAAATCAATTTGTTAAGTATGAGACAGTTACAAGAGAAAGGTTATGTGGCTATAATCAAAGGAAGCGCTTGTGACATCTATGATCCTAAAAAAGGTATAATTTCTCATGTTAAGATGACTCCAAACAGGTTGTTTCCACTGAGAATTAACAACATCCAGTCTTGTTTTAAAGCTAATGTGGATGATTCAACATGCCTTTGGCACTTGAATTATGTCCATTTGAATTTCAATGGTTTGAAGAACCTTTCTAAGAAGCACATGGTGACTGGTCTTCCTCAAGTTATCCTTTCTTCCTCGAAAATATGTAAAGAGTGTATTGTTGGCAAACAACATCGTGAGCTATTCCCAAAAAGCAAGGCATGGAGAGCAGATATGCCATTGGAGCTGATCCATTCTGATATATGTGGTCCAATAAACACAATATCAAATGGAAAAAAAAATATTTATTCTTTTACTGATGATTATTGTCGAAAAACATGGATCTATTTTTTGTAGATAAAATCTGAAGCTTTCACAGCTTTTAAAAGTTTCAAAGCTCTCATGGAAAACGAAATTCAGAAAGCAAATAAAATTCTTTGAATAGATCGTGGTAGAGAATATATGTCACAAGAATTTGCAAATTTTTATGATAAGCATAGAATTAGAAGGCAATTGACAGCATCCTATACACCTCTGCAAAATGGTGTACTAGAGAGGAAGAATCGAACAATCCTAAACATGGTAAAAAGTATGTTGGCAATCGATAAAGTTCCGAGGACTTTTTGGCCAGAAATAGTAAATTGGAGTACTCATATTTTGAATTGAAATCCTATTTTTTTTAGTTCAAAATATGACTCCATAAGAATATTGGAGTGGACAAATGCCATTTGTTGATCATTGCAAAGTTTTTGGATGCATTGCATATGCACACATTCCAGCCAAAAGAGAAAAAAATTCGATGAAAAGGGAGAGAAATGCATTTTTCTTGGTGTTAGTGATTAATCAAAAACTTATAAGCTTTACAATCCTAATATTAAGAAAATTGTTATCAATCAAGACATTTTTCATGAAAATCAAAACTAATCATAGAATAAAAATGATGTTGGAAAACAAATTCCAACAAGCTTTGATAAAGAGAATGTCGAGGAAGCAAAGCAACCCCAGCAAACATAGGTTTCAGCAGCTAATACTCTTTGGAATCATCTAAATGAAGATTCTACAACCTCGGAAAACATATCACCAACACCAGACTTTGTCAAATAGGTTGAAGCATCAACTAGTTCACATATCGTGTTTGAAAAAGGCCAGCATGGATGTCGGACTTTGAAGTGACCGTAATTGACCAATTACACATTTTGTTTTATTTTCAAATTGTGATCTTACTACCTTGGAAGTAGTTGTCAAATAAACAAAGTGGAGGAAGGCTATGGATGCTGAAATTATGGCCATCGAAAGTAACAACACTTGGGAATAGTGAAGTTGAGAAATACAAAGCACGTCTAGTGGCTAAGGGTTACAAGCAAAAGTTTGGCATTGACTACAAAAAGATTTTTTGCACCAGTCACATGACATGAGAAGATCAGATTGGTGATTGCACTAGCAGCTCAAAACTCATGGCCTGTATTCCAATTGGATGTGAAATCAGCAATCCTACATGGAGATTTAGAAGAACAGGTACTTATCGATCAACCTCTTGGCTATGTTAAGATTGGAGATGAGAATAAGGTGTATAAATTAAAAATGCACTATATGGATTCAAACAAGATCCGAGAGCTTGGTATAGTCATATAAATGCTTATTTCTCTAAGGAGGGATTTAAGAAATGTCCATATGAGCATCACTTTTTACAAAAATGGGAGATGATGGAAAATTGCTCATAATTTGTTTATATATAGATTATTTAATCTACATAGGTAATGATAGTACAATGATTAAGAAATTAAAACAATATATGATGATATAGAAGTTAAACAATTTGATGTTTGAATTTTTATTTTGCAAAAGAAGTATGTGCAAGAGATCTTAAACAGTCTATGATGTTTTCTTTTATTAAAACAACTCATATCACTTCCGTTTTCCTCCATTAAAATGGCCCCTTATCACCTCTATTTTTTCCATAGAACTAGCTCCTATCACCTCACGTTTTCCTCCATTAAAACAGCTTTCAATACTCCTGCTTTCTTCCATTAAACTAGCCCCTATCACCTCCTGTTAACAGCCACAAACCATCACCTTGTCACCTCTTTTTAGCAATCCAAACATCACAAAATAAACCCTCTTCTATTTTCAGTTTAAGCAGTCCATGGACCCTTCTTCCTCACAGTTTTCAAGAGTAGCCATTAACACCCGATCACCCTCACTAGCAACCCCTTCACTCACGGTTTTATCACAATAGCCATTTTTTTCATCATTGTCCTCATTCCATCACTCACACATTCACTCTCTTGGTTTCTCTTTCATTCTCACTTTCTCGACCTTGATCTCTTTCATCATCCCCCTCCTACACATTTCTTCAATATTGGATAGATCTTCTCTTCCTCTTATGGTCTCTCTTGATCTCTCTCACTCATATCAGATTTTTGTTCCAATAGCCACCCTTCCTCGGCCACTCTCTATTTCAGCCCCATTCATCTTCTCTCATTCTCAGTGTCACTCAAACCTCGTGAACCCTCATACACCCTCAACCTTACAATCTTACTCACAACTATCATCCATTTCTTCTCATCTTGCCCATCCTTTGAATTCGTATAAGTTGAGAGAATTTTTATGAAGGGACCCGACAATTGGATTATCATGTTTTTTAAAGGTTAGTTGATTTTTTTTTCTTTTAGTTTCACCAAGTCTATTCAATACATAAAAGGTTTTTTTTACTCAATGAGTAAACTCACCTTTTTGATAATCCATGTATCAAGATTTTAAAAAAATTTAAGTGGACTAACTCAATTTTTATCCGATTTTAAAATGGCCTGAGTCAACTCGTTGATTTCGACAATTTTTTAAAGATTTCACACACACTTTTCGAACTACATTTAGTCTGATTTCAAAAGAGATTTGAGGTACATAGGCTACCTAAGAAGTCACTTCAGGACCGACCACAATAAAATAATTTTTTTATTCATTCATTTGTTTACTTTTGAATCTTTTTAATTTATTACAAGTTGACTCGGTGAATCTTTTCGTATAATTTGATGATCAATTTTAAGACCTTGGCCTAAGTAGATTTGACCTTCATCATAGTCACCCATAATTGACCTTAGATCAAGTTGACCTTAGTTTGACTTTAACCTTTTCTTGTTGACTTTAAATTTGACTTTGACCAATAATTTGACTTTAGTCTTCACTTGTTGATCGTAGGATAGTCTTGAATCGAAGTAGAAATCGATGGCTTCGATCAAGCTGATTCGGTGCCTACACCTTCTAATACCAGTAATTCGACCATTTACCCATTATCTTTATCGTAGATTGACCTAAATTTTGTTTGGAGTCAAATATATGATTCTTAGACCTAAACTAAGCGGCAACTCCCAATTCCCAAAAAATCTCCCTAATTATCATTTATTCTGTACATTTTACTATACCATAAAAGGTGGTCGAGGTGTTTTCTATGGCGACTCCAATGGGAATTTTAGGGTTAAGCTCGACCTAATTCGAAACTTCACTTTGGTTGACTTTTCTTTAAGTCAACCCAATTGACCCAAAATGACTTTTGTCTAGGTTATTTTTTTCATCTATTATTTCTTTCCGTTTTTTCCTTTTTTTTTTTTTTGTGATGATTGTGCTTATATGCTTAGGATTCACAAAAATGCCTCGGGTGCACCCCATCCACTTGCACATACTTACTAGCATGCATATCTGATGTTTGCATTCATTCTTTGTCCCTCGATTGTCCTGTAGCTAGAACATAAACAACATGGTCCCTCAGGACACGAGCAACGCATGTGAATGCTACATTTTCAGTCTAGTACCTTTGGGTATACTAAAGTGGAACACCACTATCTAGCCAAGTGAAACTAGGAGGTATATTGGTGTCTCATGTTGAAATGACCTAAGCTTTGTCCTACCTAGTCTCAATCATGTAGTAAGCTTAGAGACTCAAACCTAGGTGCGGTCCCATTAAGCCATCACTCAAATCAATTCCCAGGTTGCAAGTCTTCAATCTAATCAAAAAGTAAGTAGGTGGACAAGTTCACACTACTCCATTTGAACCAGTAATCTTGATTCGACTCAATAAATCTAATTGGTAAAAATACCAATTAAACTAAACTTATTAGCCCAATTAGCAAATATATCTAACCGATCAATGCTAATTTGGTTGGACCAATTGATTTTGGCTTCAAAAATTCAAACTAGTTCACAATAAAAGGATTCAATCTTGTGATTTAATCAATCCATTTGACCAAGAGTTCAACCTAATCAGGGTTAGACCCCGACCAACCTTTATCACTATTGTGGTCACTATAGACTTATAGTGTATTTGGACTCAATGACTGCCATTAGACTTGGACTAATTCATCTTAAATCTTTAATCATGTGGTTAAAAGTGTCTTTCAAAATCAATGGTTAACCTGAGTTCTTTTCAACTAGGTCATAATTGCTCTTAGACCTTCTAAACCATTATTTATGTCAACTTTAAGCCCATCAAAAGAGTCATCTTCTTGACATCATAGTCCATCCACTCGAGCATTTCTCCCAACGTTGGAGTTTGAAGTCAATCATCTCTAAATCGTTTCTAGATTTAATTCAGTTATATTGGTCATCAAATTCAATTAGTCATGTCAGTCATGTTAAATTTTATTCCATTAGTCGTGTTAGTTTTTATTTAGTTAATCGTGTCATTCATGTTAGTTTTTTTTTCAGTCAATCATGTAGGCTTTTATTGGTCAATTAGCTCTTAATTGAGTCCACCAATCTTTGTTATCAAGGTTTTTCTCAATTCTAATAAAATAAAGAAGTCTTTTAATTATAATACGTGTAATAATGATTCGGGCATAAAATCCAAGACGAATAAGAGTTCTAAGCTCAATGATCAAAATTGATAAATGTTGGAATTAAAAATACACCTACGAAAAGCGATTTGGTTATGCTATTGTCCCCAAAAGAACAAGAGAAAATAATAGATTTACTTGAAAAAATCAACAATGACAATGTTTTTGTGTGGTCCTATGTAGATGTGGCAGGTACTACAATGACTAACATCGAACTTGTTGCACCCAAATACTGGACCGATCAAGACATTACTTCAAAAATGATTTTCAAAGTCAAAGTTATCATAACGATACAATTGAAGTTACCGACAAGAATGACAAAATCCACATCTAAAAACTGAATTATCATACTTTCCAATCCTGAAGAGAAAGATTCTTCTGAAATCCTTAAAAGAGTTGAACAATTCCAGGTATACATAAAGAACTTAGAGCCGTGAAAGAAAAATGATTTTATCACACCCAAATCTTTGTTTGAAAAATTATAAAGATTGAAGACTCATCTAATTCATTGCAACTCGGTAAACCTATCAACACATCAGATTTCTAAAACCTTATCCAAATCAAATGGTGTTCCACCTGAGGAGGCCTTCTTTGGCCGAACCATCTTTCATTTTTTATCCTTAAATTTTTTTTAAAAAAATCATTTCCTTTAGCCCTTGATTGCCTCTTCTTTTTAAACCACACTAACCAACCTTGAGAAGGAAGTTTTTCTTTAAATTACATTTGACCCTGTGGACACGTGATTTATTCAATTTTGAATATATCAACCACTTTTGAGGGGATTTGGAGTTGCCACCATTCATATTTGAAATGAGTGTGAATGGTCACCCAGATTGCATTTTTTTGAAAAATCATGTTTTTGGCATTTGATGACTCTCGTACGGATATGGCTCATTTGGTCCAACTTTTGATTCAAGGTAAGGGGGTCCATTTTATGGAGTAGAGAAGTTGTTAGGCAACCTACTCCATCCACCGTTGGTGGTAACCTCGAACTCGGTCCATTTTAAAAAATAAAGAAAAAAAAGTTGGAAAAATCCAACATATACCCTCGAAGATGAGGGACTTGGATATTGGTTCAAATCGTTGAGGGCACCCTTATTGAAAAAGGGGCCCCTTTTATGATTCAAACAATTTGTGGTGTGTATGTATAAGTGTAGAGAGGGGAAGAAGTAGAAGAGGGAAGTGGGGAGGAGAGAAAGGGGTGATCCTTGTCCAAAGCCCACCTTGTTCTTCTTGACCTTCTTTGACTTTCTTTGACTTGTTTGAGAGAGTTGAGAGTTTAGAGAAAATTGAGAGTTGAGTATTGAGGGTTGAGAGTTGAGAGTTGGGGTGAGTTGAGAGTAGATAATTTTTTAGATGAAACTTTTTTTCAAATTTTCATTAGGTAGTGAAAGTTGAGAATGAAGGGGATTTTATAGAGTTTGGGAGTTATTTTTAGGGGTAAGATGGGATGAAATGTTGGGAGAGTAAATAATGACATGAGTTTTGAAGGTGGAGGGTATGAAGTTTAGAGTTAGGATGAGGGTAGTTGTGTAATAAAGGTAAATAGGTGATTTTTGACCCAAATGATTTGGATCCTACCCAACCCATTTGGGTGGTGTGTTTGGTGAGGTGAAATGATGGCTATTTAAGAGGGTGGTTGTGATTGAGTGGTGTTTGGTTTAAGAGAATGAAGGGAGTAAGAGGGTGGTTGGAAGGGTGAGGAAGATGATGACATGTGGCAAGATGTGTGGAGGTTAGGGGTTTAGATTTAATTGATTGGAGAGAATGAGTGTTTGATTTGAGATGAGGGGTGTAGGTTTAGGTTGTAAAGATGGTAGATTAGGGGAAGGTAATGGTTGGTTAATAGAGAGTGATGATAATAGGTTAGGAGGAGGTGTGGGTTGATGTGATTTTTTAAAGAAAAAAAATGGGGTAGTTAATTTTTTTGTGTCATTTTTTATGAAAAAAAGGTGATTGGTTGATATGAGTAGTGGTTTATGGGTTAGAGTTGTAGGTTGGATATGGATTTGGGCTTAAGGGTATTGGGCTTGGATTTTAGGAAGGTTGTAAGTATTTTGAGATTGGGTAGGGTTGGGTATGTTGGACATATTTTTTGGGTTTAAGTTATGTGGAGTTAAGTTTCGGTTAAGGGGTAAGGTGAGGGATTGATTTTAAAGAGTTGGTAAGCCGTAAATGGACTTGGGGTATTTTTGGTTTCAGAGATGGAGCGGTGAGGGTAGAGGAAATGATAGGTGTCTCAAGTCTTATTTTTTTATTTTATTCATTTTTTTGAGGTTTTTGAAAATATTAGATTGATCAAAATGCCACATGTTGGTAAGTCGGGCTTTTTAGGCCCGTTAGCGAGTTTTATTGAAAATCGGGTATTTTTGGGTTTGGGAGTGGAACTGTGAAGGTAGAGGAAATGATAGGTGTCCCAAGTCTCATTTTTTTATTTTATTCATTTTTTTTTTAGATTTTTGAAAATATTAGATTAATCAAAATGCCACGTGTTGGTAAGTCGGGCTTTTTAGGGTCGTTGGCGAGTTTTATTGAAAATCAGGTATTTTTGGGTTTGGGAGTGGAGTGGTAAAGGTGGGGGTGCCCCAATTCTTTTTGGTATGCCCACTAGACCACTAGAAGGTCAGGGGCCTCAGTTCGATCAAAATACCATATTTGAGTGATTCGGGCCTTTGAGGCCCGTTGACCAATTTTATTGAAATATTGTTGTTTTGGGGCCCTTTCGAGTGGGGGTCCATTCAAATTGAAGTGTCTACAGACTTAATCATAAAAAATAAAAAATAACATTGGGTACGTAGGTAACCTCCTACCAAAAAAATACAAAAATCAACAATGCCAAACTAGGGGCATTCTAAAAAAGGAAAATCAAAAGAATTGGTAGAAAAAAAAAATTAGATTATGGGTATTTTGGTAAATTGAGCCTTACACCATTCCTTTCGAAACCTTGTCCTAAGCCCACCTATGAAGTCTTCCTGAATGCTAATTGATTTGGTTAAGAAGTAAGTAGTAGAAGGTTGTCGAGCTAAATATTCAAGATCATTAAGAGAAAAGAAAGCCCGCTAAGTTGAAAACTCAAAAGGGTGACTTAGGAAAAAATTAGGACATAACCATAAATTTAAAAAAAAAAAGTCAATTAGGTTGGAAACCTGATAAGGCAGCCTGAAAAAAAATTAAAACACCTCCAAAAAATTAAAAAAAAAAGTTTGTTAAGTGAAAAACCTGAAAAAAACAACCTAGGCAAAAACTAGGGCACCAAAAAGATAATCCTATTGAGTTGAGAATTTGTCTACTTAAGAAAAAATAATGACAAACATCATAACGTGTTCAAATGGCAATGTTGTTCTTCCAGCAAAGAAGTCACGTCCAATCAGGACGATATCGAAGTCAAAAGAGACTTTGAAGCCATCACAAACATGTTGGATCTTCAAGAGTAGGTTAACTTGTCCAAGTATTTTGGAAGAGAAAAGACAGAACCATTGACCCACTTTGAATGAGAGAATATCCCTTTTCAATTAGTATCAAAATTTCAAGTCCAGCTCGAGCATTTTTCAAAACAAAGGAAAATGATCAATTCCTTATTGCGCATATGGTAATCTTAAGAATTTTGAAAATTTAAAGGAACGTCAACTCTTTTGTCTGTCGTTCACCAAAGTTCAAGTCTCTCATCCATACTTTCCAAGTGCAATTCATTTGAGTTCCAACTAGAAATCAACTTTAAACTATAGGCATTTTTGAAAAGTCACCATGATTCAAAATTTTCATTCTTAATCACATGATTGAAAAGAAAAATATTACTCTGAAAGTCTAAAAGCTGGTGGATCCTAATGCTAGTTATAAACCTAGATGCATGATAAGCCAAAATTAAGGCCTAATCAATCTGAGTCCGACAATACCGTAACTCCAACTTTTTCAAACTCGACTATACTTAAGTTTAAACCATTTTGAGCTCAATAATATCGATGTTTTCATTTACTGTGACTTCCACCATTTTGAGCCTGATAACACCAAGACTTCCATTCATTTGATTCCGACAATACCGAGACTCCTATCATCTTTAATCCGACAATACCAAGGTTCCCAATCATCTTGAGTCCAACAATATTGTAACTCGCATAATCTTGAGTCTGAGAATATCGTAACTCCTATCTTGAACCTGATAATATCGAGGCTCCCAATCATTTTGAGTTCGAAAATATCGTAATTCGCATCATCTTAAGTCTGACAATATCGAGACTTCCATCTGAGTTCGACAATATCACGACTCCCATCATTTTTAGTTTAAGAATATCATTACTCTCATCTTGAGTCTAACAATACTAAGGTTCCTAATCATTTTGAGTTTGGCAATATCGTAACTCTTATCATATTGAGTTTGACAATATCATAATTCTTATCATTTTGAGTTCGACAATACCGTGACTCCCATCATCTTGAGCCCGACAATATTGAGGTTCCTAATCATTTTGAGTTTAACAATACTGTAACTCCCATCATTTTGAGTTTGACAATATCGTAACTCCTATTATCTTGAGTTTGACAATATCATAACTCTCATCATCTTGAGTTTGATAATATCGTAACTCCCATCATCTTGAGTCCGACAATACCGTGACTCCTATCTTGAACCCAACAATACTAAGGCTCCCATCATTTTGACTTTGATAATATTGTAACTTCTATCATCTTGAGTTTGACAATACCGTGACTCCCATTGTCACGCCCCGAAATCCCGACACGAATCCTTATGATTCATCAGTCAGAATCTCAAGGTATGAGATAACCAATCACACAACTTACTAGAACATTCACAAGTAATAATACTTATGAAAAAGGAAATAACGCAGTGGAATAAACATTTGACTAACATCTATACAAGAGTCAAGAGTAAACGGAACAATCACTAAACACTGATATCATCAAAATCTTCAATCTCATAATACATTAGATTACAAAAATTTCTAAACTAACACATTTTTTATCAACAAGCGAAAATCACTAGGATCTTCTACTAATCCTTAAAGACACGGCGGTGGCAAGACATCAATCTGATCCTCCTCACGGACCTCCTCAAAAGACTCTTCAAATAACGACTCCTTAATAGTTGAATAATCTGTAAGGGAAAAAATAGGGTAAGTAATAGGGGAGTATTACTCAGCAGGATGAACACCATTCTAACAGTGAGTCATACATGCTTGAGTAATCACCAAAACAGTTAAATAATGCAAGTTTTTCATAATTTAACATACAATAAATGTCTAGAAATACTCAATAAACAGTTATAAAAATTTTCAATCTATCATTTCTATCATTTAAAGTAACGTATGCATCTTTCAAATGAAAACATCTATCAACATTACAAAATAAAGAAAAGATACATAATAAAAACATGGCGATGTAGTCGATAAGAGAGCAGAGGAATACGTCGATATAACCGCCTCGACTAAGGAAATTTGTTATTTAAGACTTTCAATCTGACGTGGAATCCCATCGTTATAATCTGATTTTGTAGCCGGTCTAGCATACCACAGTTGGATGATCATTTATTCGGTTCAGACTGGTCGTTGACCAAGAACCCTTACTTAAATGTTTTTAATGAAATAAAAGTAGGAAATGGGTATACATACTATATGGAAGCAACACAAATAAAAATTGGAACTAAATTCAATATTTGAATTTATTTTTTATTTTTATTTTTTTTCGAATTGCTGATTTTTCATCGAAACTTGACAAAAATCGATACAAACCTTATACTACTTATGAAATATATTAAATGAACTAAAATAAATAAAAAATAATCATGCAAACATGATCCAATACATTCAAATATGTATAAATATAATAAAACAATCGATCTATCAAAGATCATATGAATTTTCTATGAAATTATTGCATGACTAGAAGATAGAAAGAAAGGCAATCTACTTCAAACTATTCTCTACGGTTCAACGGAGTCTGAGGATCACCTCAACCGATTTCAAAATTGTTCCTCCAACAAAAATCGACATTTCTAGCGTCCACGCATAACCTTTAACAAAAGGAACAACTTTTCTTCTTGCAACAAAGCTTAAATTGTTCTCATTTGACGTAGATCTAAGTTGTAAATCTTAAAAGAAAAAATGTTGAGTTCTATTTGGAGGAGTAAGAAAAATCAGATTTTTGTAATTAGAGACTGATATTTCTAACTTAATGCCAATTTCAGAAATTATTTTTTTGTAATGCCAATTTAGACATTCTTATACTCTATTTCGGGTGATTTTTCGACACAAATCTAATAGTATGATTAGATTCCTCAAATTATATCTCTAAAGTGTTGTTTACCAATTTGATAATTACTTGATGTGAAACTCAATGATTTAATAACTTTTTCGATCGACTTCTAATTAAGTCATGCTTACAGGCTAAAATATGTTTCTTAACCCTTCTGAATTTATTGATGAAGTTAATCTTCCCCAAATATTGAAAATTAAGGATCCATACTTTTGAATCAACGTAAAAACTTAAAATTCTTTCCTCGAGATACATATTAGGATTTTCAGGTCATTACACCCATCTTGACTCCAACAATACCATGACTCCTATCATCTTCAATTTGATAATATCGTGAGTCTAACAATATCGAGGCTCCCAATCATTTTGAGTCCGATAATACTATAACTCTCATCATCTCAAGTCCGACAATACTGAGAGTTACATTTGAGTTCAACAATATTGTAACTCCCATCATCTTGAGTCTAACAATACCGTGACTCCCATAATCTTGAGCCCTATAATACCGAAGCTCATATCCATCTAAGTCTGGCAATATCATGATTTTAATTAATGAAAACACAATTATATTTACAAATTAAGACTTTATCAAGTTGCAAGACAAAGATACTAAAATCTTACCATCTCAAATTTAAAAATATCGAAACTCTATTTATTCCAATCTAAGAAGTTTACTTATATTCTTTTATCATCGTATGCACTCACCGCACACGTCTACTATTTATAAGAATTTTCTTAAGTTTTATAAATATTTTATCAGTTGCTTGTGCACTAGCACGTACCTATTACTCTTCAATGTAGGTCATCGTTTGCCTCTATTGCTCAATTAACAAGTGTTGCCCAATTTGCAGATCTTTGTAGTGTAGGTTGATCTTCTTCAGTCCCTTGAAAACTTTCTCAAAGGTAGTACGATGCCCTTTTTAGGGTATTTGATTAAGCCTTGAAATATCCTCGAAGTCCAGACTTGGAGTTCGTTCCTCTTCAGGTTGCTTTTCCTCAAATTCATATTCGGGGGCCCATAGTCATGGGGACTATCATGCTTCCCCTCATTGATGTCCAGGGCCCAGAAGCCTTACATACAGATTTGTAATGTCCTTTTTCCCTTACAGGATAGAAGTCGCTCAAGACCACTTTGTGTAATCAAACCAGCCATTGGAACACCCATCCATCATTGGAGAATGCGACAAACGAGATGAGACAATGCAAAATATCGGCTCTGATTGGTCATCACATCGACCGATGTCTCCATAAGCAATCGAACTAGACAAAATGTCAGGTCACGTGTCTGAATGGCGTGCAAGATGTAGAGATGCCTGGTGTACATCTCCATCAAGTATTGTGTACCGAGCACATTGGTTGTAATCCAGCGCCAACATGGGTATTGATTCTCATAAAGACACTTGGATTTCAACCCGTCATCCTTGATGTGATCTAGTTTGGAGAGGCAAAAGTGTGTGATGTACTAATTGAACCCAAAATTAGGCTCACACACGTAATTTTCCACCGATTTGATTCCCAAGATTGCATTGATATCGAATGTATCAATCGTGAACAAAATACCACGAAAAGTGATGGTAATCGAGGGAATAGAGGAATCGACGGAGACATACGCATCATAAAATCCCTGTAGTAGTTCATCGCTAAATTTCTTGTCTTCCTCATACAATAATCAACTTCACCCACACGTGAGGAGTTTATCGCAAAATCATGATCCTTGAGAAATGTCAAATGCATCATAGTGCACCTCTTCAAGAAATATTGAATGGATTTTTAGGGCCATGGATCGAAAAAGGGTGATGAAGAGAAGTTTTTATCAAAAAATAGAGTATGTAGGCCCCATATTCATCGTGGTACCGTGAATGGGTTGGGCAGTACGGTGGGGTGGTTGCGGATTGTGGTGTGATTGAGATATGTTGGTCGTTTTGCATGGGGGAGATGATTAGACCGATCGGATTTTGATTTGAACGATTGGATTTGCATCAATAGAATCATTGGGAGTTTGATGAAAATGGAGGTGGAGGCTTGGAGAAGAAGAAGAAATGAGATAAGGATTATGTTAGGATTCTTTTAAAATGGTGCACAATTTTTTAGGAAAATAAAATTTTTACCTTGGAAAATAAATTTTTGTAATGAAAATTTTCAAAATTTTATCCTTTTTAAACCTTAATGGTGAGTTCAAATTGATAAAAGAATGAGAAAAATTGGATCTTATGTGACTGCAAAAACACATTGCACGCCTTCTAATCAAGGATTGCTTCCCGAAAAGCACTAAGTTTATTGTCTTATCTTATTTGTGTCATTCTCATAAGGGTGCCATTTTTACTATGTGCAATCGGAAGTGTGCAGTTAACTCACCCAAAGTGAGTACAGAAATCCACTTACAAGAGTTGTGTAGGGGTTTCAAGTCTTGCCTCTCGGTCTAGATAGGGGATGAGCGAGTTGAGTCCACTCGGGCCACCGACACCAATCTCGGTGTACAACCCTGAGGAGCCAAGACAGTTACGTCCCATTGTTGTCCTTCTCTAATTCTATTACAATCTGAGCCTTCTCGGATTAATTAAAATTAATATCTAAAAATGTTAAAATTTCTAAAAGTAAATCTTACTACAAATCTAATCTAAATAAACATAAAGGAAATATATGTTCTTCGTTAAGGAATCGGATCCGGGTGGTGGAATAAAAATTTCCAATTATGTTGCTCTTCGTCGAATCCTTCGACTAAAAATAGAAGGCAAAACAAAGTTAGAATTCTAGAAAACTTATGTGTTCATTAGGTTCCTGAAGTCTGAAGCAAAATTCTGTAAAAATTTGAAGCACAAATCTCTAAGTTTGACCACGGTGCCCAAGTTGACTAAGGCACTACGGTAAAATTCTTATGAAATTCGATAAAATTTTAGGGTTTTGTTCGTACTGACTTCAAGAATTCATCGATTTTTTATCGGATTTTCTGAAAAATAAAACTTTCATTGATAGAAAATTAAATCAGATTTTCGGATAAAATTTATTGGATCATACCATTGTTCCCGACAGCGGCACCAATTTATTTGGTGTGGATTGATGATAAAATAATGAAATAAATAACAAAAACATAAACATTGGCAAGCAAGGATTGATCCACAAGGACAACGTTGATCTGATATTATTTTTACTTCAAATCTGAATTAGATTCATGTAACCAATTTGAAAACAATTTGTTACAATAAACTATCTAAAAAAGACACTAAATTAAATGATTGAAAACCCTATGAAGAAGTTTAGATCAATTTGGTACACCCTTGCAAGTTCTATTAATATATTTATGATCCTCTATTTATCTCGATCTACTAAACAAAGCTAATGTTTATGGATCAAAAAATCAATCGATTTTATTCAAAAGGGATTTCAAAATATATGATCAATTATTAAGTTAAAATTATAAGAGAAATATTAAATATTCTTTGCAAAACATGGTTTATCTTGAACTGGTCAAAGTATAAACCATCAAAACGATAAAACAATCAATATTCTATCCAATAATTTTTACTTAAAGATTTTCACAATAAAATAATAAAACATAGATATAGGAACAATATAAATGATTAACAGAAACTTACTCAGGCTTCCTCGACTGATCTAACAGATAGTTGAGCCAATAATCATTGCAAGAACAGTAAATAAAATAAACATGAAAGAGAAAGAGAAAGAGAATAGAGATGAGATAATATAAATTTTCTTTATTGCTCTTGATTCTGAAATTGGTAGAGTCTCCTTGATTGTAACTTCTTCTTTAAATCAAAGCTAAAAGAAAAACAAAAAAGAAAGCTCCTAAAGTTCTTGATGTCATTAACTCTGGCATGGTCTCCTATTTATAGACTAGATTAGAGTTTCTAGGGTTCAAAAATCTTTCGTAATTACAATAATTTCAAAACCCTAACTCAATACGAAGAATATTCAGTCACAAAGTTTCTACACAAATATCAAGGTGTTCTTCACTGACATGACCACGTCGTCCACATTGACTAGGATGTCTCGGTCAAAGTAGGCCCAACGGATTTAAGTCTTGGTCAATTTACTTCTTTCGGGTCCTTGATTGTAGTGGTTTTTTATAATTTTCTGAATTATTTTCGAAAATTTACGACTTTTTCCTATTTCATGAAAATAACAATAATTAATTCAAATATACATTATTTAATTATAATTAACAATTATTCTAGACTAATAATGAATTATATCAAATAAAGGGATTTAGAATAGATTTTATCCATAAATTCTATGTAATTAGGGTCTATAGAAACCACTTTGTAGACCCTGATCAATCGGTCTAAAAATTCATTTTTCTAAGTACACTGAAGGGGAGAAATGATGATTTTTAAGATGAATCTCAGAAGGAAATATTTTATTCCAATTCATATTGAGCCTGATTCATGATCTTCAATAATAAAGTCAAAATTAAAAGTTATACCCTTATTGTGTTTATGGTAATCAAAGATTTCAAATTTTCATAACAAGGAGTCCTTTCTTTTTCTAAATGTGTAGTTTTCCTCATTACACTAAGGGCATTTTTGTTATTAAGATTTTTTTTTTAACTTCATCAATTTTGAACTTCAAAGGATAATATTAACCATATATTAAAGATTATCCTCTTGATAACAAATTTTTAACAAATCCTCAAGAAAAAAGAAAATATTGATCTGCAACTTATAAATTCCAAATTTTAAAATTCTTAGACTCCTTTCAATTTACGTTCAGATTATGCTCAGTTATGCTCAGATTTATGTTTAGTTATTCTCAGATTATGCTTAGATCATGCTCAGTTATGCTCAGACCTTATGCTCAAATTATGCTTAGTTGTGCTCATACCTAATGCTTAAATAGTGTTCAGTTTACACTCAGATTTCGTTCAGCTTTACTTAATTTTTCTCAAGTTTAGCTCAAATTTTATTTTTTTGCATGGTCATATTACTAAGTTTTTATTTTAAATTCATCATCATCCCAATCATGAGTATACATAATGAAGGCATACCTTTTTAAAATCATGATTTCATCACTATACTATTGCATACACGGGCACTCTCATTGCATATGCATCAGTCAGGGAGAATTTTTCAAAACTCAAGAATCTGACACCTTAAGTCTTTGGAGAGCTTGCCCTCAAAGATATGGACACCCCAACAAATTGCCTATTCAAACTACAAAATGAACTCTCACTAGCTTTGACATTTGGATGTCGCACTATCTACCAAAGTAGGTTGGCCATCTAGTTTTACTTCCACCTTCAACCAAAGAGAGATATCATACCCTGAAATCCTGACACTAATCCTGAGGATTCATTATTCAAAATCTCGAGATATGAGAAAATCACACACACAACCTGATAGAACAAACATAGACAAACATACTTATGAAATGAAATTTTACGCAATGGAACCAAAACAACCAACATCCATAAATATCTAGAGTAACGGAAGTTGTTATCAAGCACAATTATAATCCAAATCCTCAAATCTCATAATATATTACATTACAAAACTCTCAAACTAATATAGGTTTCTTAACTTAAATCAAATAACTACTAAAATCCTATATCAATCATCAAGCTGACAAGGCTGAAGATCCACGACATAACCCACTACAGTGACCTTCTCGAATGACTCCCATAGATAGGCTCCTCAAAAGTTGAATAATTTGTAAGGAAGAAGGATAGGGTAAGTAACAAGGGAATATTACTCAGCAGGATGAACGTCATTCTAACAACGAGTTATACATGCACGAGTAATCATCTAAATAGTTAAATGATGCAGATTTTCATAACGTAATATACGATAAATATCTAAGCATACCTAGTAAACAGTTGTAATTAATTTCAATCTATCATTTCTATCATTTAAAGTAACATATACTGTAGACCACCCCATTTTTGCACTCGTCTGATTAATCAACTCGTCAACCCGATCGCAACGGTTCCCAATGATGGATGTTTATTCCAATGCTTTATTTTGTTACCAGATATGTTTCAGAAATCCAGATGAGATATCTCGAACTGACAAAACTATAGAAACCACGTTACGCTAGGAAAATATAATCCAAAAAGCTTAGAAATCATCATTTGTCAGACAAAAAGAAGCTTCACGATAAAAATCACTAAAAAATTATCAAATTACCAAAATACCCCTAACCTTAAAATATCCCTAGAGCCTACGTTACGCTTAGGAAAATACCTTCAAACACATAAAACAACAAATCGAAGCCAAATAAATCATTTCGCCAATTTTCACCAAATTTGACAAAATTACGAAAATGCCCCTCATAAAGTTCACGACCATTTCGCACAAAAAACTTCATAAATGATAAAAACCAACATTCCTATTGAATTCCTTATAAAAAATTGATTCTAAAACATCATAGAACATAAAAAATCGACTTGAAACACAAAAAGTCCTCTCCGAGGGCAAAACGGTAATTTTACAATGTTTATAATTAAAAATTTTGAAATTAATAAATAAAGCATTAAATAATTAAAGTGAAACATTAATAAAATTAATTTAAAATTTTGAACTAAAAAAATCGATCAATCAGACTTTCAGGAAAAATTGTTGATGGTTACCCAGATATTTATTAAATGCCCCTTCCATTTGGGGGTCCAAAGAATTAAAGATATAATAGAGGGGCTTCTCCAAAAAATTAAAATCAATCAAGCAAGACTAAATTCAAGGTATTAAAGTCAATCAAGTGAGACTAAAGTCAAAATTAAAGTCAATCAAGTAAAACCAAAGTCAAGATATTAAAGTCAAGTAAGACTAAAGTCAAAATCTTAAAGTCAATCAAATAAGACCAAAAGTCAAAACCCTAATAGAGTTCTAATTAAATAATAACTCTATTTAATAGAATTCTAACCAAAATATAACTCTACCTAAAATAATTTTAATTAAAATACAACTCTACCTAAAACAATTCTAATTAAAATATAACTCTAACTAAAAGAATTATAATTAAACACTAATTCTATCTAAACCAACCCTTAAAAAATTCTATAAATAGGGGTCCTCACATCCTATTTTCGTATCAAATAATAAATCCTAAGAGAAGTAGATCAAAAAGCTTCCCTAACCTCTCATAAACCCTAATTTTGAAGTCCCAACTCCTTACCTAACACCCATACTTCGATTTTAGCTTTAAAAACACCTAGAAGCCTTTCAAAAACACCTCAAAATCCATAAAAAAGTTCGAAGAATCCAGATCTAAGAAAGAGATACCTTGCATCGGAGATCAGAAATCAGATCCGGAGACAGAACGAAGCAAGGAGTACGGTACAAGGAGCGGTTTTATCAGATCTGAGGGAATAGAATCGTTGCGTTCGCATTGGCCGGGCAGGATTGGTGCCTAACACCTTCCAACCCCGTTGTAGACACCCCAATTTGCATGAACCCATAGGAAAATCCAAATTTTCTCGAATTAATTTCGATTTAGAACTCAAGTTCTTCGACGGACCCACATTGCTATTTTGCATCATTTTCATGCATACATGCATCATCTCATATCATCGCATGCCCATACCTTGTCCCTAATCCACCTAAACCTATGCCCATCACCCAAACCCAAATCCAATTCCATATCCCAAACCCAAACCCAAGTCCACATCCCTAACCCAAAACCAAGTCCATCCTAAGCCCAAACCCAAGTCCATATCCAAACCCAACACCAAGTCCATACCCAAGCCCAACACCAAGTCCATTCTCTCACCCCTTCACAAGATGACACATGTTGATACCTCATAAGCCTCCAACACCCAATGCATCATCTAATTGGAGAGTCAACCTTTCTTTTGTGAAAACTCAAGAATGCCCTTCTCAAAAAGTTTAGTCAAACCAAAAAGGTTAGTTGGTCTTTGGTAATAATCTATAAAGGTGAGAGAACTTCCCATTATGCCCTCAAAAGGTGAGAATCTTCAAGTACATACATGGAGTTCTCCCATTGGTCCATTTCAAAATTATACTTCTACCCTTGCTTTATTTGTTATTTACAAATGAACCAAGATCTACTTTTCACCTACCACTTCACCTTTACACATGTCATTCTCCTATTCACCCTCCCAAATGTGCTTTTGTTTTCCCATTGGTCCATTTCAAAACTACACTTCCACCCTTACTTTATGAGTTATTTACAAATAAACCAAGATCTACTTTTTACCTACCATTCCACCTTTACACATGTCACTCCCCCATTCATCCTCCCAAAAGTACTTTTGTTCTCTCACCTCTATTTACCAAAAAACCAAGGATCAAAGCATGCTTTTAGGGTTTCTTCACAAATGTCAACTTTACCCTCATACAAATGGAAGATTCAAAAAGAAACAACCTAAATCTCATGTCCATTTTCTTTATTTTTAGGGTTGGACCACTTTATCCTCAAAAGTTCTCCAAAAACTCTATAAATACCCTCATTTTCTAAGAACAACTCATGCTCTCAAGCCCCCATCTCTCAACCTAAAACTCTACCCAAATTTCTACTCACTCTCTCATATTCTAAACTTCAACTCACTCAACCTTCAATCAACTCACTCAACCCTCAATCATCTCACTCAACTCTCAAGTTTACCTCTCAAGGTTCAAGACCACCAAGGGACAAGGTGGGGTTAAGATGTAGTTTATTTATTTTTAACTTGCATCTTCTTCTCCTAACCCTCTACTTTAATTTCTTTTTTTTTTTTTAGAAAGCCTTAGGATGTAATGCATACCCTCTTCCATCCCCGGTAGATTGGACTAAGGTTCGATCGAAAGGATGGGGGTTGAAGCCCTTTTCACCTCAATCTCATGCATCATATTGTACACAATGCACACACTCACTTATGCATGGCAATGATGAAGAAATGTGTCACCCTCTTGATGGGGTGAAACACTAAGTTTCTAGCCATGCATACATGCATCATGGTTGTGGCCTCAAGGGAACTCCATCATGGAGTCTCTCTAAAAGCTCAAACCTACATTCATATTCATAAATTTAATGTGGCTACATGGGTCATTCTTTTCTATAGAATGCCCCTAATGTCATGTTAAAAATCAAAACCCTTTGTTAAGGGAACATTCCACTTAATGCACACACCACTCTTATCATACATTCTCATGCATTTTAATATTTGTTTTCTCAAGTTTTTACAAAATAAAATGGCCAAACAAGGTAACCACCTTTGGTGGAGAGGATGGGGTGCCTAACACCTTCCCCATTCTCTAATCGGACCTCCTTACCTAGATCTTAGGTAGACCTTGCCCTTTCCAACAAATGAGAGTCACTACAATGCCATGGAAAAAATGGTTTTCAAAAAATCAATTCGGGTGCCCATTCACACCCATTTCCAAAAAAGAATGGTGGCGACTCCAAACAATGTAGTATTGAGGTTCATTGTGAACATTTCATGTCTACACCCGTAATGTGATCCCCGAATTTAGTTTTTCTTTAGTAGATTAGTCGTTTTTATCCGTTTCGAGTCTATATTCGGTTCCTAGACCATAACAACTAGGTGGCGACTCCCAAACCTCAAAGGTCAAAAGTGAATCCGCACACCCCGCAGATCGTAGGCACTTTTATATATCACTTTCAAATGAAAAATATTTATCAACATTACAAAATAAAAAAAAGTACATAATATGAATACTATGGTATAACTGATAAGAGAGTAAAGGAATATGTCGATATAACCACTTTGGCTATAGCAATTTGATATTTCAAACTTCAAATTCGACGTGAAATTCCATCGTTAAAATCTGATTTTATGGTCGGTTGGTATGTCACAATTTTGGGACCATTTATCCGTCTCAGACTGACCGTTGACCAAGAACCCAATACTGAGTTCACCTAACGGTAATGCATACCGTTTGACGACTGCATACTAACAGTAATCACTAACTAACCTAGGATACCCCTCGCATTGAAACCTATCAATAAACAGTACATGTGAACCCCACTTACCTTTATATTGTACAAAGGTCGCCTTTACACACAATGTTCCTCAGGAAAGAAGTAGGAGAAATTCCTAGATCTCATAAGCTATAATATGTTCTAATATTACCAAAGAGCATATGACATCTAGTGTTATTCTAGATTGACCCGTCGCTTCTGGATATACAACAACGCATCACTTTTTGTAGGTTTTCTACGACTTTTTTCTAATAAATAAATAGTTTTAATTTTGTAATATATACTAGTTTATTTTTATCGAAAATACAAACAAGATTTAATAATGCTCTTCAGTGACATCCATCTATCATTTCCATCCATCACTCAATTCATCCATCTATCTATCTATCTATCAATCATGTCTTACGTGACATGGCCACTGCATAAGATTGGAGGCACTGTTCCATCAATCAGTCGAGAACATACATTCTCTCTATCTATCCATCAATCAATCGATAATCTATTGTTTAACTTCCTACATATCTATTAATGTATTTTCACTTTTAAAGTTATTCGAAATGTATAGAACATCAACCAATTCCATTTAATGGTTTTGGTTGAGTAGAAAAACTCAAAAAATAGGATAAAGTCATAAGACATAAAAACTAGAAAACTGTGAAAATTAGGCTAAGTGTTGGAAAACATGATTTTTCAAAGTTGTCGAAATTCAAAATAGATTTTTGTAAATGAAAGCCCTCACTCATGAGAAACACTATACTTTTTATAACTTAATTCAAAGGAATGCTAAAGATATCGAGTTTTGAAAATCGGGCAAAAACACCAAAATTTACGAGTTTTAAAACCATTCCCAAAGTTTTCAAATATGGGTAAAACCTTAATTTCATTAAAAAATATAAAGTAAATGAAAAGTAAAAATTAAAGAGGACATTTACTTAAATGTTTTTAACGAAATAAAAGGCTGAAAATTACATATATGTTGTGGGAAGAACAAAGCTGATGTAATTTTTTTTAATTTCTAAAAAAATTTGTTTTAACGGTGACGCCATCAGCAAGCGGGAAGCTTGAAAAAAAATTTCTTCGTTTTCAAATTTTTTTCATCGAAAATTGATACAAAAGTTATCAAATTGTTTCTAGACATTACACAAGTCATAAAACCTTAAATCACATCCAATAAATCAAAATCTATCGAAAGGAATTATGTAAATACGATTCAATCCATTCAAACTTGCGCGAATTTAACGAATTAATAAAAAATTGGAAGAACAATCACAATCTAAAGGATTAAATATATTTTTCTATGAAATTGTTGTATAACTAGATGATAGAAGGGAAGACATCCTACATGGATCGATTTCGATAGTTGATTAGAGGTGAAGAATAGCATAGAAGTCGAGGTTGGTGGGCTTGGATGCGAAATTGTTGGTGGCTGCGAAGACCTTGAGGATGACACTCTATCTTCCTCTTACGATGGAGAACAAATCTCCCTCTAAGTAGATGAAATCCTGAATAGAATGTGTCCAAACCCACTCACTGATTTATGATGTGAGACAGGAAATAAAGGAAGAGGAACGAGAATCAACGACCATGAAAACGTAAAGCTCGTTGATGCCGACAACTTCTTCTCCTTTGTCGAGGCTCAACGATTACTTGTTCATGAAGGATCTTAAGGCGAAGAGGGTTGAAACCCTTGGTGGCTTGCTCAGTTAAGTTTAGGTTCATTTGGAGAGAAGATAATGAAATAAAATAAACTTTAAGTTTCTTTTATAATAACTTGAGGGGCAAAGTTGGTATTTTCTCATTTGTTTCTATTTTCGACTGTAACTTGATTTTTCATACTTGAAAATTAACGAATGAATACTCTATTCTTTATAATTTTTCGGTATGAACCTAATGATGTGATCGGATTTTACTAATTCTTGCTCTAACAAAAATTTATCTTTTTAAGTCTCACCTAACACAGAATTCGTGGATTACATCTTTTTTTCGTCCGAACTCGAATTCGAGTGTGTTTATGGGCTAAAATATATTTTTTAACCATTTTAAATCTAATAGTGAAGTCAGATTTTGTTAAAAATGAATAGAACAAAATCTGAGTATTTTACCCTAAATATTTTTTTTCAAGATTTTCTCAACTTTTACTATTTGATTTTCTTGAAATCTGAATTAAAAACCTAAGGCATTACAAGAGGCATCTGTAGACACACTATTTTTGCATTTTCCTGATTCGACAATCCATCATCTAATTCTTATGAGTTCTTAATGATGAGTGTAAAATATACGAAGAAATAAAAAACTTGAAAGCTCATTTCCCAATTTTTCTACTCTTGTCATTTCATCTCTTTTACTTGTTACACTTGACATAGAAAATTACGCATGTTTATGATCATTATACTTTACACTCAATTTAACACGTAAGGACACTTAGGTTCGTCACACATTTCTATAATCCAGAGACATCATTTTGATAATCCAGTGATCTCGAGATTTATAAATAATCATATTAGAACCGAAAGAAGCCCCATGCTAAAATTCACAAAAATCGATAAAATGACGAAAACACCCTTCGTGAGTCCCACACCTCCGAGATGTCTCAAAAGTACTTTTATTACTCTCAGAATATGATTTCAAGTCTAACGAGACCTAAATCGGTGAAAACATATATTTTAATGAAAAATCACAAAAATGAGCAAAATACCTTTGATATCTGACTTTTACTTGGAGACCTTGATTCTTAGGAAAATGCGACTAAAAATAAATTTTCAACAAAAGTCAAGCACATCAAAAAAATCTAGAAATCTCATACTTAGAAAAATTAATTTTTTTTACATAAAATGACAAAATTTAAATCGAAAATTGAAACCTCAATTTTTAATTTAAATATCAAAATTTTAAACAAATTGAACATTAATTAAACCTTAATCAATAAATCAAAATCGAAAATTAAATCAACTAATCAAATTAAAACTTTAACTTTAACAAACCAATCAAAATTGAATATTAAATTAACCAATCAAATTAAAATTTCAACTTAATTAACTGATCAAATTTGAAAATTAAAACTTAATTTAACCAACCCATTTGAAATCTTAACTTAATCAATCAATCAAATTGAGAATTTAGAAAAAAATTAATTCATTTAACTAATTAATGAATAAAATATAGTCAATCAAAAGATTACTAAGTCCTGAATGACGTAAGATCATTACCCATATTCTTTTATAATAAACGTGAAAGAGAGAAAAATGGGAGAGAAAATAAATCGTTTAAATTAAAAATATACCCAATGTCCCAATTAAAAATCGGTAGAGATAGAAAGAAAATAAGAAACATGAAAAATAAAAAAAAAAATTTTAGTAAAGAGAAAACTATAAAAGGAAAGTCATCAATCCATCCTTTAAAGATACAAGACGTAACCTAGATTGAGTTTCATCTCTTCAATTGTTCTTGCAAAAAAAAAAAAAAACATAACAAGAAGAAGAATCAAACAACAATAGCAGCCACGTCTGTCTTCTCTTCTTCTTTTTAAACTTCTCCAATAGTAGTCACATCTGTCTCCTCTTCTTCTCTTTAAACTTCTCCAACGACAACCACGTTTATCGTCTTCTTCTTCTCTTTAAACTTCTCCAACATCAATTACGTCTGTTCCCTCTTCTTCTTTTTAAATTTCTCTAACAACCACATTTGTCCTCTCTTTGTTTCTTTTTAAACTTCTCTAACAACAGCCATCATCCCTCTGTCCTCACTCCATCTCCAACGTCTTCATAACATCTCTTATTTTTTCACTACTCTCTGATGTCTTTCATAGTAGCAACATAATTTTATTTCTTCTCTTCAACACTTTCTTCATACTCAGCTTTATTACTTCCACACTCCAAACCATCTCAAGTTGTGTCTGAAAGAATTACATTTATCCACCAATCTGTCTTAGAAGTAAGTTTGATTTTGCTTTTATTTATTATTATTTTTCTCATATTTTATATCATTTTTTTTAATTTTTTATGATCATTCCGCCCCTCAATTGATGCTTTATATTGTTATTGAATTATAATCATCATGTAGTTTATCTAAGGGAAAGTTTATTTTTTTATTCTTTTTTTTTTCATTCCTTATACTAGTAGGATTGGAAAATATTTTTTTTCTAAGTTCATGATCATCATGCTTAAATTGATTTTTATATGATGAATTTGTGGTTGCTTGAATTTTTTATGATTAGAACAATTTGGACTACCTTAACAATTCTTCATGTTTACAAATAAAAAATGTTTAATTCGATAGATCTTAATATGTGATACATTGTGTGATGATTTGAGAATTATTCCATGTAATAATGAATTCGTTAAATTGATAAATATTCATGTTTTTTAACGATGACTATTTTAGAAGTTTAAAATTTGTGCATAGATCCCTATTTTTTAATTTAGAAATTTGATGCATGTGAAATTTTTACAATTTAGAAATTTTATATATACTCAAGTTCTGTTGATTTGAAAAGTTGACATATGAGCATATTTTACCAATTTAGCAATTATGCATGATATGGATTTTACTGATTTAGAAAATTTACATATATTCATATTTGACCAATTTGACAATTATGCATGATATGAATTTTATTGATTTGGAAAGTTTATCAATTTGACAATTATGCATGACATGCATTTTATTGATTTAGAATGTTTATATGTGATGAAATTTCATCAATTTGGAATTATACGTGAATTGAAAGTCATCTATGCATGTGATGCATGCTTAATCATGTGAAAATTACTCGTGCACATGGCATTTTTAATCGAATTTTAACTTTCATGAAAACTTACCATTTGATCATTAGGACATTAAACGAAATATAGGTTTTTTCATATTTTTACCCCATTATCTACGAAATTTAAGAAATCATTTGAATATTTGGGAAATTGTGACCGTAGGATTCAATTAGTAAGTTTGACATAAAATGATAATGATTGGACTCTAATTTTACTTTAGTTTTCGCTTGTTGACTATATGATTTTTCTTGGATCATAGTAAAAATCGACCATCTTGATCGGGTGGATTCGATGCTTAACACCTTTCGAAACCCGTAATATGATTCCTTGCATGTGGATCGATCTGGATTTACTTAGGAGTTATTTTTGGTTCCTAGACCTAAACTAAGTGACGATTCCTAATTCTCAGAAAAGCCCCCAGTTAATTATGTTATACTTTTTATTATTTAGAAAAAAATGTTTAGGCGTTTTCAATAACTCATTAAGAAAAAAAAAATTTCTTTCCCAAACTAAGATTTAATCATTTATTAATTTAAAAATATCTTAAAACACTCTTTATATTCTATAGAATTTGATTAAAAAAATGTATTATTAAAAATTTCTAGGGAATTCTAAAAAAAATGAGTAATTTAAAAAAATTCTTAAATAATTGTTGATATACTTAAAATTACATGTTAATGATAGAATAATTAAACGTGTTTAAAAGAGTTAGGCGGGTTGATACCATAACCTAAACTCAACCCATTTAATAATTGTATTAGACGGGTTTGACACTATTATGATCCAAACCCAATTAGATTTGACTCAAAGCCATTAACTTCGTATCATTTTTTAATCAAGTTCGCGGGTTGTGTTGAGATTGCCACCTGTATTTGTGTAGGTGGTTTACGAGACGCGTGATGATGATTTTTTTTTTAGTCACTAAATTATATATATATATATATATATATATAATATTTAGGTGTAAACATGTATTGCTCGACCCCATTGGTTTTTTCTTACCTGTAACAATTAATGTAAAAGTATGCGACACAAAGCCCTTTCATCGTATGAAATCAAAAATCACATTCCACGTTGTGCTTCTGATGAAAAATGAGTCTTTGTGTGTACACCTGACTGAGGGTTGAACTTCTGAAATTCAACTTCTCAAAGTTAACAGTGAGAATTAATTACAATTTCAATGCTTGGTTGCCTAGAACCTTGCTATTCAAACTATTTTCCTTCTTGCCAAAAGAAATTAAGAGTTGTGGGAAAAGAAAAGAATGGAGGGATTATTGGATGTGAAGAAAACTAGTTTGACTCACATTTTTAAATTGTAATTTGTTATTTTACCAAACACATAATATTGATCGATCAACTTTATTTAAAAAGGTAAAAATGCCTTATCAACAAGGCCCACTAGCCTCTTGTTATTCAAATCATCTTTTGTTGAACTAAAAATAAAATAAATAAATAAAGAAACATCAGTAGATATTGATTGAATATAAAACATAAACAATTAGCAATTAACTATAGAGAAAACAAATTAGATTATTAGTCTTCAATCAAGTTGAGTGTTGATTAGTTTGGGGGACCAACTCAAAACTAATGCATATGTGGGCTGGACTAGGGCAAAGCACGTGAAAATATGAACTGGGTGATGTAGAGGAGAGAAAGGCCTGTTTTTAATACCATGATAAGTTTGGGGGTTTAGCTCAAACCCAATTGATAATAAGTGGAGAGGCCCAAGAGCTTATAAGGAGAGAGACAAGGCAATGAGTGTCCGATGTGGGACTAAACTCAACAAGTGTTTATGCAAGTTCATCAAAGACTAGTCCATATGATTAGTGGACAAAATATATATATTACAAATTTACATCAAGGATTTTATATTTATGAATGCATCCAATTAGTTCCTTTAAGCCAATGCTAAGTTTTCCAAATGCTTCTCATTTCTTCCCAAGTTGGCAAGGATATAAGATAAATGCATTAAAGAGATTTGCTACAGCCAACTTATGATTGAAATTCTACATTTTGCATAAGTATTAAGTAGAAACATTTTCACATTTATTTCTGAAAACTAGTTTATTCAAGTATTCTCACCAGGTGACGAACTCTAGTTGTCTATCTGACCCACCAGATGATCATCACTCGTGCTCTATACCTGTCTCGCCAAACTTCAGATCTGATACTAAAAAAATAGAGAAGGAAAGGGTGAGTAACAATGGTTACCCAGTAAGGAAACAAACAATTTCTGCCAATAACCCCTCCTAATATGAACGAATAAGCATACTTAATCATTTTAACAATATAAAATTTTACAGAATAAACTATGATTAACTGGTACATATAACCAGGGATGAACAACTAAACATTTTAAAACTCACATTACATCGATCATCATTACTCACTATAACATTCTCTTTTTATACAAATATAATTGATCAAATGGAAACATTAAACATGGATTTCATTTTATATATCAAAATAAGCAACAGATACATAATACACAATGGTGGAGTATTGGAATTAGAGAGTTGGGATTCACGACTGGATCGCTCCCAGTCGGGACATGATGTTACAATTCTTCTCTAGCTTTTAGTTCCTGATTTTGTGGTCGGTCCCTGCACTTACCACGCTTGGTTGACCATTTATCCGGCTCAGGCTAGCCGTTTGACGTGACCGTAAGCAATGGGTCTCTTTTCGATGTGTCAGAACGTTCGACTACTATAAATTGTTAGTGATCACTGACTAATCATCTTCGTCTATGCTTATCAGGCGTGCATGTGATTCCCAAATATACAAAACCATTTGTATACGACCACATTTACATTATAAGTTCACTGGTAAAGATAGAGAGGAATATCCCGGATTCCACTTTCATACGCGTCCCATACCACGTATGAGCTTGGTGGTCCCTACCCCAGGATAGTACACCACTCCGGATGATATGATACACTATCCCTTCAAGCATTCACAAACTCTTTAACAGCTCACAAAATAGTTACATATATATATATATATATATATATATATATATATATATATATATATATATATATATATATATATATATATATATATACTTTTATTTGAAAATAAAAGAGAAATTAACAATACAAAGTTGAAAATGGATATCCTGTTTCCTACCATGCAAGTATGGCCACCCGGCCTAAAATAAATAACATAACGGAAACGTAAACAGCGCCTCGTGCTAACAGAAAGTAAATAAACATGCAACCAATAATATTATCCCTGGATATCTGTTCACCAACCTACACACAACACAACAACGTAAAATGCAGACATCACGCCTCGGGTATGACTCTGACATTTTACTGTTTCATACCCTTTTTCCCTTTTTTTCAATTTTTATCGTTTTCAATCTCTTCAATAAAATATCCATTTTCTGATATTCATCAACTCAATATGAGTTCATTGAATATTAAATTACATTTTCCAACTTTAAAACTTATTTTTATCAATAATATTGAAAAAGAATACAAATTTTATATCAAAACGGGGTCCGAGCAGTGCACAAGACCCAATTTATGGAAATAACCCGTTAAAATATCCTACCCACGTATAATTTGTTAAAAATACAATTAAACATATCGAACATGCAATTTCTAGCGTGAATTTTTGAAATAACAAAAGAATTATATATTTCGAAAATACCTCCAAATTTTTTCGATAAAATCCTAAATGCAATTTTCACAATCTACGATTACTAATAGAAATTGAGAGTTCCTTACAATCTCTAGGCGAAAGAATCGAAGCGTGTGCACGAAAATTGAGGCGATCGATGCAGAAATCGAGACGGATTGAACTTCGAAGCGGTTGATTTTCGAAACCGACCCGGTGGTTTCGAAAATCTCGACGTGGTCGTCCTTTCTCCCTCCTACGACAGAGGACGGTTTGACCCTGAAACGGATGAAATCCGATGTCGAAGTTTCGAAATTTCTGTATATAAATACGGCTGATTTTTGACGATATCGGGTGAAATATAAAGTAAAACGAAAAAAGGTTGGGTGGGTTTTATAGATGTCGAGGCAGCGAATCTTTTTCCCTTCTGCGACGGTCGTCGACGGCGAACCATTTACGAAAGATCTGAGATAGAAGATTAGAAAAAAAAACGAATTTTTCCGTTTTCTATTTGTCGCGGTTGTATGTACGAGTTGGGGAAGATGAGATATATAAAAAAAAAATTAAATTTTATTTATATAAAGTTGGGACGAAATCGGTATTTCGTCTATTGTTTTGATCGATGATAACTTGGCCATCCAGACTTCAAAACTGACAAATGAATACTCTATTTCGCCTAATTTTTCGTTTCGGATCTAATAGTATAGTCAATTTTTATAAATTCTGTCTCTAGCAAAAATTTACATTTTTTGTCTGAGGTGACCCCTAAACTTGATGTCGTTTTCGTTTTTGACGATAATTCGACTTCCTGATCTCCAAAAATGACAAATAAATAGTCTATATTCAATAATTTTTCATTACGAACCCAATGGTATAATCGAATATTATTAATTCTTACTCTAACAAAAAGTCACTATTTTAGCCTGGTCCGACCCGATAATTGAGGATTTTGCAACTTTTATATTTGGACTCGCATTTGAGCGTTCTTATAGGCTAAAGTATGTTTTTCGATCATTTTGAATCCAATGGTGAGGTCAGATTCCATTAAAAATGATTAGAAACATCTTAAAATTTTACTCCTAAGTCCCACTTTCAAGATTTTCTTAAAATTCCACTATTTATTTTTCCTCGAGATACGAATTGAAAACTTGGGATTTTACAGATTTAGATGACACAATTTAAATTTTTTTTTTTTTTTGAAAATAAAAACATCGTTGAATTTAGTTTTAAATTCGAGAGTTCAGTGGCTAATCATTTCCAAAGTATTAAATAAAGCCTTAGATTTTTTGTTTTTTTCTTTAAATTTGGTCTCACCATAAAATCTATCGAGTTGTGGGGTTGGATTCCAAACCTGACAATCCATGTGACTCAATGCCCTTTCTAAGATTTTAAAATCTTAAGTTAGTCAAGGTAGTTTGAGTGTGTGTTTCGTAACACTTCGAAGTCTGAATGGAGGTGGTAACCTTTAAATTCAGACTTCAGAAGCTTTATTTTCATTTATTTTGTTTCAAATTTCAGATTTTAAAATTAAAATTCAAAAATTTTGAACCAACGATGGGGTACGTTAAATAAAACTTTTGAAGTTTGATTTTTAATTTTCAAACTTTAGATGTTTTCAGAATTCAGACTTCGGAAGTGTTATAAAAAATAAACTGACTCTTTTTAAATTTATATTTAGTAAGACTAGATGAATTTTTTTTTTTAAATTTTATTATTATTATTTTCAATTAAAAAACCTATTAGAGAAGAATGAGGTCAAGGAAGATGTCATTAATTTGAAAAGATATAAGGCTGACGAAGGGTACGTGTAAATCAGGACTCCAAAATTATTATTAGAAATGAAAAAAATAAAATAAATACAAAACGTGCTATTTTTTTTTTTTTTCACTTTTGATTACAAAAGAGATCCCCGTCGCCATCAAATAACATTTAAAACGAAGTGACACGGCAACGTGCCATGTGAGGAAGAGGAGACACGAAGACCTCTTTAACTTTGGTGTCTCCGCCTCCCCTCCATTAAATCTATCCATCTCTCTCTCTGTCTCTAAAAAAAGCCCTAACCTTCTCCACCACAAAAAATTATTCCCGAAATTGAAAGTTTCTCAGACACAAACGAACAAGTAACCTTAATTTATACACTTGTTTTCCATTCTCGATTTCCTCCTCTGAAAACCCAAACATTTTTGCTCCTGAAAAACCCTAATTTCTTTTCAATTGGAGCTTATTCTTTCTCCAATTACTCAAATTACTTGCATGTTCTTCTTCTAAAATGGCGGGAATTTCAAATCTTCGGGTGTGTGGAAGCGGGAAAACTTCGATTACTGGATTTTCTTCAGTTCCCGCCATCAATGGGATGACGAAAACAAGAGTTTCGATGCCTTTCAAGGTACCAACAACAACATTAGCTATGGCTCATGGGGGCATGTGTTTCTATGGTTGAATTGTCCTTGGGATTCGTTCCACACGAATCTCGAGGTCATGACAGCAATATTTTCCTTAAAATTAAAAAAAAAAAAAAAATTCAAATTCAAAGATCAAAACACCCCTAACTGACATTCTGCATAAACGGTTTCACGGATAGGACGCAGTTTATTTATTTTTATTAATAATAAATTTGGCAAAATACCCCTGATCATGTCTGCTTCATTCATGCCATATTATAGTAATTTTCAGAAATATTTAGAAATTCTTATTTGCAGTATTGGTGTCAATTTCAAACCCAGACAGAGGTCCATAAGGTTTGATGATGGTCTTCGAGATTCACGACACAAGAATCATGATATTGTTGGTTGGACTTGGCGTGAGACAATAATTCATAATCTTTCAAAATAGCAACCAAACCCATTTCTGTAAGAGTGTAAGTAAGATTACCAACAATGCTGCTGGACCATGAAGTTACCGTAACCACTTGTGGGTCAGACCATAGATTCATTGCATCACAAGGTGTTATTGTTGATAAGTTTTCTCCTTTATAAATCTCATTGTCTACTCTAGGGAGCGGTACACAATTCTCCTTCATTATATTGATGATCACCTATACTCTTAGAAGACCTTCTTGCACCTTAAACCAAAAAAAAAAATCATCTCTTATCTTCCAATTCACTATAATGAAATTGGTCGTATTGTTTACTCCCCAACATAAACCGTCACATCTATTTTGACCCCACAAATGGATCTTTGCAACCTTTTCCTTGGGCTGAAAGTTGTGACTTGCATTTATGAACACCTGTAGGATGTACTAGTGGGTGTACACCGTGAAATTGTGAAATATAAGGAAGATGGGTCAGTGGTAATTGCCAAAGGATACAATCAAGCATATGAAATTCATTTTTAAAAGGGATGGTAGGTCATTTCTATTGAGAATCTTAAGAGGAGCCAACTTGATTTATGGATTGAGTCTCGCAACAAACGTGAAAAATCCAGTTTTGCTCTACCAACTTATATTAAAAAGTAATAATCTTATATTGTTCCTGATCCTTGAAGAACTAGGGCTAAAGTATTTGATAGTAATCTAAATCTTCTCACATAGACCTTCCCTTGGCTGAAGATTAGCATATTCTCTCTTAATGGGTGCACTTGTGCAATATTCTTCTATTGAGAGTACTTTTGGGCAACAAAATTCTCAGATCTCCTTAGCAGTACGAAGAAATAGGAACCCACAACGAGATTACGTGGAATGCAAAAACCAGGATATAACTGTAGGATGGTGAATTTTCCATCTATTATATGTCTTCAGATTCATTCGGTTCTATGGTACAGTTAGTCATATATCCCAACCTCTGTCATTGATATACAGATTGGCTGATTGAGCCCATTGCAAGTAATTCTTACCGACTAACTTTACTGTCATAATTTGCATAAGTGGATTTTCCATATGAATTACTAGAAATGTTTTTTGAACTATTGGAAGTAGAAATAGTTACTTTCCAATAAGAAATCCAACAAATCTGGCAAAAACAGGCCTAAGCAACTTTTCCAATCCTCTTCAAGCATTGTTCACATTTCTATTCATGTTTTGTTCACAGTTGCTGTTCGCTTTCTGTTCACAGTAATTAGAAAGTGGAAACACACTCATCAATGCATCAAATAACATCCAAATTATACAAACTCAGTCTCTAATTGTTCAAAATTTGACATAAGTTAAAACTTATTGGCTTGAACCGCCAAAAAATACCCCATGGATCGCAACCATCTGATGAATTTGAAATTGGTTTTTTTTGTCTTGCCTCTTTTGGACACTCAAAAGTCCATCATGATGGAGTTGAAAATTTTCAAAAACCCAAAATGTTGAGATATCTAACCCTAGGTTAAAACTTACTGGTTTGAAACACCAACAAAAAAGACCCCATAATCATAGTCATCAGACGAATTCAATTTTTTTTTCTCACCTCTTTCAGACACTAAAAAACCCATCAAGATGGAGTTGGAAAATTTGAAAACCAGAATATTAAGATTTCTGGCTCGAGGTATTTTTTTTTCAAACTAGGTTTTTTGCTCATCCGTAGAATACTGATGTCAACCTTATAACGGTTGATGTCAGCATCTTAAAAGCTTCTCTATTGGTTCTTTGTTTTGTTACTGTTCTTGATCATCTAGGATTTTGATACCAAATGGAAAAGTAAGATTAGAAACAGAAAATAAGATAGAAAAAATGATAGAAGGAGAGAAGATAGACATGGAGGAGTAAAAAGGGAGATTCCTTATTGTGTAGCATGACTTGTAAATTCTCTTATTGATATCTCCCATGACTTTATCTAGTACTTTGCTCCATACTACTGCTTTGGGTCTCGACTTCCCTATTTCTCTTCACAAGGGAGTTTGTGTGTTACCACTTACCCCTTTGTCATGCGTGTAATCGGAGTGTCTCTTTCTTACCCAACTTTTCTCTTTGTTATTGAGATTTTTCTTATTCCTCGTATTGTCCTTGTTTGCCTCCGGATCCTGTTTGGAAAGCTGCTATAATGGAGGAAATGGCTGCTCATTAGGGTAATCATACTTGAAATATGGTCTCTTCCTACTAAGGAAAAAATAGTTGATTTTGATGCATCTTACTATGAGACATGATTTTGATATCAATATAGCAAGATGTAAAGGCCCACCTAGTTGCATGCAGGTTCTCCCTAACTTATGGTCTTTGATTATGATGCCGCATTTGCTTTTGTGGCTAATTTGACTTTTGTTTGTGTTTTAATCTCTCTTGGTACCAATAAAAAATTGACCGCTTTATTAGGTAGACATGAAGAATTCCTTATGACATTGGTATATCTCATAAAATTGCTTTCTGCTTTAGGGAGAGACTACAAAAGTTTGTCATCTTTGGAAGTCTATATGTAGTTTGCAGTAGTGATGTAGAACATTCATGTAAGTCAAATGATGTAGGACATTTACAATTCTAGTTTGAGTGTTAGTAGTTTTTTAATTCTAGTAGGATTTTAATTTCTAGTTCTAGCAGTATTTCTATAGTTATGTTAGGAATATGATTCCTTGTTAGTTTCTAATTTGTTTTAAAATTCGTTTTTATTATTTAGTTTGTAATTAGAAGTGCTTATAAATATCCAAATTGAGTTACAATAGGATTCGAAAGTTGATATTATATTATAGATAGGTTAAGATTGTTAATTTTTAGTATTTTAGTAGGATTCGTATTTGTTATGATGGAGTTATCTATATAAGGAGCTCCAAATCCGAAAATTGATAATTATCAATCAATAATCAATAAATAAATTTCGATTTTTTAAAAAAGGTTTCAGACCTTTTCCTCTTGTAGATTCTTGTAATCTTATTGGTTGAAGACGATGATATTTTTCTTTGTTCATAATCGTGATTTACTTCACGCTCCGCTATGTCAATCGGTATCAGAGCGAGAGTTCCTCGTTCCTATGAAAACTAAAGACGGATCAAGTTCGAAAAATCTTATGGATGATGCTCCATATCATCGAGTCATAACCATAGCAATCTTTAGTTCCTTCCAACGAGACTCAACGATCGTTGCAAACTATGCATACCGCAATTGAGCAGTTGTCTCAGGCTTTGCATATGAATCAAATCCAAGGTAATGAATGAATCATACCTAATAATAGAGATCAATATGTTCAAAGCCCTAGGGTTATGAACATTTGTAGGCGAGCCCATGAAGGTGAGTCTAGTGATGAAGAAATTGATGATATAATACATGAACATGGTGAACGAAGGGGTGCAATGCAAGATCGAGATTTTCGTATTAAGGTTGATCTTCTTAATTTTAATGGTCAACTTCATATAGAGGATTTCCTCGACTATCTTTTGGAGGTGGAATGTTTTTTTAATTACATAGATATTGCGAAAGAAAATAAAGTTAAGCTTGTAGCTTATAAGCTTAAAGGAGGAACTTCAGCTTGGTGGGAGTAGTTGCAGTTGTTATGAACATGACAAGTCAAAGCCCCAATCCGAACTTGGCAGAGAATGAAGCAACTATTAAGGGCATGTTTCCTCCCTATGGACTATGATCAGGTACTATTCCAACAATACCAAAATTGTCGTCAAAGAAATCGCTCAATATGAGACTATGTTTTTGAGTTCTTTCAACTGTCAGTCTGTAATGATTTTGCTGAGACAAGTATCTAGGTTTTTGGGTAGATTGCATGTGGCCATCCAAGAAAGGGTTTTGTTACAGCCTGTTTACACTCTAAATGATGTAGTTCAGTTAACAACAAGAGTTGAAACTCAATTGGATTGTCCAGGTTGGCAGAATTAGTCCTTTGGGAAGATTGTTACCACTACAACAAGTTCAAATGGGAGCTCGGGAGTCTTATGTCGTTTGCTATCACTTGGGGGGATGGAAAGAGCGGAACAGTAAGGTCTTAGAGGGGAAGGAGAACTCCGTGGAGGATTTAATCAAGTTGATTTTGTATTTGCTTTTCTTTTCGTGTAAAATGTTTAGAGAAGCAAGAGGGATCTTCTTTGAGGATCTTATTTTTAGGTGGGATTTGGTTTGTAACGTAACAAGTGGTGACTAGTTCTTTTGTTAGCTGGTGGTGGTATTTTAATTTGCTTGTAGTTCCTACCGCTTATCTCAACCAGCTTTTTATTAATACAATTTCTCTTTACTTAGCAAAAAAAAAGTTTTTTCTTAGTCGTGAGGTTGCTCTTTGCAGGAAAGGATTTTTTTTTTTTTTGTCTTCAAGAAAATATGCTGTTGACTTTCTTCGTGATATTGATATGATTGAGTGCAAATTGTCTTCTTTTCCAATGGATCTTAATCACCCTCGTCTTGATAATGCATATGATCTCTCTAATCCCCAGGAATACTAACACCTTGTGGGTTGTTTAGTTTATCTTACTCTCACTCAGTCAGTTATTACATCTGTCGTCAGCTTGTTTAACCAGTTTATGCACGCTCCTTTTTCCACCCATCTTGCGGTTGTTTATTGTATTCTTTGATATTAAATCTAGCCCCAACTGTGGACTTGTGTATTGCTCTCATGGTCACCTTGTTATATTAGGATATGTCGATGTGGATTGGGTAGGATCTAGTACTAATCGCCGCAACATCTATGGATAGTTTCCTTTCTTGGGGGAAACTTGATTGCTTGGGACCCCCCACCCCCCTCCCTTGTCGCTCAATCTTGTGCTAACGCTGAGTATTGAGCCTTTGCACATGGCATGTGTGAGCTTTTATGGCTCTTTCCTAATGACGATCTGATGCGCTACATTGTGACAATAAAGCTGCTGAGAAAATTGCGTCTGGTTCAATCTTACATGAGTGAACCAAACATAAATAAGTAGACTGCACTTTGTTAAGGAAATTTTTTGGCTCTTTGGTCCTTCAACATGTTTCCCCTCCACAACAACTCGCCAATGTATTCACTAAGGATATTGGACTTGTCCTTCTTTGTTACATTGCTGTAAAGTTAGGCATGTTTGATATTTATACTCTAGCTTGAGGGGGAGTGTTACTAGTATTGTGTTTTGATGTTAGTGCCCTTTTTGGTATTTTCCTCATTAGTGAGGATATTATAGATCTCTTTTTTGTCCCCTAATATAAGGCAAGTGGGTTTCCTTTTTCTCCTAAGCCCTTAGCATATTCTTCTTTTTCTTTTTATTATTATCTTCTCCCACACATCTTCTTGTTTATTTCTCATCCCATCACCTATCTTTGTTAGTAACATCTTCTCCAAATATCAGAAGAGCGCTTTGATGCTGATTGAAAGCTCTAAAATGAAGTTAGAAAAGCTGAGGGGATGTAGATTAGTTAGTGTAAAAAACAAAAAAATTGATTGAGATTGTTTGGTTATGTATGTTGACCTGCTGGGAAGAAGCGCTTTGGTGCAGGTTGAAGGCTATAAATTGAAGCCAGAAGGCCAAATTGGATGTGGATGAAGTTGTAAGAAAAGTTTGAGTAAGAAACGATTCCATGTAGAATTGAATAAAGGTACTGGGTTCACGTTTTTGACCACAAATAGTTGGGATAAGGCAATGTCAATGATTTAAGAGGATTACATAAATTTCGTCTTTTTTACGCTAGAAATGTGTTTAACTTAGGATTCAGAAGTTTCTTTGGGTTGAATCTGATCCTGTATCTTATGCAAGGACATGCCCAGTTGCGTGGCCCTATCATATTAAGGGTTTGTGTGTGTACGTGCATTGCATTTATGCTGTTTGGTTGAGGTTCAGATATTTCCTATAAGGTGGTTGGGCTTCCATTTTTGTCTCTTTGGATGGTATGTTCTCGAGAGGAGTGGATAGAATTAAGAAGTAAATATATTTCTAAAGACTTTCGGTGAGAACAGAAAATGAATATATGTCGATGAGGAAGAGAGAACCAAGCCTTGTTATCTTGTATGCGTTCATTCATTTTTATAGGACCCATACATCTCCTTTCTTCTATGTTACACCGAAACTCCATTAAAAAGTTTTTTCATCTGTTAGATCCTATAACCCTTTTTTAAGCATAATAACATGATGATCCACCAGAAAAATTAAAAAGGGGATACTTATTAGGCTAAATATGATGACTTAGAAACAATGAGGGGTTGGTGAGATGGCCAGGACCACGCCTCAGGAAGCGGGGGTCTTGAGTTCGATTCTCCCCCGAGATTTATCCCAGTACAACTGGTACGTGTGGAACGGGTGGCAGGTGTGCTCCTTGGGATTAGTCAGGTGCTCTAAGAGGCCCGAATACAGAAGGTATCAAAAAAAAAAAAAAACACGAAGACTTAGATTGACTATTCAGGTTCAATTTTTTCACTAATTGTTGGAGACTCAAATGATGGATGAGCATTAAAATCTTGTCTCGAGGCAATGTTTTTCTAGGAGAAAAATTGAGACAAACGCAACTGCAACATTCCCTTAACCTTGAATATTTTGGGGTCAATGTTTTGTTTTGGTCTCGGTCCAAACTGGAATTTCCACTAAAACATCCCAAAATGGAATGAAACTTTGAACCGTGAGCATCAAATAACTTATATTTTGTTCTATATCTCCAGGAATCTTAGAACTTTTGCTTCACTGAATTATGTTCAAGATTACACAGGATTATATGTCAAAAATACTTTTTTGACACTCTGTATCCCTATGTCTCTTATGTATGATATTATAAATATTGCAATATGCAATGAATTTTGGAAAACTGACAAAAATTTAATCAAGGTTTTGATTGGACGATCATACCTCCATTTCATGGGTGTCTTGCACATGTTCTGACTGGGCACTTTGATAAAAGAAACTGGCCATATTATCTCACAGAGGACTTTCTGTTATTAAGAGCTAATTTGAGCAAAAATATTGTGTTATGTGTTACAGATGGTTTTTGGGTTGTTTCTTCATTGTTCTTCTGTTTTGGTCTATAGGATGATATGTTCGGCATCTGTCGATTTTCTCTACCTAACTCAAGGAAGACATCTCATCAGATTGCTCGACCCAGTATTCGTATGGCTTTAGTAGATGAGAGGCTTGCACGTGGTCGGGATGGGGCTGGTCAATCTGAAATTTTGGTGATTAAAAACTGCTCATTATGTATTGATTTAATTAAAATATTATTTAGTTCGTAAAAAGCAAAAGTTGTAAGGCATGGGAAAATTTATTCTGGTGAGAATATTGTGTTATCAATATTATATATGAACAGACATTTGTTCAACAGTATTTGTTTTCTCCTTTTTTACTTCCTAGTTTTTTGTTCTTTTACAGGCCTATGATCTTGTTCAAGGAGCACTTGTAAGTTCATCTATTCTTTGTATTGCTCTTAGTTTATAGGCTGCTGATTGGTCTCATAGTATTATTTTCATTGATATTAATCTGATTGTGATTACTTCGATATGTACACATCACTCAGTTCTAGAAGAGTGCCTCCTTATTTTTAACCAAAGTATTAAATTTCTTGTTCAGTGACTATTTTGGGCAGTTTGGAAATGGAAACATTTCAATCAGTGTGGAAGCAAATACAATTTTCATGATGGAAATGTTGTGAAAGTGGTGGAAATATTGAGAAACTTTTTATTGAAACTGTAGGAAATGATAAAATAGGCAAGAAAACAAACCTATAAGTCATCTCACTACAATAGACAACTATATGCAGTGAAAATAAATTTGCTGCTTATAAAAAAATTTACATGCTTTTATGAACGTGCTAACATTCTTAGAATAATAAAAAATGATCTATAGTTATCAAACTAGTTATTTTTACTAATCTATGTAATAAAACAGGACGGTTGCCCCCCCTCTTGTTTCAATCTTTATTCCCCCATAAAGAGGGGTTGAGATTTAATCTTGCAACTAATCTCGAGGACAACTTTCAACTTATTGCCTTTTCTCTTCTGCCCTTCCAATACCTCTCCAATTTTATATATTACCTTTCCACCTCTCCCTCTTTTCCAACGATACCCATCTAAGTTTATTGTCTTTCCTTTTCTACCTTCTTAACCCCAAAGAGGATGCTCACACTGGTAGGCACGAGCAAACTCTAGTGAATGAATATTATACGTAATTTATACATCCTTTCTATGAAACAATTAGACTTTTTGTTATTTCATAAATTTTATCGATATCTTTTTTTTTTTCAAAATAAAATATTTCAATTGAATTTTAATATTCATCGAAATATTTCCGTTAAATTTTTACATTTTATACCTGCAATTTGATAATTTTGTTTGAAATTTACTATTCACTAAAATATTTTGCAAAATAAACTGTGATTTATACAGAAAATGTATACAAACAGAAACTTTCGATTAGATTTTGTGTAAATGAAAATATTTTCGTATTTTTTTGTGAAATATGTCAAAATTTAATATCATGTTTGTAACTGAGACACATAGCTACAAAATAGACAACTGTCATGAAAAGTAAACCCAATGGAAAAGTGGGGCCTAGATTCTATTATCTGCCTTTGCCATTTAATTTTCCAGGTTGCAATTTTTCCTCAATCATCATATGTTATGGGCCGAAGTGTGTATTCATGACTTGTGGAAATCCATGACTAGGGGCCTTAAACATCAAACCATGGGAATTTATATGGTAATTCAAGAAAAGTCTGCACAAAAGATCCCGAAGGAATTATCTATGAAGAATGTAATTCGAGAACCACTCCAAACTATATTAAATCCCAAATATTCATTAACTCTGTTCCTATATTTGGAAAGATTTCTAGTAGTCTTGGGCAAACTCATTTTTTTGTCAAATAGGCAACGGCGAACTTTTAATTGAATTAGAGAGGGTTGTCGGTTACATTAAATCAGCACATGTAAAAGTCTGATAAATCTCTCAAAAAACGAGGTTCTTTTCTTCACTATATTACCAGAAAGGTGAGTACACATATTTTTCTTTTAACTTATAATTTTGACTTGTGAGATTACCAAACTTGCTAAAGAAAATAATATTCTAATGTGATTATTAGAAACTACTTTATGAACATTAAAGCCTATAAACTTAAAAGTGGCATAAATAGTAGTTCGTGAATGTTACACAGCTCTAGGCTTGGTTTCTCTGATAGCCATCCACTATCCTTTTTCTTGATGCTCGTCCTCATCTTTTGTTGGGTGGTAGATATGCTTGGGAGGCTAATTGCTGTGGTGGAGAACAGTTATAGGCAAGATTCGTTGGAAGATAAGAGATTATGAGAGGGCACTAGGGATGGAAGGTTCACAGTCAAATCTTTGTATGAGGGTATTACCTCAGGGAGTGCAGCCACTTTCCCTCACTCATTTGTTTGGGGTGCTAAGATTCCTGTTAAGATTTCTTTTTTCCTTTGGTTGGCAGCTTTGCGGAGGCTCACAACGTTGGATCAGTTAATTAAAAGAGCGTTCATTTCTTCGAATCAGTGTTGTATGTGCGGTTCGCAGGCGGAAACAGTGGATCATCTTTTCATTCATTGCAGGGTGGCTCATCACATTTGGTCGCATTTCTTGTCTTTATTTGGGTTAGTGGGTTGTTTTCCTCGCTCCGTCAAGTCAATTTTGGAAGCTTGGATGTCTTGGGGAGGTTCATTTTTGTTTTCGAAGCGGATTTTTGGTTCTTAGCTCCATTTGCAATCTGTTGGGGTATTTGGAAAGAATGTAACCGGTCCATTTTTGAAGGGAAAATTTCTACGGTGGAAGGATTAGTTCTTTCTATTTTGGAGTTTATGTTCTCTTGGTGCAAACTTTATAAGGAATTCAAGGGGATTTTCTTTGAAGATTTTGTCGTGCGTTGGGATAGGGTGTGTTCTTTGTCGTGAGAGCTTCTTGTCAGTCGGGCGTCGTTGTTATTTATCGTGTCTTGCCTTTTGTTTTGTTTCTTCTCTTTATATTGGGTGGGTTCCCTCGACCCCTCTCGTTTTTTTTTCTTCTCAATAAATTTATCTTTATCGATAAAAAAAAAAAAAAAAAATCTTTCGTTGACTCCTATAACTGCTAACTCCTAATATTAAAACTATGTGTTGAAAGGTATACTATTATCAGCATCCGTGGAAGTCTGCTTTGGTTGAATATATGAGCTTAGTACTATTCCCTTAATAGCTTAAGCTATTTTGATTGCTTGAGCATATTTTTGTGGTTTTAGAATGCTCACGGGTATCATCACTGATGAAATTCAAGCAAGTTATGGTTATAATTTTTTACCAAGAAAATTATGGTTGTAATTTTTATCCGTTACGATATCATATGTCTAACTAGTTGTTGTTGTTTGAGAATCAAGAATTGACTCATTTTGAAATTGTGCTAATATTGCAAAATAGATTCTTTGAAAGTTACCTCAGAGAATGTGAAAATGATTGCTATTCTTGAATATATGTATTTATTTCGTAAAGTTAACCTGATTTGGCCATGAGAAAAAGATAATATTTGTAGTTATGGTTGAAGGTACTTTAGGAAATATTATGACTTAGGTTTAGATATGTTGTGTGTTGGTTTGAATTTCATTACTTTATTTTTTTTACTTCGTACTTGATTAAATGTAAAAAATGAACGTGGGCTAACTAAGATTTGGCACAGGTTAGATGGAATTCTGTTGTGGACAAGTCAGTTCCTGATCCACCAACTGCGGTTCTTCTGCATGGTATTCTTGGTGGCAGGAAAAATTGGGGTGGGTATTCTATTGTTCGTTGTTTCATTTGGACTATTTCTCAATAAGTTCATACCTTCATATTTTGTATACAGATGTTTGAAATATGAAATTCATGATTATTATTGAGTGCACAGGAAGGGGTTCCTTTTTCTATTGCTTTTTTCTTATTAGGAAAAAAGGATCGAGTACTTTTCAATAGAATATTCTCATCTTTGGTCAAATCTCCATTATGACGCGCTCATGTGGAATTGTGTTTCATCAATCTGAATCATCTTCATCAAAGCCTTATCTAAATTTTTTGTGGTGGCTACTTGGTCAAGCTAAATACACCTTCAAATTTAGTTGGCAAGCTTGTTAAATTGTATACCTTTTTTTTTTTTTTGTTGAGTATTTTAGAAACCTATTAAATTGGTGATATTAGGTTTACCCCCTTGCAAAATGCAAGATTGGGTTTATTGACCGAAAGGTCAACATCGGTTTTTTCTTGATGAGCTAACAATGAAATTTTGAATTTTTTCCAAATTTTGATTTAGTAATTTAAGCATTTGAAGAGCATTTTGAAAAAATTCAAAATTCTACCATTAAATGATCAAGAAAACAAAACGTTGACTTACGGTCAAGGGGGGTAAACCTAATCCTACATTTTGCAAGGGGGTAAGCTTAATATCACCAATTTGACAAGGGGTTATTTTTAAAATATCCTTTTATTTATAAGTAGATAATTTATTAAAGAAAAGAAAAGGGGTTGATCGGGGGTCGATCGACCCACCTAGGTTACAAAGCAAACTTATAGAACAAGAATAAAGTAAAAGATTAAAACGGTCTACAATAAAAGGAAGATAAGAAGAAGAGGAGAAAGATAGCCAAACATTACCACAGTAGGGTTTGGCTCTCTTAAATATATTAACAATACTAAAAAATAGAATAATGTGTGGGGACACACTATGGGGGCCCATATGGCTGCCGCACATAATAGAACCCCAGGGGCTGTCACATAAACAAATAGAAGCCCTAGGGGCTCTTGTACACTATCACACAAACAAATTCTGCAGAATCTGTGTATAATTCTAACACTCCCCTTCAAGCTGGAGAATACATATCAAAGTTGCCCAGCTTAATACATAAAAAAGAAAAGGTATGCGAGATGAGGGCTTAGTGAGAAAATTAGTCAACTGATTATCCGACTTCACATAGGGTGTGACAATCTGTTTACACATGAGTAAATCCTGAATAAAGTGACAATCAACTTGGATATCTTTGGTCCGCTCATGAAAGATAGGGTTGCTGACGATAAATATGACAGTCTGGTTGTCATAATACATTTGCATAGGTAGTAGAGCATCAACACCCATATCATGAAGAAGAAAATGAACTCATAACATTTCAGAAGTAGTATGGGCCATTGCATGATGTTCAGCTTTAGTACTAGAACGAGCCACAACGTTTTGTTTCTTACTACGCCAAAGATTTCTTCCAACAAATGTGCAATAATCAGAGGTGGATCGATGATCAAAATGACTCCCAACCTAGACAACATCAGAGAAGCTAGAAATAGTCAAGGAAGAGGAAGGACGGTACAAGAGACCCTTTCTAGAAGCACCCTTCAGATAGCGAAGAATAGACAGATAGCTTCCCAATTTGCCTGTCGAAGGGAATGCATAAACTGACTGATCACACTCTCACAACATAAGCAATGTCAGGACAATTAACTGTGAGATATATGAGCTAGCCAACCAACCGCCTGTACCTCCTATTATCCTAAAAAGCTTCCCCCTATTTAATATCAAGCTTGATAGAAGGATCTATGGGAGTATCAACTAGACGAGAGCCCAGAGTACCCATCTCAGATTATAAGTCTAACACATACTTGTGTTGGCACAAAGTGAGTCCATCCTTGGAACGTGCAACTTCAATCCTAAGGAAGTAACAAATTAAGCCTAAGTCCTTTGTATGAAATAGAGTACTCAAATGAATTTTCAACTGAGCAATACTAACAGAGTTACTACCAGTAATAATAATGTCATCTACATACACAATAAGAACAATAGTACTGTTGAATAATTCTATTTTAATTAGGTTTTTTAGTCTTTTTGTCCTTTTTAGTTTTTTCCACTTACTAGACTATGTAATCCCTTTAAATTTAAATTAGGGCTAATTAATTAATTAATCAATTTTAAATCCTCTCAATTCAACTTGGTTTCAAAGCCTTCATCGTCCTTTTCCCTGCGACAACCTCCGTCAATCCTCGTCTTCATTAAAATTACTTCCACTACACCTCTCGTGCTCGAAAACCATCTTACCCCTACGAGGGTTCTTCCAACTCCTTAATCGCATCATGCAATAAAGTTCTTTTTCTTCAAATCTCTATGAAGGGCTGTAGGCATCAATAGAGTTGCTGTATGGTGAGGTTGCAGTAGCAGTAGGGCTGTTGTTTGGTAACCAACAAAGGCATGCACTGTCGCAGCTGGCTGTTGAAGATCGTAGCAACAACAGAGTGCTGTCTTTTAGTAAGAATAGGTCAAGTGACACCTATTTGGCAATCGTGGAGTGTCGCATGAGAGTCGTAGCAACAACAACAGAGCCTTGTGACGAGTTTTTTTGGACAAAATAGGGTTAGGTGACACTTGTTTGTTGAAGACTAAGGCTATTTGCTAAAAATTGAGGTAGACAACTCATTGTTTGACCTCCATAGAGGCTTGCGACACAACAGGTTGCTGTTTTGAAGCCCGTGATCACAACAAGTCTGCTATTTGAGGGTGGCGACATGTTTTTTGAACATCTATGGGGCCTTGTGATCACAACAAGGTGTTGTTCTCACAGTAGTGTTGCTTTTTGGTGCCTTACGATTGTGCTAATGACTACTCGAGTCACCCACAGCTGTGTTTGATCACCTTTCATGCAACTTACGATTGTGCATTATCACCTTTAGGATGCTGCGATCATTTTCTCTTTAAAAGTCGTCCCCTCATTTTATTTGAACTCTCTTCAAACCAAAGCACACCGACTCTTTGATGGCCTTCGAGACGTCCTCTTCCTTCATCACTAGTAATAGTGATAGATCGAGTGGTCTTCCTTCTCATTCAACCGACTTTCCAAGCATTCAAATTATCGCCATGAAATTAGATGGTCCTAATTATCTTCTTTGGGTACGATCGGTTGAAATGTTCATTGGTGGAAAAAGAAGGATCGGTTACTTCACAGGGACGGACAAACAATCTGCACAGATCGACACTTCTTACTCCCACTGGTTTGCTAATGATTTTATGGTTCGTTCTTGGCTGGTTACATCTATGCAACCATATATTGTGGTTGGTTTTATGTTTTCATCGACAACAAAACAGACATAGGATTCCGCAAAGAACATTTAATCGCAACGTCAAAATAATGTCTAGATTTTTAACTTAGAGCATGAGATTTTCCGTCTTTCGCAATGTGACTCTTCAGTCACCACCTATATATCAAAGCTACGTGTTTGGTGGGAAGAGTTGACTTTCTCTTCCTCATCTTACGCCTGGAAGGACCCTCTTGATGATGCATTATATGCGTTGATTCTGGATAAGAATCAAAATTTTTAATTTCTAGCTGGCCTCCGGGATGAGTTTGAGTATGCAAGAGTTCATTTATTGGGTATGGGTCCTTTTCGTCCATACATACTGCGTATTCTTATGTCTTGGTTGATGAGAGTCATTGCGCAACTGTCTTACCTCATTCTGCAGGAGATCACTCCGCTATGCTTGCTTGCCTACTTTCTCTACAGCCTCTTTGTGGGTCTCTGCCTACCCATCAGTGACCTAAGTGTGATCATTGCGGAAAGTTGGGTCATGTATGCGTTTCATGGTCGTCCTAATCAACAACGTCAACAATCTCAACGATCTTTAGCTTATGTAGTTTCTCAATTGACTAATGATCCAACACCTCCTTCAGCTACTATTTCCTCCTCGGATTTGGTATCTCTATCCTAGGTTGAGCTTGACAAGTTTAGGAAATTCTTCAATCACATGGAGACTTCATCTCAGTCGATTTCTACTTTCGTTCATTTAGGTACCTTTACATCTGCACATAGTGTTTCTACCATTTTCTTACCATGGATCATCAATTCTAGTGCCTCAAATAATATGACTGGTACGTCTTTCTTGTTCAAAATCTATAGTGTTTGTTCTGATCAATGCAAGGTTAGCCTGGCTGATGGTTCTCTGTTTTTTATTGTTGGTCAAGGTCATTTTCCTGTTACATCTTCTTTATTCTTAACTAACACACTACGTATTCCTCAACTTACTACTAACCTTATATCTGTTAGTAGCATTACCAAAAATTTGAATTGCACTGTAATTTTTTATCCTTCATTGTGTCTTTCAGGATCTGTGGTTAAAGAGGACGATTGGCATTGGACGTGAAGTGAATGATTGTATCTCTTGGACGTACTTGTTTCACTTAACACCTATTCTGCTTCTCAACCTAGTAATAGTAGTCAGTCTAATAAGATATTTATAATGCGTTGACACTTACGCTTAGGCCATATTTCCTTTGGATATTTGAAACATATGTTCCCTACTTTATTTAATGATAACAATTATTTGATTTTTCTTGTGAAACTTGCTAATTAGCTAAATATGTACATTCTCCTTATCCTATTAGTATGAATACTACTGCACTTGTTATATTTGACCTAATTCTCTCTGATGTGTAGGGTATTTCCCTTGTCACATCTACTCTTGGTTTTCGCTATTTTGTCTTGTTCATCGATGACCATAATTGTATCACTTGGGTCTATCTTATGAAATACAAGAGTGAAGTATATGGGATCTTCAAGTAATTTCTCACTGTGCTTCATACCCAATGTGGTCGTATCGTCAAGACTTTCTGTTCTGATGATGGTACTGAGTACACCTATAGTAAGGTATTGAAAATTTGTTTAAAGTCTAGCATTGAGCATCAAATGTCCAATGTTAAGACCTTTCAACAAAATGGTCCATTAAAATGGAAAAATCGTCATATTCCGGAATTAGCTCGTGCCCTCTCTATTGACATGAACGTGCCACAATCCTATTGGCCGATGCAAGTCTTACTATTGTTTACCTTATTAATTGGACCCCCTCCCGGGTTTTTTAGTTTGCCACACCCTTCTTTCAACTCTATTTGGATCATCCCTTGTTTCCACTTCCTCCGCGTGTATTTGGGTGCTTCTGTTTTGTTCAAATTCTTGACCAAACTCGTACTAAACTTGATTCTAAGTTCGTAAAATGTATCTTTTTGGGTTATTCCTCTACCCAAAAAAGATACTGTTGTTACAATCCTCTTTTTCGACGGCGTTTAATTTCTCGGGATATTTCCTTTTTTTAGCATACCCCATATTACAATGGGTCCGTTAACATTCAATTTGAGTGGTTTTACCTAGATTCCCTTAATGATGATCCTTTCTCTTTGTTATTTCCTCTTCCTATGCCTATTCCTCCTTCTCCATCTCCTGTCAGTTCGTCACCTGTTCCATTGCAGGTTTTTTCTCGGCAGCCACGCAATACTGCCATCACTCCTATGCTAGACCAGCTCACTTTCATCTCCACCTCCTTCTGTCCCTTGTGATGATCGTCCTATTACCACTCGCAAGGGTAAGCGTACTTGTACTTATCCTATTTCTAAATATATATTTAATTCTGCCCTCTCACCCTCCTATCAGAGTTTTCTTACTTCTGTTTTCGTTGTTTCTTTTCCTAATACTGTTGTAGATGTTATTACCCATCTTGAGTAGCAAGCAACTATGATTGATGAGCTGAGTGCCCTTGAAAAGACTCAAACTTGGGAAGTTGTTCCTCTTCCACCTAGGAGGAAGGTTATAGGATGTCACTGAGTTTTCACCCTTAAGCATAATCATGATGGTTCTATTACTCGTTATAAGGCACGTCTGGTGGCAAAGGGTTATGCTCAAACTTATTGGATTGACTATCAGGAGACATTTGCTCTGGTTGTCAAGATGACCACCATTCGAGTTTTCTTTTTTGTTGCCGCTATCAGAGGGTGGTCTCTCTTTCAGTTAGATATCAAGAATGCATTTCTCAATGGTGATCTTCAGGAAAAAGTCTATATGGTTCAACCTCCTGATTTTCTCACATTTTTTTCTCCTACACATGTCTGTTGTCTTCGCCGTTCTCTTTATGGATTAAAGCAGTCTTGCGCATGGTCTGAGCGCTTTACTAAGGCAATGCATTAGTTTGGTTTCCATCAGAGTTTGACTGATCACACCCTTTTCTTGTGTCATTCCCAGGGTAAAACTATCACTTTGATTGTTTGTGTATATTATCCTTACTGGAGATGATAATGTTAGCATTACCGAGGTAAAATCTTACTTTGGACGCCAATTTGAGATTAAGGACCTTAGACATCTTCGTTATTTTCTAGGTATTTGAGGTTGCGGGGTCCCATTCCGGTATATTTATCTTTCAGCGTAAATATGTCCTTGATTTACTCAGTGACTCCGGTCAGCTTGGTTCTCGTCCCGTTGATACTTCTATTGAGTAGAATCACAGGCTGGCTGATTCTGAGGGGGAGTGTTTGTCAGATATTGGCCAGTATCAGCGTCTTGTGGGAAAATTGATCTACTTGTCTATGACTCGCCCCGACATTGCCTATGTTGTTAGTGTTGTAAGTTAGTTTATGCACTTGCTTCGAACATCTCATCTTATTACTATTACTGTATTCCTAAATATCTTAAAGGATGTCTTGGTCGATGTATTTTGTTCAGTAATCATGGTCATCTTCTCGTTGAGGTATGGACAGATGCAGATTATACTGGTTCGATGACTGATAGACGGTCCACTTCTGGGTGCTGTACTAAAGTTTTTGACAACTTGGTAACTTGGCGCAGTAAGAAGCAGGATGTAGTTTCTCGGTCCAGTGCTGAGTCAGAATACAGAGTTATGGCACTTGGAGTGTGAGTTGTAGCTCAAGATCTTACTAGCTGATTTGTGTCTTTCCGTGTCAGTCCCTTTTTCACTATATTGTGATAATAAATGAACTATTAACATAGTAGCAAATCCAGTTCAGCATGATAGAACGAAGCATATCGAAGTTGATCGACATTTCATTAGAGAAAAGATTGTTTTTGGGCAGATTTGTACTCCCTTTGTTCCTATATCTCAACAACTCGCTGATATTCTTACTAAAGGTGTTAGCAAACGGCCTTTGAAGGTCTATTGTCCAAGTTGGGCGTTGTTGATATCCATGCACCAACTTGAGGGGGAGTGTTGAATAATTATGTTTTAATTAGGTTTTTTTAGTCTTTTTGTCCTTTTTAGTCTTTTTCACTTATTAGACTATGTAATCCCTTTAAAGCCTAATTAGGGCTAATTAATTAATTAATCAATTTTAAATCCTCTCAATTCAACTAGTACTGGAGGTAGAATGTCGAGTAAATACAGAATGATCAGAAGTGGAATGTTGAAAATCATATTGAAGCACTACAGAGCTAAATTTGTCAAACCAAGGATCGTCTTAATCCCTATAACCCCTTTTCCAGCCTACACACAAGATGTTCTTTTCTTTCAACTACATAACTTGGGGGCTGATCCATATACACTTCCTCTTGTAAATCTCCATGAAGAAATGTATTTTTTATGTCTAATTGGTAAAGTGGCTAGTTAAAATGTATTGTGACAGATAGAAGAATTCTAACAGAGTTGATGCGAGCAACATGTGAACATATTTCACAGTACTCTACACCATATGTCTTTACCCTTTAACCACCAATCGATTCTTAAGGCGATCAACAGAGCCATCAGGTTGGTACTTAATTGTGTACACCCAACGACAACCAATAGTGGTCTTCCTAGAAGGAAGAGGGGTGAGATCCCACATCTGATTTTGATAAAAAGGATATGCATCTCGTCATCCATTGCAAGTTTCCATCTAGAAAAAGTCAGAGCCTAGCGATAAGTACTAGGAACAAAAATATTGAAAGAGCGAAATGTAGAGGAAAGATGATGAAAAGATACAAAATTAGAAATAGGATGGTGAGTGTAGGAACAAATACCTTTTCGCAATGCATTTGGTAGCGTAGAAGATGCAGGTTGTGTGAGAGGATGTGGAAGGTCCTTAGAAGAAGCAGAAAATGGAGGATCCTCAGGAGAGTCAGGTGATGGTTCGGCTGCGGTTGGACCGTAAGATACAATTGGACGATGCTTAGAGCATTGATAAACCTGCAAATGAGGAGGATAAGAAACTGGAAGAGGAATGGTAGGCAAAACTAACTCCCCCTGACAAGAATGAATTAGATCATAATCAAACTGACGACTCGCACTGGAAAAAAAGGATGTAGACTAAAAAAAGGTGACATCAGATCTAGTATAATATCGATGTCCTACAGGATCATTACAACGATAATTCTTTTGAGTTCGAGAATAACCCAAGAAGACACTTAGCAACTCGAGGAGACAACTTATCATGACTAGTTCCAAGAATGTGGACGGAAGGGTACACACCCAAAGACATGCGGAACAAGAGGAAAGGGCTTGGCTTTAGGATATAACAAAGAGAATGGTGTTCGGTTACCCAAAACAAGTGTAGGAATTCGATTAATGAGGTAACAAAGTAGTAAGAACACCATTGGCCCAATAAGGTTTAGGCATTGACATGTTAAACAGTAGGGTGTGAGTGATATCCAAAAGATGACATAGTTTACATTCAGTGATGCTATTCTGTTGGGACGTATGCGGGCACATGGTCTGAGGGATAATACCATGGTCTTTACAAAAATTAAGCATATAGTTTTGAGTATATTCAAGGGCATTGTTAGAATAAAATTTTTTAACATGGTGTTCAAACTGAACAAATATCTCATTATAAAAGGCTAAGAAAATTTTGGGTAATTCAGAACGGTTTTTCATTAAAAAAAGCCAAGCCATTCTAGAGTAATCATCCACAAAAAATGACAAAATAAGAAAAATCAGAAATACTATTTATTCTTTTAGGACCCCAAATGTCCGAATGGACTACATCAAAAGGACTCAATTGATGACTCTCTAGACTAGGAGGAAAACTACTTACGTTGATGTTTGATTAACTGACAAGCCTCACATTCTAAAGTTGAAATTGGACTCAACGTGGGATCAAGTTGACGCAATTTCTATGATGACGGGTGACCTAAGCAATAATGTCACTGTAAAGGAGAGTTAGGAGCACTCAGAGCAGGAATTGAGGCATCACAGTCCAGAAAATATAGCCCATTCCGTTTATGCCCCGAACCAATCACCTTATTCATCTTAAGGTCCGGAAAAGCACAAGAGGTAGGAGAAAAGGTCACAGAACAATTTAGTGATTTTATTAGCTGACTAAGAGATAAAAGATTAAAAGGAATGTCAAGAACAAATAAGCCAGTAGTAAGTTTCATTGAATTGGTAGGATGAAGATCGCTAGTGCCAAGGATAGGGCAAGAAGAAACATCAGCTAAAACAATATGAGATCTAGATGAATGAAAATTAGAAAAAATGGAGGTAGTACTAGACATGTGAGCACTAGTACCAGAGTTAATAACCCAGGAAGATGATGGGGATCGAGCAACTAAATAGGCAAAATTACGTGTATTAATCATACTTGTGGGAGCAGATGAAGAAGAAGGTAGACCTGACAACTTTTGAAGAGTATGACTAAGTTGAGCAGTAAGATTGTCCTAAGACTTCGAATCAGTAATCGGTGGTCTGGAAGCAGATGGTTAAGTGACAGATGTGGAAGATGTATCAGCAAATGCATTATGTGCATAGTCAGGACGTCTCCATTTGCCCTAGCAATAATCCTCAGTATGTCCTGTCTTACCATAATAGTTGCATTTCCAATTGGACCTATCAACACCACAGTCAGTACAGTACCACACCACCACGAACACCATGGGTTACACCATGATTACGACTACGACCACCATTGTGAGTACCACTGCGTCCATTACGAGGAGTTCCACGAGTACCATCACTAGTGACTAAAGCAGATGACTCCTTAAGAGAAGGAGTTGAGTGCGTAAGTGAGACCCTCTGAAGTAGGAAGTTGTTCACTATCCTGAATGTGATCCTTGAAGGTAATATACTCTGAGTTAGACAACAATAGTGCAACTTGAAACTCTTTTCGTTGACGTTGTTGAACTTCCAAATCAGTGCTTAGTGGTTTATAAAGCAACAACTCTTCCCACATACCTTTTAGACTATCGTAATGTTTATTTAGGGGTTTATCACCCTGTTTGGTAGTGAACATATGTTCAAATAACTCAAACACCGTAGTCACATTACTCTCTTGAGAGTACATCTCTGCAAGAGAGCTTCAAATCTACTTTGCAATATCAAAGAGTTAGACATTGGAGGCCACAGATGGTTCCATGCTTAACAAAATCTAGGTCATAACCAATGAATTTTCACTCCACCAATCTCCGTAGTTCTGGGAATCCTCAGAACGAGGATCTTTAAAAAGGTACTTCGCTTTCTTCTTTCTCGTAAGAACACCTTTATAGCATGGGACCAAGAGTGATAATTATTTCCATTCAACCGTACCAAGGTAATTTACTTGGTTGAATCATCACTTGGAGAGCTACATTCATCCATGAGAACAACCACGAAGAAGAGAAAATACACAACGAGAGAGGCAACAACCGGTGGAAAAGACACCGCAATAAAACCTTCTAAAAAGTCCGAAAAAAACAGCACTACGGAGTCTCAAAACGCAATCACAACCAACCACAAGTACACAACCACACCCTAGATACACATCTAGGGTTTATCTTGCACGACTATAACGAACCGAAGCTCGTTTCAACACAAAACTGTAGGAAAAAAAAACTGCAGAAATAAGGGTTTAAAAACCCAAAAAAAATAGGAGAGAAGGAAGAAAACTCTGCTCTGATATCAAGTAAAAAACCAAAAACAGTCTAGAGTAAAAGGAAGAGGAGAAAGAAAAGATTGGGGAGAGAGAGAAAGATAGCCGAATACTACTGCCAGTAGGGTTCGGCTCTCTTAAATATATTAACAATACCAAAAAATAGAATAATGTGTGGGGACACATTATGTGGGCCCATATTGCTGCCGAACATAATATAAGTCCTAGGGGCTGTCACACAAACAAATAGAAGCCCTAGGGGCTGTTGTACACCAGTTCACAGAAACAGATTCTGCAGAATTTCTAACAAATAAAACCAGAACAAACAAGAGAAAAGGAACCCAACCAAAGCATACCCAATCGGATCTCAGCTGAATATATTAATTGAGAGATGTTTCTCAAGTGAATTAAAAAATATTTTTGTTCTCGTCTTCCTATTGGCTTTGGTGATGATGGTGATAATTCTTGTGGACTTCTCATCTGTTATTTCTCCAATAAATATTAATCTCAAATTAGCTTTTTTGATACCCTTTGGTACTTCTCAGTTGAGGTATGCATAGAATTTGTTAGGGCTGATGTTGTGCATTATTTAGAAATTAGAATCTGAACCTGAAAATTTTCTTCTGATTTCTCATTTTATTTGGAGAAGAATGATACTTTGCTTTGATCTAATTACTTTCCTACTTAAAATAATTGTCCTAGACCTTAGCAGTATCATTTGTTAATGTTTTAGGATCCTTTGCTCGGAGATTGGCACAAGAATTCCCCATGTGGCAGGTATTTTACATTGAAATTGATACACAATTTGGTTTGACTTTTAAATTTATGTTCATGTGAAGTCTCTTATTTTACAATTTGAAAATTTTCATGGTAAGAAGCCTATATCAGTGGTCACAGCACAGCTTTAGAATGCTCCTGCTTGGCACTTCATCGTCCGTTTCTACAATAGTTTGCTGCTATGATTACTCGATTATATCCATTTTATGACAATCTATTTTGTACTTTGTAATTGGATTTATTGAAATATCTATTTATATTGACTGAGTTACTAATGCATATAATTTCCAAATTTGAAATTATGCTCTAAATTTTTCCTGTCATTTCCATTATGCTTCTGAGTCCACCCGTTTCTGCTTCCACATTATACAACTAGGGTCTTGATGATGATCATCATGAATACATACATGTTAACTATCTATTATTGAAAGAGTGTTCATATCCACTTCACTATCTCAATACACGTTCTTTTGGGCCTTTCGCTCATTCTTTTAGAACCTTCAACCTGTGTATTCCTTCTAACTGGGGTTGTATTTGTCCTTTGTAAAACATGCCAAAACCAGCTCAATTGACTTCCTCTTTGTTTATCGCTACTCTACATTTTCTCATATTCTTTTATTTCTTAGTTTGTCTTTCCTAATCTTTCCTCTTATCCATTATAGCATCCTCATCTTTGTTGTTCTCAATTTAGTAATGTGATGCTTCTTGACCATCCAACGTTCAGCTCTATAAAGCATAGCTACTCTTATCACCGTTTTATAATTTTTTCGCTTAATTTGATTGGTATGCATTAGTCATTTAAAAATAAAACATAAAAAATAAAGAAAAATTTAAAAATTATAAAAAATGTGTATGTATCATACATTAGACATTTATTCTAAGTCTTCAATATATTTTTGATCATGAAAATACTCAATTGAATATCTATGCAAGATAACATGTTTTCACACATAATTATAATGTTATGCTGCTAAAAATAATCAACATAGTTTTTGTTCAAAATAGCACGCTATTAAAAAAAATAAAAAACCATAACATCAAGATATTAATATCAAATCTCATATTTTTGTATCATTGAATCCTTTATTATGTATCAAATCTCACATCAAACAATATTTAGGAACCAAATCACTAACAACCATAAGGCCACAAAACAAAAATGTTCAATTTTTTATTTTTTTATTGAAGTTGGGGGGGGGGGGGGGGTTAAAACGAATAAAGCAATATATATATTTTTAAATACAAATTTTATCATTTTAATCGCCATAGATGCAAAACATGTTGTAAATGTGTTTTTTTTTCAAAGAATGACATTTTTGTTAATATGCATAGCACTCTAGTGCCTCAACTTAAGCATCCAGCTTTGACTTTATGAGCAACATCTTCTTCAATTTCTCCATCGTTATGCGTAATGGGTCCAAGATAATGAAAATTGTTGTTTCGGGGGGCCATCAACTTTTACTGAATGTACCTTTTCATAGACATCATCATTGTTCAAAATAGTAAAATTTATCGACCTAGACAAATACGATACCTTGACCTCGAAACATTGAATTTTTCAAAATGTATTAGAATGTTTCAATCGATAAAATATCAGTTTTTCTCTTGATCGAAACTGTTAGAAGATTAGGGTTAAGGAGAAGAGGAAAATGGAGAAGAGAATGAGTTGGTCACACCCAATAGGGTTTGGTTTCTCTTTTTTATTAAAAACATGTGGTTGATCTTGTGGGCTTAAGTATTGAGCCAACACGACCTTGCATTAATGAGAAATCCAACATAGGTCGTGTGGGCTTAAGCATTAGGCCCACACGACCTTGCATTAATGAGAAATCCAACATAGGTCGTGTGGGCTTAAGCATTAGGCCCACACGATATTAAATAAAAACTCTTAACACTCCCCCTTAAGCTGGAGCATACAAATCTGATATGCCCAACTTTGTGAGAACATCTTCTAACTTATTTTCTGACTTGATATAGGAAGTAGATATCTTTTTAGCCATCATCATATCACGAATAAAGTGGCAATCAACCTCAATGTGCTTGGTTCTCTCATGGAATACTGGATTACTATCTATAAAACTAGCAACCTGGTTATTACAATATATAGGCATAGGAGTAGGAACTTCAATCCCCATCTTCTGTAGAGGACTCCGAACCCAAAGCATCTCATATGTAGTATGTGTCATCGCCCTGTATTCTACTTCAACGCTAAAACGAGTTACAACTTGTTTTTTACTGTACCAAGTCACCAAATTACCTCCCATGATGGTATAATACCTAGAAGTAGATTTACGATCAGTCCAATTCCCTGCCCAATCAATATCTAAGAAGCCAGCAATGGATATAAGAGGTGACCCCTTTATAATAATCCTTTACCTGGTGACCCTTTTAGATAGCTCAGTACCCTAAATAAAACATCCCAATGAGCTTGTCATGGAGCATGTATAAATTGACTAACTACTCCCACAAAAAATATAGTATCTGGGTGAGTGACAGTCATGTAGATTAGTTTGCCAACTATCCTACGGTAACGCGTTGCATCAGGATAAATCCCCCCTTTCTTTGGAGCAAGCTATTTCAATACCCAAGAAGTAGCGAAGAAGATAGTCTTTAGTGTGAAACTATTTGGCTAGATGAGTCTTCAAATCTAAAATACCATTAGGATAACTTCCAGTGATAATGCTATCATCCACATAAACTATCAACACAATAATTCCACCAGAAGAGTGCCTCATAAACACTGAATGATCAGAAGTAGACGTAACAAATCCAAAAACGAGAACAACTGACCTAAATTTATCAAACCAAGCTCTAGGCGATTGTTTCAACCTATAGATTGTCTTCCATATGCGACACATTAGTTTAGTCTTACCAAAGTCAACATATCCAGGTGGTTGCTCCATATATACCTCTTCCTGTAAGTCTCCATGTTGAACTGCATTTTTAATATCCGATTGATACAGGGGCCAATCATAATACACTGCAACAAAAATAAGAACTCTAATAGAGTTCAGGCGAGCCATTGGAGAAAAAGTCTTACCATAATCAACCCCATAAGTCTATGTGTAACCCTTGGCTAGAAGGCGAGTCTTCAACCTCTCAACAGATCCATTAGGAAAATACTTGACTGTATACACCCATTTGCACCCCACAGCCTGCTTCCAAGTGGAAGCGGAGATAGGTCCCAAGTATGATTATGATGAACGGTTGCAATTTCCTCATCCATAAAACTCTCTACCCAAAGGTGGATAATACCTGTGTATAGGAAGTAGGAACATAAATAGCAGACGAAGAAAGTGCAAACTAAAGAAATGAAGGGGACATCCGATGAAAAGACACAAAATGAGCAATTAGGTGCTCAGTGCAAGATCTATTACCTTTCCTTAAAGCAATAAGATTACTAGAGGTAGCAATAGATGCTGGTGGATGTGAAAGACCCACAAGTGAAGCTGATGAAGGATCTAGGGTTGGTAGAGAAGATGAAGGTATTTGGAAACGAGTGTGTTGAAATAATTGAAGAGACACAGTGGAAGGGTCACCTGCAGGAAGAATTGGAAGCACAGGAGATGTGGAAACTGTAGGAGATAGCTCCCCCTAACTAGAAGACACAAAATCCAAGTCAAATGAGGCAACAACAAAAGAAAAATAAGTTGTAGACTTAAAGAATGTCCACATCAGTGTTTACATGTTAGCGTTGAGTAATAGGACAATAACACCTATACCCTTTTTGTATACGAGAGTAATCCCGAAAAACACATTTGATGGATCTTGAGGAAAGTTTATCCAATCCAAAACTCAAATGAATGAAAAAAGCAAATACAACTAAAGACTCTATGAGTAATAGTAAAATGATGAACTTGAGAATAAACCAGATAGAAAGGTTATTGACCATTTAGAATTGATGATGACATGCGATTAACAAGATGACAAGTTGTGAGGACAACATCACCCCAATAAAGCTTAGGTACATGCATCTGAAACATAGTAGTGCAAGCAACATCAAATAAATGCCGATGTTTTCGCTCAGCAATATCATTCTGTTGAGAAGTATTAACACAAATGGTCGGATGAATAAGCCATTATCTGAACAAAAAGACTGAATAGAAGATTGCATGTATTATAAGGCATTATCAGAACAGATAATTTTCACAAGTTTGTCAAATTGGACTGAATTTTTTTTATAAAAAATCAACAAAACAAGAGGTAATTTAGTGAGATCTTTCAATAAGAAGAACCACGTCATACGAGAATAATCATCCACAAACACCACAAAGTAATGAAAATCAAATAAACTTTTTATTCTTGATGGACTCTAAATATCTGTATGAATTATTTAAAAAAGACTAGATTGAAGACTCTCAGTACGACTAGGAAAAAAACTATGGTGATGTTTGCCCAATTGCCAACCCTCACATTATAAAATTGACACTGAACTAACTTAGCAATAACACGACGTAAATTAGACAAAGACTCATGACCCAACCAATAGTGTCATTGAAGGGGTGAAACTGAAGCACTCAAGGCAGAAGCAGGCGAATTATGCATTAAATTGTATAATCCATCTTTTTCATGTCCCAAACCAATCATCTTCCTCGTCTCAAGATCCTGAAAGACACAATAAGAAGGGAAGAAGGTACAGAACATTGCAATGATTTGTACACTGATTAACAAAAAATAGAATAAAAGGAAAATCATAGACCAAAAGAGTAGAAGATAAGGGAAGAGATGAATTTGGAAAAACATCACATTTTCTAACCACATTACGAGTGGACCCATCGACTAGTACAATGTCAGAATTAAGAGAATGAAAATTATAAAAGAAACGAGATATACCAGACATGTGGGCAATAGCTCTTGAATCGATGACCTAAGATGAGGAAGACTTAGCAGTCATAAATGTGGGATTACCTGAAGTATTTGTGGGTAGAGTAGGTCCTGTAGTCAAGGTAGTCAACTTTTGAAGAATCTCTCTTAACTGTGTGGTAAGATTGGAAAATGTAGAGTTAGATGTCGTTTGAAAAGTGGAATCAATGAAACTTTGAGGAGGTTCTTCTTGAGCCTAATTAGCCAAGCAGGTTTTCCCCTATTTATCCTAACAAAATTGCTCAGTGGGGCCAGTGTAGCCACAAGGAACACTTCAAATCACCATTTTGACCTCCTTTACCACGGCCACCATGACTTCCTCTATCAACACCATTAGAAATCCCCAAATTTGTCATCCGAGAAGTAAATTGAATTGCACAGAGATAAAAAAAAAATCTCAAAAAAATATAGAGTATCCCTTGGGATATTCGAGGATATGCGGTTAGGGTTAAGAGGCCAGCGAAACAACGATTAAAATAAAATCGCAGAACCCCAAAACACCCAAAAAAACTGAGATTCGAGCAAAATAAGCCAAATAAGTCTTCTTTTTGTTGTTGTTGCAAAAACACTGCTCACACAGAAAACATTGTTCACGAGTACTATACATGCGACATTGTTCACATATTTTTTTTAAACTGCATTTTTAGGCTTCAAAACTATCCTCCAATTCCCCAATCATTTATAACATCTAGGTGCAAACAAACAAACCTCAAACACCTAATCCCCTTTTGGAACCAAGGCCTTAGGGTTTGGAAGTACCAGATTAAAGGGAGAAAAGAAAGTGATTAAGAAAAGGGAAGAAAATAAGAGAAATCAAGCAGGTTTAATAGTAGAAGTTCTCTGATACCATGTTTGAAGATTAAGGTTAAAGAGAGAGGGAAAATAGAGAAGAGAATGAGTCGGTCACACCCAATAAGGTTCGGCCTCTCTTTTATATTAAAAACATGTGGTTGGTCGTGTGGGCTTAACTATTGGGCCCACACTACATTAAATAAGAACTCTAACAGAAACATTGCCTCCATACGAGATTTTAAACCTTGGTATTAGTACTGAATTTACATTCCACACAATCAATCTGGTTTTGCTTATTTTAATGTCCTTGGACTCCAACACCTCTTCCCATAATTCTAATCTTGCATTTTCTCTCTAGTCTCAGCAATTGATACCAGTGTACTACATTCTTTGCAAATAAAATACACCAAAGTACATGCTCTTGAGCATGAGCAATTACTTCTATAATTAGAGCAAACAAATAAGGAATCAAATTATGTTATATAAATTTTTTGATCAATGTTTGCATTGCATGATTGTCTTTGGTGAAAGTAATTACAGCAAACAAATAAGGAATCAAATTATGTTATATAATTTTTTTGATCAATATTTGCATTGCATAATTGTCTTTGGTGATAATATAGAGAAACTTAATGTGCTTATATTTTTTTATGCAGTTTCTCTTGGTAGATTTGCGTTGCCATGGTGATTCGGCAAATATTAAGAAGAGACCCCCTCACACTATTGCCTCTGCCGCTCTTGATGTGTTAAAACTGGTGTGTAATTTATGGCCATTAGTTGTAATCTTCATGAATTTTGCCCTTGTGCATATTTTTTCCCCTAAGATCTATGCTTGCTCAAAGAATATTAAGTTATTCTTATGTGCTGTATTATCTCTAGGGGATGCAATTAGGATTCCATATCAATGCACACATAAGTTGATTTACATTAGTAACTACTTTGATTGCATGTAAGAGTACAAGAGAAGTCTTTCACTTTCCTCTCTAGGAATAGAAAAATGTGTCTTTGACATGGAAATGATGTCTTCAATATTTATTTGATCATTCCTTCCATAAAAATGATGATCATGTACATGTGACATGCAAAATTACATGGTCGCAAGATTTTCATGGAAGTTGTCTGCCAACTGGTTGTGTGAGTTTTCTTACATACTAGAATGGAAGCTGAGGTGGCAGACCAAAATGGGTTCACGTTTTTTGCAATCTCACCCTCTCCAAGTGTCAATTTTGAGTGGAAATAGGTCTCCACGACATTGCAAAAAGTGCAAGGCTCTTTCATTATTTTTAATAAATATAGCAGATTTTGTAAGACACCAAAAAGAACAGTTTTTTTTTTTTAATTATTTAAAGATAAAACTTTCAAGGGGTGTCATTCATTGTGGAGACAAGTTGGATAGATGTGAGCCTCACCATTTTTCCTATCCAATGGATGTTCTAGAATTGGCAAAACCAGCCCTCCACGTTGCAAAAATATTGTGTTTAAATGGAGAAGAAAACTTAATGGGTCATCTTGAAAACCATGTTATTAAATTTTGATTTTAACAAAATAAATGAACATTCCTATTTTGATAGGGATAAAAATGCTGTTATCGGAAATTGTATTCATTTCCACCATGCATTTTTCTAATAAATTGTAGTAGATAAGATGTGTAGTGAGGAATCCCATTTACATAATTTTTGTTGGATAGGAAAGTGGGCTAAGTGGTTATTAGTGGATGATGGCTAATTTTGAACTAGGTGGTTGTTAACACTCACATATCTTAGCAACTTTGTGGAAGTTTTTAATATATTGAAACTATGGATGATACATTTCTTAAAAGATCCAGATTTTCTTATTTCAGTTTGACAACGCCATATTTGCTTGTAAAGGTTAAGATTTTCTTTGTTTGTTCGTTTTTTTTTTTTTTCCGGTATAAGTACGGCTTTATGTATTGATCTTATCATCTATATGTTTGCCCTATTTTTACCTGCAATAGGCCAGACAGCTTAGAGTAACACCTCGAGTTTTAGTTGGTCACAGCTTTGGAGGCAAAGGTATATTTGTTACTGCCACCCTAACATGTCAATACCTTATTTCGTAATTGCAGCGGACACATATTGCATAAATTACTTGTAAATATCTTAGAGATTAGGCAAAATAGTTTAAACAGGTTTTCTCTAAATTTTTTTGCAGTTGCCTTAAGCATGGTTGAACAAGCTGCAAAACCTCTCGCTCGTCCCGTCAGAGTATGTATGATTGCAGTCCATTAGATATTCTTAGATGTTTGTTTTAAACAGATGATTGCATTGGCCCCATCAAGGTTAGAACACATTGCATGTTTATGTGTCACGTGTTCTTGTTCACTTTCTGTTAATAATATCTCTGCTGAAGGTTTGGGTACTTGATGCTACACCTGGAAAAGTTCGTCCTGGTGGAGATGGAGAGGATCATCCAGCTGAACTAATCGCTTTCCTAAGCACAATGCCAAAGCAGGTGTGCTCTTACTGTTAATGGCTCTATCCTATGTATTCCTTCCTTTCCAGGATGTGTTTCTTTCCAGATAATGTCCCTATTTGTGTTAAATGTTATCTCATCTTTACATCTACTAGAAGGTGGCATGTGCAAATGCACATGTATCAAAAGGGCTTATTTGTAATTTAAAATATTGATTAAAGGGTTTATTAATTAGATAGTAAAAGTAGGATATTTTTGTAATTTTGAAACTAAACAAACAATGTCATTCAAGGGTTGAGAGTTGCAATTTTCTGGGATTTTTACTAAAATGACCCTGATTGTATTAAATTTAAATATAAAAATAGGGCATTTATGACCACTCAAATTTTGGTGTCCATCCACTTCAACTTTACCTTCTCTCACGGAACCTCATTTTTGGGATCTAAATGTTTATAGATGCTAACTGTTGAGATTTGTGTTTGCTCTGCTGGTTATTTGTATTAGTTGCAGTTTATTTTGGAAATATTGCATGCAGCATATACACATCTCAACACTAAAATAGTCCAAATTACCGATAAACAAGATTAAAAAAATATCTACATTTTCATGAGATTTTGATATGATTTTGTAATTGGAATATATATTCTTTAGATTCATATTTTGTCTTTAATCTGTCTTGGGAACCTTCCCTCTAGAAGTCTTCATAAAGAAGGGATAAACACGTGGGGAATTCCCTTCACATTTGAAAGCCTCACAATGTTGCTCCAGGTTGAAACACCCCCTATTTTCTCTTCACTAATATAATACCTAGATTTTAAATTTTTGATAATATTCTCTAGTCATGATCTGATTCTTTTTTGCTTTTAATTTTATTATCAACTATTTTAAACTTTTAATTCCAATAAATGTATATAATGATCTTACTTTTGGGGTTAGGTTTCTTCAAAGCATGAAGTTGTGAATGCTCTGCTTCAAGAAGGATTTTCTAAAGATGTAGCACAGGTATGCAATTATCATCATTGATGCCTTTGTCTCAAATATTGGGTCTAGAATCATGAATCTTTTATTTTATTATTATTATTAGATTTAACTCTATCATGAGCCATATCTTCAGGGAGGGAATGCTTCATATTCTTCTTATTATTTCCATCCACATCATTTTAAGGTTTCCACATACCTCTTTTGAGACTTCATCCTTACCGAAGCACTTCTTTTCACAGTACCATCATTGGTCATTTTTTTAAATGCCGTCTTGATCAACTTTCCTTTATTTTTTATATGGCTGTAAAGTCCTTTGAGTGCACTCCTTTCTGGTTTTATCCTTTCTTAGTTGAACCACTGTTCTATCTCAACTACTTCATCTCTATTGAGTTCATTCTATGAAAATGTCCTTTCATTGCCCAACATTTAGCTCCATAAAGCATGTCTTGTCTTATTACTGTTTTGGAAAATTTCCTTTCAGTTCATTTAATACATGTGGAACATGATGCAGTCTAAGTTAGTTGCTGGAGTGAGTGAGTTAATTAGTTAGCTGTTTGTTAGAGTCAGTTAGTTGTTGAAGTTAGTATTGTTAGTTTCTCTTTAGTTTTGTTTTGTTACTTTAAGTTTTCATGTAAGGGTAATGTACTCATTTCTCTTGGGTTGTTATGTTTCTGTTATGCCTATAAATAGGCCATGAAATGTAGTTGTAAATCAGTTTTTAGTTGAATTGAATAGATTCGAGAGAGAGTTTTCTCTTCCAACTTAACTTCTCAACTTCTCTTGAAGTTTTCACAAAAATTAGTCTAAATTTTCAGATCTGATTGCATCATTTGGTATTAGAGTGAAAGGATTTCAATTTAATTTGGAGAGAAGTTCAGTCCTATTTCCGATCTGTTGAAGACTGCATATTTTCAGATCTGTTGAATTGCAGATTTTTAGATTTGCCAAAGATTACGAATTTTCAGACGTGTTTCCAATTTCAGATATGTTGAAATTGCAGATTGCCAGACTTGTTAGACTTTGGTGGTTCGAAATGAATCGACAACCACGAAGACGAGGACATGCCAATGCCACTATTAATCCAAAAGGAAATGTGGTAGCCTGAAATGGTTCAGTGCCTTTAACCTCCAATAGAGCTACCTTGAAGGCTTCAAACTCCTCGTTCTATGTCCGGCGACAATGATATTGAGCTCTTCTAGCTTTGAAATCCTTTTGGGATGAATTAGAATAGTAATTTTCGATTGAAAAATAGTATTAAGATAGATCTCTTGGAATTTCAAGTAACTTCAATCTGGATGCATTTGTTGATTGAATTAACACTCCTAAACGAGTTTTCGAGTATTATGAGTGTTAAAATAAGTCTATATGTGTCCTTTTTAGTCATTTCCTCTACTTAAATTATGTAATACCTTTTAAGCCTAATTAGGGCTAATCAATGGATTAACAATTTTTCTCTTATTTTTAACTTGGTATCAGAGCCCAGGTACTCTACCTCCATCAACCTCCCACCCCTTCTTCTGCGACAAACTCCATCGACCTACTCTTTGTTAAAACAACACCCTACACTCGTCTTCAATTCATATCACCCTTATAGGGGTTCTCCATCGCAACATACCCCAATCGCATCATGCGATAGGGAGTTAACAACTGTTTAGAGCCTGTGATCAGGCAATATTCACAGCAATGGCTTTGTTTAAGACTTACGACACCCATAGTGACTGTCTTTGAACCTTGCGACTCCCAAAGTAGCTTGTTTCAACTCTTGCGATCACAGTAAGCGATAGTTCTTGAGCAGGCGACACCAGTGGTGGCTGCTCTGCCTGGTACGACGTTAGTAGATAGTTGTTTGAGCCCTGCGATCACAGCAGGTGCTTGTGCGACACTAGTGGATGGTTATCTGGGTTTTCTTCTTTCCTTTTTGATCATAGCAGGTGATTGTTTTCAACAGGCGACACCAGTAGGTGACTACCCTGCCTTGTGCGAAACAACAGATTATTGTTATGAGTCTTGAGATCACAGCAGGTGACTGATTTTTTATCCTTCGATTATCGTAAGGGTTATATGAGGGTGGCAATAGTGTTTTTGAACACCTACAGAGGTCTGTGATTATAGCAAGGTGTTGTTTGAAGCTGTACTAACAGCAATATTACTCCTTGAATCTCTACGCTTGCGAGAATGACTGCTCGAGTAACCCACAACAGTGTTTAATCAGCTCTCACGGCTTTTTTTGATCGTGTATTGTCACCTTTAGGGTGTTGCAGTCACTTTATCCTAGGAAGTCGTGTCCTCATCTTATTTGAACTCCCTTCCAACCAAAGTATTCGGATTCTTTGATGGCCTCTGAGACATCCTCTTCCTCGATCACTGGTGATAATAATGGATTGAGTGGTTCTCCTTCTCACTTAACCGACTTTCCAGGTAATCAAATTACTACCGTGAAATTAGATGGTCCTAATTATCTTCTTTGGGCATGATCAGTTGAAATGTTCATTGGTGGAAAAGGGAAGATCGGTTACCTCACAGGGGTGGACAAACAATGTGCACAGACCGACAGTTCTTACTCCCATTAGTTTGCTAATGATTCTATGGTCCGTTCTTGGCTAGTTACTTCTATGCAACTACACATTGCGGCTGGTTTTATGTTTTTCTCGACACCAAAACAGGTATGGTATTCCGCAAAGAGCATTTACTCACAACGTCCAAACAATGTCAGGATTTTCAACTTGGAGCGTGAGATTTCTTGTCTTTTACAAGGAGACTCTTTAGTTACCACTTATATATCACAACTATGTGCTTGGTGGGAAGAGTTGACCTTCTATTCCTCATCTAATGCCTGGAAGGACCCTCTTGATGAGACATTATATTCGTCGATTTTGGATAAGAATCGGGTTTTTCAGTTTCTAGTTGGTCTCCAGGATGAGTTTGAGTATGCGAGAGTTCATTTATTGGGTATGGATCATTTTTGGTCTCTACAGACCTCGTATTCGTATGTCTTGGCAGATGAGAGTCGTTGCACAGCTGTCCTACCTCATTCTTTGGGAGATCACTTTGCTATGTTTGCTCGCCTATCTTTTCCACAACCCTCCAGTGGGTCTATGCCTACCTGTCAGCGACATAAGTGTGATCATTGTGGAAAGTTGGGTCATGTGAAGGCTCGATGTTATGCACTTCATTGTTGGCCTAGTCAGCAACGTCAACAGTTTAAACGATCTTCAGCTCATGTAGTTTCTCAGTCGACTACTGATTCAATACCTCCTTCAGTTACTACATCCTCATCAGATTCGGTGTCTCTATCTCAGGCTAAGCTTGAAAAGTTCAGGAAATTCTTCAATCAGATGGAGACTTCATCTCAGCCGGTTTCTACATTCGCTCACTCAGGTACCTTTGCATCTGCACACAGTGTTTCCACCACTTCTTCACCATGGGTCATTTATTCTGGTGCCTCTGATAACATGACCGGTATGTCCACCCTATTCAAAACTTAGTGTTTGTTCTGGTCATCGCAAGATTCGCCTTGCTGATGGTTTTTTGTCATCTGTAGCTGATCAATGTCATTTTCCAGTTACATCTTCTTTATCCTTGACTAACACACTGCATGTTCTTCAACTCTCTACTAATCTTATATCTGTTAGTAGCATTACCAAAAATTTGAATTGCAGTGTAATTTTTTATCCTTTTCATTGTGTTTTTCAGTATCTAGGGTTGAAGAGGACGATTCGCACTGGACGTGAAGTGAATGGATTATATTTCTTGGACGTACCCGATTTACCTAGCACCTATTTTGCTTCCCAGATTAGTAGTAGTAGTCAATCTAATAAGGCTCTTGTAATGCGTTGGCATTACGGTTAGGCCACATTTCTTTTGGATATTTGAAACACATGTTCCTTACTTTATTTAATAATAACAATTTACTTGATTTTTCTTCTGAAATTTGCCAATTAGCTAAACATGTGCGTTCTTCCTATCCTATTAGTATGAATACTATTGCACCTGCTATATTTGACCTAATTCATTCTGACGTGTGGAGTCCTTCCCCGATCCCATCCATTCTTGGTTTTTGTTATTTTGTCTTATTCATTGATGACCACAGTCGTACCACTTGGGTCTATCTTATGAAACACAAGAGTGAAGTTTGTGGGGTCTTTAAGCAATTTCTGGCTATGATTCAAATTCAATTTGTTCGTACCACCAAGACCTTCCGTTTTGATCATGGTACTGAGTACACCTATAGTGAGGTCTGCAAACTTTGTTTAGAGTCTGGCATTGAACATCAAATGTCCAATGTTAAGATCCCTCAGCAGAATGGTCGTTCAGAAAGAAAAAAATTACCATATTTTAGAGTTAGCTCGTGCCATCTCTATTGGTATGAACGTGCCACAATCTTATTGAGCTGATGCCGTCCTTACTGCGGTTTACCTTATTAATCGAATCCCCTCCAGGGTTCTTCAGTTTTCCACGCCCCTCTATCAAGATCGCCCCCTTTTTCCGCATGTGTTTGGGTGTGTATGTTTTGTTCAAATTCTTGACCGAACTCGTACTAAACTTGAACCTAAGACTGTAAAATGTATTTTTTTAGGTTATTCCTCTACCCAGAAAAGCTATTGGTGTTATCATCCTCCTTCTCGATGGTGTTTCATTTATCGGGATGTTTCTTTTTTTAAGCATACCCCATACTACAATGAGTCCATTGGCACTCAATCTGAGTGGTTTCCCCTAGACTCCCCGGATGATCCCCTTCCTGTTTCCTTTCCTCTTCCCTTACCAGTTCTTTCCTCTCCACCCCTGTCAGTTTGCCACCTCCTCCTCTGTAGGTTTACTCTAGGAGTTCACGCGATACTACCATCACTTCTATGCCAGACCAGCTCGCCTCTTTGCCTCCAGATCCGCCTCCTTTTATACCCTGTGATGATCATCCTATTGCCACTCGTAAGGGTAAGCGCACTTGTACTTATCCTATGTCTAATTATTTATCTGATTCTGCACTCTCACCCTCCAATCGGAGTTGTCTTGTCTCTGTTTCCGCTGTTTTTCTTCCTAGTACTATTGCAGATGCTATTGCCCATCCTAAGTGACGAGCAGCTATGATTGATGAGTTGAATGCTCTTGAAAAGACTTAGACTTGGAACTTGTTCCTCTCCCTCCTGGAAGGAAAGCTGTGGAATGTCGCTAGGTTTTCACACTTAAGCATAATCCGGATGGTTCTATTGTTCATTATAAGGCCCGTCTGGTGGCCAAAGGTTATGCTTAGACTTATGGCATTGATTATCAGGAGATATTTGCTCCAGCTGCCAAAATGACTACCATTCACGTTCTTCTTTCTGTTGCCACTATCAGAGGCTGGCCTCTATATCAGTTAGATGTCAAGAATGTTTTTCTCAATGGTGATCTTCAGGAAGAGGTTTATATGGTCCAACCTCCAGGGCTTGTTACATCTGTTTCTCCTACACATGTCTGTCGTCTTCAACGTTCTCTTTATGGCCTGAAGTAATCTCCTAGTGTATGGTCTGAGCGCTTTACTAAGGCCATGCATCAGTTTGGCTTCCATTAGAGTTCGGCTGATCACACCCTTTTCTTGCATCACTCCCAGAGTAAAAATGTTGGTTTGATTGTTTATGTTGATGATATTGTTCTTACTGGAGATGATGATGATGGTATTACTAAGGTACAAACTTACTTAGGCCGTCAATTTGAGATTAAAGACCTTGGGCATCTTCGCTATTTTCTGGGTATTAAGGTTGCGCGATCCCAGTCCGATATATTTATTTCTCAACGAAAGTATGTCCTTGATTTACTCAGTGACTCAGGTCAGCTTGGTTCTCGTCCTGCTGATACTTTTATTTAGAAGAATCACAGGTTGACTGATTTTGGGGGGGGGGGGGGTGGAGTGTGTTGGATATTGGGCAATATCAATGACTTGTGGGAAAATTGATCTATTTGTTTATGACTCGCCCAAACATTACTTATGCTATTAGCGTTGTAAGTCAGTTTATGCACTCGCTTCGAACATCTCATCTTACTACAGTCTATCGTATTCTTAGATATCTTAAGGGATGTCCTGGTCGAGGTATTTTGTTCAGTAATCATGGTCATTTCCGTGTTGAGGCATGGACAGATACAGATTATGTTGGTTCAGTGACTGATAGACGTTCTACTTCTGGGTATTGTACTAAAGTTGGTGGTAACTTGGTAATTTGGCGCAGTAAGAAGCAGGATGTGATTTCTCGATTTAGTGTTGAGTCAGAATACAGAGCTATGGCACTTGGAGTGTGTGAGTTGTGGCTCAAGATCTTATTAATTGATCTATGTCTTCCTGTGCCAGTACTATTTTTACTATATTGCGATAATAAATCAGCTATTAATATAACGGCAAATCCAATTCAATATGACAGAATGAAACATATCGAAGTTGATCGTCGTTTCATAAGAAAAAAGATTGTTTCTGGACAGATTTGTACTCCCTTTGTTCCTACATCTTAACAACTTGATGATGTTCTTACTAAAGGTGTTAGTAAAATCACCTTTGAAGGTGTCTTGTCCAAGTTAAGCGTTGTTAATATCCACGCACTAACTTGAGGGGGAGTGTTAAAATAAGTCTCTATGTGTCCTTTTTAGTCTTTTCCTCTACTTAGATTATGTAATACCTTTTAAGCCTAATTAGGGCTAATCAATGGATTAACAATTTTTCTCTTATTTTTAACTATGAGGTTTTCGAGGAGTGAGATGTGAGACTAATTGCCACCAAGCTTAAGGGAAGAGCCTCCGCCTGGTGGGAACAATTGCAAGTGAGTTGAGTTCGAAGAGGTAAAAAGACAATCAATGATTGGTGCAAGATGAAGAAGAAGCTTAAGGATCAATTTCCTCCTTTCAATTACATGTAAACCATGTATAAAACCTTGCACAATCTTCGACAACATGGGAGTATGGTCGCATACACCGAGGAGTTCTATCAATTCGCAACAACAGTTGATTAGAAAGAAACTGATGAACAAATGGTTACAAGAGGTATGTTTGTGGCTAGAAGCTTATATTCAAAGATATTCTTAGTTTACAAAAGTTGTGGACTGTTTCAGAGGTCTATAATCGAGTTTTGTTGGTGTAAAAACAACAAAGTAGGAATATACCAATGTATTGGAGAACAGTCTCAAGATAACTCTAGGGCCGAACAACTATTTCGAGTTGATACCAAGGCTGAAAACTCACGAGTATGAGTACGAGTGGTGCTACTAGGGTTAGATAATAAGCAAAGTCTATTCCTAATGCCCCTAATCAGTCCCATACAAATCGATTTGGGGCTGGAAATCAGTTCCAAGGTGGCAACTTCAAGTGCTACAAATGTGTTGAGCCTAGACACAAGTCTTCGTACTGTAAGAAGGCAAATGGTCCTCATAATAAAACACTATTTTTAAGGAAATGGTGGAATCGGAACCAAATGAAGAGCTACCCATTTATGATCAACCTCCCAATGAGGACATTGGTGGAAATCTTGATGAAGAAGAGGGATTAGCACTCATGATGAAAAAGACTTCTTATTCCAAAGCATGAGAATGAAGAATATTGGTTGAGAACCAATATCTTTTCTACTACCTATGATGTGTTTGATGAAATTACTAGACCGAATAAAGGTGAAGAAAGTGGGGAACATGTGGATTACAACGATGAACCAATTTATGATAAAGAAGTCTATGATGAGTTTGATGAAATTACCAAACTGGATGAAGGTGAAAGTCTTCTCTAGGTTTTAGCCACTCTCACTATTTATGATGACATTGCACACATTTCTACCACACATGTGTTGTGCTTGCACACCTCGTCTTCAGAAGTTACTGGGTTTGATTGCCTCAAGGATGTGTATGAGGACAATGCCTATTTTGGTCCAATTGTGGAGAATTGCAAGATTGGGGTATGTGATGACTACATATTGAATGATGGATTCTTTTTCAAAGGAATTCAATTGTGTATTTTGGATTGCTCATTTCTGCAATATATTATTGTGGAGCCTCATAATGGAGGACTTTGGGCAAGACAAGATAATGGCTTTAGTTGTGGATAAATACTTTTGGTCTAAGTTGCGGCGGGATATAACATGGTATGTTGAGAGATGCCAAAATTTTCAAGCTTCAAAGGATCAAGCACAAAACATGAGACTTTACGAGCCATTATCAATTCCTAAGCCTCCGTGGGTCGATATTGGCAAGGACTTTGCATTGGGACTTTCTATAACTCAACGAGATTTGGTTCCTTTACCAAACTTGGGTAGAGCAAGCAAAGATGTGGAAAAAATGATGAAGAATATGTATGAAATCCATGAGCAAGATACGACGTCATTTATGAAGGATCTTCATGCACAGATGAAATTCCAAATTGAGAGTTCGAACAACAAATACAAGAAAGCTGATGATCTTCACAAGAGGAGAGTTGTGTACGATGTAAGCGAATTGGTTTCAGTGGTTTTTAGCAAAGATAGGTGGCCGGGTGGTTTATACACCAAACTTAAAACTCACAAAGTGGGATCTTGCAAGGTATTGGATGCATCAACGATAAAGCTTACAAGGTGCCACTTCCTCCACATTTAAACACATCTAATGTGTTTAATGTTCAACATTTGCTGCCCTATTATGTCGCCGAACTCGTGCTCGAGTTCTTTTAAAGATGGGAGAATGATGCAATCCAAGTTAGTTGTTGGAGGAAGTTTGTTAATTGTTTGTTGAAGTTAGTTAGTATTGTTAGTTTCTCTTAATTTTTCTTTTTTTACTTAAGTGTTCATGTAAAGGTAATGTAGTCATTTCACTTGGGCTATTTTGTTTATGTTTTGCATATAAATAGGCCATTGAATGTTGTTGTAAATCAGTTTTTAGTTGAATTGAATAGATTCAAGAGAGAGTTTTCTCTTCCAACTTAACTTCTCAACTTCTTTTGAAGTTTTCACACAAATTAGTCTAAATTTCTAATTTGATTTGCATCAGAACCCTAATTGTTTGAATCACATCCTCACCAATCTCTAATCATGGATAATTGAATTTAAATAACATAAATTTTCTTTGGCTTTCATCCAAAGGAGTGCCCTACACTTATTCTGTCTTGGTCCTATTAAAGTATTTGTCCTAGTTTAAGTTGCATAGGAAAATTTATGTTTTTGATTTCTAGATATGGTGTCTGAATATTTTTTAGGACTTTGTATATCAAATTTCATGAAACATTGGCTTTCAAGTAAATCTCTTCATTAAATTAATAGTAAATATAAAATATTTGTAGGTGGGCTTTGTTTCATTCTATAAGTCTACAATAATTCTGTTATGGCACTCATAAATTTATCCATTTTCAAAAGATATAATAACATGGTATTCATTTGTCCTTTTTGCTCATGCTATGTTACTATATAGCTGGTCATTTTAGATTCATTATCTATTATGTGGTCCAAGTTGAGTATTCTTTTATGTGGTCCGGGTCTGAGAATGCTTGACAATGAAGAGAGTTGTATCTAGGTATATGGAGGTTTTTTTTTTCATGGGTTAACAAATTTTATTTAGAGCAAAAACAAATGGTTGAGGTGTCTGGCCTGCAAAGGAGTACAAACAAGTAACACAACTAACAACACTCATCCACCACACAAGGTATCCATCCAAACACAAAATCTTCAAAAAATACACCCTTAAAATCAGAATCTGCTTTACACCAGTAAAACACGAACCCATGATACCTAAAATTAAGTCATGAAGGGAGCTATCAACTCCTTTGAAGATTTTCCTATTCCTCTCCTTTAAAGTTCCAAGTACACCAACAAATAGTAAAGGGGAGGACGGCCCAATTCTTTTTCTTCCCAAGAAAACATTCTGAACCTGAAGGTGGAAGTAAAATTCAAGTCCAAGACCGATGGACAACCTTCCAAGTCAACCCATAGTTTAGTAATATGTGAAGCATCCATAGTTTTCTAGTACGGAACAAAGTGCGCCATTTTGGAGAATCGATCCACAATCACCATGATAAACTCATTCTTTCTTTTGGTGGGTGGGAGATTCAACACAAAGTCCATACTAATGCATAACCAAGGTTTTTAGGTATCGGAAGTGGTAAGTACAATCCCGCATTAGTAGCCACACCCTTGCCCTTTGGCACACATGGCACCTTTGAACATACCTTGTAATTCCTGGCCAAAAGTAATCTTTTTGAAGCAATGGAAGAGTCTTTTCTTGACCTAAATGACTCAAATTGTGTAACTCAACAAGAAGCTTCTCTCGTAGGGAACATTTTGGCACACACAACCTCAAACCCTTGAAAAGAAAGCCATCTTTGAGTAGAAACCAGGATATTTACCTTGTTGAATTGTATGTAGAATAAGAGCGAAATAAGGATCCTCTTGATAATGATCCTTAAAACTATCAAAACCAGCCACTATATTCCTCTTCTCTATCAATAAAGTAGCTCTTCGACTTAACCCATCAACTACCTTATTAAGAATACTCAACTTTTACTTCAGAGGGAAAGTGAACTATTGTAAGAAATTCACCCACTTGGCATGTCGTTTGTTTAGATGAAATATGCTATTGATGTACTTAAGAGCTTCATGGTTGGTACAAAAAATGACTCCTTGTAAGCCAAATAGTACCCCCAATGCTTGATAGCTTGTACTATGGCATAGAACTCCAAATCATAAGTTGAATACTTGAGCTTGACACCATTCAACTTATTAATAAAGAGGGCAATGGGCTGTCCTTCTTGACTAAGAGCACCTCCAATTCCAACTCCTAATGCATCACAATCTAGTTCAAAAGTTTTATCAAAGTCAGGTAAAGCTAGAACGGGAGCCTTGGTAAGTACCTTCTTCAAGAGCATAAAACTATCTTGGGTTTCTTATGTCCACTCAACTATCTTCTTCTTAAGGCACTCATGAGAGAGGCTATTAAGGTGCTGAAATTTCTGATAAACCTTCTATAAAAAGTGGCAAGACCATGGAAACTTCTCTTCTTGAATGCTAGGTGTAGGTCAATTTACAATCACTTTGACCTTGTCTTCATCCATGAGTCAATAAAGGGCACCACATACCCTAAGAAAATCACCTTACCAATAACAAAGCTACATTGCTTCAAATTATTCCTCAAGAAATCAAACACTTGTTGAAGATGGAATAGATGCTCCTTCAATCCAAAGCTGTAAACCAATATATCATCAAAGTAGACCACCACACACACTCCCAAAAGAGGTTGCAACATTTGAGTCATCACTCTAATGAATGTGGTTGGAGCATTGGTGAGTCAAAATGGTATGACAAACCATTCAAAGAGCCCATTGTGTTTCTTGAAAGTGGTTTTCCATTCATCCCCTAGCTAGATTCTAATTTGATGGTACCCACTTTGGATATCAATATTGGAAAACACTCTTGCATCCACTAAGTAGTCCAACATGTCATCCAACCTAGGAATCAAAAAACGATACTTGATAGTTATCTTGTTTATATCCCGAGTATCCATACATTCTCCAAGAACCATCCTTCTTGGGAGTTAATAGTGTTGGCACTGCACATGGGCTGAGACTAGGCCTTATGTACCCTCGCTGCAAGAGCTCTTCCACTTGTTTCTAAGACTCTTCTTCTCTTTAGGTGTCATTCTATAAGCTGCCTTGTTTGGAAGGGTTGAACCGGGTACTAGATCAATGTAATGTTGGATATCTCACATAGGAGACAACTCATGAGGCAATTCAAGAAGAAAAACATCATCATAGTGTTCTAGAAGTTTGCATGCATTCATGGGAACAACATCACACCACACCTCATCAAAATGCTTCTTTTGATGGAGAAAGTAATCAAACACCTCTTGGTAACTCTAACTTCAGCCCCCCTCTTAAACCATGATAGTTTGTAAGGATATGAATGTTCTTCGGTCTTGAGGTTCAATTTATCAATCACCTCTTGTGATGCTCATCTTGCACCCAATTCTTGATCTTCCCTTTACCTCTTCGAACTCGACTCATTTGCAATTGTTTCCACCATACGGAGGTTCTATCCTTGAGTTTGATGGAAACTAATTTAACCTTCCATACTCCGGCAACCTCATAATACTTAAAAAATTGTTCAAGACTATTTAGCCAATCAACAAATTCTTCCAGATTGAGGCTACCTTGGAATTCCAGTAAATCTACCTTGATATTATTCTCTAATCGGAAATTACTATTCCAATTCATCCCAAAGGATTTTCGAAGTCGAAGGTGCTCCAGCTATAAGTATCATTGTCTCCGAACATAGAACGAGGAATTTGAGCCCTTTGAGGTTACTCCATTGGAGGTTGAAGTCGTTGAACCATTTCAGTTTAAAGCCTCAACTTGTCTTCGAAGGTGTTCCATTTCACCTTGCGGATTAGGACGGTGTGTTGCCCCATTTCCTTCAGGATTAATAGAGGCAGTGGTGCGTCCTCGACCACGTTGATTTCGTCCTCGTGGTTGTCGATTCATTCCAAATACCTAAGGGCACAACTTCAATGGTTGAACACCAAAATTTTCAGATCTAAAATTTAAAAATAGATCAGAAAAATCTGCAACTTCAACAAATCTGAAAATCTGCAATCTTCAACAAATCTGAAATTTGAAACAGATCTGAAAATCTTCAAACAGATCTGGACTTAGAAACAGATCTGAAATATTCACATCTGAAACTGAAAATAGATCTGCAAAATCTGCAACTTCTATAGATCTGATATTGGATTGAATTTCTCTACAAATTAGATCGTATTCCCTTTGCTCTCATACCAAATGATGCAATCAAATCTGGAAATTTAGACTAATTTTTGTGAAAACTTCTAGAGAAGTTGAGTTGGAAGAGAGAAAAATCTCTCTCGAATTTATTTTATTCAACTAAACTTGTTTACAACTACATTTGATGGCCTATTTATAGGCAAAACAGAAACATAACAGCTATTTGCTCACCACTCTCATTCAACCCCACATGAGTAGACATATTATTTAACTCAATTGTTTACTTTTTTATACTCATTATCATGTTGTCACAACCCATGGAATCTCTCGTAAAGTATCATGTTATAATCAGTCAGTAGCTTTTGCTTGCACAATTTCTTCTTCATGTGATACCAATTGTTGATTTTTGGTTTTCCATTTTTCCTTGTCTAATACGTTGTTTTTTCATACTGTTTCCACCATTCTAGAGCAGAACCCTTCATCTTTACAAACAACACATTTTGATCTTTAGCCATGGACTTCCACTGGAAGTAATTTTCCAGACAAGAAAACCCTCCGCATGCATTCTTCTATCTAAATTGGGTATCTCAATTCTTACTCCAACATCATTCAAATCAAGTATTCTCATCAAACACTCTTCTAGTCCAATGCGTTCAAGTTGTTCTCAAACAATCAGACCATGAAACAATTGTTTTCAAAATCCACTTCATCTTCTTCAAATCCTCCTTTAGATGGATCTAAGGGTCCCATTGCCTTCTAGTTCCACCATTTGAGCTTTCACACACTTTTTACACTGTAGATTTTGCATCTTTAACGTGTCCTGTTTGGTTCAATTCAATCTAGGAACTCTCGCCTTTCTAGGTTGTCATAGCAGAAAAAACAGGGATCTATTCGCTCTGATACCAAGTTCTATGCAGAGGGAAAAATCTCTCGAACGAATGAGGATCTAATCTGATTTTGGGTGGGATGAAAAGGAAGAAGGATCAATGGAGAACAAATCTGCTGTTCTGTGCAACCAGGAATGAGAAAAGGCTCCCCCCTGAACACAACTAATTTCTGTCATAAATTATAACTTAACTAAGGATAAATAAAAGATTGAAATACCCCATAACTAAAAACCAAAAATACTGTGAATAGTACCCCAACAATAACATGAAACAGTAATGCTACAGTGATAATGGTACGGTAATGCACTGCAGTAGAAGTGATGCTCCTGCATCAAAACCTGGTCCTGGTTTCATTAGAATTGAATAGAGGAACATAATCCGTTCGGCCAATCCCAAAATATTAGGGTGAGGTTTGATGATGATGGCCGGCAATTATTCTGTAAACAATCACGGTTGGCACCAATTTGATGGGAACTTTACCGACAAGATTAACTATACAATTGTGTTTTAATATTTGGAACATTTAATGCTATAATCAGATCTCTTCCACATTCAGACCTGCTTTGTGAATGTAGGGTTTTTTTTTTTTTCTTATTTTGCATTGACAAAAATCTCATGGGGTTGGTGCTTTTCTTAAATCCCTCTATAATGGTGTCTTTCTTTAGGGGTGATAGATTTGACACATGTTGAGTGGAGTTTTTACTTGGCCAAGTTGACTTGCCCCACTGATCCACTTTCCAGCCTCTAGAAAAAACAAGTTCTATGCTTAAAATGGACAATTTTATTTTGGTCTTATTATATCGTAGTTTCACTTAATGAATGTGCTGATAGCATCTTCTCAGCCTCCAAAATCTTATGGTCTTTTTTATTCCTCCTAATCTTAGTTATTTGTTTCTTTATCAGTGGGTGGTAACCAATCTCCACAAGTCCAGTCTTCCTGGTTCATCATCGTCAAGCTTCTCTTGGGTCTTCGACTTAAAAGGCATTGCTGAGATGTATAAATCATATGAAGAAACAAACTTATGGTATTCCCAGTCAACAAGACATGTGTTACTTATTCCTTATTTTGCTGTATTATTTATTTTAATTATTTTTGGCAATCTTCCTGTTAGAAACATTTTTTTGAGTCCGACTAGCCTTAGTAAGTTAGTAAGAATTCCACCCTTACTAAGGGTCCTTGGGCTCACTTTGTGGCATCCAAAAACATGATTCGATGCTTCAAGGTTGTATAGGACAAATTTCTATGAACCTTGAAAAAACACAAATTCCAAAACAAAAAAAAAAATTCACTGTTGAATTTTAATTTCAAATTTGGGAGCTAGGAGGAAGTTCGATAGCCGTCTTTTTTCAAAACCTTGGATCAAGCCCAAAAGAAAATGTTTTTTGGTTTTTTTTTTTTTTTGGATCCGAGTTTTTCCATGAAATCTAGAGGGCTGTGGTATTTGATTGCTAATGTGGTAATCCATTTGAGCAAAACAACCCTTAGTAAGGCTTAAAATCTTACTATGTTAGTAAGGAAAATGTTTCTCTTTTTTTTTATCCCCCATCTTGAGCACTACGATGAAAATAAAGTTGGCAAGCTCCACCATGTTCCTTCTCATTTTAATTCATGCAGGAAAATTGTTGAGAACGTGCCTCAAGGTGTTCATTTCAATTTCTTGAAAGCCGAGCGCAGCTTACACAGGTGGGCTCTTGAAGATCTTCAGAGGATTCATTCTGCCGAGGATTTGGCTTCCAATGAAGGAGGTGGGGTTGAAATGCACGTGCTTGAAGATGCTGGACATTGGGTATGTTAGTCTGTCTACATAACTACATCATCATTATCAAAGCTCTATCCCAAATGTCTTAGTCAGCTGAACAAATCATTTTGACCTCCATTCAATTCTCTAAAAGTACGTCTTCTTTTAGTTAAGTGATGAAATCTGTTCACTTTCTCAATCCACATTATTTTTTTAGAGAGCTTCTATTGCCACACCAACTTTTACCAACACCACTCAAGATGTGTACAATTCTTTGGTGATTTACACATGAATGGGAGTGGCATTGGCAAAGTTGGTGTGGCAATTTTATCTTTACTCTTTCTTGTCTATTATAAGTCTTGTTTCACATGAACTCACCATTTCAGTCTACTTTTCCCCAGTTTATCACCTAGTGAGACTACTATTACCTTTTCATGCATATGCCATGTCTAATTGTATCTTGTTTTAGTCTTTCCTCTCATCCATTTCAACTCTGATACGCTTATTTTGCGATCGTGTTGTTTCCTGATTGCTTAACAGTCCATATATCATAACCAGTTTTATTGTCTGTCTTAAAAAATTTCTTTTTAATTTACTCGTAAAAAAACAATCTTGTTAATTTTATTAAAACGTGTTGGCCAAATAGCACTCCATATGCACATCTGCACTTTAACCACCCTGCTCTAGTTCTATGGGCAATATTCTCCTTAAATCTCATATATCCAAGATAACGTAAATGATCACTTTGGGTTATTTCCTGACCATCAATTTTTTTAATGGTGCATCCTCTCAATGTATACCTCTTTCTAGAGTTGATCATTAACTTCATTCTCTATAAATAATTACTTAAAGAGGTTATCTTCTAAATGGTTTACGCAAAGTGAAAAAACGCGGGTTTCCACTGAAAAAACAGAACAGCGAAGAGGCAAAAACCGCACACTAAGGATTTATGTGCTTCAACAGTGTGCCTACGTCCACAGAGTAGAACAATCACTATTTTCTCAAGTTTTAAAGCCCTGGAGATCTCTATTTATAAAGGCTGGAGTTGCTTCCCAGAAATAGAAAATATTACCTGACAGGGGCGCTGCCCCTTGCATCCCTGCAACTCTGTGTTGCGTAACAGAATACAAGACATCTCATACACAACACACTCAAATACCATGGTTGAAGCTTGGTTCTTAACCAGTCTATGATTTATAGTCTCTATGATTTATAAAGAGTGCTAATAGTTTTGTAAATTTTGAAGATTCTGTCACTTCTTTCAGATGTGTTGAATCTTTTTAAAGTTATAAATTTTCTAGTGCTTCTCATACCTACCAAACATTTTGACAGGTCCATGCTGATAATCCAGATGGTCTCTTCAGGATTCTTTCATCATCCTTTCAAGGATCCAAACCTTAGATTAGACAGTGTGTTCTTCAATTGTGCACCTCGGAATCTTTCCCAACCTCCCTCACAAAAACTAGTTGGAAAAGAGAATTGCCAGAAAAGAAATATGTTGTAGAATTCGACCAGTAGTTCGTAAATCAATTCTCCCTATGTAATGTTGTAAGTTTACATTTACACTTGTTACTTGGATCCATCCATCCGTTCATTGACTTATATATGACTATTTTTTGCATTATCTTCTTGCAGTTTCAGTTGGTTTGATTTCCATGGATCTAATTCAAAATGTTCTTACACAAATAATGTGTTCTAAAGTTATACTATATTTATATATATATTATTTTTTGGAAGGGTAAGCTGAACTTGAACCCACAACCTCAAAGTCGATTCTAAAGTTGTTCTATGTTTCTCGTTAACACTGTTGATTGGTTCTAAAAACAGATAAGCAAGGTTAGTGCTGTTACGACTTTTGACTCGAAACAAAAGTTTGTTTAGATAAAGTGCAAACCATTTCTTCTACTGCATAAAAAGTACTTATAAATAGGATGTGACGAATATAATGGATTTAAGTATTTTAATTTTGAATCATAAATCATTCAAGGTGTTTGATGTAGAAGATAATTAAAGAGTTACAAATTCAGTAACTTTTGGTTGATTCAAGGTGTTCCATTCAAGGCATCGATGGGTCTGGATCTAAATTCAGTAACTTGGTTTTGGATTGAAACTTAGGACAATAAGCTCAATGGACAATGAGGTTTGGGTATTCAGAAACTTGGTTTTGGATTAAAACTTGAGACAATAAGCCTAATGGACAATGAGGTTTGGGTATTCAGTAACTTGGTTTTGGATTAAAACTTGAGACAACAAGCCCAATGGACAATGAGGTTTGGGTTGGGTTTAGATTTTTTTTCTCGTTGGACTCATATTGGGATCCTATACATTATCCAAAAACTGCAATTATCGCACCCAGACCGGGTTAGAGTCATATGGCACATAGGCCACCCTTGGAAGGAAGCCCAACCTGAAGTATGGACCTGAAATGACTCAGCAGGCCTGGCCCGAGTTAAATCCAAAATAGGCTTGGTCTCATCCCTACTCGACCCACCCTCGTCTCTGACCCTTGATTTTTCATCTTCCAAACCAGTCATTTTTGTAACCTTAACATTCAATCTACTTTAACCTTAAATTCTTGATTTTTCATCATCTTCAAAATCACTCATCTGCAACCTTAAAATTCTATCTAACTCAATCCTTGGATTTTTCATTCTTTCATTTTCAGAAAGAAGTAATGAAATTTCATAAAATAAATAAATAATAAATAAAGGGTTTCTACAACGGGTAGAAAATGGTGGAATTTATTTTAAATTTTTTTATATTATTATATAAATTAAGGATTTTCTAAAAAGGTTACCAAAGAGTTAAAGAGCTTGGAGACCACTGACTTGGGGAGAAGATGGAGGGATTTTTGGTTGAAGTTTGAAGATGACATTTAGCAGGTACGACACAAATTCTGGACCAAAGCTCATTGTATGATGAGACTTCATGTAATGCCTTGAATATTCAACATGTATCTCGAGGTAATGATCATCATATTATGCGCATATCTGTAGGATTTTTAGCTAAGATTGGCCACATAGAAAGTTTTCTTGCTAGAAAATTCGAGTGTACCATTAGGTCTGTATAAAAAAATTACCTAAACTGGACTATAAATTCATTAAAATCGGAGCTTGAGACAGATTTTAAATAAAAGAAAATAATGTTTAAAATGACACTTAAGTCCCTAGGTAACTATAAATACTAAACTTCGGAGAAATTTACAAAATTTTCATCCCTTCTCCAAAACAAAATCCAAACTCTAGCCTCTGTAGAAGAGTTTCACGCCTTGATTCGGAGATACTAGAGTGAGATCTGGGCCTACTTCTTTATAGTGTAGTTGTAGTGTAGTCAGGGGGGGCCTACGTTTGCTCCGTAGTTTGCTGGGTGAGATAGGCGACAGGTAGCTTGCTTCCAAGCCGATAGGATAGGCGGCGGGCCGGGCGTAGAAGCGAGTCACCAGAAGCTTTCGGTAGCTTGCTTCCAAGCCGGCCCGGCCGCGAGGATCGATGTAATTGAGGCCGGTGCTGACTTGGATCTCGGGTGACGGAATAAGGCGGCCAGAAGCGACGAGCAGTCGCGGTCGAAGCTTGGCTCTAGCCGATAGGCTAGCAGTAAGCTTGGCTACAGCGAAGCGCTTACCAAGCGCGAAGGAAAGGGCCTTCGCCACTTGAGGCGTATGCGGGGGAACTCGCACGTGCGGTTCTTAAGGGGGGGGAGAGCTAGTAGGAGCCATCCCATAGCGTAGTAGAGAAGCAGAGACTTGTCCCAGTCCGGAAACCGAAGTATAGGGGCTGTAACTAAGTATTCCTTGAAATACTGGAACGCATTCTCCTTCGGCCTTCGCAAACAAAGAGTTTGGTTGAAGACTCAACAAAGAAGAAAGAAAGTTCCACCTTGTCGAGGGCTTCACATTGACCCAAGAAGATTACGGTTTGGCTAAGAAATTTTTTGAGATCAAACAAAGAGGAGTGTGTTGAGTCCATTCTTCGTTGTGTATGCAAATAAGGTATGAACTCTTCCCTTCTAACATTTAGTGACGAAATTTTTAGAGAAAATGGATCAGATCAAAGAACTAGATTATGATTTCAATCTAGGGTTAACCTTCTTCAAAATCATGCATCTATAGTTTGATTGAAAATTAAATATGAGAATGAATGGGTTGATTTTGGATAAGTTTTGAGCAAAAAAATAAAGAAAACCCAAAAATTTGGGTTTTCTCCATCCACTCAATCATTCCTTAGGTCATTTTCTCAGCCTCTCAACCATCTTCAAACAATTTCAAACTTAGAATTTTTTTAGACAGAAACTTGAAACATTTTATTTTTCAGCTTCAATTTGTTTTCATATATTTAATGAAAATAAGGGAATACCCCCCATTTGGATTCAATAAAAATAGTTTAAAATTCCAAAACTCAAAGAAACAAAATCTAATTTTTGGATTGAAGTACAAAATACAAATTTCTACGTGTTTGTAAGATTTTCGACTCTCATCTTCTTGAGCTTTTCTTTAAAACTCGACTTTAAAAATTATATGATGTCAAATATCTTATTTAAGACTTCAATTTAAAAATAATAAAAAATCTATTTTAAGAACTTTGAAAAATGATATTTTTACGACGTAATCAAACTTTCACAGCTTTCATGAAGGGAGATGCCTTGTGTATACCAAGAGGAATATTAAAGGCCATTGTCGGAGGTAATGACTTGGGTATACTTGAAGGATCGTCTGAGCCCTTGGTAGGGGCCGAAGCCTTAAACACATCTGAGGGATCGACGAAGGTGTTGGTATAGGGAGATGACTTGATTTTCGAAGACGCAAAATCCAAGGCTTTGTCGAATTTAACGTTGTACTGCTAGATATTAAAATAATCATTCATTATGATTTCTAAGTGAATGTAACCTATTATGTGGATTTATCATAGATGGTAGAGGTTGAAAACGCCCTAGATCTGCGGGGTGCGCGGATCCACTTTTGACCCTTGAGGTTTGGGAGTCGCCACCTAGTTATTACGGTCTAGGAACCAAACTGACTCTAAAAAAGGCAAACATTACTAATCTACGAAAGAAAAAAAAGGTCCAGGAATCACGTAATGGGGTTGGAAGGTGTTAGGCACCAACCCCGCCCGGCCAAAGCCGGTCTCTATTGATTTCCCAAATAAATTGTATTGCTAAAAACCTAGATAAAAAAAATTAAGAAATTATACCTTTTCGAAGACAACTTTATCGTTCCCTCAGATCTGATTGAGTAACTCCTTGTATAGTACTCCTCGCTTCGTTTTGTCTCCGGATCCGATTTCTAATCTCCAAGGCAAGGTATCTCTTTCTTAGATCTGGGTTCTTCGAATTTTTTCTATGGATTTTGGGGTGTTTTTGAAGGGTTTCTAGGTGTTTTTCAAGCTAAAATTGAAGTATGGGTGTTAGGTAAGGAGTTGGGGCTCCAAAACTAGGGTTTATGGGAGGCTAGGGGGACTTTTTGACCTACTTCTCTTAGGGTTTATGATTTGATACGAAAATAGGGTGTGAGGATCCTATTTATAGATTTTTTAAGGGTTGATTTAGATAGAATTAGTGTTTAATTAGAATTCTTTTAGTTAGAGTTGTGTTTTAGTTAGAATTATTTTAGGTGGAGTTGTATTTTAATTAGAACTCTATTAGGATTTTGACTTTTGGTCTTATTTGATTGACTTTAAGATTTTGACTTTAGTCTTAATTGATTGACTTTAAGATTTTAACTTTAGTCTTGCTTAATTGACTTTAATTTTAACTTTAGTCTTACTTGATTGACTTTAATATCTTGACTTCAGTCTTGCTTGGTTGACTTTAATTTTTTTGGAGAACCCCCCTCTATTATATCTTTAATTCTTTGGACCCCCAAATGGAGGGGTCCTTGAAGAAATATCTTGCGAACCCTCAACAATTTTGCCTAAGAGCCTGATTGGTCGATTTTTTTAGTTCAAAATTTTAAATTAATTTCATTAATGTTTCACTTTAATTATTTAATGTTTTATTTATTAATTTCAAAAATTTTAATTATAAAAATTATGAAATTACCGTTTTGCCCCCTAAGAGGACTTTTCGCATTTTAAGTCGATTTTTTATGTTCCAGGATGTTTTAGAGTCAATTTTTCGTAAGGAATTTGATGAAAATATTGGTTTGTGTCATTTATAAAAAAAATTTGTGTGAAATGGTTGTAAACTTTATGAGGGGCATTTTCGTAATTTCATCAAATTCTGTGAAAATTGGCGAAATGATTTATTTGGTTTCGATTTGTTGTTTTATGTGTTTGAATTGGTTTTCCTAAGCGTAATGTAGGCTCTAGGGATATTTTGATGTTAGGGGTATTTTGGTAATTTGATCATTTTTTAGTGATTTTTATCGTGAAGCTTCTTTTTGTCTGAAAAATGATGATTTCTATATTTCGGGGGTCATATTTTCCTAGCGTAGCGTGGTTTCTACAGTTTTGTCAGTTCGAGATACCTCATCCGAATTTTTGAAACATATCTGGTAACAAAATAAAACAATGGAATAAACATCCATCATTGGGAATCATTGCGATCGGGTTGACGAGTTGATTAATCAGGCGGATGCAAAAAATGGAGTGTCTACAGATGCCCCTCTTTGGCAGAGGGTTGAAGCAAACTAGATAGCAAATCTATTTTGGTAGATAGTGCGATATCTGAATGCCAAAGCTAGTGACAGTTCATTTTGCAGCCTGATTTAGTAATTCGTCGGTGTATTCTAATCCTTGAGGGTAAAACTCTCCTCGAACTAAAAAAACAAAAATGTCAGGTTCTTGAGCGCGAGCTCTCACTGGCAGTGTCAGATCCTTGAATTTTAGAAAATTCTCCTTGACTGATGTAACAACTGTGCAAGTGTGTGACTTAAAATCTGTGGTAAATTTCAAAGAGTTTAAGTTGGAACTAAGTAAAATCTGAGCATAAAATGAGTATAAATTGAGCATAAACCGAGCATAATTTGAGCATAATCTGAGTGTAAACTGAGCATAGACTGAGCATAATTGAGCATAACTGAGCATAATATGAGCATAAACTGAACATAATTCCGAGAAAACCCTCGGTGGTAACTGAGCAAAATCCAAGATAACCCTTGGCGGCAACTGAGTAAGATCCAAGATAACCCTTGGCTATAGTTGAGCAAGATCCAAGATAACCCTTGGCGGCAACTGAACGGTAACTGAGCAAAATCCAAGATAACCCTTGGCGGCAACTGAGCAAAATCCAAATTAACCCTTGGCGGCAACTGAGCAAAATCCAAGATAACCCTTAGCAGCATCTGAGCAAAATCCAAGATAACCCTTGGCGGCATCTGAGCAAAATCTAAGATAACCATTGGCGGCAACTGAGCAAAATCCAAGATAACCCTTGACGGCATCTGAGCAAAATCCAAGATAACCCTTGACGGCATCTGAGCAAAATCCAAGATAACCCTTGGCGATAACTGAGCAAAATTCAAGATAACCCTTGGCAACATCTGAGCAAAATCCAAGATAACCCTTGGCGGCATCTGAGCAAAACTGGCAAAGGAATGAAGGAATTTGAGAAAGAATGAATGAATTTGGAGAAGACTAATTAGAATGAATCGGAGAACGAATAAATCTGGAAGATAATGAATCTGGAAGAGAAATTATCGATTCCAAGAATGATTGGATCTGGAAAAGAATCTAGGGAACGAAAGAATGCCATATCTCCTATGTGAAATCCAAAATGCTTTTGTTTGAACCTCAAGGATTTATCCAAAAATTTTATGAATTTAAAACCTGAGTTTTTATTTCTTTTGAACCTCAAGAGTTTTTCGAAAAACTGTTATCAAGTGGGTAACCTTAAGTTTGGGGTTCTCATTATCTTTTAGGATTAACATTGCTCAAAAACAAAATGCCCCTAGTTTGACAATGAACATGACCTTGAAAATAATTGAACACATCATGCAAAAAAAAAAAATGCTCCTTGTATGAAGGTTTGAAATCCTTGATTACCGCAAGCGCAATAAAGGTATAACTTTTAATTTTGACTTTTTATATTGAAGATTTTGAGTCAGGCCAAAGAAATTGGAATAAAAATATTTCTTTATGAAATTCATCATAGAATTTGTTCTTTTTCCCCGTCGGTTCACTTAGGAACATGAAACTCTTCAGATCAATCATAGACAAGATACTTGTATCCCCTGAGTCTATATTTGGCTCAAACTGAAACTTGATCATTCGGACTTCTGATGTTTTTGCTCGGACTGTCTTTTCAGCTCTCAACTCAACTAAGATTTTCTTTTATTTTTTTGATTGCTCTAAGTTTTGCCTAGATTGCTTTTTCAAGTTTTCAATCTAGCGAGCATGCTCTAGATTTTTCCTAGATCCCCTTTTTAGGTTTTCGATCTAGCGAGCTTACAATTTTTTTCTTTTTTCTTTGCTCTGATTGTTGCCAAGATCGTTCTTTCAGATTTTCAACCTTACGAGCTTGCCTTAATTTTTTCCTAAGCCACCATTTTCGGGTTTTCAACTTAGCAGACTTTTTTTTTCCTTCTTCTTCCCTTCTGAACTTCTGGAGTTACTGTCTGATCATGCTTTACTACCTTCCTTGACTTTTTTCACACGATACTTAGGAGGACTTTTATAGGTAGGCTTAGAACTGGGCATAAAAAGAAAGGAATCTTGAAGCTCAAAACCCCTAATGCCCCTTGTGTGGCATTTTTTTTATTTTGCATTAAATTTTCTTCCCCATTTTGAAGATATTTTTCTTTTTTTTTAATTTTTTCTTGATTTTTTATTGTGTGGGGAAATAGATTTTTTTTTTATTTTGATGTGATTAGGCCTGAAGTAACTTCTCAGGTTGCTTACGTACCCCAAAATTTTGGGATCTGACCAAAACGTAGTTCAAATTTTTCCCTCCCCTGGGTTAAGTGATCGGGCTGAGAAATAAAATGATTTTTTTTTAACTTTATTTTTTTTTTAAAGACTGCAAAGGGCTGAGAAAGGAGATATTGAACTTTTGAACTGGGTAATAGGAAATTGATTCGGCCAAAGATGGCCTCCTTAAATATAGTACCGTTTGATCTGGTCAAGATTGGTTAGTTCTGGTAATTCGATTCCATCATGATCTTGAACTCTGACAGTTTTTCCCGGTAATATTTTTTATGATGAACGGACCTCCCCAATTAGGTTTGAACTTCCCTCTAGGGTCAAAAATAAGTACTCGATTCTCTTTGAAATCTGATGATTTTTCAAAGTAGTGTTTTCTTTCTGATAGATGGATTCCTTCAATTAAGTTCAGACTTCCTCCTCTGGTCGAAGAGGAGTACTTAGTTTTCTTTGAAGTCTGATGGTTAAATCCTTGACTTGTAAGTAACGAACTTTAACCTTCTTGTCAAACGTGTGAGCGATTCTTCTTTGATAAGTTTGCACCCTAAGTTATTTTTCTTCAATCAAGTTTAGCTCTTCGTACCCAATGGCGAGTCTAGTCTGTTTCTAGCAATTGACTTTCCATCATGACCTTCAGATACAGGATTCCCTTTCAACTTGTAAGACTGTTTCTATACCCCCCATAATAGGAATGGTAGCTTCTCTGACTAATCCTAGTGCAATTGACACATTTTCACAATGATTATTTTGAGACTCTTAATAGCTGCTTCAACCGTTCTATTAATCTGAAGACGGTAGGGGGATGATTTGTAATACCGGATCTTCAACTTTGAACAGTAATGACTTATCCTTTGAAGTACGACCCATTATCAGAGATCAGTTCAAAAGGTACCCCCATATCGACTGATAATATGTGATTTGAAACTCAAGATGTAGTAAGGATAACACTGATACATTTTATAACATCTTCTTTGATTCCATCGATATAGACGACTATCTATTCCGTGTTGAACAACACCCAAGCTTGTACCTAACATACCCTCATATGATCACACGAACAAGTCTTTTGAAATTTCTGAGTAAATTCATTATCCCCTCGTGTTCCTCTAGGGATAGGAGGATTTCTATTTGAATCTCTTTAGGAATTTTTTCTGTTTCGAGGTCAATGACCTTTGTTTTTTGATTGAAAGTTGTTGAGCCCGACCCTTATCTTCTTGTTCACGAAAGAAATCTATCCTTGAAGTTAGATTATTGGTTAATTTGTTAATGCGCTTGAGGTATTCAAAAATTTCCTTTATTCAAGACGTCGTTCTAGACTTGGCAAACGAACTCGACCCATAGAAAAGAGTAGACTCAATCTAAAAAAAACATGATACTGAAAAATTGGACTCGAGCTAACTCAAATAACTCATAAAAACTCAAGACAACTAACCACAATGGGCTTGATTAGGACTGAGGACTGAGGATTGAGTCATTGCCTACAACCAACAGAATTGAGGCACAATGATCTTCAGGAAACAAATGGACAGTATTGAAAAATTCTAAGGTTATTTCTAACTGTTGACTTGGTACTAACGTTTGTTCTAACTGATCGGACTTACAACCCTAGCTAGATGATGGACGATTGAGCTTAGGTACAATGATAACCCTTAAACCTCATTGAAGGTGAATTTAACCAATTTTAGTGTCAACCCCTTGATAACATTTTAAACAAACCCTGATATTTTATTGAATTCAATCCATCAAACAATTCATCCATTCAATAATTATTCAGAAGGAAAATAATTTTATTGCACTCTTGAAAATTATTGAAAAATAATATTTTTATTGAATAATAATTTTCACAATTCTGATTATTTTTTGCAATCATTTTCTTTTTAGAAAAATATATTTTAGTAATTTTTCAAAATCCATGCAAAAAAGAAAATTCCCAAGGTTCATGCAAAAATATATCTCTTGTAAATCATTTTTCCTTCCTTCTCTTTTCTTTTGGAAAATATTTTTTCTAGAAAACACTTTTCTTTTGGAGACCACATTTTTTTAAAATAACAAATGGATTGAAGCCCGAATTCACCAAAAAGTTTGAATACCATTTTGATTTTAATGGTTCGACCCATCATGATTGTTGGATCGAGATGGACTGGGTCATTATGAAAATGGATTCTTTATTGGGTTGGTGCACCCATTTTAATCAGGTAAAAGAGAAACTTTAATCCTTGATAACAACCATACATTCATCATTCTCAGACATTCATCATTCACAAAGTCTCATAAGGTTCTATTCAATAGAAAACCCGAGAACACCCACGATAAGTTTGAGTCGTGACCTATAGGGAAGGTTTCTAGACTCTAAGCTTACTACGTGCAATGCATTTTTATCTAGCCACCCTTGCCCAAGCACACCTATATACATCTCGATACGTGTGACTTGGTTTGATATACTGTATATGTGATAATCTAAAACCTCAACTCACTTCTCTGAAGCCAAAAACAGCCAGTTTGATCTCCAGTTGAGAGGTGGCGCACAATGCTAAGTAAGGGCCCACTTAAATACCTCTCGTCTAGAATAGTCGTAGTCTATCCCCCTCGTACAGTAGGGTACAGTGGGGCAAGATCTTGCTTAGGCACCGGTTTTGACCAAGAAGTGCAATTAATATACTTAGATTATCTTTTACATACCTATGGGTACGAGTCAAGAGTTGTAGCTTTCGTAAATGGTTTGGCATCCCACGAGGGGACCGACCACGTACTAGTACTACATTGGCAATCGGGACATGTGACCGTGTGGCTTACAATAGGTCAAAGGCTCAGGTCGCTTCAGCCTGGGTGCATCAATATATCTCTTAGAATCATCTGATCAGACGGTATTGATGCCCCAGTTTGATATACCCTAAGGTACGTGACTAGAGTTGTGGTTTTCATGAATGACGTCGCATCTCCGAAGAGACCGGGCCACGCACTAGTGCCACGTTGGCTATATAGAACGTGTAAGTGTGCAAAACAGTAAACGTGCATGTGGTGTGTGCAAAACAGGGTGGGGTGTGCCCGGGGCCTTTTCTAAACAAATGGGCCCATGGGCCAGATAATATCATCAACATATGAATATTATATTAATCAAAGAATACAAACCAATGTATTGAAATCAAAACAACCATATTGAAATATACATATGTAGAGATCATGGTATAGTAGATGGGCGATCAATTAAGATATCACAAAAACATCATCAATCAGATCCAACATTGAAATAGGCATAAATTTTATTTTTCGAATCCAAATAAAAGGATTTTTTTTTTATCTATGGTCCAATCAAGATCGCTTTGGGCGACCTAAAATAATCTAAAATTTCAAAGAATATTTAATTGAGGATAGTGGTAGTGGAGATAAGGAGTGGTGTCCTCTTATTAACCGAGGTAAAGTGGCAATGTGTTTTATGCTATGTGTCACTATTCAAGGCCCACTGACCAGACTAATGTGTGGTTCATTCCTTGATGTACATAGATGCCAAAAATAATAACGTGTGCTAACTTGATCCACTTGATCTAAACTTTTGAAATGACTTAAATCCAATGATTAGAAATCATTCTTAACACAATGATATCATCAATGGATTCTCAACATTAATCACATAGAATATATATATATTTTTTTTGTTGAATCATCAAGGGATGGACTATACATCCATACGGTCAATAAGTCTCATTTAATGTTATGTGGCATGAAACGGAGTGTCACCTAACCATGGTTGAGAACGGCACTCAACACTCAACTCACTTAAAAAAAAATTGATACAAAACACCCCAAACACTTTTATTTTTTTATTTTTATATAAACTCATGTTGCTACCATAATAAAAAGAAATTTTGTTATGTTGCTGGCAGCACAACATGAGAATGCAAAATGACATTATTTTAACCAAAAACGTTTTTATTGCTGCCAGCATTCCCAACAAATTCTCAAACTTCATATAATAGTGAGTTTCTATGATGAAAACGCCAAGAAGAAAAAAAAAATTTAAGAAGGACAAGTGGGCCCAATTATGGTTTGCAAAAAAACCCTTACAAACAATTTTTCCTCCTATTGTATTTGTTGCCATCACTACACAAAATCAATTAAAAAAAAATAACTGGCAGCACACACAATATATTTCTTTAAACAGTCTCCACAAATTCTACGAGTCACGGCTTCATCTATGGTTGATTTAATGACCACAAGGTCTCCCATGTTACAAGTTCGATTAAAAACAAAATAGAGTAGTTCTTGATTCAAGTTCAAAATCGAAAAAACAGATTTTGCTTGTTATCGATACGAATTTCTAAAAGAAAACTTTTCTTTGATCAAGATCTTGATAGTTTGCTCCAAATCTTAAATTGATCAGATTTATGGATCGAGACTAATCAGTTGAGTTGTCTCTCCAACCTGTTGCAAATGATGAACTCGGGTATAAACAGTTCGGGAAGATGGTGTGGAAATAAAAGAAAAAATTTTATCCATGACACCATTCATACCAACATACGCTGCTGTTAAGAGGGTGTGAAAATTGAAAAATATGATATTATTCATGGCACACCCACCCAACCAACACATTGTTGCTGTTGACAACGTTAACACGACTTGTGTTTGCTTGGTTGTTTGCTTGCTGTCCATGGACAGCACGATTAAAAAGTTTCACAAAAAGTTTCTCTTCAACTACTGGTGGACATGTCTCAAATTCTCGTTCTCCTTGGAAAAAAAAACCAAATCCTTTTCCTGCAACTCCTAGTTCACATGGTTCAGCTGATAACCATTATCAGCAGAGATTTTCAACTTCAAGGAATATAAATTTTAGTGATAATGGTTCAGCTAATAACCATTATCAACACATATTTTCGGCTTCAAGGGATGGCAATTTTAGTGGTGGTTTCATGGTTGTTTTGATCGAGATGAAAAGCTATTCTTCGATCAGAACCCATGAGAGAGAGAGAGACGTTATCTCTCTACTGACTTCTTTTCTTCTTATTGAAGAAGAAGATGCAAAAAAATAAAATCATTTTTTTTAAGTGCACACCAGCCCTTATTTATAAAAATGTTGTTGTCGACAGAACCCTTTTAAAAAAAAAAAAAAAAAATGATCGGTCATATGAGATGAAACCGATCGATCGACGAGAACCCACCCATCGTTCTCTGTTGAAGACGATGGAGTTTGGGGAAGAAAGCAGAATTTTTTTTATAAACAATGATGAAAAGGGTTAAAAAAAATAGAAGAATTATTTTGCTAATCACACCCCATTGAAAACACGTTTTGGGCGTTGCTGTTGCCAACAGCCCAAGTTTTGTCTCACTTTCTCTTTTTTTTTTCATTGCTGTTAGTGGACAGCAACACACAAAAAAAAAAATTTTACAAAATAAATTGATTTTTTTTAATTTTATTTTCGCTGTTTTTCTTCTTGCTGTCAACGGGCAGCACAACAGTAACTCAAAAATCACCCCATTTTTTTTATTCCATCCTCCATAAAATTATCTTTTGGAATTTACCATTATTTAAAATCATTCTAAGCAACTCTCGATTGAACCATAAAAACGAGTATGCCAAAGCTGAATATTCAAAGTCCAAACACGTGACCAACAATCGAACAAAAAATAAATAAATAAATAAAATGAGCAGAAAAATAAATAAATAAAACATCCTAGGTTGCTTTAGCAATTCTCCCATACTTGGGGTTTTTCAAGTTTGATCCTCAATGGTCCCCAGTGGAGTCGCCACTGAAAGCGCCCTCGATCCGCGGGGTGCGCGGATCCGCTTTTGACCCTTGAGATTTGGGAGTCGCCACCTAGTTATTACGGTCTAGGAACCAAACTGACTCTAAAAAAGGCAAACATTACTAATCTACGAAAGAAAAAAAAGGTCCAGGAATCACGTAATGGGGTTGGAAGGTGTTAGGCACCAACCCCGCCCGGCCAAAGCCGGTCTCTATTGATTTCCCAAATAAATTGTATTGCTAAAAACCTAGATAAAAAAAATTAAGAAATTATACCTTTTCGAAGACAACTTTATCGTTCCCTCAGATCTGATTGAGTAACTCCTTGTATAGTACTCCTCGCTTCGTTTTGTCTCCGGATCCGATTTCTAATCTCCAAGGCAAGGTATCTTTTTCTTAGATCTGGGTTCTTCGAATTTTTTCTATGGATTTTGGGGTGTTTTTGAAGGGCTTCTAGGTGTTTTTCAAGCTAAAATCGAAGTATGGGTGTTAGGTAAGGAGTTGGGGCTCCAAAACTAGGATTTATGGGAGGCTAGGGGGACTTTTTGACCTACTTCTCTTAGGGTTTATGATTTGATACGAAAATAGGGTGTGAGGATCCTATTTATAGATTTTTTAAGGGTTGATTTAGATAGAATTAGTGTTTAATTAGAATTCTTTTAGTTAGAATTGTGTTTTAGTTAGAATTGTTTTAGGTAGAGTTGTATTTTAATTAGAATTGTTTTAGGTAGAGTTGTATTTTAATTAAAACTCATTTAGGTAGAGTTATTATTTAATTAGAACTCTATTAGGATTTTGATTTTTGGTCTTATTTGATTGACTTTAAGATTTTCACTTTAGTCTTAATTGATTGACTTTAAGATTTTGACTTTAGTCTTGCTTAATTGACTTTAATTTTGACTTTAGTCTTACTTGATTGACTTTAATATCTTGAATTTAGTCTTGTTTGGTTGACTTTAATTTTTTTGGAGAACCCCCCTCTATTATATCTTTAATTCTTTGGACCCCCAAATGGAGGGGTCCTTGAAGAAATATCTTGCGAACCCTCAATAATTTTGCCTGAGAGCCTGATTGATCGATTTTTTTAGTTCAAAATTTTAAATTAATTTCATTAATGTTTCAATTTAATTATTTAATGTTTTATTTATTAATTTTAAAATTTTTAATTATAAAAATTATGAAATTACCGTTTTGCCCCCGAAGAGGATTTTTCGCGTTTTAAGTCGGTTTTTTATGTTCCAGGATGTTTTAGAATCGATTTTTCGTAAGGAATTTGATGGAAATATTAGTTTGTGTCATTTATAAAGTTTTTTGTGTGAAATTATTGTGAACTTTATGAGGGGCATTTTCGTAATTTCATCAAATTCTGTGAAAATTGGCGAAATAATTTATTTGGTTTCGATTTGTTATTTTATGTGTTTGAATGGGTTTTCCTAAGCATAATGTAGGCTCTAGGGATATTTTGATGTTAGGGATATTTTTGTAATTTGATCATTTTTTAGTGATTTTTATCGTGAACCTTCTTTTTGTCTGAAAAATGATGATTTCTATGTTTCGGGGGTCATATTTTCCTAGCGTAGCGTGGTTTCTACAGTTTTGTCAGTTTGAGATAACTCATCCGGATTTCTGAAACATATCTGGTAATAAAATAAAGCAATGGAATAAACATCTATCATTGGGAATCATTGCGATCGGGTTGACGAGTTGATTAATCAGGCGGATGCAAAAATGGGGTGTCTACAGAGACAATACCTTAGGGACAGATTCATTATATTACTTCAAACATTTGATGTTATTTTTCAATTCTTGGATAACTTTAAAATGATTTTTTAACTTCTATTCCATCACTGTTATTTTCTTCTTCAACGTATCAACCTTTGAGTTTTTCTTTTTTGGGCTGAAGACCATTTTCCTCTTTTCTCTTATAACCCTTACAAAATGGAGCAAGGATAGCCTTACAAAGTTTTGAATCGGTTAATTTTAACTTATTGATAACATATTCAAGATGATACGTACATATAAAAAATTAGTATTTTAGATGGAGGTATATATATGATTAAAATTGTAGTTCGCAATTGACAAACTTTTCAACGTAAAATTCTCGTTCCTTATTAAAATAATAAGGGTATTTCAGGTACCTTGAAAAATGATTGGGAAATGTGCGGGGGGTTATTATCGGGACATGTTCAAATGCCCATACCTACAAGTGCATAAGAATACATGATAAGTATTTAAATAAATATCAATATTTATAAAAGTAGTACTTCGAACTAAGATGAAATTAATAACTTGAATTTTTCTTTAACTACCTGAAGCGCCAATGCACAACCAACGAAATGTTCATATTTACTAGTTTCCTTAAACTTCGTCGCATATTAAAAATGTGATTGTGTATTAATCTGCCCTATGAGATCCTATTGAAAATCTTATCGCACCATACCATACTTAAAAATTCTTTACTAATCTTCAATGTGTCCTTAGGAAGTAAAAATGTAACAACTATGTACAATAAAAATAATCTTTTAAATTCAACAATATTTTTATTTTTTAAAATTATATTAAGTACAGTCTTAAAAGAATCTAATGTTATCTTTGTTGGCATATCAAAGTACTTATTCCAAAATAATTGTACACAAAGTTCGTTTTCCATTGAGAGAGAACCAATTCCATCACTACTATACAAACTTCCCAAAGCTAATATCAATGCAATTTCACCTTCTTAAATAAAAATATTTTAAATTTCAAATGAAAAATAACCATTTTTAAGATTAAATTTCTCTATGAGGAGAAAAATCAAATTGCTACACATTGGGACATGTGGTATAGATAGTAATGGAGCAAAACTCATAGAATTTAAACATGTCTTCTGCTCAGATGTTAAATTTGAGAAGAATTGGTCAAATCTTTCCACGTCACACAACACGCGCCTAAAAAATATATATTGATATGTCATGTTATTTTTCAAAATGTACAAAAAATATAAAACTTAATATCATAAAAAGAGGATAACATACCATGTAAACATAAATGAAAAATAATTTGTAACACGATTGACCTAACATAGACTAATAAAAAATAATTAATTAATTTAATAAACAATACAATATAACCTTAAATTTTTATAAACCATAGTTATTTCATGTACTTAGTAATATTTACAATTAGTGTCATATTTATCTATACATGTGAAGAGAATTTAAACTTAACCACAACTATAACTTTGAGGTAATTTTCATTCATTGCTCATGTTTAAAAAAAAAAGTAAATTCTTGATATGTTTCATAAATATATGATTCCTTTGTACATTTCATCTTATGGACATTTGTGTATAATATTTTAAATATAATGTCAGAATGATACTTTTGACATTATATCAAAATGTATTGTATATAATGTCGGAATGACCCTTCTAACATAAGATCCAAAAAAAAAAAAAGACAATATCAGAAAGATCCTTCTGATATTAAATTTATAAAAAAAAAAAATTATATCAAAATGATTTCTTATTTACAATTTATATTTGATCATGTAGATACGTGGTTTCGTCATTATGATGATCACATCTATTAAGGTTAGGAGTCGCCACCATTCATATTGTAAGTGGATGTGAATGGTCACCCGATATGCATTTTTTTGAAAAAGTGACATTTTAACGTTTAGTGACTCTCGATGGATAAGGTACGGATCAAATCTTGAGATTCGGGGTAAGCGGCTCGGTTAGAGAAAAGGGAAGGTGTTAGGCATCATTTTTTCTCCGCCAAGTGGAGATAACCTCAACTCAACTCGGTCATTTGATTTAAGAAAATGCAAAAAATAAAGTGCCACGTGTGTGCATTTGTACCCTAAGTAGGGATTTACTTTTGGCTCGATCATAGGATCATCTCATTGAAAGAGATGATCCTAATGGATCATTTGCCTTGAGATCCACTCATCTTAAATCCATTTAAAATAAATGAAGAGAAGATGGGATAATAGAAGAGGGAGGATGAGAGGGTAAAGAGAAGAGGAGGTATGGAGTCTTGAACCCACATTGAAGCTTCTCTTCTCTTCTTTCTTTCTTCTTTTATGTCTTCTTGAATCCTTAGTAAACTATGAGAGAGAGTGTATATATTTTTTTAGAAGATTATTGTGAAGGTAGAATAGTAGATGAGAGGTGAATAGAGATTTGAGTTCTTTTTTTGTGTGAGACTTGGTGTAGAGTTAATAAGAGAGAATTGATAATAGTGGTTGGTAGTGAGAGTTGGGGGGAGAATTTTTGTAGTGAAAGTTTTTACCTTTTTTGGGAAGAGGATGAGGGTATTTATAGATGTTGAGGAGTTATTTTAGGGATATAATGGGGTAAAATGAAGAGAAGTAGTAGAATGGTGTGGGGTTTAAGAGAAAGGTGAGGGTAAATTAGAGATGATTGAAGGGCATTTGTGTAAGAAGGGTAAATGGGTTGTTTTACAACCCAAATGGGTTGGATCTTTCAACCCATTTGGGTTGAGTATTAGATGGAATAAAATAAATGAAAGTGGTTGAGAGGATAGGATTGTGTAAGAGAGTAATTAATTGGTGAAGTGAGTTAAATGGATGAGATTTTAATTAAAAGAAGGATTGTGTAAGAAGGTGGTTGATGATATTTTGGGAGGGTGTGGGAGATGATGTCATGTGTCAAAATGGGTGGAGATGAAGGGTTGAGATGGGTTGATGGGAGAGGTTGAGTGTTTGACTTGAGATGATGGGTGTAGGTTTAGGTTGTAGATGTGGGTTTTATAGGGAATGATGAGGGTAGATTAGGGGGAGGTATAGGTTAGGGGTGTGGGTAAATTAGATTTTTTTAGAGAAAATGTGATGGGTTGATGTGGGTAGATTAGGGGAGGTATATGTTAGGGGTGTGGGTAGATTAGATTTTTTTAGAGAAAAGGTGATGGGTTGATGTGGGTAGATTAGGGGAGGTATATGTTAGGGGTGTGGGTAGATTAGATTTTTTTAGAGAAAAGGTGATGGGTTGATGTGGGTAGATTAGATGAGGTATATGTTAGGGGTGTGGATAAATGTGTTTGATTTGAGAGAAAATGTGATGGGTTGATGTGTGGGTAGATGGGGTTTAAAGAAAATTAATGGGATAGGTAGTTGGATGAGGGAGGTGAGATGGGGTGATGACATGTGTCACCTTTTGATGATAAAATAGTGATTGGTTGATGTGGGTTGTGGTTTGTAGGTTAGGATTATGGGTTGGATGTGAATTGGATATGGATAAAGGCTTGTGAACTTTTTAGTGTATTGGGCTTGGGTTATGGAATGATTTTGGGTTATTGGATTGGGTAGGGTTTGTTTTGGATTGGATTTTTAAGGGTGTAGGTTAGTTTTAGATCTTAGGTGATGTGAGATTGAGTTTAGGTTAGGGAGGAGGTGAGAAATGTAATTTGTGAGTATTGAGGGTTTGTGGGCTTTAGGTGGGCTTAGGGTAATTAGATTCGGGAGCGGAGCGGTGAAGGTAGAGGAAGTGATAGATGTCCCAAGTCTCACATTTTTAGTTTTATCCATTTTTTTTAGATTTTGAAATTATTGAATTAATCAAAATGCCACGTGTTGGCAAATCGGGCTTTTTAGGCCCGTTGATGAACTTTATCGAAAATGTGGCATTTTTGGTTTTGAAAGCGGAGCGGTGAATATTGGGAAAGCGGAGGGTTAGCCGAGTCCTCTTAGCGGGCCTCCCAAACCATTAGGAAGTCTTAGGGGCCTTGGTTCGATCAAAATGTCACTTTTCAATGACTTGAGTCCTTGAGGCCCGTTGGCCCATTTATTTGAAAAATCTGTATTTTTGGGCCCTTTCGAGTAGTGGTCCGTTCAAATTGAGGTGTCTACAGATCCTATATAGACATTTGAATACAATGTTAGAATGATCATTTTGACATTCATTAGAAAAATTACTTATATCAAAAGGATTTATATGGATACTTCTAATACAATAAAAAGATCAATATATTTTAATAAGGTTCTCTTTGTACATTTCGTTCTATGGACACTTGAATATAGTGTCAGAAGAATCTTTTTTGATATTATATTATAATTTATTTTCTAAAATGTCAAAATGATCTTTTTGACATTAGATCAGAATGTATTGTATACAATGTCAAAAGGAGTCTTCTGATATTGAGTTTCTTCATTGTATTCAAGTGTCCATAGAATCAAATGTATAAATGAATACTTATTGACAAATGTTAATTCTTGTAATAATGAGTTCATAGTATGAAAACGTACACTTGAATCATTTTGATAGAATAAATATTTTTTTTTTATGAATTGAATGTTAGAAAGATCCTTCTAACATTGTATAAATACACATTTTAATCTCATGTCAGAAGATGAAGACGTAAATACATTGAGTTATTAATCAATATAAATAAATTAAATGTGTAAAAAAATTCCTTAAACGACAAGAACAAAGGAATTTAATTGAGCTATTAATCAATAAAAATAAATTAAATATGTAAAAAAATCATAATTAACCCTAAAATAGAATGAAATTTAATTAAATTATTAATTAATTACAATATAGCTCAAAATCTAATGATTTTGTTAGTTTAAATATGTAAAAAATAATTGCCTAAACCAACATGAATGAATTTAGTTGAGTCGTCAACAAATACAAATGTAGGTTAAAATATAAAAAAATATAAAACATAATAAGAAATTTAATTGAGTTATTAATTAATAAAAAATGTTTTAAATATTTAAAAAAACAAAATTAATCCTAAAAAATGGAATTTAGTTGAACTATTAATCAATCACAATATATAAAAAAATAACCTAAAAACAAAATCTCATGATTTTATTTTTGTTGGTTTAAATATGTAAAAAATAAAAAAATAAAAACAATTGCCTAGACCAATGTGAAGGAATTTAGTTGAGTCGTCAACAAGTACAAATGTAGGTTAAAATATAAAAAAATAAAATATAATAAGAAATTTAATTGAACTATTAATCAATAAAAAAATTTTAAATATGTAAAAAAAATAAAATTAACCATGAACAAAATGAAATTTAGTTGAACTATTAATTAATCACAATGTATACAAAAATAATCCTAAATAAAAAAATAATAAAGTTGAACTAGTAGCCAAATAAATATAGATTTAAATATGTGAAAAATAAAATTACCTAAGAAAGGAGATCAATAGTCAATAGAGTAAGAGTTTTACTCTCTCAAACAATAAAATGAGACGACGATATTTTAGACAAAGAGTTGGAAAAGACGAAGTGCAATCGACCAATAGTTTCCCTCTTTTTTTACTGTCGAGCAAGAGAGTGAATTCAAAGATTTACTGGGATTTGAGAGATGGAGAAGACAAAATACTGTCAAGCAAGAGTTTTCCTATCTTTTTATTGTTGAAGAAAAGAGTGTATCCAAATATTTACTTGGATTTGAGAGACGGAGAAGACGAAGTTCTATCGAGCAAGGATTTTCCCTATTTTTATTATTGAACAAGAGAGTGAATACAAAAATTTACTAGGATTTTGAATTACTGTAAAGGTTATAATTGTAAATGCATACTTAAAACAAAAACATATATTTTCAGTATAAAATATTTATTTTTTATTATTTTAATAAAAAATTAATTTTCAAAGTGATAAATTTATCATTTTCGGAATTAATTACTATAATTTATCATTTTGATAATTAATTATTTTGATAATTTCTCTTTTAGGAATGTGACGTAAGACAATAGAGAGAGAATCGAAACCTCAAACCGTCAAAAATTATGTGACATTCAAGTGACGTTTGGCGAAGACAATGAAACGTACGGCTGACATGAAAGAGAAATTCCTAGGGATTCTATTAAAATAGAATTTCTTAAAAAACCTGCGTTTTCTTTCCATCTTAACCGTTCATCTGAAATTCTCTAACACACGTCATTTGACGGTGACATTTTCCTCATTTTAATTTTCGTGTTCTTCTCTTTCTCAAGTAAATATACCCACTGTTGAGCTCCCCTCCTGCATGTCCAAGGATCAAACGAAAACCCAAATCCCAAATTATTTCCCTAAAATCACGAGTAAGAGAAGATGTGATTTCATCAGGAGATAGAATTTGTGGTTGATTAGAAATCCAAACCGTCTAATCTCCCATATTTTTACTGTTTTTCGTCTTCGTCTTCATCGAACAACCAATCGATTTTTTGGGGTTTCACACATGAAGGATCCTTTCGATCGAACCAAAGTAGTGATGCGGCACTTGCCTCCTGCGTTCGACCAGTCTGCGCTGTTGGACCAAATTGATGCTCGCTTCTCTGCTCTTTACAACTGGATTTCGTTTCTCCCTGGCAAGAACAGGTTTTTTTTTTTTTTTTTCTAATTATTTTAGTTGAATTTCAAGTTCCTTTATATCCTTTTTGTTATAGAATTTTCGTTTCTATCTATCGTGATAAATCTTTTTATTTTTTTATTTTTTATAATTTAAATAAGTTCGTAATAATATCTTTTTAGGTATTAAGAACTATTTAATGAATGAGAAGTCGATTAGGGTTCCAGCAATCTGAAAATATTTTTAAGTACCAACCTGATACTTATGTCAGTCCAGAAAGAATACAATTGATTGTGTCATTGTGTGGTTAGGAATTAGGATCATCCAGAGGAGCTGACTTTTGGTTGGACAACTCTCCTTGATGGGTGGCCCTACAGGAGTTTAGACAAATGGTAGCGTAGCAACAATTTGAATTTTTCTAACTTGATTTTTGCAGCCAGAAGCATCATAGATATTCCCGTGCCTACATTGATTTCAAGAGGCCAGAGGATGTTGTTGAGTTTGCCGAGTTCTTTGATGGGCACGTGTTTGTTAATGAGAAAGGTAATTATCTCTTTTGCAGGCTTTACCAAATTTTTGTTACCCTAGATGCAACTAATGTAACATAAATATCTGATAGAACTCGTGTTTGGCATTTGAGCACGGTTTAGAAAAAGGAAATAATGGGTCCATACTGGTGGACCATGGACCTTGCCCATTGTGATGGTAATGGCATGCATACTTACTATATTTTCAATATCATGGCAATATCTTATATAACCATGATTTACATACGCTCCATTTTGAAAAACAAAGAAAATAATATTATGATGTTCAATAATTGTCCTAAAATTTTGGTTACTTTATTATAATTGGGGTGATGGTTAATAACAACTGAGATATTATCGTGTTGCTCCCCCCTCCCTCTTTTGGGCTTAGACCCATAGCTTAGTTGGTTCAAGACTAGCTATCCATTAAAAAGAGGTATTAAATTTGGACTCCGGTGCTATTTCGGTTAGTCTGGAAATGAAATACTTTGATCAATACGAAAATCATTACAATTTTTAAGGAAGTGATGTGAATATTGTGAAAATTACGAAAATATTGAGGAAACTTGCATCGACACTACAAGAATTGAGAAAACAAGCGTAAAACACATTAAGTCATTAAAATACAATGACAACCATGTGGAGTTAAACAACGTTCTGCCCGACATGCACTGCAAGTAATAGAGAGTGACATTTACAAAAATAATTTTTTACATGAAAATAATAATAATAATAATAATGTCACATCAACTACATGTGCCATAATATTTAAAACACTTGCTTAAATGTAAAAGCTATTAAATACTACATTTCTTTTGATAAGCAAGATGGTTAATGATTATTAACTAGTAGGTGGGTATCACACCTAGACTTTTAACAAACTTAGTAAGTTGGCACCTTCGTTAGTAGTTTAATATGAATAAATTACTAATATATCCAACTAATTAAAACATGGATGATTGTGTTGTGTGCATGCTTATATAAACATAAAAATATGTTGGAATATGTCAAAATAAGATGATAGAGTTACCTAAGTAATTATAATTAAATCATACTAATGAATGGATATTTTGTGCATTAAAATTAAGTATTATTACCATTATTATGTGTATTTTACATTTCCTTTATTCAAAAAGTTTATTATTTTTATTATTGATGTTAATTTTATAAATGTTTTTAGATTTTTTCAAAACAGAATATTTTGGCCGAAGATTATTGATCCAAATATTTCCACGAAAATCTAATATTTGTATACCTAAAATTTAATTATATTTCGATTGACATACACTATTCACCAAAATCTTTCGCGAAATGAATAGTGGATTCCACTGAAATATGTACAAAAAATATACTGTTGATTAAATTTTGGTGTTGGTCCTCTTGAAAATGAAAAGATTTTGGTATATTTCATGCATGGTATTAAATTTCGATTTTGGTATCTATTTGACTAGTGTAGAAGTAAATTTGATATTTTGGTATATTTCATCCTAGGTATTACATTTTGGTTTTGGTGTCTATTTTGGTTAATCTGGAAATGGAAATATTCCAATCAGTGTAAAAGTAAATCTAGTTTTCATGGAGATAATGGAATGTTGCAGAAATGAGGGAAATATAGAAGAAGTTTTTATTGAAATTGCAAGAGGTGATAAAATTGACATGAAAACACTTGCATTAGTAAACACCATATGAAGTGTGAAAAATAAAAATCAATAGTGTTTTACTTTGCATTGAGGTTGGTATCAAGAGCTCAACAACCAAAAACAATAATATTTTACATCAAAAGGAGAATAATTATGTTATACTATCTACATACACCTTCATGTTAAAATCATTGCTTAAATAAACAAACTATCAAATATAAAATTATCACATTATTATATTTATTTTTAATGCTTATGAACAAATTACTAATTAAATAATAAAGTAAGCAGAACATGGACAATTACGTGTGTGTATTTTTTTGAACGTGTTCACATGCTTAGAAAAATTGTAATAAGATAATATTCAAATTATAATTTGTTTCTTCTAATGAATAAATATTTAGAATAATTTACAAGTCCTTTATGCTTGTAATTTATTTATTTTTGTTATTTTTTTAGGATTTTCTGGGTTGAGGCTTTTCATCAAATAGACGTTAGTATAAGAGGTTAAACACAAGAGGGATTAGTTAAGGTTTTCATAGGGATACAATTTTCTTAGGAATCCCTAGCAACTCAACCGTCAGTTTGAAGCCTCAACTATGGGTTGAGGCTAGTGTTTTCCCTTTTTTTAAATAAATAAATAAATTTTATCACTCATTTTAGAATTTTTTTTCATAGCAGAATATGTTAGTCTAAATTTACTTTTCATTGAAATTTTCCATCGAAATCTTGCATTTTATTTTCATATTTGAATTTTGATTTTTCAATCAAAATTTATTATTCATCGAAATATTTTGTGAAATGGATATTGATTTCCAGTGAAATATATCCAAAAGGTAAACCATTGGTTAAATTTCGTGTCGAGCCTTGTGGAAATGAAAATATTTTGGTATATTTTAATTTACTATGATTTCATGGAAATATGTTGAAATTTAGTATTATTACCTTTATCTAAGGAATGAAAATTGACACTTGTAAAGAGTACTTTGTCAAGTATCCCAAACTATTACATTTCTTTGTTCTCCATTCCTCATAGTATGGAAATGAAGCTTGGTAAACTATTTCGAGACTTTCTTAAGAGTGATAAGGAGGGGAAAATAAAGTTCCATATGGTTGGATGACATCATATTTGCTATCCAAAGAATCATGGTGGTTTTTGCTTCAGGAAGGTGTGTTGGATGAATAAAACTCTTTTAGGCAAGTAACTTTGGAGATTTGCGGTTGAGGGAAGGTAGTCTGTGGAGGAAGGTCATGGTGGGCAAATTTGGATTGCAAGATAATGGGTTGGAGAGTGGGGTTGAAGGTGGGTCATATGGGCGTGGAGTGTGGAAAGGTAAAGATTCTTCCCTGCTTCTAGAAGAAAGTGAGGTTTAAAGTGGGTAATGGAAATAGGGTCCGCTTATGGGAAGATGCCTTCAAAAGAGCAATTTTCTGGTCATTTTGAACTATATAGGGAGAAAGGTCTTCCTATCTTGTCCATTATGGTTAAAGAGAATAGTGTGATTGCTTTGGATTTCAGGTTTAAGAGATCTTTCAACGATTAGGAGGTGGAAGAGGTTGATAGATTGATTAGATAAATCGATTTGGCTTAGATTGGTGAGGGAATAGAAGACTGTATGCTTTGGGAGGGTTCGAGGAATGGGGTATTATCTCTGAGATCAGTCTATCACTCTTTGATCCACCCTTCCCTCTTTTCTTTCCATGTGTTGGTTATTTGAGGCTTGAAGGTCCTTCCAAAATGTCGTTCTTCTTGTGGTTGATTGCTTTGGGGAGGAGCCCTACCTTAAATCAAATCATTAGGGGAGGATATATTGCACCCAAATTTTGTTATCTATGGAAGAAGAGTGGGGAGACGACGAATCACATCCTTATTCATTCTGAGGTGGCTCACATTGTCTCTTGTTGTTTGGCATTGTTGGGCATTTTCTTGGCACAAAAGGGCACTGGTTCACTCTTGGCTCCATTGGGGGGTCACGTTTTGAAAGGAGAGAAATAGTCCTATTTTTGAAGGAAAGGAGTAGTATTTAGAGGAGTTGATCATTCAATTAAAGGAGAGAAATAGTCGTATTCAATTAAAGGTATTTTGTTCTTTTGGGGAAAAGTCTTTGAATATTTCAAAGGGGTTTTCTTCTTAGACTTGTTAGTTAGATGGGATTGGGTTAGTAATTTATCATTGGTGTAGTTTTTGAGTGCTTGTATTGTTTGTGGGATGGTCTTCTCAACCTCCCTCCTTTTCCTTATTAATACAATTTTACCTGTCAAAAAATAAAAAAATAAAAATTTAGTACTTTGAAAACATGTTAGTTACATAGGTAACACAACAGGTTGTAACTCAGAATGTTATAATGGCTGTTATTAAACCTTGCCCTTTGAAATTGACTGGGATTCTCATTTATTGTGTAAAAGCAATTGTAAAGATTGATGGTTCGAAATACTGATACATTTGTATACTTATCAAAAAAATTACTGATACATTTGAACAACATTGTTATCGTTTTTGTTGTTAGGTGCTCAATTTAAGACTAGGGTAGAATATGCTCCTTCACAGCGTGTTCCAAAAATGTGGTCCAAAAGCGATGGTCGTGAAGGTACCATATTTAAAGGTATTACTGATGCATATGTTTATCTGTTTATTGGAAGTCTATGCTTTTATCTAGTCCCAGTGTGCATGATTACTCATATATGTTAGCTGTTTTCTGTTTTAATCACAAACAGTTTTTGATGATTAACTAGATCCCGATTATCTCGAGTTCCTCGAATTTCTTGCAAAACCTGTTGAGAATCTTCCTAGTGCAGAGATACAATTGGAAAAAAGAGAAGCAGAACGAATAGGTTAGTCTTTGCACTTTTGGAACCTTTACGCACACATATGTTTATCAAACCAACGATATTATAAGAAAAAATAAAGCAGCTTCAAATTTAAGAATTACTAATATGATAGGGTTTATTGACGTAATATTTTCTTCCGTTGGTTCTCCAGGTTCTGCAAGAGAGACTCCCATAATTACACCCTTAATGGATTTTATTCGTCAGAAAAGAGCTGCAAAGGGTGGCTCTCAGGTAAATTTGTTCTCTCTCTCTCTCTCTCTCTACATATATATATATATATATATATATATATGGTTCAGCAGCCCTAAAGTTTGCCAAACATTGTTCCTCACAAAAAATCAGCTCATTCCAAAGCTTCTAACCCATGTTTTGAAAAATGTTTGGCAAACTTTAGGGCTGCTGAACCGCCCCCTATATATATATAACTGGATTCTCTAGACCAACTCCTTAATAAACTGTAGATGAAAACTGTGATTATTAAAGGGCGTAATGTCAACTAAATCACAAAGTCTTAGTCATGCTCCATACATTTTTGAAGATAACTTGAATTATTCTAAACACCACAGCATATTTGTATATATAATAATGTATTTATACATGTAGTTTTAGAGGTAATGAAATTAGAGTGTTTATGTATGATAACATAGAGTGTTGTTTGTTGCAAAATGTTTCATAATTCGCAAGTCTAATGCTAAACATGATGACACTAATAGCAAAGGTAAGATCACTGAGTCATTGAATATATGTTGTTTATTTCTTAATCAATGGTTGTATGAAGTTCCAAAGATGGCAATACTCCCATGGTTGCATTCTGTCTTATGCATAATGTTTTCTTCAAGATTATAATTTAAATGGCCTAGTTTGTCTTATTTCTCAATATTAAAGATACTAATATCACTTTCTTGAGGAGTTCTACTTATCAATGTTGGTTATTATCTTTTTCAATATGTATCCTTTAATAAAATATGGCAATGAAATAAAAACATTCAACCTATGACCATTTTGAAGAAGCATTCACTTATACAGAATGTCATTAGTATAACCTAGTAAGCTGTATAATCCCTCATGCAATATTTTGTTTCCATTTTAAGGCTCCTTGTGCCTGCTGGGTTGGAACTTTACTAATGTCAAAATGCTCAAAAAGTTTAGTAATAGTCCATTGCCATAGAGGGTGAACTTAATTGCGTCCTTATTTTTACATTGTACTGTGCCCTTATGCACAAATTGTTTCAGGCTAAGATCATTTGATGTTTTATCTGAGCATATTTTGGAACTAGGAGAGCAAGAAATATCTTGATCCTTCACATGGTTAATGGCAATAAGTCATAACTGTGCCTCAAAACATTGAATGTTGTGGGAGTGTGTCGGCTATGTATCGATTTGTATTGAATGTATCAGCCGATACCGTATTGGTCTTTTCATTAACTGAAACATTCAATCGATACGATATTTTAAACCATGTTTGATACCACGACCTGGGTTCATAACTTGCTTACACCTACTAACCACTAACTCGCTCACTGTATAAAAGAAAAGACTCCATTACTTCCATTGCTTCCATTATGACCATTTCTCTTTTAAATCATGTCATATTCCTTTAACTCATGGAAAGCATTTGCTGAATTTTAGTATATGATTATGACAGAGGCCATCATCTAACGGGAAACTTAGTAGAAGAGCTGTGGGGGCTTCGTTTGGCAATTCAAGATCAGCTTCCACTAAACGGGGTCTTGGGAAGAGAAGGGCATCCACCTCAACGGTATATTTGTTTCTTCCTAGTACTTGTCTTCCAGAAAAACTAGATAAACTTCTTGACTTGGATGTCAATGCTTCCCTTCTTCCTGAAGTTAGTATTCTAAAGTTGTTGATTGCTTCATTCTTATATTGGGTTCATATGCCGTGAATTTCCTGGCGGTGTGATCGATATTTAATGGATTCCCTGGAATCTCAAGTTTAATCAATCTATTTTTTATTTTTATTTTTATTTATTTTTTTGTTTTTTGGCCAAATATTAAAATAAGGGAAACCACTAATTTTGAATTTGGTGGTGGGGGACTGGGAGGGGTGGTGTTGGAATTGTTTAATGACTATTTTTGTAATTGCATTAAATTGAGGTATCATACACATCCATGTGGTTAAAGCATTGTTCTGGCCAGTTGCTTTAAATTGTTGCGCCTCTGTGTATTTCATAATTATAAACTCTTATGCAAGAAATTCACAAAATCATATATTGAGAGTTGGCAGGATTTTGTGGATGCCCGGGAGTGAGAGCGAGTGTCATGGTAACTTTTGAAAGTTACTATTCAAGCCGGGTTTTCTGGTCACTACTCACTAGGAGTTTTTGTCCCACCTAGGTGTTAAGAGTATTTTATTTGATTGTGACTTTTCAAAAGTGTTAGTTCCACGTTTATTATATCTTTTTTCAATGCATTATTGCGCCTGGAAATTATCATAAAAGCTATTTAGTATGATTTGAAACAGTAGGATTGTGAATGACTTGCACAAAAAAAAACTAGAAGCTTTCAAGCATACTTGTTTGGTAATTGGTTATCAAAAAAATACTTTTTTGGTGATTCACTTGTTCTCCAAGTAGTGGAAAATCCAATATCATTATTTCATTTGAATTCTAATCCTTGTTTGTTTAATGTATACTCCTCTCTATGTGTCTCCTCATAATTTAAAGGTCTGGATAAAGTCATTAAGATACGACAGGGACATTGACACACGGCTAAATCTAACTATAGCTATTTGCCCATTGGTAAGAGTCATTGGTGTTTGTAATCTGTGAAAGGCCACATAATTTTTTTTATATATGAAGTATAATGTTATATTGACAAATGTTTGTGAGGTTCTTTGGAAACTTTTGCAGCAACCTCTTGGTAACTTTAGCTATGTAGCCAAGCCAAAAGATTGTTAGCTGTGTAAGGTCTAATCTTGGATGTCATATTTGTGCTAAGAATAATGTTGACTATGGACATTCTTAATGAAAATTCTGATTTAGTTGCTAGTATCTTTTTTTCCTCATTTTGGGCAATAGAATCTTGGGGATGTTTGAAACTAGTTTGCCCTTGGGTTTAATTGGTAAAACCATAAAATTATTTAAGGAAGAAGAAAATAGACCAGATAAATCTTGCAAAGTAGACAAACTTAAGAAGTTACATTTCCGTGAGTTTCTTCTCAAGACCATAAAATTATACTCTAATTCTTCGAGAGGAATTGAAGTTGTTGAGTATATTTTAAATCTAGAGAATGTTGCATGATGTTTAGGATATCAGACATTTATATAGATGGCAACACTTGTGTTAGTGTTTCCACTTGCCTACAATCCTCTCCTTGGGTCCAATAATCCACCAATGTGCAACTTGCCATTTGTGTTGCCTAGACTCTTCCAATAATCTTTGCTCTTCTTGGTTTCAATGTGTCGTGGAGGGAACTACTCCTAGCATGAGAAGGCTTTTCGTGCTCTCAAGAGCAATAGATCCATAAGAAGATTCTGATATATGATGGATAATTTCCATTGGGCATGACTGTTATGTCATTAGGGGTGGGTCAACCTATGTAGTAGCGTAAAGGAAACAATACATAGGCAGAGTTCGGCATTATATGCCTATGTGCTTTATTATTGTTTATCTAATGTTCTTGTCATTTAGGCTTCATGTAGGTGTTATTTTGCCTAAAGAACCCTTGTCTCCTAATGCTTTTGACCACATTGCTGTTAATATATATTTTTTTGGTCAATTATTATTGTATTAACTTGTTACGATATTTGTCTGTTTTTAAGATTTCAATTAATACGAACTAGCTTTTCTGAGTAGGGAGAGAACCATACAATTGGTGCATACCACTTGGTCTAGTTTATGATAATCAGTACTTTTGGAATTGGTGTAAAGGGTAGCTACATCTTCTCACTGATAGGCTTTTCTTGGAGCATGCAAACTTATTTTATTATGAGTATCAAGCTTAATTTTTGAATTGAAATTTTCTATTGTAGATCAAGTCATCATGCATTCTTGTAGTCTAAAAATCTAGATAAGAGAACAACTTTGGCAATTCATTTATATAATCTTTTCAGGTTTTTTGTTCTTTTAGTATCATCCATCCATATTCTTCTGAACTTTTCCTTTCTCATCCATGATTTTTCTACACTTTATGTGAGTTCCTAGCTGTAACGAAATGCTAAATCCCTTTCAGTTGCTTTGATTGATCTTCCCTCAACTCTTAGTTGTGTTCACCTTTGTCCTTGATCAAGATAAGGTAAGGCGGTGGAATAAGGCTGGTTCTTACTCATTTTCCTTGTTTGGTCACAGTATGTTTTAAGGGACAGTGCAAGGAATGCACGTACCAAAGAGAAATCAACGTACATTTTAGTACCAGGACGAATGGATCAACAGATTTCAGATAGATCTGCCTCTGTAGCTGCCACATCTGCAACAGAAACAATAGAAGATGGAAGTGGTATGGCATGGAAATTGATTTCTGAATCATTCACTAACATTTTCACAAACTTTCTTTAGTTACATTACATAAGCCTGATTTGAAATTGAATCCAATTGATGTAAGTAAGTTTTGCATGGAGTACTGATTGTCTTTCACACATTCAAGTTTGTGAATTTTGATTTTAGTTTTTGGTCCTTGTGTTATTCATAATTTTTTCATGAGAATGAGCTTTTTCCATGTTCAAGTTTCTCAACTAAGGTGATTTCTGTAACCTTCTTCTGAGTTGTGAGGAACCTCAAATTTAATTTCCTTCGGGTGATCCTTTCATAGATAGATATATGAAATGATTGAACATTCATGATAGGACATGGAGAAAATTTACACTTGCTGCCAATGTGACATATCTTTCCTATATTTGGGCTTGGGTCCAATAACATGTGCCCAAAACAGATGACAAGAGTTACTAAAGAGTTAACTGGGCAGGTCTTGGGAAAGAAAGGATTTTCAAATGAATACATTGACATCATAAAGGACGTATATGAGGTATCGGTGGCTAGTCTAAGAACAAGTGGTGGTGAGACAAATGAAGTTCCCGTTGACCATAAGTTTGCACTAGGAGCATAGTTTCAAATGCAATACATGCGATTTTATGAGCCTTGGTCATTATGCTGCCAACTGCTTATGCTCATCAAATTGTTTACCTTTGAAGCTAAAAATATTGCTTCTTAACCTTCTGCAATAAATGTCCCCTCCCCCTCCCCCCAACAAATCCTATAACATTCTAACTGAATTTCACTTTTAGTACTCTCATTTAAGCTTATTTCTAACTTAAATTTCCACACAAAGCTACATTCATTACTTCTAATAAGCTACATTCACTACTCTATGCTACATTCACTACTTATATTTTTCTTTGATGAGTCATTGTATATTTGTATATATATGTTCATAAATCAACGTTTAATTAATAAAATATTCCATTTTTGTTTTTTGTTTTTTTGTAACAAAATTTTCAGTTTAGGCTTTCTCAAATAATTGTTCTTGTTTAGCATGAAAATATAGTAAATTGTAATGAAAAGTTGTAAAAATATTTTTCTGGAGTTATTGTAATAATTGCATATTATCCTATTTTTTCGTTTTTCTATTTTCTTATTTTCTCTATTTAGAAAAATAATAATTGTGTGATATGACCATATATGCACACAACATATGCTATTTTACAATACTGACTGAGAATGCCTTGAATCCACACTGGTTTTTTTCCCTTTACATATAAAAAGAAGTAAATAGTCATTTCAAGGAGTCCTTTTGATTATGTATTTATAGATGAGAAAGTGTTAGTTGAGGAGACTAAAAAGGGGGTAAAGTCATATCTCCTAATAATCCTACCTCTAGAAGAGAAGTTCGTTGTACTATAAAATAATAAATTCACAACTAGAACTCTAGAGGAATGCTTTGGGTTCCAAGGAAAATAAGTCTGACGAATACGGAATTTATGGAGTTCAACTTCGGTGTGCTAGCTAAAATTGATGGCTTGGAGATACTCAGAGGTGGCTCTTTCTGTTTTCTTACACTCATGAATGGTAGAGCTAAATCACAAGTGATAGGAGGTCTTCTCCAAATACAAGAAAAATGTCCTTATGCCTGTGTTGTAGCATTGAAGAGGTAGAGGCTTCTTTTCATTGTAAGTTGTGGCACCGAGTTTCTAATAGCAAGCTTGCTATGGGGAGGGTCATAGAATTGTCTGGTTTTCCTCGGGTGTTGTTGCCATAGGTTAAATAGCATGCACACATTATGTAGGTGCCAGTTAGCTTAGTTGGTAAAATCTTTGAGTGATGATACTATTGACCTGGATTCAATTCTCCCTGGCTGATAGTTACTGATCTCATTTAAAACAGGCTTACCAGGTGGCAACACCAAAATTTTCCACCGAGCATGTGTACCTTAGTTACTCTTTTGTGTTGCACCCCTCTCTTATTAAAATTATCTAACCCCAACTTATTGATGAAAAAAAAAGCATGCACACATTGCATTGTAGGTTTTCCTCCCAAAGTTTGGTCGATGTGTGTCGATTAGATGGCATTCTCGAAATGCGCTTGATTTCAACCACCCAACTCTAATACTATGGACGACATTATCCTCAATCTCTCTCCCTTCTTATGGATTATATAACTATGAAAAAATTATTGCTTCAGGGTATCTAATGGCCATCAATACTAACCAATCCATTGGGAAACTGTTTTGCACATTTTTTCGATTACTCAAGATTTGCTCCCAACAATCATGTTTCTCAGACTTGTAATGCACCAAACATGCACACATGTGCACATGAATCCACAAAAATACACATAAACTAGGAGAAGTTTAGAGAAGGGACTAGTCCCATCTCAAAAGGGTGTGGGGAAATCCTGCAATATAAAACAAATTTGAGAAAAGGGAAAGAAAGAAGTTGGGTGACCTTGGATTTGTTGACGAGATTCATTGTCCAAAATTGGTGATGATATCCTTGGGATCTAGAGAGCCAATCCACTATTTGCAAAATGTTACAAGCATTTCTTTACATACCATGGCCTTTCAAATCTCACCATCACCTCCTATTTTTGGAGTTCTTCGAAGCCTCTCCCCCCTTGCTTTTGCTACTATGACTTTCCCAACCACGGTTTTTTATTTTTCCAGGCATTTCACCTCAAAATAAGAAATTGTATTGATAACTAGGTATCAAAAAAGTAGTCAATTAAAATAAATGAATTTAAATTAGTAAACTCGTAAAGTTAATTTGGTCCAGTTTCTTATTAAGTGACATCTTAAGCCCTGTTAAAATTCTTCGCAATTCCTTCACATGCTTGACTTTTTATTGCCATTTTTCATTTATTGCTCTTACCATGCTTTAATTATTTATTTATTTATTACGCTTCGTTATTACTATTAAATTGTTTCTATTTATCTTAGAGAAATAATCGTTGGATCACATCTGGCCAGCTCGTAAGAGCTGAAATGTATCTCTTTTGTATAGACATGACATGTGTTTGACCAAAAGATTAATTGCACATTTTACATGCTCCCATCTAACCCTTTCTCAAGGGTGGAGCATGGTGAACTGCGGTCTTTTGAGAAGATCAAGTCTTTTGGGTGTGCATTGGTCTCTTTATCTGTGTTGCTCTTGATCTCAATTCACTGTGCTCTGGCAACACAATTGAGAGCACCCCTTTTTAGAACACAAACTCAATTCATCCTATTCCCTTTGTTTAAAAATTGAGAACATTAACTAGGAGAAATAGGTCTTTTTTTCTAAAATGTAGTTCTCCCTTTTTTTCCTTGGTTATTTAGATTGTCCCTCTTCTGGTTTTATTTTTTCCCTTTGTATGTCATTTTGTCCTCGTGGATTGAGTGTGTGAACTGCACTCTTTTCTAATTCTCTGAATACATTATACTTATAAAAATGTTTTTAAGAAAGGAAAAGACAAAATTCAGAATCTCCTATTTGACTAAAACATCTGCTGGGTATAAACACTATCATGCATGTGGCCATGCTCATTGGGCTGTGGTGGGCCTGGAAAAGTTAAAGAGTAAATGATTTTTTTTCTCAACTCTACGGGTCATACATACTTCATTTTAGGTTCCAACCCGTCTTCCCCTCCCCCCCCCCCCCCCCCCCCCCCCCTACCTTGCAATAGATAATTATTATCTATGCTATATGTATTTAATGAATAAGCAGTTCCAGGCACTGACGCACTATTTCAGGATCTTCTTTGGCTGTTGATTCTGGAAAGAAGAAAATCCTGCTTCTGAAAGGGAAAGAGCGAGAGATATCTCAGGTAAGCTTTTATTTCATATTCTTCTTCCATTTCCCATTTTCAGGCTAAAAAAAATTCTTTAAATTTGTTATGATCTTGTTATATATTGACAGGGATTGTTTCTTGCTCATTCTGAATGTAACTTGTCTGCATTTGAAAAAATGTCATTTACAAGTGCAAATGTCTTATCAACTACTTTTCACAATGCATTGCACAGGTGTGTGGGTGTGTTTCAGAACAGCAGAGTGTAACATCTACAGTGAGAAACACAGGTTCATCAACCTCTTTCAAACAGAACCAGCGGCGTGAGGCGAGTGGAAGGATGATAAGGAGCATAATTTCAAACAAGGAAGCACGTCAGAGTCAATCTATAGGGATTCTGTCTGAGCAGCAAAGCCAGAGCTTGAATTTAGAGAAGGGAAAGCAACCACCTCGGTCCACCAATGTGCGTTCGGTTTTGAAGAATCATCTTTCAAGTGTTTCCCAGGTTGCATGCAGTATGGATTGTGATTCAAGAAAACCTCTAGAGGATAAGGTTATTGGGAGTGATCTGCATGCTTTTGGTTCTATCAGTAGTGAGAAGCAAGGAAAACACACTAGAAATAAGGATAGACCTGATTGTGGTGTTTGGTCTCTTCGTCGTTCAGATGGATCGCATGCACGCGAGGAGTCCTTGTCATCTTCCTCTACTTCTGCTACACAGCTGTCAGATTCTTTGGAATGCATGACCATTACTGAAAATGTGCATGACCACATGCACGGGGAAGTGAAAACCCTTGGGAGCGGGCGCAGGAGTTTCTTTTCTTTAGAGAATGGTTAGTTTTTTGGCTATCAAAATCCACATTGATTATACGTGTCATATTTAACATGATTCTTGTGGTTTATGTTCTTCAACTCACATGCATAGTCACCAAAGTCTCCGACTTATTGAAAAATTTGCTATTAAATTGTGACTTTTTTGTTCACTGATTTAATCACAACTTAATTATGACATTTTATTAACGCACAACTTTTACGAACTTCACGATTAAATCACAAACTTTGCGATTAAATTAGGAAAAAATAAATATGACATTGATGCACTAGTAAGAGAACATGACCTTGATGGAGATGATGGTGTCCATTTTACCAATAAATCATAAGATTTATAATGATGCAAATGAGGATGACATTGATTTTGACCAGTTGATGGATCCTAACTTGGACTTGTGATTGTTATCACTTTTATATTTTGAAGAATATAAAACTTGACCATATTGTGGACCTGTGGTTACTTGTTGTGCGTGCATGGGTGAAATCAATATGAGATTTGAGTTCAATATGGTATTTAATAATATAACATGACCACTTAGTAGAAACAATTACATAGTCCTAAACCTAACTTGACTGTTTCGGATGTTACAGAATTTTTTGATATTTCCTCTTACCGACTTATTCCCGATCTCCAACTTGGTTACTATGCTCACATGTGTATACATTTTATTTAGGTACCCTTAGACATGTTGGTCGTCGTGGACCAACAGAAGGAGTTAAGGATCATGGTGGCTCCCTGAATTTAAGTGAGGGAAAGCCTTCCAAAAGAGGAGGTGCCACTGGCTACAGTCCCCATGAGGTGCAGTAATATATATAACTTTTCTGTATTAATCGCCTTCTATTTTCTGTTTTTATAGTCTTGAGTATCACTCTAATGCACCTGCAGAGGCAAGTATGGGTTCAGAAGGCGGGCTCTGGTTCTTAATGTTTCTTAAACTGGTACACCCTTATACCATGTGTATTACACTTTGCCTCTCATCTCACACTGGAAATGACATATTTAGATTTTCATATTCGATTAAGTTGTCACTAATTGAATTGTTCACATTAAAAGTAGAGCAAATTACCAAAACGGAGCACGAAAATTGAAAAATTCCCAAAACTGTGTACTATTCAAATTAATTCCGAAAATAGTAATTTACCGTTTTTGGAAATAAGTTTTTTTTTACTGAAAAGGTAAAAAATAAAATGAATAGTAATTTCTACATTTTTCATACCAAAAATGCCTTTTTCTCATTCTTTTACCTTTTTACCATTTTTACCCTTCACATTTATCAAAACCAAACTCTTTTATATAATAAAGATAGGAGGGGTATTATAGAAAATTGGATTAGGGTTTAGAGAAGAAGAGAAGAAGAGAAGAAGAGAAGAAGAGAAGAAGAAAAGAATGGAAAAAGTGGGAGGAGTCGAACTTGACTCTCTCACTATGAACCGTGGTATATATAAAATTAAAAAACAAATGAAATTACACATATGCCCTTATGAAACACACACATACATATATATATATATATATATAGATAATGCCGATATATCTAACACTCTCCCTCAAGCCGGAGAATATATATCATATAATCCCAACTTTTTACACAAAAATGTAACCCTATCACTTCCCAATGACTTAGTAAACAGATCAGTAAGTTGATATCCAGACTTGATATACGTTGTGGCAATTTCACCTCTCATAAGCTTTTCACAAACAAAATGACAGTCCACCTCAGTATGTTTCGTCTGCTTGGAAACATCGGATTGGAAGATATATACATGGCTGCCTGGTTATCATATAAAAGACTCATAGGTGTCTCTACTGTGAAACCAAACTCCTGGAGAAAATGTCCCAACCAAAGTTCACAGGAAATATGAGACATGGCTCTGTACACTCGACCTGGCCACCATTGTTTGCTTCTTGCTTTTTCATAATACAAGATTACCTTCTATGAAGGTACTATAACCTGTGGTACACCTCCTGTCCAAGAGAGAACTAACCCAATCTACATCTATACATCTCTCAATCTGAGTATGATCATTAGGCTTGTACAACAAATCACGTTCTGGAAATCCCTTTAGGTATCTCATAATACGCTGAACAACTACCCCGTGTGACATCCTAGGTGCTTCTATAAATTGACTCACAATGCTAACATGTGAGATGTCTGGTCTTGTGATGGTAAGGTAATTCAACTTTCCAAATAACCTCTTGCATCTACTGGGATCATCAAACACATCTCCCTATTCAACTGTAAATTTCAACTTCTGATCCATGGGGTTACTCACTTGTTTGAACCCAAGTAATCCTGTTTCTTCTAACAAATCTAGTACATACTTTCTTTGAAAGAGACTAATACCACGACTTGAACGAGCCACCTTAATACTAAGGAGATACCTCAATTTTCGCAAGTCCTTGGTATGAAATTGTTATTGTAGATAAGACTTCAAATCTCTATATCCCATTAGCATCACTACCAGTAAATACAATGTCCTCAGCATAGACTATTAGCAACACATACTCCTTTTCAATTTTTTGATGGAAAACTGAATGATATGTCTAACACTTCATCATCCCAAATGCAAGAACCGCATCATTGAACTTACCAAATCATGCCCATGAAGATTGTTTCAAACCATAGAGTGTTTTCTAAAGCTTACACACTTTCCCAGTCTTCCCCTAAGCAACGAACCCAAGAGGTTGTTCCATATACACCGACTCATGTAAATCATCATGTAGGAAGACATTTTTAACATCTAACTGATACAAGAGCTAGTTAGACATAGCAGTTAATGCAATCAACACTCTAAACGAAGTAATTTTCGCAACTGAAGAGTGAAATTGAATACTTTGTACAGTGTCTAGTACTAGAGGGGAGGTGATTAGGATAATAAAAAATTTCTTCCAATTATCAAAATTCTCTTAAGTGTTTTAATTTAACTATGAGATCACGTAGGTTCATTCATCGATTCCCGAAAGTTGTAAGTCTCTAGTTTGTAATGCAAGTGATGTTCACTTAGATTCTAAGGATGCTCAACGTGTCATACATGACATTCATTCAAGGCATTCAATTAAAGCATACAAGCATGCTCAACATGTCATACATGACATTCATTCAAGGCATTCAATTAAAGCATACAAGCATGCTCAACATGTCATACATGACATTCATCTAAGTGTAAATTAATAGAGGCATAACAACAAACAAGAGAAACAATTCAAGGTCTCAAGATTATGTTAGAACAACAAATGTACTTAAAGTTATACAAATTCAAGCATGTCATTCATGTCAAGGCATTCCTCATTATTCAAGTACATTCATTGCAAATTAGATCTAAGCATAAATATAAAAGAGAGACAAGATGTATAGTGGTTCGACAACTTGCTTACATCCACTACCAAGTACCCTTCTCTAGGGTCTTGGACTTCACTATCTAAGATAGGTTTATGGTTCATCTAAACCTATAGGTTTGAGAAAGAAACATTATTTCTCAAACTTGTGGATTTTGTTCAAATGGAATCTACAATCTTGTTCTCTTGAGTAGAGTCCTCAACTCTATCAAGAGTTTAGTTTTGACTAGGAACCAAGAACCTTTAGATTGAAAAAAGAAAAAAAAAAAAAAAACATTCGCAAGGACTTGACTCAACTCTAAAGATCCTTTAATCCATGCTTGAGTTCTTGATGTCTTTGAGCTTCACTTTCATCATCGACTTTCTCTTCTTGAGCTTCACACCGTAGACTTTCCTCCTTGTTCCAAGTAATGTACCAATGTGTGTGCAAGGTGATGGTGAGCGAAGTGAAGAATGGGATCAAACAATGAGGTTGCTTCTGTTGAGGGTGGATTCAACTAAGGTTATTTCCTCATATGAGTAGAGAAGGCTCTCAACCAATTACTAATATTGACCTTGAAGGCCAAAAACACATTTTAAAATCTAACCACCACATCATACCACAACCAATTACTAATATTGACGAAAATCCCTTGTTCTATGATCACATTAGGGATATTATCCAACTACAAAGACAAAATCTTATAAATAGAGGATTTTAACCACTGAGGATCTCAGGTACAAATAATATTAGAAAAATCTGGTTTATAAACTTTATACTATAAAAGAAAAGAAGAAAAAAAATGCGGAAGAATAGGACAGAGAACCAAAATCTAACATAAGAGAAGCTCTGTAACAATGTAGAATATCAGATTAGGGTCTAGAGAAGAAGAAAAGAATGTATAAAGTGGGAGGAGTCGAACTTGACTCTCACTATGAACCGTGGTATGTAAAACTAAAGAACAAATGAAATTACATGTATGCTCTTATGACACATATATAAAATACCGATATTTCTAACAGTATAAATGTAGTTTCAATATAAAGTTAAAAAAAAGTATTTTAGGTACGGAAATTGTAAAAAATACTATTCATTTTATTTCTTACCGTTTTGGTAAAAAAACTTATTTCCGAAGATGTTAAATTACTATTTTTGGAATTAATTTGAATAGTGCACTGTTTAGGTAATTTTTCCATTTTTGGTGCATGTTTTGGTAAATTAGCCTTATAAGTATAACACATATTGGACATTCTTTTGCCAAATTTGGTTCCAAATGCTTCACTGCTGACAGACAGTACTTTAAATTCAGTATAATCTTATCACAGTCACGTACTGGATAGCTCAAGAATTCGGGAGTTCTAAATGTAGAATGATATGTCCAATTTCTATTTTGTTGTGCTCAATTATGACTCTTGCCAACCAAAAGAACCAATGACATGTGGGTCATTTAGAGTTCTAAATGTACATCGAACATGAAATTATTCTAATTTGGTTGATGCTTTGTTCTTTAACCTAAAATTCTGACTCTGAAAATTGAAGAATTTAACTGGAGAAATGTGAGGCCTTCCACTAATATTGGGAATGCCACCAGATTTTTAACTTTATTTGTAGGCCTACTATTCCTATTGTTATTTTGGCAATTTTGAATTTGATATACAGCAAGTCATTTCATCTATATATTACTTTGAGTAATGGTTCTCTATAGAATATTGCGAGTATTCATTTTCTTTAATCGATACTTCTTTCCACCTGTCTAATCGTTTTACATTTAGAGGTTCAATTTGGTAGAAAGGGAGTTATTTCTTTAACCACTAATTCTTTGAATCTTTTATCTAATATTATTAGCTGTTTCACTTATTTGTAGGTTTTTTTCTTTCCTATGCAATGAAATCAGAGAAATTATGACATGGTAAAAGAATAGAGGAGGCTTTCAACTGTTCCCACTCTCAGCAGCACGACTTATAATTCTTCAGTGAATGGTTGCTGTAATTTCCCATCTTTGAGGTCTGACGTGGTTGGAGACACAATGTCATCTCTCAAAAGATGATCCAATGTAAGCAAAGTTATAAAGCAGGGGTAATATTTCAGACCCTAGTGGAGGTTTCAATTAACTGAATGGTGCAGACACTGAAGTCGCTACCTATTTTGTCAATTAAGAAAAATTTTCATCATCTGTTCGTTCGGCCAAAGATGAATAAGCAGATATAACCATACATAACAAGGTGATTCTCATTGGGGGGTCTCCAGCGAAGGTATGCACTCACAGATTTCTTGTTGGGAGATTGTAAAAAGGGAGCTCGGCTTGATTCAAATTGGTATAGTGGCACTTTGGGTTTTAGGTTGATTTCTTTTCTGACTTTAAAATGTAAATATAACCTTGGGACAGCAAGTGCTGGGTTTACATGCACTCGCTTCTTATGTAGATCTGTTTGGTTTAGAAATCATCATATATGTGATAGTTAAATAAGAGTTGGTGTGTAAATATCTGTGTGTGGGTGAAGACTGAAGATGAAAGACAGAACTTCTGAGGAATGGCAGCCTTGACTTGTGAGTGTAGAAGTAGGGAATGGAAGGAGTGGAGAGTAAATGATTTGAGTTTTGTTTGGAGGTGTTTAGGGTGTGGGTATGACTTGATGAGATAATTGGTTTTTGGTGATATATGACATGTTATCAGTTTTTGTTATCTTTCACTTTCTATGCTTTTAATATTTTGTGTTATGGATGGATGGATGGATGTGTTGGTTGTATTTTCGTCAACCAACCGTTTGGTAACATTCTCAGTTTCTGCTTTCTGTTATTTACAGAAGTCAGAAGCGCTTCCAATCCTGGATCATCTTTTGCATTCTGTTATACATTCTCAGTTTCTGCTTTCTGCTATCTCTGCAGAAGTGGGAAGCACTTCGAATCCTGGATCATCTTTTAGATTCTGGCTTCTGCAGGATAATGGAAGGTAATTTTAAATAGGGAAATGTTCAACACCCTACACTTTATGCTTTACCAAACGTGTTTTGTCCTACATGGGTTAGAAGTTTTGGAATGGGCTGATTTTTGGTGAGGATGATCTCTATGATTAGAAGATCATCCTCCCCAAAAATCAGCCCATTCCGAAATGTTTAGCCCCATGTTTACAAGTTGAAAAATCGTGGACCGTCCATTTTTTGTAAATCATTTTTGATGGGGTTAGAAGTTTTGGAATGAGCTGATTTTTGGTGAGGATGATCTCTATGGTGAGGAGATCATCCTCACCAAAAATCAGCTCATTCCAAAACTTCTAACCCCATCAAAATTAATTTACAAAAAATAGACGGTCCACGATTTTTCAACGTGTAAACATGGGGCTAAACATTTCGGAATGGGCTGATTTTTGGGGAGGATGATCTTCTAATCATAGAGATCATCCTCACCAAAAATCAACTTATTCCAATACTTCTAATCCATGTAGGACAAAAAACGTTTGTTAAAGTGTGTGGTAAAACTTAGGGTGCTGAACATTTCCCTATATATATATATATATATATAGGGTCCCGTTCAGCACCCTAAGCTTTACCACATACTTTAACAAACGTGTTTTGTCTTACATGAGTTAGAAGTTTTGGAATGGGCTGATTTTTGGTGAGGATGATCTCTATGGTGAGGAGATCATCCTCACCAAAAATCAGCCCATTCCAAAACTTATAACCCCATCAAAAATGATTTACAAAAAATGGACGGTCCACGATTTTTCAACGTGTAAACATGGGGCTAAACATTTCGGAATGGGCTGATTTTTGGGGAGGATGATCTTCTAATCATAGAGATCATCCTCACCAAAAATCAGCCCATTCCAAAACTTTTAACCCATGTAGGACAAAAAACGTTTGTTAAAGCGTGTGATAAAACTTAGGGTGCTGAACATTTCCCATATATATATAGGGGGGCGTTCAATGGCCAACTTTTTGGCAAAACATTTTTCAAAACATGAGTTAGAGGTTTTGGACCGTAGAGATCATCCTCACCAAAAATCAGTCCATTCTAAAACTTCTAACCCATGTTTACAAGCTGAAAAATTGTGGACCGTCCATTTTTTGTAAACTATTTTTGATGGGGTTAGAAGTTTTGGAATGGGCTGATTTTTGGTGATGATGATCTCCTCACCGTAGAGATCATCATCACCAAAAATCAGCCCATTCCAAAACCTCTAATTCATGTTTTGAAAAATGTTTTGCCAAAAAGTTTGCTAAAAAGTTTGCCATTGAACACTACCCATATATATATATATATATATATATATATATATATATATATATATATATATAGGGTCAGGTTCAAAGGACAACCATTTCTACACACATATAGACAACGTGTTTTGTCTTATATGGGCAAAAATGTTTGGAATGGACTGATTTTTTGTGAGGATGATCTCTGTGATGAGGAGATCATCCTTGCCAAAAATCAGCTCATTATGAAACTTCTAGACCGTCCAATTTTTGTTGAAAAATTATAGACCGTCCAATTTTTGTAAATCAATTTTGATGGGGTTACAAGTTTTGGAATGAGATGATTTTTTGCCAGGATGATCCCCTCATCACAGAGATCATCCTCACAAAAAATCAGTCCATTCCAAACATTTTTTCCCATATAAGACAAAACACGTTGTCTATATGTGTGTAGAAATGGTTGTCCTTTGAACCTGACCCATATATATATATATATATATATATATATATATAGGGAAATGTTCAGCACCCTAAGTTTTACCACACACTTTAACAAACGTTTTTTGTCCTACATGGGTTAGAAGTTTTGGAATGAGCTGATTTTTGGTGAGGATGATCTCTATGATTAGAAGATCATCATCCCCAAAAATCAGCCCATTCCGAAAGGTTTAGCCCCATGTTTACACGTTGAAAAATCGTGGACCGTCCATTTTTTGTAAATCAATTTTGATGGGGTTAGAAGTTTTGGAATGAGCTGATTTTTGGTGAGGATGATCTCCTCACCATAGAGATCATCCTCACCAAAAATCAGCTCATTCCGAAACTTCTAACCCATGTAAGACAAAACGCGTTTTTTAAAGTGTGTGGTAAAACTAAGGGTGGCGAACGGGACCCATATATATATATAGAGGGGGGCGTTCAATGGCAAACTTTTTAACAAACTTTTTGGCAAAACATTTTTCAAAACATGAGTTAGAGGTTTTGGAATGGGCTGATTTTTGGTGAGGATGATCTCTACGGTGAGGAGATCATCATCACAAAAAATCAGCCCATTCCAAAACTTCTAAACCCATCAAAAACAGTTTACAAAAAATGGACGGTCCACAATTTTTCAGCTTGTGAACATGGGTTAGAAGTTTTGGAATGGGCTGATTTTTGGTGAGGATGATCTCCTCACTGTAGAGATCATCCTCACCAAAAATCAGCCCATTCCAAAACCTCTAACTCATGTTTTGAAAAATGTTTTGCCAAAAAGTTTGCCAAAAAGTTGGCCCTTGAACACCACCCATATATAGATATATATAGGGTAGAGTTCAATGGCAAACTTTTTAGCAAACTTTTTGGCAAAACATTTTTCAAAACATGAGTTAGAGGTTTTGGAATGGGCTAATTTTTGGTGAGGATGATCTCTACGGTGAGGAGATCATCATCACCAAAAATCAGCCCATTCCAAAACTTCTAACACCATCAAAAACAGTTTACAAAAAATGGACGGTCCACAATATTTCAGCTTGTAAACATGGGTTAGAAGTTTTGGAATGGGCTGATTTTTGGTGAGGATGATCTCCTCACCGTAGAGATCATCCTCACCAAAAATCAGCCCATTCCAAAACCTCTAACTCATGTTTTGAAAAATGTTTTGCCAAAAAGTTGGCCATTGAACGCCCCCATATATATATATATATATATATATATATATGGGGTCGGGTTCCTGCGACACACATTGCGACACACATATAGACAACGTGTTTGTCTTATATGGGCAAAAATGTTTGGAATGGGCTTATTTTTTGTGAGGATGATCTCTGTGATGAGTGGATCATCCTGGCAAAAAATCATCCCATTCCAAAACTTGTAACTCCATCAAAATTGATTTACAAAAATTGGACGGTCTAGAAGTTTCATAATGAGCTGATTTTTGGCAAGGATGATCTCCTCACCATAGAGATCATCCTCACAAAAAATCAGCCCATTCCAAACATTTTTGCCCATATAAGACAAAACATGTTGTCTATATGTGTGTAGAAATGGTTGTCGTTTGAACCTGACCCATATATATATATAGAACAGCGTTCCTAAGACTCATATTGGGACTCACATTACGACACACCATTTTGTCTTATATAGGCAAAAATATTTGGAATGGGCTGATTTTTTGTGAGGATGATCTCTATGGTGAGGAGATCATCCTTGCCAAAAATCAGCTCATTATGAAACTTCTAGACCGTCCAATTTTTGTTGAAAAATTATAGACCGTCAAATTTTTGTAAATCAATTTTGATGGGGTTAGAAGTTTTGGAATGGGATGATTTTTTGCCAGGATGATCCCCTCATCACAGAGATCATCCTCACAAAAAATCAGCTCATTCCAAACATTTTTGCCCATATAAGACAAAACGGTGTGTCGCAATGTGAGTCTCAATATGAGTCTTAGGAACGTGACCCATATATATATATATATAGGGAAATGTTCAGCACCCTAAGTTTTACCACACACTTTAACAAACGTTTTTTGTCCTACATGGGTTAGAAGTTTTGAAATGGACTTATTTTTGGTGAGGATGATCTCTCTGATTAGAAGATCATCCTCCCCAAAAATCAGCCCATTCCGAAATGTTTAGCCCCATGTTTACACGTTGAAAAATCGTGGACTGTCCACTTTTTGTAAACCAATTTTGATGGGGTTAGAAGTTTTGGAATGAGCTGATTTTTGGTGAGGATGATCTCCTCACCATAGAGATCATCCTCACCAAAAATCAGCCCATTCCAAAACTTCTAACCCATGTAAGACAAAACACATTTGTTAAAGTGTGTGGTAAAGCTTAGGGTGTTGAACGGGACCCATATATATATATATATATATATATATATATATATAGGGGACGGTTCAGCAGCCCTAAAGTTTGCCAAGTTTGGTGTCAAACATTTTTCAAAATATGAGTTAGAAGCTTTGGAATGAGCTGATTTTTTGTGAGGATGATCTCTATGATGAGGAGATCATCCTGACCAAAAATCAGCCTATTCCAAAACTTCTAACCCCATCAAAAGCGATTTACAAAAATTGGACGGTCCATGATTCTTCAACTTGTAAACTAGGGTTAGAAGTTTCAAAATGAGCTGATTTTTTGTAAGGATGATCTCTTCATTGTAGAGATCATCATCATCAAAAATCAGCCTATTCCAAAATTTCTAACCCCATCAAAAGTGATTTATAAAAAATGTTTGGCACAAAACTTGGCAAACTTTAGGGCTGCCGAACCGTTCCCATATATATATATATATATATATATATATATATATATATATATATATATATATAGGGTGGCGTTCAAGGGCCAACTTTTTAGCAAACTTTTTGGCAAAACATTTTTCAAAACATGGGTTAGAGGTTTTGGAATGGGCTGATTTTTGGTGAGGATGATCTCTATGGTGAGGAGATCATCCTCGCCAAAAATCAGCCCATTCCAAAACTTCTAACCCATGTTTACAAGTTGAAAAATCGTGGACCGTCCATTTTTTATAAACTGTTTTTGATGGGGTTAGAAGTTTTTGAATGGGCTGATTTTTGGTGATGATGATCTCCTCACCGTAGAGATCATCCTCACCAAAAATCATCCAATTCCAATACTTCTAACCCATGTTTTGAAAAATGTTTTGCCAAAAAGTTTGCTAACAAGTTGGCCCTTGAACGCCCCCCATATATATATATATATATATATATAGGGGCGTTCAATGGCCAACTTTTTAGCAAACTTTTTGGCAAAACATTTTTCAAAACATGGGTTAGAGGTTTTGGAATGGGCTGATTTTTGGTGAGGATGATCTCTACGGTGAGGACATCATCCTCACCAAAAATCAGCCCATTCCAAAACTTCTAACCCCATAAAAAACAGTTTACAAAAAATGGACGGTCCACGATTTTTCAGCTTGTAAACATGGGTTAGAAGTTTTGGAATGGGCTGATTTTTGGTGAGGATGATCTCCTCACCGTAGAGATCATCCTCACCAAAAATCAGCCCATTCCAAAACCTCTAACATATGTTTTGAAAAATGTTTTGCCAAAAAGTTTGCTAAAAAGTTGGCCCTTGAACGCTACCCATATATATATATATATATATATAGGGAAATGTTCAGCACCCTAAGTTTTACCACACACTTTAACAAACGTTTTTTGTCCTACATGGGTTAGAAGTATTGGAATGGGCTGATTTTTGGTGAGGATGATCTCTATGATTAGAAGATCATCCTCCCAAAAATCAGCCCATTCCGAAATGTTTAGCCCCATGTTTACACGTTGAAAAATCGTGGACCGTCCATTTTTTGTAAATCAATTTTGATGGGGTTAGAAGTTTTGGAATGAGCTGATTTTTGGTGAGGATGATCTCCTCACCATAGAGATCATCCTCACCAAAAATCAACTCATTCCGAAACTTCTAACCCATGTAAGACAAAACGCGTTTGTTAAAGTGTGTGGTAAAACTAAGGGTGGCGAACGGGACCCATATATATATATATATATATAGGGAAATGTTCAGCACCCTAAGTTTTACCACACACTTTAACAAACGTTTTTTGCCCTACATGGGTTAGAAGTTTTGGAATGAGCTGATTTTTGGTGAGGATGATCTCTATGATTAGAAGATCATCTTCCCCAAAAATCAGCCCATTCCGAAATGTTTAGCCCCATGTTTACACGTTGAAAAATCGTGGACCGTCCATTTTTTGTAAATCAATTTTGATGGGGCTAGAAGTTTTGGAATGAGCTGATTTTTGGTGAGGATGATCTCCTCACCATAGAGATCATCCTCACCAAAAATCAGCTCATTCCGAAACTTCTAACCCATGTAAGACAAAACGCGTTTGTTAAAGTGTGTGGTAAAACTTAGGGTGCCGAACGGGACCCTATATATATATATATATATGGGGGCGGGGGCGGTTCAAGGGCCATCTGAGAAAACGTATAAGAAACCTTTCGTTTTTCAAAATAAGGGTTAGAGGTTTTGGATTGAGCTGATTTTTTGCAAGGATGGTCACTATGATGAGAAGATCATCCTCACAAAAAATCAGCTCAATCAGAAACTTCTAAATCCATCAAAAGTAATTTACAAATTAGTGATAAAAAGTGGTAAAAAATCGACGGTCCACATTCTAAATCACTTTTAATGGGGTTAGAAGTTTCAGATTGAGCTGATTTTTTTTTTTGGATGATCTTCCCATCATAGAGATCATCCTCACAAAAAATCAGCTCAATCCAAAATTTCTAACTCATATTTTAAAATTTTATAAAAAACGAAAGGTTTCTTATATGTTTTCTCAGACGGCCCTTGAACCTGACCCTATATATATATATATATATATATATATATATATATATATATATATATATAGGGTCCCTTTCAGCAACAAACATTTTGGCAAACATTTTGGCAAAACATTTTTCAAAACATAGGTTAGAGGTTTTGGAATGGGCTGATTTTTGGTGAGGATGATCTCTATGGTGAGGAGATCATCCTCATCAAAAATCAGCCCATTCCAAAACTTCTAGCTCCATGTTTACAAGTTGGGAAATCGTGGACCGTCCATTTTTTGTAAGCCATTTTTGATGGGTAAGAGGTTTTGGAATGGGCTGATTTTTGGTGATGATGATCTCCTCACCGTAGAGATCATCCTCACCAAAAATCAGCCCATTCCAAAACCTCTAACCCATATTTTGAAAAATGTTTTGCCAAAATGTTTGTCAAAATGTTTGTTGCTGAACATTTCCCATATATATATATATATATATATATATAGGGTCCCGTTCGGCACCCTAAGTTTTACCACACACTTTAACAAACGCGTTTTGTCTTACATGGGTTAGAAGTTTCGGAATGAGCTGATTTTTGGTGAGGATGATCTCTATGGTGAGGAGATCATCCTCACCAAAAATCAGCTCATTCCAAAACTTCTAGCCCCATCAAAATTGATTTACAAAAAATGGACGGTCCACGATTTTTCAACGTGTAAACATGGGGCTAAACATTTCGGAATGGGCTGATTTTTGGGGAGGATGATCTTCTAATCATAGAGATCATCCTCACCAAAAATCAGCTCATTCCAAAACTTCTAACCCATGTAGGACAAAAAACGTTTGTTAAAGTGTGTGATAAAACTTAGGGTGCTGAACATTTCCCATATATATATATATGGGAGCGGTTCAGCGGCCCTAAAGTTTAACAAGTTTTGTGCCAAGCTTTTCCGACCGTTCGATCAAAACACATCCGACAGGTCAAATTGAATACACGGTTTTAACTTAAATAATTGTATTTTTACAAACTGCCCCCTCAAACATCTTTGTATTCTGTTTGGAGGCCCTCTCCCTTAACAGGAACCTCTCTTCTTCGACTCTCTTCTTCCTTCGTTCAGAAACGAAGAGGAGCTCTACTTCAAATCCCTATTTCTCTCTCTCTCTCTCTCAAGAGAACCCAGTTCGAACGAACCTAGATCTCGCCATTGTCAGTTTTAAGTCCCTCACAAATCCCTCTCTTCTTCCTTCGTTCAGAAACAAAATACGAGCAGAGACCCTAACGAATCAATCTCTCTCTCTCTGTCTCTCTCAAAACCCCCTTTGAAACCTTCATCAGAGAGAACGACCAAACGGACGATTCTTGCCATCGCCGTCTTCACATACTCTGGATTTTTTTTTTCTTCTTTTGTATAATATCTGCCCTTCAAAACATCTCAATATGGATATTTGGAAATCTGCATATTCAGTCAATCAAGGACGCAGGACTTTATGATTCCATCTGGCAAGCTTTTGCAGTGTTTTTGCCAATAAGATCAGTTGGTGTGCAAGGTGATCAAAGAACACATTCTCATGTTGTTGCTCTTAGAGCTGTCACAAGCAAGGATGGAATGACAGCAGACTGGTGAGTTTGTTTGTTTTTATTGCTTTAATTTATCTTATTTTTTATTTCATAGTGGTGTGAAGGCATTTCTAGAAGCATTTCATAGTTGGTTTTCAAGAATGCAAATACAAATAATGACTTTCATGACATAGGCACATGTTAACATTCAAGGCTGGTTGCTTGCAGGAAACCAAACGAAAAGAATAGGAAGTAGAGGCACATATGGATATGCAGCTTGCTCAAGAGGCTACTAATGCAAAAATGACTAGAGATATAAGGAATAAGGTATGTTCCTTTAGATAATTGGACGTTTTCTTATAGTATGTGCATTGCAACTCATACCTTATGTACTATATGTTTTTACAAGAGAGGCCTCACCGATGAACTTGGTGCAGAGGCTACGATGATGGATGCATTGGAGAAAGTTGAAAAAGAGCTTAAGAAACCACTTATGAGGTCTGACAAGAAGGGGATGGCTGTTCTTCTAGCAGAGTTTGATTAATAAGAAGTAAGTTCTGGTCCCAACATTCTGCAACTTGTAGCATTGTGATGCTTGTGTGAAAACTCTATTGATGATCTTCAAATTGATATAATTCCAATCAAAATTTTAATGTTATTTTTGCTGATCAATATTTTCTTAGATATGGGAGAACATGCTTCTTATTGCTCTTCTTGCACTTGTTAATTTTAAACCAACCTCGGCATTCAAAAAAAAGAGTTGCCAAAGTATGAAGAAGAGTTGGAGCTTAAAATTGCAAAGGCTCAGATAGGTCCTTTGGTGGCTGGTACCCTAGCTGAAACAATGGCAGCAAATCATTACTATATGCAGGCACTCAAGCATCATATTTCAGATCTTCAGGATATAATTGAGTAGCTAAAATCTGAATTGGTATGATTTATTTTCGTTGATAGGTAATTTATGTTTGATGACATGAACATACCTGTCTTCTTATGACCATTTCTCCCAACACCATGAATTTTACAGGATCAGATCGAGATTGTTAAGGAAACGGGTAATGAAAAACTGTACTTGAGGTTGAATGATGCTTATAATTCTGATGATGACTTTGAGGAGGTGCGTGAGTGTGTTTTGTAGCCTACCATATCATATTAAATACATGTTAACAGGAATCCCATCTTTATTTTGAGATTGGCCTTTCTTTGTGTATATAATGAACTGAGTTTCTCTTATCAGGATGAAGGTGAAGAGGCATATCTTAGAACATATGGGAATAATGACGAAGAGGATACACTGATTGAGAAGCTCACCTGAAAGAGATTTTTCTTCCGAGGCCAATTCAAATTATAAAATGAGTAAGAATTTGAGATTCCTGCAAAGGAAAAGATGAACATTTCTAAATCTTCGTTGGGAAATCCATGATAGAAGATATGCGCTCAAGAAGACTCAAGCATTTAGGTTTACACTCTATGAGTCTTTCTCCTAAACCATCCATGGGAGATCTTAATGGCGAGATAAGCCAATGGCTTTGCATTTTCGGCTTGAGCATCAAATCTTGGAATCTTTGTTGGGGCAAATGAAAAAGAAGTATTTAATCTGCAATTCTTGTTTACATGTATTACGATTTTGTAAATAAAGACTCCACTGGCAACAAAACTTGCATCATTTATTCTATTATGGAAATTTGTATATTGCGCTTGAGCTAGATTTTTTTTTTCCAATTGTGGCAGTCGGAGAGCTCCCAACATGTGGGATCTCTATTTCCAATGAAAATCAGATGAGGGTTTACAGCCAAAAATAAAACAAGATTTTGTAGAACTTGCCACAAAGATCGATGTGTACCGAAAGTGAACTGGGTTGAAATGGTATTGACGGACTCTGGGTTTCATTTGGAAAAGCACTTGGAATACCTACTGGAGACATTCATAAGTCATTACTTCACGCTATCTGCACTCTCTGGTGAGGTCGTAATGAAACCAACCCTTCATGCCAACAGGGTACTTGATATAGAACCTCTTAATGCTTAAGTCAGACAATGAATAATGCTGTATTCAGTTGATGTAAGGAGATTGATTTATGCTCCATTGGCTCATTTTATTTTTATTGGTTTCTTGAAGTTTTCTTCAGATTTCTTTATGGGGATTCTCTTAATTTCTGTTGATCTTTGGGATTTTGGTGTTTTCTTCAATGGGGATTATCAATAGAACCCCAAGGAATTGAGGTGGCAACAACATGTTTTGGGACATATTTTGCTAGCAATGCCACATTTTACGGGCCTCAACTCTATGTTTCTTAGGCTGTACGATCCCTCGAATGCCATATATAAGGCATCAAGGACAGAATCAAGGTATTACAAAATACAAATAATCTGAGATGAAGGAATGCAATTATTAACCGATCAACCAAAAATAAAGGAACGTAATGATGGCTCAGTTTGATACACAACATTTACCAAGTAAACTAAATCGTCCAAACGAAACGATGGCTCAGCCACCTTAAGAACATAAGAAATTTGGAAGCTAGACGATTCCATCTCAGCCATTCATTCTAATCAAAGAGTGTCCCACTTTGAAACAACAACAAAGAACTGATTGTATCTGATTGGAATGGGCTACTACGAAGCTTTGTCCATCAGCTGTATCGGTGGCAGAATGGTTGATTTGTTTGTTTCAATGACACACCCATTCATGACCATTTCCTCCAGCATGAAATGTGTCTTCTCTAGATGGAACATGATGTCTAGTTCACACTGCATAATTTAGTTTATCAGAGAGAATGTGGCAAACAAAACAAATTCCAAGAATATTAATCAAAAGATCAACAAGTGAAAGACTTACCACATTCCCAAAATGGCGATCCATGGTTTCAACTAACAGATGTATGAATTCCAGAATAGCTAGCTCATTCTGCAAAATGGAAATAAGGAAATTTAATGTAATATTGCACAGCCATCCAAGATAGAAAAATCCATAAATTGATACATAAACAAAACTGTCAGTTAACTGACATACTTCTCAAGGTTGAAAAAAAAAATTGTGGTTGGTGAACCATGGGACTGACTGGATGCCGAAAAATAGCAAAAACATCTAAAGTGAAAGAATTACCCTTTCGAGAGAGGGTTGAGAGAGATTGATGGCGACGACGACGGTGAGAGAACCATTTGGTCATCCCAAAACTTTTGAACAAACGGTCGTTCTTACCAGATCTAGAAAGAGAGAGAGAGGGAGAGATGGGAGGGGTCTTTCGAGCTGTAACGAGAAAGAGATAGAGAGAGAGAGAGAGAGGGCGTCTGTCTGTTTAGGTTACAGGGAGAGGCCTTTGAAGAAGAAGGGCTTTGTTTTAAAAAAGAGGGATTTAAAACAAAAAATTAAGATTACAGGGAGCTGGTTGTAATTAAATATGTTTTTTTCTAAAACCGTAAAAATCTAGCTGAACCGTCGGATGCATTTTGATCGAACGGTCAAAAAAGCTTGGCACAGAACTTGTTAAACTTTAGGGCCGCTGAACCGCTCCCTATATATATATATGGGTCGCGTTCCTAAGACTCATATTGCGACTCACATCGCGACTCACCATTTCAACCGTTCGATATCGATCAGATCTACGGTTCAGATCGCGACCTATTTTTAAAACGATAAAATTTCGTTATTTACAACTACCTCCCCGATAACAAAATAAAAAATAAAAACTAAAAACGAAATTTCAGCTCAGCCGAAACTTCGTCTTCTTCGCAACTTTCAGATCTGATTTCAAAACGCAGAGAGAAATCTGAGAGAAATCTTCTTGTGTTCATTGCGATTGAACGAAATTTCAGATCGATCGACTTGCTTGCTAAACAAAATCGAAAGAAACGAAGAGGAAAGAAAATCAGAACGAACGAAAACTCGTCTTCTTCGTTTCTGCCCTCTCTTTTGTTTCTCTTTACATCGCTTCTTCCTCATCTCTATTCCCTCTCTCTCTCTCTCTCTATCTAGAACAGACGACGACTCACACAAACGAAGAGCTCGACAGAAACCCTAAGGTAACAAATCACAAACCCTTGTTTTTTTTTTTTTTTTTGCACTTTTATTTGTTTAATAATTTTTCTTTTTAATTTTTTTGCTGAGTATCTCCATCTCCATTTTCGTCTTCTTCTTCTTCGGTTTTTAGTGTGTTTTGGGTGGTGACTTAGGGCTTTCAATTATTTCACTTTCTTGTTGGATTTTTTTTTTTTTAAAAAGCAAATTTTTTATTACAGAGACAAGGTTGGTGGTGACTTAGGGCTTTCAACCTCTATTCTTAGATTTTTCTACAACCGGATAACCAAGGTTGTAGAGATTTACCCATCTACCTAAGAAATCTTGAAAAAAATGCCACTCTTGAATTCCTTAAAGAGTTTACACCCAAAGACAAAGAAAAAAAGAAATCCCTAGATTGAAATGATGATGTCCATGAGAGAGTTTAATGACTTCTATATTAAAACTTTATCATTTCTGTTAAATATGTAATTTTTACCTATCAAAAACAGATAAAGAAATAATGATGTAATGGAAGAAAATTTAATTTAAAACTCCTACAACCAAATTTTTTTAGTTTTAGAATTTTGTCTATTGACATGGATTTTTAACCTGACAGAATTCATAGACTTGACAGAATTCATGAATTCGTAGATTATAAAAGTGACGAATTCACTGTAAAAACATGTTTTGGGAGTTAAAATGATCATTGTACCGAATCCGAAATTTTTTCATATTCAGGGTACGAAATGGAGATTCACCCCTTAAAAAAATAAGTCATCATTGAGAATAAGTGAAAAGAATAAGTGAAAATTGAGGTGCCAATAGAAACACACTCTCAAATTTTTTGTTTTGTTTTAGATTTCTATTTGTTAGATTTAAGATTTGATATGGGCCTAATCCTAATTGTAAATAACTATTGAAGTTGTGTCAATGTGTTATAACACTTTGTAATGTTGAGAATAGGTAAAAGTTGGGGTGCCAATAGAAACACACTCTCTCATTATTTTGTCTTTTTTTATTTATTTATAAAGATTTCCATTTATGAGATTTAGGATTTTATATAAGCCTAATCCTAATTGTAAATGACTGCTAAAGTTGTTTCAATGTGTTATGACGCTTTGTAATGTTGAAATAATTAGTTGAACCAAGCTTTTGTAATGTTTGGATTGTGTGTTTTAATATTTAACTAGGGTGGGGCCAATACTGCATCTGCAGCTCCGAGTGGTGTGACATCTGTTTCTAATAGAGGAAAAGAAAATCTCCCATCCATAGCTCCGAAGGTTGGTTCTGCACCTGGGATGACAAATGGTCCTAAGGCTCCACCTTCATGACAGAAGAAGTTGGACAATTTGGAGTTTTTGAAGGAGGAAATCCGTTTAAAGCAGGAAAGGTTGGACCGAAAACGGATCGACTTCCGCCTCAAGTTGTATAAGCTTGAGAAACAAGTAAGACTCAATTTCCACTATATATATATAGGGAAATGTTCGGCAGCATACATTTGGGAGTCAAAATATTTCCTATATGGGTTAGAAGTTTAGGAATGGGCTGATTGTTTGTGTGGATCTTTTTGGCGAGGAGATCATCCAAACAAAAAATCAGCCAAATCCGAAACTTTTCCCATATAGGACAAATTTTGGTTCCCAACGTTGGTTCCCTTAATGTATGTATGTATGTATAGAGCTCTAGTGATGTTGACACATGCTTGCAAACTCTTCAATTGCGAATCCATTTGTTTCAACAAGAATTAATAAATGGCAGCATAAGAAGGAAATAACATGACATGTGGCTTTTGTATCTATTTCACATGAACCTGAAGCTGATGGATGGTTATTCCCGGCCCAAATTTAATGCTTCTCTTGCAATGGAATGGCTATGCTTTCGCTTGGATATGTTGTCGTTAATCACATTTGCCTTCTCTTTAATATTCTTGATCTTTGTGCCAGAGGGAGTAATTGATCCCAGTAAGTCGATCCCATTTGAAATCATTTATGACACCATTATTGTGAAGCACTATGAGCGATTGACCCACTGAAAGAACATTAATCTATTTTTTTTTCTCTCTTTTGTTTTATAGGCATTGCGGGATTAGCGGTGACATATGGACTTAATTTGAACATGTTACAAGCCAGACTCATATGGAATCCTTGCAATGCTGATAACAGAATTATATCTGTGGAGAGAATACTTCAGTACACAGGTATCCCAAGTGAACCTCCTCTTATTATAGAAGCAAATAGGCCAGACAGTCGTTGGCCATCAAATGGAGAAGTCGATATTTGTGATCTGCAGGTACTATGTGTTCTATGTCAAACATAAGCAATGCTCACTTGTACACATGACTCCTAGTCATACCGAATCTCTATGCCACATGTATGTAGGTCCGTTATGCCCCACACATGCCACTTGTCTTACGGGCTCACGTGCAAGACGGGTATTGTTGGGAGAACGGGTAGTGGTAAATCAACTCTAATTCAGACACTCTTTCGCATTGTCGAACCCGCCGCTGGTCAGATTCTGATAGATGGTATCAACATCTCCCCGATTGGTCTGCACGACTTGCAGTCCAAGTTAAGCATAATTCCACAAGACCCAACCATGTTTGAGGGGACTATACGAAGCAACCTCGTCCCACTCAAAGAGTACAGTAATGAACAGATGTGGGAGGTGGGTTTTCATTTATACGAATACTAAAAATTGTGTTGAACTTTAACTTGCACAAAGGTTTCACCAATAGGACACTCTTCTGCATAGATGCTATTTCATAGCTCAAAATTTGGGGTGCAACTTGGTTCGGTTTAGTTTGTTTGGTATTGTTGTACTTTATTTCAAGTTATGTCTTCAATGATAAGCTTGTGTTATTTGCAGTTAGTTATCACAATGGTGGGCTTTGTATGAAGGATTGAAACCTCATTGAAGGTCTTTTCCTTAGGGGAGATGTTCAAATTCTATGCACTACTAATACTCTTGCACATGGAATCAACTTACCAGCACATACAGTAGTAATCAAATCAACACAGTACTAGTATGTTGAACTTCTTTTTTCTTTTCAGGGTTTATTCTTCGAAGGAATGAGTGCTTTAGCATCAACCTGTTTTGTCCATTTAGGCTGTGTGATGCTCGAAAGAAAGGAGTACAAGGATGCCCAACATTGGTTGATGTTCCATGGGAAGGTGTAGGGGAACTATTGGTTGAGCTCCTTCGGAAACACGCTCAGCAATGCAGTCAGGCAGACTGTTGGATGCAACTTTACAAATCTAATTCATGCATATATACATGTATGAGTTGTATTATTTTCTTTGTTTTCTAATATCATGAACAAAAGGCAACAAAGGTTATTAAAGACTAAACCATAAAATTGCATACTTTTATGTATTTTTTTTTCTAGACTTCATGCCTGGTTTTGATCCTTTGCTTGGTACTACTAACTCCATTAAGATTCTTGTTCTGTTGTATGATCTCTTGAGCAGATAAGTAGAATTATCAATCTGCCGATGAATCCACGGAGAAACAAGCGCATACAAACAACAATGGAGGTTTGGGGAATACAAATGTCGAGATAGAGGAGTTGATTTGCATAGACGGGTGAAATGGGCAATAGCATTCAGCTACGATGAAGCAAGACCTTTTTTAGATAGAAATTTCATAGATGGAGATCAATGGCTACAACTTTAATTCTTTTTTCAATTTGTATTCTTCCCTTTTTTATGTATACTTGGTGTAAGAAATAGTGATGTGGGAGTAGGTTGAGTGCATGATGTGGCTGTGTTGGGAGCATATTTATGCAAGGAATCTTTGTGCAATTGTGTGGACTTAATTATAGGTAAATATATTCTAATAAGCCAGTTGTATTGTTCATAAAATATTTATTTATGAATTTCCAATAACACAGCTTGGGCAGTGACATGGTAATTATAGATGTAAGAGTGTATATAGAATAAAAATGTCTCAAATCAACCAACACCACCAGGAACAAGATACACCATTGATTACCTTCAGTTCAGGCCTAAACAAGCTTAATTTTACCAGAATTATTTGCACTGAAACAAATGCCTCCCTAAAATGTATAGAAACCATCTGACAACCTCTTCGAATGATTTCAAGCAAACTCTATCATTGTCAAACTAGATGAGTTCCAGAAAGATTAACCACATGGATCCAACAATTATCAACATGAATTATGAGGTTTTGGCACATTCACAAAATTTCTGCAGTCAAATACACTAAACTCTGTCGTTTTGAACCAACAGGGATGAACAGTTGGATAATTTATTATAACTAAATCAGCCGCAAAACCGACTTTAGATCTTTTATTAACATGATTGAAATATTAAAAAAATCTCCCATCTTCCTAGGGAAGAATGCCACAGTTCATCTGTAACAGGAGAACCAAGAAAAGAGAGCTTTCTCCCTTTTCCCATCCAACTCATTGGTCTTTTCAGATAGCAAACTTATTTTCTACCAATGAAGGGTATCATCATATACATTTCAGTTTGGAATAACTGAGAAAGAACACAATATATAGATATTGATTGCATGAACCTCTCGTCTTGACCCATGTTCCAAAAATGTTTAAGGTTAAGTTCTAACTTAATTCCTTCCACCTCAAAATAATCCTTAACACGATATCAAACAGTTTTCACGTTGATAAATTTGTCACCTTTTACATTTGTCAAATACTTTTTGATCAGTTCTTGATCATTAGATAGTGCATATATTTATAAATGGAGGGAGAGGGCCAAGAGTGTGTGAGCAACACCAAGAACAAAATTTATACTTACAGTTCTTCCATTCCACAAATGGAGGTACCACAAATATTCACCAAAATGTGGTCCAAACACACTGTGAAAAGGGAAAGGGTTCTGCTCCTCCCAAACTGAGGAGGACTGACTAAAGTTTGACTGGATTTTGTAACAAAATCAGTTTCACTTGGTCGATATACAGTTATGCAAAGTAACAACTTTATGATTTTTTTTTTTTTTTAAAAGGCAAAAAAAATCAGTCTATTGTGAAGGATAAGTTGTAAATTGTGTTCTTTAATTTAACTCTTGTTGTGTATTAAAACCGAAATACAATTCAAGCTAATAAGGGGCATAAAAAATGACTAGAAGCTAACTCCCCCATATGACACATAATCCAGGTCTCTAATTCCTAGGTCTGGATAAAAACACAGGCAACCACCACCCATGTTCAAAGGTTGGGCAATGATAGGTTTGTTATACATATCCATCACAAGGTTTTGTATGTTATTGAATGGGTCCAAACCTGATGCCACACATTGCTTCACTTTCTCAACAAACAAACCTATCCCATAGGACATGGCAAATTATTTGGTTTGGTTTGATCCAGACTTCAAACATGCGTAACAACAAACAAGCATTTTGAGAAATCAAGTTAGAGTCACCCATATAGATAATACACTCCACAAGGTGGAGTTAAGTATGTATAGACCAACTCCATCATGAGCCTTAAAAACAAGCATTTCATAAGTTTCAGACAATTGGCTTAATAAGTATCCAATTTGTTGTTAGGAGACGTTACAGAAACAAACAGATATAATCTCAATAGATGGACACTTTACAACCATCACAAAAATAGAGATTTTTCCAACAGATCAATACCCATTTAAAAGAGACCCTCCTAAAACTTATCCACACACACTCCATCTTTTAGAACCTCATAAGCCTCTCTAGATATCAGCTAGCTTTCCTTTCTCCAGATACCCAGTCATGGTGGTAAAGAAACGCAAGACAGATGAATCCTTGTACCCGACTTCACATACAGAAGGTATGAATACAGTTAGCTTCTTTGTCTCTTCATTGAACTCGAAGTTCGTGGCATCTCGAGGAAAGATGCCTACTTCCATGTCATATTCCTATAATAACTCCAGCAGTGGCTTTTGCAATTTCCCTGTGAAAAACAAATCTCCATTTCATTAAAAAGTTGAAGAATCCTTTTCAGAGAAGAAGAAAAAAAAGTTACATGTCAATGCCATCCTACTCGGAAACATGACTCACATTCTCAATTCAATTCCATTAAACTACCAAAGCAGCATAAATAAAACTATTCAAGTAAAAGAACACCTAATCTCCATACCATCTCACAACTGTGTCATAAAGGCTAAAGTGCATTGAACTTGGTATTATATTGGCATGCCTTTAGTGTATTGTGGTTCAATTCGTGCAGCTATAGCTTCTTATGACTTACAAGGAATTAATTTTAGTCAATGAACTACAAAGAAAATGTCAACTTATTGTTAAACTTGCTATAATGTATTACTGGATTGCTTTACATGCTAGGAAAAGAAAATATTGGAAACTAACAAGGGATAGTGAAATTCACCTTTGAATTTATTAACCAGCCATCTGGTTCCTCCTTCTATGGTGTTTGACAATGACTAATCACATAGAAAAGATATTTCAGTATGTAAATAACGACTTTATGTTTGATTAATAAAATACCAATTGCAGGGAGAAAGAAACCAAATAATTAAACCATGAAAGATGCCGACATGGACAATGGTAGCAGGAAGAGCAGCAAAACCGATCCCATAGGACATGGCAAATAAGGTGCTGAGGTATAGTGGTCCAGTACGCTTATAGGCATTGAGGTCAATGTTGAAGTTGGAATTGACGATACTAGAAAAGCAAAATACAGCCATTTCAATCCCACAATAGCAGCATCAACGTTGGGAAGGAACATAACACAACATAAATACAGAAAAATCTAAGACAAAACAGGTTTCAGTGGAACAGAATTGCCTGAGCATCAGAGTTTGAACTAGAAGGGGACTGATCTGACCCAGATGAGGAAGTGTAGCTGGTTTGCCACGTTACATTTTGAACTGACCTATTCTCAACTTTTCTATTCGGCTCTTTAAAGAGCTCCAGAGATGAGCACCAACCACCTAGAAAACACAATTACAAGAGTTCCCAATTTTTTTAATTTTTAAAAAGGAATTATTTCTATAAAATGCAGATTATATGAACAAAATCAAGGCAACTGCGGTCCATCTGTCAAACTTTGAGATATGCCAAACTGAGGAACATAACCAAGTGCTCCTAGTCTCATGGTTTGAGATAGTGAAATTAACCATATGATACTTGTGGGAGAAAGCTGAATAAAAAAATATATACATCCATGAATAGAGCCTTTGCGAGAACAACTAGAAGATAAACCAAGAAAGACCAAAGGGAAACTAAATGCAAATATGCAACTCATTGAACTAAACAAAGCAATAGGTATACAAGCCCCCTCAGAGATAACTGCAGCAGCTTAAAATATATTATTAAAAATGAAAAAATAGGGAAGGAAGAACAAAAAGCACATATCTTCCAGCTAACATCTATGCCAAAGCAATCAAATATTCGAAGAGTGATTCAGGTATCATGTATGTTATATCCACTGTGTACAATTACCAATAGATATATATATATATAAAAAGGGGGCAACAATAATTGCAAATTATATGAAGGAGGAACAATGCAGCAGCAAACATCTAAATATTTCATTTTTAACAAAGTAGCAAACATCTACTTTAAACGGGTGGTCGTCACAAAGGAAGGAAGAAAGGATGAATAAAAGTAAATAAAAGAAAAAGGCAAGCAATGCACACTTGATTCAGTATGATATCCAAATTAACAAAATTCAACTAACAGAACTATGATTTAGACTGGATTGAATGGAGGAATAAGATTCCTTCAACAGACCCCAAATTTTTTATACAAGGCTTTGATGAGGATGAGGATGAGATGACACTCCAAAATGTACTCAAATGGATTAATACACAAGCAAACTAGTTCAATATACACAATTGCAGCATAGTTTTTTGTTGACTAAATATCCAGGACCTACACATTTGAAAGACCCTTTAACCAAGCATGATTGGTCTGTCCATCCACTAACACTAAATAGAGCATCAATTGCGAAATTGATCTTAGTTCCAAACAAGAGCAATAGAGAACCTTGTAATCCCATAAAATCCAAGTACAGCTATAAAAGCATTGATAAGGGAGAACCAAACAAACCAAACTCAGGTTGTACAAGCTATGAAAAATCTAAAATTTATTAAACCCACCAAGTTTCTGCATTAGAAACTCAATTCAAATAAATGTATTATTAAAGAAATTCAGTAAATTTTACACCATAAGCCAAGAGAAAAAAAAAAAAAAAAAAAAGAAATTTATTCAGAAGACATCAATTCAACCATAATGAAAGAAAATCAAAATCAGTAAGAAAAATACAAACAATATAAACACTAACCCCCCATTAAAAGAACACATTTGAAGAAAACCTCCAGAATGCAACCTCATCAAAATCACAAAATTATGCAACATTTCCATAATCTCTTAGAATGAAAGCAAGAACTCATAGGTACCAGATCTACTCAGAAAACCAAACCCAGATTAAAATTGGGTATGAAACCCTAAAATTCAACAAAAAAGATCACCATATATCCACAGAAATGGCGTGAGAGTCAGGAAGAAGTCATTTAGAAATGAACCGTCGCAAATCTGAGAGGAGTAGATTGCTGTCGATGAGGAAGACGCCGTCGATGAGGAGCAGATTTGTAGATGTTGTCGTCATTGTCGTCATGTGAGTCGTTTTCCAGCAGACGCAGTGAATCGCCGAAAGAAATCGAGAGAGAGAGAGAGAGATGAGGAAGAAGCGTTGTAGAGAGAGTGAATCAAAGAGATGAGGAAGAGAGCTCAGTTGACTGTTGAGTTTCTGATTTGGAGAGATGAGGAAGGAAGAAATCGAAAGCAAGAGAAAAAGAGGAAAGAAAAACTCGTTTTCACGGGGAGGTAATTGCAAATATGGAAACGTATTTGTTTACAAACGTTTGCAACGTTACACACGATCTGAACCGTAGATCTGATCGATATCGAACGGCTGAAATGGTGAGTCGCGATGTGAGTCGCAATATGAGTCTTAGGAACGCGACCCTATATATATATGGGGCCGGTTTAGCACCAAACATTTTGGCCAACATTTTAGCCAACCATTTTTGTCCTACATGGGTTAGAAGTTTTGGAATGGGCTGATTTTTGGTGAGGATGATCTCTACGGTGAGGAGATCATGCTCATAAAAAATCAGCCCATTCCAAAACTTCTAGCCCCATGTTTACAAGTTGAAAAATCGTGGATCGTCCATTTTTTGAAACCATTTTTGATGGGGTTAGAAGTTTTGGAATGGGCTGATTTTTGGTGATAATGATCTCCTCACCATAGAGATCATCCTCACCAAAAATCAGCCCATTCCAAAACCTCTAACCCATGTTTTGAAAAATGTTTGCCAAAATGTTTGTTGCTGAACATTTCCCTATATATATATATATATGGGTCCCGTTCGCCACCCTTAGTTTTACCACACACTTTAACAAACGCGTTTTGTCTTACATGGGTTAGAAGTTTCGGAATGAGCTGATTTTTGGTGAGGATGATCTCTATGGTGAGGAGATCATCCTCACCAAAAATCAGCTCATTCCAAAACTTCTAACCCCATCAAAATTGATTTACAAAAAATGGATGGTCCACGATTTTTCAACGTGTAAACATGGGGCTAAACATTTCGGAATGGGCTGATTTTTGGGGAGGATGATCTTCTAATCATAGAGATCATCCTCACCAAAAATCAGCTCATTCCAAAACTTCTAACCCATGTAGGACAAAAAACGTTTGTTAAAGTGTGTGGTAAAACTTAGGGTGCTGAACATTTCCCTATATATATATATATATGGGTCCTGTTCCCCACCCTAAGCTTTACCCCACACTTTAACAAACGTGTTTTGTCCTACATGTGTTAGAAGTTTTGGAATGGGCTGATTTTTAGTGAGGATGATCTCTATGGTGAGGAGATCATCCTCACCAAAAATCAGCTCATTCCAAAACTTCTAATCCCATAAAAAATGGTTTACAAAAAATGGACGGTCCACGATTTTTCAACTTGTAAACACGGGGCTAAAAATTTCGGAATGGACTGATTTTTGGTGAGGATGATCTTCTAATCATAGAGATCATCCTCACCAAAAATAAGCCAGAAGATCATCCTCACCAAAAATAAGCCCATTCCAATACTTCTAACCCATGTAAGACAAAACACGTTTGTTAAAGTGTAGGGTAAAGCTTAGGGTGCTGAACATTTCCATATATATATATATATATGGGAAATGGTCAACACCCTATAGGGTATATATATATATAGGGAAATAGTCAACACCTTACAATTTACCCTACGCTTTACCAAACGTGTTTTGTCATACATGGGTTAGAAGTTTTGGAATGGGCTGATTTTTGGTGAGGATGATCTCTACGATTAGAAGATCCTCTTTACCAAAAATCAGCCCATTCTGAAACCTTACAAAATTCCAAATAGTGGAAGAATTATATATCAAAACATACTTGATACTTATCTCCCTCAATGTCCATCCATTGGCACTGTCGCAGCCCCTTCAATTTCTTGGTCTAAATCTTGTACTTCTTCATTAACTGAAAATAATAAATAAGGAAAAAAAAACCTTATGTCATATTTCAATAGATATATATGCATATTATCTTACAAACATTAATTTAATTACCTTCGATACATCCAATCTGCCTTTTATTTGGATTTGCAGGACAAATCCGCTTGTCATGCCCAAGTTTTTGACATAATGCACACTTCCTTTTTTTTCTTCTGTTGGGCCAACTCGACACTGCTTTTCAATCTACCAACATACTGAACTTTTTCTTTTCCCTTCTCATCCTTCTTCCTACCTTTTGTTTGTGAGACATTTGGATCCAAAAGTAACAAATCCATTTGGTCATTATTACTTTTCTCATCTTTATTATAAGATGTATCAACTATAAGTTTCATTTCTCCAATTTTTTTGGATGTTTCATTTAAGTCATCCAAAAAGATTTTGTATCCCTCAATTGAAGTTCCTACAATACAAGCCAATCTAGTAGTCTGTTGACATAAGTAGTTAATTCTCATTGCATCCGACTGTTCATTCTCATTGCCCATTGTATATGAACCCGTGATTCTGAATTTACGATTGGCTTCTTGTCCCTATTTTTCGAGAATATAGTGGGACGGGATAATATCAATGTCATGACGAGCGAAAACCTTTAACAAATGTCGACAAAGTATTCCAAAAAATTCAAATTTTTTGCATTCACAGGTACCCTCGTATTAAACTTGACCATGAACTCCTCAGGTACATCATATTTACTTTTCACCACATACAATTTATATCCATTCTCGATTTCCCGTTCTTCTTCAATTCTAAATCGAATCACTTTGACCCATTCTTGCTTAAATTTCTCAAACACATTCTTGGTGTATGATTTTGCCACGTGCTTTAAAAGTAACTCACCCTTATGAACACATCAAAACTTATGCTCTGAAATGAAATCTTCTTTGCTCTCTGCATCTACATTTCTTTGCAATGCTTGCTAATGCTTAACAATACATTCGGTGAGATTTGACCTTGAAGTAACAAACCCATCGAAAAAGGCATTGATACTTTCACTACGACCGGTGGTATTCATATCAGCAAAAAATGTTTGACGATTATAGACTGGCACCCACGACTCCCTTATTTCAAATAATTGTTGAAGCCATTCATTGTGTTCCAATCTATTTTCCACGATCACTGACTTCCATTGATTTTCAAAGTCCTCAATCGTGTATGTTGACCATATACAATTTTTCATTTTACCTTTGAAGTTAGTATTTTGAGAGTATATATGTGACAATTTCTCAACGAATTTCTTCTCGATATGCCAAATACAAAGACGATGACGGGTGTTGGAAAACACTTTGGCAATTGCATTCCACATTGCTAAATCTTGGTCTGTGATTATGGATATCGGATGACGTCCTCTCATTGCTTCTAGCCATGTCTCAAACAACCATATGAACGTTACCTTTGTCTCATCTTGTAGAAGAGCACCCCCAAATTGTATTGACTGAAGGTGATGATTTACTCCAGTAAATGGGACAAACGACATATTATACTTGTTTGTCCGATAAGTTGTGTCAAATGATACCACATCCCCAAAATATTCATATGCCATTCGTGATCGAGAATCAATCCAAAAAAAGTTAACTGCCCTGCATTCGTCATCGCATAAAAAAATTGTGAATTTTGGGCTTGCTTCTTCTTGAAATAGTTCAATACTGATTATGCATCACCCCCTTCTAGTTTCATGTGTCTAACATCTCTCAAGTGGTTGTAACAATCTCTGTTATCGAAACCGATCATGTCCCCACTCAAAATTGATGACATTTTCCCAGCTGGCATATTTTCTCTATGGAATGCTTCGACTATATTCTTAGCTGCTTTTGGCATGGTTCGGTTTGACCTCATTTTCATTCTCCTAGCTGGTGTAACTACCTTATGATTATGGTCATCCTTAAAAATCGATATTTTCCATCTAGTAGTCCATCTGTCATTTAAAATACGCATAGTTGCGTTACAACTACATTTAACAGTGGAACAACTTCTTTTTTTCTCGATTTCATTTTCTTCTTCTACCTTCTTTGGTTGAAATTTACCTTCATGTGAGCAAACATATGTTATTCCAGTTGGCTCATCTGAACCCCGTCGTGACTTAGTAGTGGTTCGAGTTCGAATCCAAAATCCTTGTCGACGTCCATAATCCTCATAATACTTTTGAGCTTCTTCACTTGAGTCAAATAACATCCCCACATAAGGTGCTTTTAGATCTTCAATGTCTTTGTTAGGACTTTGATAATCAGCATATTCATCACTATCTACTTCGACCATCGACGATCCCACAATGTCATCAATAGGCATTCCCTCATCTTTGTCAACACCAATCTTATCCATGATAGATTGCTACAACTGATAAAAGATCAATAAACTTCAAATAATTCAATTTTAACATTTCATTATTTCTTACAATAGTTAGTCGTATATGTTACCTACAAATTCTTCCAATTCACCATTAATCATAACATAAACTATCTTTAGAGAAACCAAGGATCATAAACAACACCACCTATTTCACTATCAAATATTCATTTACTCAATATATCAAACATCCAATTATTTTCCTAAGAATAGAGAAAAAAATCAAAAAGACTTAACATTATCTTTCAAGTTAAGTCAAACAAATGAATACCTTCAGATCCAATTATTTTCCTAAGAATCGAGAAAAAATCAAGAGAGTGTAATTCATTTGTTTATTCACCTATGACTTCTATTTTCAATTTTATTGCACTGAAATGTTTATGAATATAAACTATAGAAGTAGCCTCAAGGGTTTAGATTCTTGCCAGACCATTTCATGATTACATTCTTACCAGATAAGCTAATTGGACAATTTAAAAAAAAAAAAATCATTTGTTGTTCACTGTGGAAGTTTATGATAGTATGTTCGGTTTGAGGACATAACTCTGCACTCTTAGTAGAGGAAAAAGTCTTGTCTCATCACCATATCAGACGAGTCAACTTGGCTTCTGCGACAGACGAGATGAGATACCAGTTTTTAAAACCATACATGAACATGAAGGATGGCATCCAAATACAGATCAACAAATAATTAGCTAAGAAAATAGATCAAATAATTGGTCCATCACCATCACTGGCTTCAGATGAACACTGGTTTCTATCCCCTAAACATAGTTCTCCATATCTTCCATTATAATCTTGTGTAGATTCCACCAATACTGGGTCTGTTTCAGAAGCCAATACTCAGGTAAGATATTTGAATGTCCTAATGTGTCTCACCTTTCTTCTATTAATAAAATATCAATTGGAAGCTAATTCTAAAGCATGGAATTGTAATATGAAAGTGTGTGCTAGTTTCATAGAATTACCATAGTCTTTTGGTGGTATCCTTATGCTTGCTTGTATTATCTTCTTTTGATATAATGTATTTAAAAGATGTTAGTTTGTGGATGTTATATTTCATAACTAGGATTTGAAAACTTAAAACTCAAAATTCTTACTTCAATGAGGGTGAACTATAGTTCACAAAGGGATTATCAATTCAACATAAACTTGAGTGCCCTGCCATTGGGAAACAGTTTGGTAAACCATTTATCATCAATTTTTGTATAATCAACAAAAATTGTCATCAATTTGGTAAACAATTTGTCATCAAGTTCAACAACTAAAAAAAAAAAATAGAGATAAAAAAAATAAAAAAAACTAATCGATTTCCGCAGGATTCGAGAGTAAAAGAATTACCCTTTCGAGAAAGGGTTGAGAGAGATTGATGGCGACGGTGAGAGAACCGTTCGGTCGTTCCGAAACTTTTGAACAGACGGTCGTTCTAACCAGATCTAGAGAGAGAGAGAGAGAGAGAGAGAGAGAGAGAGAGAGAGAGAGAGAGCACTGACTCCACCCTGGCTACTGTTCCTTCTCCTAGAGAACTAACTTAACGAGAGGGATTCGTTAGGTCTGCAAGTATTTCGTTTCTGAACGAAGAAACAAAAGAGTCGAAGAAGAGAGGGTTCCTGTTAAGGGAGAGGGCCTCTAATAGGGAGTGAGAGTTTCAGTTGACGTCGAAGTTTCGGAAAGAGAGGTCGAAGAAGAAGAGGGTTCTGTGTAAGAAGTGGGAAAGAGAGTGCGAAGAAGAAGAGAGACTTCTGTCGAAGAAGAAGAGGGATTTATGAAAGAATTAGAAATTAAATAGGGGGCAACTTGTAATTACTTTAGTTTTAATGTTAAAACACGGTTTTCATATCCGAACCATCGGATGCGTGGAGATCTAATGGTTGAAAAAACTTGGCACGGAACTTGTTAAACTTTAGGGCCGTTGAACCGCTCCCTATATATATATATGGGGTGGTTCATGGGACATATGTAAAAACATATGTAAAAACAATGGTTTTTCAAAATATGGGTTGGATGTTTTGGATTGAGCTGATTTTTTGCGAGGATGGTCACTATGATAAGAAGATCATTCTCACAAAAAATCAACTCAATTTGAAACTTCTAAATCCATCAAAAGTGATTTACAATGTATAGGCAAAAATTGGCGAAAAGTCGATGGTCCACATTCTAAATCACTTTTAATGGGGTTAAAAGTTTCAGATTGGACTGATTTTTTTTTTTCCGGATGATCGTTCCATCATAGAGATCATACTCACAAAAAATCAGCTCAATCCGAAACTTCTAACCCATATTTTGAAAATTTATTAATGTTACATTGTTTTTACATATGTTTTTTCGTATGTCCCTTGATCCGTTCCCATATATGTAATTTGTACAATTTAATTGTAATAAATAATTATCAAATAGAATACAAAATGTTCTATTTTCATACTTTATATATAAAATAGGCAATAGAATAAAAAATTTGTTTCTAACTTTATTTTTATACAATGGGCACCAAAAGCAACTATTTTATGATAAAAATATAAAGAAGTTATTATAAATCATGTATATATTATTTTATTAAAAAAAAAAAAATTGAAATGCAAAAAAATTCGGTTTACTCGAACCCAAAACTGAATTGAATTGTAAATTTTTGGTTCAGTTCGGTTTTGGGTCTTGCTTTTGGAATAAAATCCAAAAATTTTAGTTCGATTTCGATTTCAATCTTACTTAAATCAAACTTGAAAATTTGGTTTGGTTCTACCGGAATGTACATCCCTAGCAAGAGGATAACAAGAAGACAGACAGAGATGAGCAGGGATAGAGGTAGAAGAAGAAGAAGGGAGAGAGAGAGAGAGAGAGAAGGGTGATGGTGGTTGATAGGGGAGGAGGAAGATAAGATTAGGATTTTGATTTGGGGGTGAATTTCATTTTTTTCTATGGGTATGAGTGAGAAAATAAAATCTAGTCTTAATTGGATTTTTGTACTGAATGTAAAAATTAATTTTTTATGGAAAAATCCAATCAAACACATAAAATGTAAATTTTCAACCCATTTTCCATTTAAGGGAAAAATAAATATGTTGGATGTAGCAGGTAGATATTCTACCCAATTTTAAGATGCAGAATAATGTGGTATTTTTTTAACCCATTATTCATGAACATACACCAAAGTTGGGTCTTCTTAACGTGTGCCCTAAAGGCACGCATTAAAGTGCAATAGATACACTTTGGAAAATGGAATCTGGGCCTAAAATGTGGTTTCGCCCTAGTGATGGCGGCTGTACCTTCTAGGAAAAAATATTTAAAAAGGACTCCAACTGAGGGATTTCTTTTTAATTAATCCCTAAGTTTTAGTTTTAATATTCCATTTCCTTGTATTTCTCACAATTCAAATCATTTACATAAAATCAATCACTATCAAGTTTTTAGTTGATCTTTTCATGTATTTTAGTCGAAAAAATGAAAACGAATCAGTTTTACTTGTGTCGAGGTCACCACTTATTATTATTGTGTTCAGTATTTTTATTGTAGACTTTGATATTTTTTAATTAAAAGTGGTGACCTCAACACTATAAAAATTTTGGAATCTTAATTTCATTCTTAAATTTTGTTATACATCATCATAATAAATAAATAAAATACATCTAAATATTCAAAAATTAGAAGTATATTATTTCCATTTGTCATTCACAATAAATAAAAAATGTTGGAAATAATTGCAATCGCAAATTGAAAATATTTGAAGATGAGAAAAATGACAGTTTGAATATTTCAAAGAACATTATAACATGAGATAAGGTTGAAATAAAAAAATTACTAAATGGACTATCAAGTTACCATCCAAAACTTCGGGACTACTTAAAAAGAACCCTCTACTAGAGTCATTTTTTATAATTTTTACTATCTTCTATTCATAAATCCTATTAGAATCTCTAGTTTGAAATTCAGTCATTTATGATGATCCTAAGCATCCAACAAATTGCAATTTCTTTTTTGAACCACTAAACAAAATAAAACATTACTAAGCAATGGTTAGAATTATCCCATGATTAGGGCTGGCAATGGGTCGGGTGACACTATCTCCATATCCTTATCCAACTCTATAACCGATTATCCATATCCAATTTTTTACCCACTTATGCTAAGGATATCTATATCTGACTATTTATCCACTTTTTTAAAGGATATCCGTATCCGACTTGTACCCAAATTTCAAATGTATATTAAAGTCGGATATATATATATATATAGGGAAATGTTCAGCACCCTAAGTTTTACCACACATTTTAACAAACGTTTTTTGTCCTACATGGGTTAGAAGTTTTGGAATGAGCTGATTTTTGGTGAGGATGATCTCTATGATTAGAAGATCATCCTCCCCAAAAATCAGCCCATTCCGAAATGTTTAGCCCCATGTTTACACGTTGAAAAATTGTGGACCGTCCATTTTTTGTAAATCAATTTTGATGGAGTTAGAAGTTTTGAAATGAGCTGATTTTTGGTGAGGATGATCTCCTCACCATAGAGATCATCCTCACCAAAAATCAGCTCATTCCGAAACTTCTAACCCATGTAAGACAAAACGCGTTTGTTAAAGTGTGTGGTAAAACTTAGGGTGCCGAACGGGACCCATATATATATATATATATATATATATGGGTAGCGTTCAAGGGCAAACTTTTTAGCAAACTTTTTGGCAAAACATTTTTCAAAACATGGGTTAGAGGTCTTGGAATGGGCTGATTTTTGGTGAGGATGATCTCTACGGTGAGTAGATCATCCTCACCAAAAATCAGCCCATTCCAAAACTTCTAACCCATGTTTACCAGTTGAAAAATCATGGACCGTCCATTTTTTGTAAACTGTTTTTGATGGGGTTAGAAGTTTTGGAATGGGCTGATTTTTGGTGATGATGATCTCCTCACCATAGAGATCATCCTCACCAAAAATCAACCCATTCCAAAACCTCTAACTCATGTTTTGAAAAATGTTTTGCCAAAAAGTTTGCTAAAAAGTTGGCCATTGAACGCCCCCCTATATATATATATATATATATATATATATATATATATATTATTGAGAAGATGATGGAAAATTCTTAATTTTGAGTTATACACATATTTTTATTGTGAATTTATCATATTAATTCAGATAAACGGATATTCGGATTAGATAGGATGCCTATCCATGTCCGGCCCTAAAAACATTCGGGTTGGATTTTTTTTTGGTCAATGAGTCTCCTTGGCTGTCAAATAGGGACATGTTTCAGTTGCGTACCCTACCACAACTAATTAATTTTTCGAGCTAACTACCATTATGTATAAGTATACTACAAGATTAATGTACTACTCATATAATGGAGGCACAAAAAAAAAAAAAAAAAAAAATGATTTTGATAATCAGAAAGGTAATTGTGATGCAGATTGTTTGGTAAAGTATATATATATATATATACATATATCCTTCCCGCCTCCTTAACCTGAGCTCCACATGTCCTTATAACCAAGGCATTAAATTTTGATTTTGATGTCTATTTCGATTATCTTGGAAATGAAAATATTTTGAACAAATGTAGAAATCAATACAATTTTAAGGAAATGATGGAAATATTATGAAATGTTAAGAAGTTTTCATTGAAAATGATTAAATACACTTATGTCATCAAACTATAATAAACAGTTATATGAATTGTAGAAGTGAAACTTGATAACATTTTGTTATACTTAGGCATGAGTATCTTAAGAGTTTCTATGAAATTGGGTAACATTTTGTTACATTGGCATATGAGTATCTAAGAGTTTGACACCTAAAACAACTATATGTTTTAACGAGAATAATAATATTTCATAATTACAATAAACAAATATATAAAGGGTGGCATTCAGAGGCCCTAAAGAGAGTCAAAAATTGTGCCAAATATTTTTTCTATGTATGGGTTAAAGGTTTCAAAATGGACTGATTTTTTGCGAGGATGATCTCTATGATGAAGAGATCATCGTCACAAAAAATCAGCCCATTCCGAAACTTCTAACCTCATTGAAAAGTGTATTATAAAAATCAGGTGGTCCACAAATTTTCAAGTAAACTTGGGTTAGAAGTTTCGGAATGAGCTGATTTTTGGTGAGGATGATCTCTTCACCATAGAGATCATCCTCACAAAAAATTAGCTCATTTTGAAACTTCTAACCTCAATTTAAAAAAATGTTTGACTTTCTTTAGGGCCTCCGAACGCTTCCTATATATATATATATATATATATATATAGGGTAACGTTCAATGGCTAACTTTTTGGCAAAACATTTTTCAAAACATGAGTTAGAAGTTTTGGAATGGGCTGATTTTTGGTAAGGATGATCTCTACGGTGAGGAGATCATCCTCACCAAAAATCAGCCCATTCCAAAACTTCTAGCCCCATGTTTACAAGTTGAAAAATCGTGGACCGTCCATTTTTTGTAAACCATTTTTGATGGGGTTAGAAGTTTTGGAATCGGCTGATTTTTGGTGAGGATGATCTCTACAGTGAGGAGATCATCCTCACCAAAAATCGCCCATTCCAAAACTTCTAACCCATGTTTTGAAAAATGTTTTGCCAAAATGTTTAGTGCTGAACATTTCCCATATATATATATATATATATATATATATATGGGTTGGAAGTTTGGAATGAGCTGATTTTTTGTGAGGATTTTCTCTATGGTGAAGAGATCATACTCATAAAAAATCAGCTCATTCTGAAACTTCTAACCCTAATTTACAAGTTGAAGAATTGTAGATCATCCAATTTTTGCATACTACTTTTGATGGGGTTAGAAGTTTTGTAATGGGCTGATTTTTGGTTGTAGAGATCATCCGCACAAAAAATCAGTTCATTCCAAAACTTCTAACCACTACTTGAAAAAATGTTTGACTCTCTTTGGGGCCTCTGAACGCCACCATATTTATATATAGGGTGGTGTTCGGATGCCCTAAAAAGAGCCAAATATTTTTCCAAGGTATGGGTTAGAAGTTTTGGAATGGGCTGATTTTATGTGAGGATGATCTCTATAATGAGGAGATCATTATCACCAAAAATCAGCCCGTTCTGAAACTTCTAACTCCATCAAAAGTGGTTTACAAAAATTGGACGGTCCACGATTCTTCAACTTGTAAACTAGGGTTAAAAGTTTCAAAATGAGCTAATTTTTTGTGAGGATGATCTTTTCATCATAGAGATCATTCTCACAAAAAATCAGCTTATTTCAAAACTTCTAAACCATGTTTAAAAAAATGTTTGGCTCTCTTTAGGGCCTCCAACATTAGAGAGTCAACACGTTTGTCCTATGTTGCTTAAAAGTTTTGAATTGAGCTGATTTTTTGTAAGGATGATCTCTATGGTGAGGAGATCACCCTCATAAAAAATCAGCTAAATCTGAAATTTCCAAGTCCACCAAAAGTCGTTTCCAATTTTTGATAAAAAATCGACGGTTCACAATTCTAAACCACTTTTGATGGACTTAGAAGCTTCATATTCAGCTGAGTTTTGGTGAGGATGATCTCCTCAATCCGAAACTTTTAAGCCTCATAAGACAAACGTATTAGATCCCTAACGTCAATTGGATCCCTATTGTTGGCTTCCAAACCTGATCCTATATATATATTTAAGAATGACTTATAAAAAAACACATGATCCCAACCCTTTAAATGCAAAATCCAATACTTGAGATTTATCCTAGAGACAAGTATCTTCAAGATTTGTGTTATCAAGATACTCATAAATCCCAACCACTGAATTTTGCATTTAAAGGGTTGGGATCATATGTTTTTTTCTTGAGTTTTCTTAGGAGTCTAACTGATCCCAACCCTTTACGTATATATCTTTTAATAGTAATAAGTTATTAATATGTCTTACTAATTAGAACATGAACAATTAAAGTGTCTATGGATATTTTGGTCAAAATTTAGTATTCATCAAAATATTTGCACAAAAAATTTACACTTTTATAACTAACATTTGATTATTTCAATAGAAATTCACTATTTATTGAAATATTTTCTGAAATGAATAGCGATTTCTACCAAAATATATACATAAAGAAACTGTCGATTAAATTTCGTGTCTGATCTTGTGGAAATGGAAATATTTTGATATATTTTGTGGAAATATGTAGAAATATAATACTACTCTTATACTACATATTAGTCTGATTGTAAAACATTTATAAGGCCAACTAACAACTGCAAATAAATCAATAAATTATAATTCAAATAAGAAAAACATCTCTCCCAAGAACATTAATCTTCTACCATCCCTACCTTAATAACGAATTACTATGCTACTTGTCAATTCTAAGAATCACATTTCCATCTCCATACCTGAACCAACAACATGCCTCTCTCTCTCTCTCTCTATTGTACAACGATGGACGCCTAGATTGAACTTTTTAAGCCATGTAATACTTCTCAGAAACGAAACTAACCAGGCAGATTCCGTAATTTCGGTTATGGGATTTGAGCAATTTCAAGAAAAATTTTGTGGAGGGACTGAGGCTTTGAGAAAAATGGGCAGTGGTCACTACCTTTGATCTTGTAGACGCCTTCAGGGGGGTTTACCCGGACGAGCTTCTCTTGGACATCCGGCGAGAGTGCATGGTCATCGAGTGTCTGAATAAAGAATCGCCTGCCAGTCCCATAATTTTCTGGTGAAAGTGAAAGCTTCTCCATGATTGGTCCCAGAGGGATAGGTCTCATGGAAACTGTGGACAAAGCAATATCCTGACATACACCGGCATCCTCAAGTCAAATTCATTATACATAGCTAATGTAAAACAGCGAAAACAGGTTGCGAGCAATATTTTTAAGAGACACCCACTTTTGCTAATGCCACCCCAAATGATTGCAAATTCTTTGGTGATTTACATATGAATTGGGGCGGCATAAGAAAAAGTTGGTGGTGTGGCAATAGAATCTCTCCTTTTTAAACTTGGAAGTGCGTAAGAGGTGCCTCCACAGCCTAAAGTGTAAGGCATAATCTTCATGAACACATATCCTTTTAAAAGGAAAGAAAGAATTATGCCTTATCAATAGAAAAAAGCAATCTACTTTCTTTTCTTTTTAGGAATTTGATTTTACCATACCTCATCCTTACCAATTTAATGACTATACCTCATCCTATTATAAAATCACATCATAAGTAAAATTATTAATTTTAAAGGTTATAAAATCATACCAATTATTTAAGATTGCATAATTTTGAAGAATCCCTTTAGTTTTGGTGAAAATTAGAGATACCCCCCTTACTTTTTCAAATCAATGACATACCCCTTGACCTCTGTTTCTGTGAAAAATCCATCAACTTCTAAGGTAAATTATTTTAACCTCATCTTCAATCTAAAGATTACCATCTCCTTCGGCCATCAAACCTCTTGAATAAGATAGGGACGTGGAGCATAGTAACCTAGTTTGGATTTGGCAAAATATAAAATAGGGTGTAAATTCGATTTTTTTTTTCCTTTTTTTATTTTATTAATTTTGGATAAATCCAAGAAAAATTTGGAAGAAATCCTCCCTAAAGACCCTATATTGTTATTGAGATTCGAATGTTAAGGAAGATTGAATCTTGAAGTTGGGAGGGGCAAATAGCCGATGATTCACCGATTTTACCATTTAGTCTCTTGTTTGGGGAATTTTTCCAAAATTTTTGGAAAAAAGGCCTATGTTATTTTTTTGATGGAATCTCCAAGTTGCTTGGCAATGTGTTGAACTGACTGAACTATGGGTCTAAGCCCAAAAAAGGCCGAATTTTGTGACTGATTTGGAGGGGGTTGAAGACAATAGATCTTGGGGAAGAAAAATCAAGGGGGCTTGACAACAGGTTGAAGACAAGTTTGAGGAGGCTCAATAGGTTAAAAAAAACTCATATCAGATGTTGCAGACAACAGGCTTCTAGGGGAAGAAAAAATCAAGGGTTTTACTTTTGTCATGAGGTTGAAGATGAAGATGTTTCCATCCTTTTATCTTAGTCTCCAGCAATACCAAAGTCAAGGGATATGCCATCCATTTGAGAACATGAGAAATCTTTAATTTTCACCAAAACCTGGAGGGGGTACCTCAAAATTATCCTTTAAAGTACTGGTTCTAGAGTTATGGTTTTGTAACCTAATGCAATAACATTTAATATTAAGAAAAATATCATAAAATGGGATTGTCATCTTGAGCATGCTAACTTAAAAGCCAACTTCCATGCGGATCTATTGAGGGTCTCATGTGATACAAAAGATAAAACAAAGTCCAACTCAAGAATGAGTCCATGGCAAGTAACATAAGTTTTTTGACTCATGGGGTGTAAATCCCTATTCAGAACAGATGATCTAATATATTACTGAACAGAATGTCTACATTAGTCTTGATTGCATAAAACAACTTCAGAAGAAAAAGGGCATATACGGAATGTTGAGAGATTTTATGGTCAAGGATAAAACTTCATATATGAGGAAAGAGAGAAGTAAAATAAGTAGGATAAACTTAAAAAATTGAATTACATAAATCTGACATCTCACTTGCTGTATATTGGCAAGTAGAATACAAGAAGAAAGGACCTAATACAAATGTTCTTAATTTATATTCCTAATATATTTACAAGATTTTTGTATAAATAATGAGAAATTAAAGACTAATGACTTAATTGCAACAAAACAATGGCTCTTTAAACTACTTTTCAAAAAAGAATTAGGGATCATCAAGCATAAGATTGTGGATCATGTGGATCTATTTTGTATTTCTAATAATTAAGAAAAAACTTGTCCTTAGATCTTAATAAGAACAAAGAAAAATGAATGTAGAGGTTGATTTTATTTGGTTGATAAAATACGGAATTTTAAAGAAAATTCAAAAAAGCAGTATTTCGTGCAATAACTTCATCCAAATAGTAGTGAAAAAGAAAATTCTCCAAATAAAATGTTTGGCCTTAACCATACCTTAGGGGGAGTCTGGTTGAAATATAGCCCCTTCATTTGTTGTTTTTCAAGTATGAGACTAGTAGGTGGCTTGTCTTTACCATTTCCATGCACAAGAAATTGCGACTCCTGCATAAACATCTCAGCCGAACCTAGCTGTGGACATCAATTTCCCTTGTAAGAACACTTATTCAGGGATTTTTCAATTCTTTTTTTTTTTTTTATAGTTTTTTTTTGCCTCAAAGTAAATATGGCTTATAAATAAAAAGATTGAATTTGATCTAGATTCCTAAAACCGGAGATCAGCTTGTTAGGCCAACATTTGTTAAAAGTCCAATACACTTGGCCTGAGACTTTATGACATTTTTTTTCTGGGTAAATTACATTTTCACCCCCTGTAGTTTGGCATAATTCCTTGTTAACTCCCTAACATTTGATAATTGCAATTACCCCCCTTCTCACTGACGGTATTAACAATCAGATGTTATTTTACAATTATATCCTCTCATTTTATCTTTTTTTATTAAAAAAATTGTAAAATGATAATTTAAATGCCCCCTTTAAGCATTCACACTCTTCTGCATGAATCCATTTTTTCACAGAAATGTTTCTTTATAAGAAAGAATAATATTTTAAAAAGGGTAAAATGGTCTGTATAAAATTATAAAAAGAAAAAAAAATCATATTTTAACTGTTTGATCTACAGAAAGTGGATGGGAAAGGGTAAGTGAGCCCCTTAGAAAATTATAAGGGAGGTAAGTGCAATTGTCAAAACGTTAGGGGGTCAACATAGAATTATGTCAAACCACAGGGGGTGAAAGTGTAATTTACCCTTTTGCAAACTATTGTCTTAGGGGGTTGACTAGGCGTGTATAGCAGACCGTAGTTCAAGGCTTATACATGAGTATTTGGGCTGGAATCCCGAGACATTTGATTTGTATCAAAATGCCCCAGTCCCAAATACTCAGAAAAGTTTCTGTGTAATTTAAGTTAAGTTGAAAGCTTGGGGTGAAGGGCTGACCTGGCCAGCACCAGCCACTACTTCAACGATTCAATTGATATAATTTTATTTCAATGGAAACATGACTCACCAGTCATTTGCTCTAGTGTGCTCTTACTTGGCTAAGTCATTTTGATTCTATTTGGGAACAAATCAAACTAAAGTTGATTTGGGATGAAGCACTATCATCACCATTTCCATCACCATCATCAAGGCCTTATCCAAATATTTGGAATCTGACGAAGGATTGTGGTTATGGACAAACCCCATATCCAAAATGACTCACACTAGAAGGATTTATTTACTACCAATATGACTTTTTCCAAGTATTTAATTTCATTTCCTTGATTTTAGATGGAAAATTGAAGGTTTGGTGTGGCTAGAATATAGTGATTTTGGTATGTCTCATCTAATATAACGAATACAGGCCAAATACCTTGTTAATTATGTGGCCTGCACTGACCCATTCAAATGCTAGAACATGTCAAATAAACTATTGATCATTTTCTTCAGAGCCATTTGAGTAGGGCCGACTTAGCCCTACATAGTGGACTCATTAAAAACTTGGTCAATTCACTGTGATTTGAGTGAATGATGCATGCATGTCTTACTCTAATTGACATCAACACAGCAATCAACTGATTTTGAAACCTTGAAGTACCGATTGAAAATTTGAAATAGATTACCAACCTCTTCAGCAAACACGTCGAAAGGCCTCTGGCCATCTGACACCATTGTAGCACAGAGAAAAATTGCTTTTGATATCTTTTTTGGGTAATGCTCCAAAGCATATGAGATGCTTCCACCCCCACAACTGTGACCAACCAAAATAACCTGTACAAGAAATACACAAATCACAACCTTATCAAGGATAATTACTGGGGTATTTTAGAAACACCCTCATTAAATAGGTGATATTAGGCTTACCCCCTTGCAAAATGCAAGATTATGTTTACCACCCTAGACCTTAAGTCAAGGTTGCTTGTTCTTGATCATTTTTAACCCTTAAATTTTGATTTTCTCCAAATTTTGATAAAGTAATTTAAGTATTTGAAGAGCATTTTGAAAAAAATCAAAATTTCACTAATAAATCATCAAGAAAATGCAATGTTCACTTGCAGTCAAGGGGGTAAACCTAATCTTGTATTTTGCAAGGGGGTATACCTAATATCACCAATTTAACAGGGTGGCATTTCTAAAATACCCTAATTACTGCTAGAGTACCTGTAAGACAAATGGAAGTCATGACCATCACCGGTGTGCCTTCTCACCTTTTCTTCCTCGGGTAGGTTGTGTAGATAATCAATCAGAGGCTTTGAATAGTCTGCCAATGTTGTTATACTATTTGTATCCGTCCGATCAATCCCAGATGCCAAAAGATCTAATGCCATGGGAAGCAAACCTGCTTCCTCTAACAGAGCAACACTCTTGTACCAAGACCATGCTCCAAACCCTTCTCCATGAATTAGAACGAATTTCTTTGTTTTGATAGTCTCCAGAAAATCTGGGTCCTGGAAGTTCCAAGTTTTTCTATATTATTAGTTTGACATCCAATGAAGAAAATAAATAATGAAGCATACCATACGCATGTAAAAAATGTAGCACATAAATTTCATAAACTAAAACAACAGGAATTTTCTTTTTAAATCATTTATCAAAGTTACCGTAGATTTTATAGGTTCTCTATATAAATCTACATTTAAATTAATCCTGCTGCAGAACATCAATTTCCTTTCACTTCTGTTAACCAAACTGGGAAAATTATAGTGGATTTTCCAGGGAAATTAGCAAATTCAAAAATTTCTTTCACAAATATAACCTTAAATATCAAATGCAGTTTAAGTTGATAAACAAAAGATGAAGTTGTTGACCACAAGAACATTACATAAACTTCATAGGTGGATAAGGACCATCAAGTACACTCCACTGATAGTAAGCTTGAATGTATACAAAACTCTTTGATTCATGAAATGTGTGGTTTCCTTGGTGTTTTGTTTCCCAATTGGATGGACTCTTCTGGTTATAATTAAGATTGGGATTAGTAAAAGCTTCAAATGTTTTTGTTCAAGTTCTTAGTTACAACCTAGGTAACCAAACATATTGAGCCACTCAGTTTACCCCTTTACTACTAAGCACTGTAACAAAATTCTTGAATTTTTGTAAAAAATTGAAAAAATTCTCTAAATAAAGGACCAGCCGGTTAAATTTACAAATGGATGATATTTTTATTTCCAAAATGAGAACCTTGATTTTTATCCTAAAAGTCCATCTCTTCAACCTCTAGGGCAAGATTTTTGCGCTAGAGCTTCAAGATTTTATACTCTTTAACCTGAAAATCTCAAGAACAAGATGGGATTTTTAGGGAGGTTGAAGATGACGGGTTTTGGGGAAGAAACCCAAAAACATCATTTGTATAATCACCAAAATTTACCCCATTTTTTTTTCCTCCGAGACAAGCTGATTAGACTGAATTAAACCGAACTAAGCCCCTCCCAAACTTGGTTACTATGCTGTGGTAAGCCTAAATGGATTAAAAGAACTTCAATCCAAGACATGGGCAATGCTTGTTCTGCCAAACAGAAGGACTTCCCTTGATTATAACCAAGAGTTCAATTCATAATGCCTCAAAATCAGTTTTCCATACCACAGAGAGGTAAACATAAAGCTAAGAAAGACTTGACAATTTGCACTATCAAAGGCGCAATATTTCTTGAATTTCTGTTACAGTCGAATACTCTTTCACTAGAAAACACACAAGAAAGTAAAATAAGGAACAAGTGGGAATCAAATTAAAGACTAATAATTAGAAAGAGAAACTTGAATTCGATCTCGAACTAACAGACCTGCTGCTTTCCATTGGAGAAGGGATCAGCGATAGTTCGCCTTCGAGAGCTCGTCGATCCCGCAATTCTGCGAGACATTGAGCCATCAAACCTCTGGGAAAGCTGGTGTTGATGTATGGCCATTGATAGTGCCTGTCTATGAATTAATTCTTCTTCTGATGACATTTTACGCTGAGATGATCTTCCATTGTTGTTGGTCGTGCTACGCTTGCTCCTTGATCCAATAATATCTTTGCTGTCCTTCTTCGACACGCAAAATAATCGATTACCCATAGTAGAACAACTCGATTTGAAGAGAACCCAAAGATTTTTCTCAGCGGATTTTGCCGGAGAATGGCTGGAATCAGGAGAAGATACAGAAGGGGACACAGGAGGAATTTTGCATTTTTCTCTTGTGTGTACGTGCGTGAGAGAGAGAGATTTGGTTTGCTTTGGTTTAGCAGAAGAAAATATGAGAAAGAAAAAAAAATTCCAACAGAAAATGCGAGCGCAATCAAAGCTCTCTGTTTCAACGCTTGAGCTTTCAATCTTACCAACCTTTCTTTTCTTCCCTCAATCAGTGTTTACTGTTCAACAACAGCTGTTCTAAAAGTCTTTCATTCTAAACTTGTGCGTTCATGTAAAATGGTGCCCTGTCTTTCTGCGCTGCCACAGTAGGGTGCTTATTTAGTGGTTTACTACACTACCACTTTAGAAAAACGTAATTATAATTCTTAAGTTGAAAAAGCTTGAAATCATTTTGGAATGTCACAATTATTTTATAAATATTATGAAAGGATAAATTCTCCAACCTATGAGATAATGACATGTATCATTAGAGGTGAGAAGGTTCACAGGATGGAGTCATCCCACTTGTGCTTTGGCATCGCTCGGGTGGTTCACTTAGGGAATGGGTTTGGATGAAGGACAGGGGAACAAAGTTCCGTAACTAGAAAGTACTCCGATCCCTTATTTTTTTTTTATTTGGGCGATTAAATTAGGAAGGACTTCCTACGCAATTTTCATCCCAAAATAAAGGTTGATAAGTAGAAAAACGTGCAAAATGTAAAATCTCCTCTATAAATAGAGGTCCCCACATCAAAGGTGCGCAATTTTCTTACACTAGAACCCTATCAAAATTTCTCTGGAATTATAGATTCATTAAAGATTTCAGGAAAACCTTAAAACCTTTATGTAAGTTATTAGGTAAGGATGTTCCTTTTAACTTCTCAAAGTCATGTCTCTTTGCTTTCAACCAACTTAAGTCCGATTTAACCTTGATACCCATAATTCAACTTCTAAATTGGAAAATTCCATGTGAGGTTGTGTGATGCTTCAAATTATGCGATAGGCAATGTCTTGGGTCAGCGAATCGATCAAAATTCTTACGTTATCTAATATGCTAATAAAACTCTTGACGATGCTCAATTTAATTACTCTACAATAGAAAAGAAAATGCTAGCAGTAAAGTATCTTCTATCCAAGAATGATGTTAAAACAAGACTAATCTATTGGATTTTGCTATTGCAAGAGTATATCTGAGACAAAAAGGGTGCAAAAAATATTAAAGTAGATCATTTGTTTAGGATAATTACTAAGTCATTGTAATGCCCGCGAAATACTAACACAAATCCCAATGTCAAATCTCGAGGTATTAGGTGGTGTCTCAAAATTTTGACATAGTTTTCTCTGTTTATGTTAGCGTTTCAAGGCATTTGAAAACCTGATAAAAATAAACACAATATGATGAATATATGAAAATGAAAAATATAGTAGCGGAAATCAAAATACATTGAATAACGTAGATAGATCAGAGTGCGGAAGGATGACAATATACAAGATTACAAAAATTATTCTCTCTCTAGCATGGACCTATCACTCAACTCAAAAACTATATACACCTCTTGGATGAACTGACTCCTAATGGATGTAGCCCCAATGCTTACCAGGTAACGAACTCTAGTCATCGATCTAACCAACCATATAATCTTCACTTGCTGACTCTAAAACTCCCTCACCAACTGCCGGCTTTGAAGTTAAAAAAATAGAAAATAAATGGTGAGTAGCAGTGGTTACCCAGTAGGTTCATAAATAATTCCTACTAATAACCTCTCCTAACATGAACGAATAAACAAATTGAATCAATATAATACATGCAAAATTTTACAGAATAAACTATGATTAACTGGTACATATAGTCAGAGATGAATAACTAAAGATTTTAATAGTACTCACTATAGCATTCTTTTTATATAGAAATCTAATTGGCAACATGGAAACATTAAACATGCATTTTCTTTTATAATTCAAAATAAAACAACATATACATAATACACAATGGTGGAGCTAGGGGTGCAAGTTAATTCGGTTCAAACCGAGAACCGAATCAAACGTGAGATTTGGATTAGTTTGGTTTGGTTTAAATTGATAATGGTTTGATTTCAGGTTGAAAAAATGAAGAACCGATGAATTCGGTTCGGTTCTCGGTTCAGACTTTATATATAACTGAACCAAACCGAAAACCGAACCCATATAAGACTTTTTTTAAAACCCTAAACATCTCACTCGTTCTTTCCTTCTTTCACTATCGTTCTCATCTCTTGCAGCCAACCTGCGGCGGTGGGCTCAAATCTAACGGCCGGCATTCAACGATCCTCCCTCCATCCTTCTCCTTCTCTCTCTCTCTCTCGTAGTTGTGTGCGACTGTGCGGCGTGCAGCAGCTCACTTGCGATTGTAGCCTCAAATCTGGCGGCCAACGATTGACGATCATTCCTCTATCTCTCTCTTGCAATTGTTTGCGATTGTATGAGCGTGCAGCTGTGGCTGTGGGTTGCCTCAACTCCGACAATCGACGGTTCATCCCTCTCTCTCGTCTTTTGCATCGACTGTAAGATAGCCTGTAGATGGCTAGTAGAATGGCCTGTAGATGGTTGGTAGATGGCTGGTAGAATGGCCTGTAGAATATTTATTGTAAAATATTTTTTTTTCTTAATTATTGATGACATGTATTTGGCAACCCATGGAACCGAACCGAACCAAACCGAATGAAGATCGGTTCGGTTTGGTTCGGTTATACATCAATTCGGTTCGGTTTCGGTTTCAATATAATGGAACCGACCTTGGTCGGTTCGATTCTACTTTTGCTCGAAACCGAACCAACCTGAACCGAGTTGCACCCCTAGGTGGAGCAGTAGAATTAGAGAGTTGGGATTTACGACTGGATCGCTCCCAATCAGGATATGATGTTACAATACTTTACTGACTTTTAATTTCTGATTTTGTGGTCAGTCGCTGCATTTACCACACTTGGTTAATCATTTATCTGACTCAAGCTAATCGTTTAACGTAACCGTAAGCAATGAGTATCTTTTCGATGTGTTGGAACGTTTGACTACTCTAGATTGTTAGTGATCATTGACTAATCATCTTTGCCTATAACTATCAGACGTGCATGTGATTCCCAAAATATACAATTCAATTCATGTATGACCATATTTACATTACAAGTTCATTGATAAAGAAAAAGAGAAATAAACTTGAATTCTAGTTGTGACTCCACTCTCATATGCGTCCCATACGACGTATGAGCTGAATTGTCCCTTCCAAACACCCTAAGATAGTACATCACTTTGGATGATATGATAGGCTATCCCTTCAAGCATTCACAAATTTTTTAACAGTTCACAAAATAGCTATATATATATATATATATATATATATATATATATATATCATTTTTTCTTTGAAAACAAAAGAGAAATTAACATTATAATGTTGAGAATAGATATCCAGTTTCCTACCATGCAACAATAACCCTATGGTCTAAAATAAATAACAGTGCAAAAATATAAACCACCACCTTGCGCTAACAGAAATTAAATAAACATGCCTCTGATATCATTATCCCTAGATATCCGTTCACCAACTTACACATAACACAATAATGTAAAATGCATATATCACCTCTTTGACGTGATTATTACATTTTACCATTTCATCTCCTTTTCCCTAATTTTTTTAGTATTTTTACTTTTCGTTTTTTCGAACACAAAATTATTTTTTTTCAAATTCATTTTGATCATTCAATTGAAAAAGTACCGAAATTTTGTCAAAATAAGGTCCCAATAAATGTGTGAAGTCAAATTGTCAAAATTGGGAAAATTGGTGGAAATTTGACTAAGTGTCAGAAATGTGATTTTTCATAGTTCTTTAAATTGAAAAATGAGTTTTTTGAAATGAAAGCCTTTAACATAAGATTCGACATCATATAATTTTTATAACTCAATTCAAAGTAACGCAAAAGATATTTATTTTTGAAAATCTGATGAAAACGTTGAAATTTACGTTTTGTTCTTGGAATCAAAAATTGGATTCTAATCCTTCGAGATTTGGATTTAGAAATCATTCCCATTGTTTTGAAATGGGGTGTAAAACCCTAATTTCATTATAGAAATTAAAGTAAATGGAAAGTAAAAAATACATACAAGTGGAGGGGAAAGCAAAACAAAAACAAAAGTCAGTCTCTATGAAAATTTTGTTCTAACGGTGGCGCCATTAGCAACTCACAAGTTGCGTGAAAAATTTGCTTTTTCAACCAAATTTTTGAGTTTCTTCGACAATACTTCGGTCAATTTCCCATCCATGATTTGATTGTTAAATTACAATAAAAACACATCAAATAAATAGTTCTAATATGAATTTAAAAATAAAACAAAGAGTTTCTATGATTTATAAACACAACACATTCGATATAAGCCCTAGATGTAATTTTCGAAATCTACGGTTGCCAATAGGAATTGAGAGTCCCCTACTAAAATTCGTGGTTGTCGGATGTGAAAAATTAGCACCTAAATCGATGATGGACAACACGGAACTTAAGATTATATTGACTTGAGTGCAAAACGAACGGAGGTTTGCGAAGCTCTCGGTAACATGTTATTTCTCCTTCTACGATGAAGAATGATCCTTCCTCTAACTTGATAAAACTTCGAGTGGGTGGTATCGAAACCTACTCCCTATTTTTTATGAGAGATGGAGAGAAAAAAATAAAATAAAGATTAAAAGTGGATGAGTTGTAGAGTTTGTCAACGTCAACAACTTTCCTTTTTTCGTCAAGGCTCAACTATGATGAGAAATAGTAGAAACCTTGGTTCAATCAGCTGGGGTTTAGTTCTTTAGAGAAGAAGATAATGAAATAAAATAATGGGTTTATTCTTTTATAAAAAGGACTGGAGGGGTATTTTAGTAGTTTTCCATTTATTTCGATAGTTGACGATATTTCGATTTTTCGGACTCAAAAATCGATAAATGAATATTCTACTCTTAATAATTTTTCATTGCAAACTTAATGGTACGATCGAATTTTATTAATTCTCACTCTAACGAAAATTCATCTTTTTTTATCTCATCTGACACAAAATTCGAGGATTTTATAACTATTTCACCCGAACTTGAATTTGAGTATGCTTACAAGGTAAAATGTATTTTTTGACCATTTTGAATCTAATGGTGAAGTTAGATTTCGTTAAAAACGAATAAAACAAAATTAGAGTGTTTTACACTAAATCTTTCTTTTAGAATTTCCTCCAAATTTCACTATTTGATTTCTTCGAGATACGAATTAAAAAATCAAGGTATTATAGTCATTCGAGGAATCCTTACCCATCTCTGAATCTTTTCTCGATGAGCAACTTATGTAAATCTCTTATTCAAACGATCCATGGTATGTTGACATTGTTATTAACTACTTAGTTACAGGTCAATTGCCAATCTCAATGATTAGCCAAGAGAAACTTCGTCTCCTTTCGAAAACAAAGTGGTATTTCTAGGATGAACCTTACTTATTTAAGTACTATTCAGACCAAATCATTAGATGTTGAGTTTGTACCTGTGAGCAAACTAATATCTTAATATTTGATCAGTTTTTATCATTTCGTATCCTCTATTAGTTTTGATTATTTTCTCTCGATTTTTAAATTTTTTTAACTCGATTTCAAAACCTAAAAACAATTAAATTGGTTGTTTTTACCATCGTGACCATTTATTCAAGTCAATCATGTCCACCACTCATCTTTAATTAAAAATAGGATCTTGTTTATCCTAATGTTAATATTTGATCCTAATTGGGTTTTGGATCCATATCCGAATCTAATTAGGTCCACAATCTATATTCGATCCAAATCAGATCCATAATCTAAGGTTGACCTAAACTGGGTCTACGATCCAAATTCAACCCGAAATAGGTCTATGATTCATATTCTACTCAAATCAGGTCAACAATCAAAATTTGACCTTAACAGGATTCACAATCCATATTTGACCTCAATCGAGTCCACAATCGTCCAGTCCACCCTAATTACAATGGACCGTTATCCATCATTCATCGATCCAAATTGAAACTACTACTTATAATGGACCCCGATAAGGTCAACCATCATCCGATTGATCATAATCGATCAACTATCTTCCAATCAACTTCAATTGGGTTTATTACCCATGATCGATTCAAATCGGTTTCACCATCTACGATCGACCCCAATCGAGTCTATTATTCACGATTGACCCGATTGGGACAACTATCCGTGATTGATCCCAATGAAGTCACAATCATCTGATCGACTTTAATTATGTTTACTATTTTCAAGATCAATCCAAATGGAATCCATTATCTCCAAGATTGACTCTATTTGGATCCATTACCTTTCAAGTTAACCTTCTTCGAGTTTACTATCATCCATCGACCCCAATCGAGTCTTCCACCTTTCATCAAATCACAATCAACCACAATTGATTCACAATTGTCGATCAATCGAATGAGGTCAACTATCTTTCAATTGACCCGAGCAGGATCCTCAATCCAAGCTCAACCCAAACCGGATCCACTATCCAAGGTCGACCTAAATCGAGTCCACAATCCAAGATCGAATTGATCCAAGTCCGCTATCCAAGATGGATCCTAACGAGGCCAACCATCCTTTAATCGACCCTAATCAGGTTAATTATCCTTCAATTGACCCTTAGTGGGTCCACTACCTACAATCAATATAAACCCAATCGGGTCAATTATCCAAGATCAATCCCAATTGGGTCCACTATCATTTGATCGATTCTAACTAGGTCCACTATCCTTTGATCGACCCAAACGAGGTCAATTATTCTTCAATGGATTCTAACGAGATCAACTATCCTTAATTTGTCCTCAATTGAGTCAACTAATCACAATTAGGCTCATAATTATTCGATTAATATTAATAAAGTCTATTATTAGTCATTATCCCCAATCATACCCATCATTATTGATAATCTTTTTTCTAAAAAAAAAATCTAAACTTTGAAAATTCGAGGAACTAATTGTAAGAGTCACAAGAACCCGAATACCTCATCTTTCCAATTCCCGCGCTTATGCCAACTCTATGTTGATGAACTCTTATCTTTAAAAAAAAAAATTCTACTCCATGCTGATGAACTTTTACAAAACCTTGATGTCAGTTCCATGCATATGAACTAGTCACTTTTTCAAAACTTTCCCAGTTCTGTGCTGATGTCAGTTCTATGCTGATGAACTTGTCACATTTTCAAAATTTTTAAGCTCCATGTTGATGCTAATGCTATATTGATGAACTTTTCATTTTCCCAATTCCATGCTGATGAATTTGTTTCATTTTTCAAAATTTCCCAACTACGTGCTAATGAACTCGTCTTTTTTTCAAAATTTTCTCAGCTCAGTGCTAATGATTTTTTTTTCTTTTACGAGCTTTTTCAACTTCGTGTTGCTGCCATCTTTGTGTTGATGAACCTCAAACTTAGTGTTTATGAACTCATCTTGTTTTCAAAATTTTCCTGATTCCATGTTGATGCTAATTCTGTGCTGATGAAGTCGTCACTTTTACAAAATTTTCCAACTCCGTGTTGATGAACTTGTCTTTTGTTCAAATTTTCCCAGTTTTATATTGATGAACTTGTAGACACCCCAATTTGAACGGGTCCCACTCAAAAAGACCTAAAAATCAGATTTTCTAATAAAATTCATCAACGGGCTTAAAAAGCCCAAATCGCCGAAGCGTGACATTTTGATTAATTTGAAGTCCCTAAGACCCCTTAAGGGTCCAATGGACTCACAAACAAAGACTTGGTGTGTCCCTTCCTCCCCACCTACCACTGCTCCACCCTCAAAATCGAATTACCTCAAGCCTGCAAACTTTCAACTCACAAAAAATTAATTTCTCACCTTATCCAACCTAATCTTACATCACCTAAATCATAAAACATATCCACCCTAAAAAATTTATTCTAAAATATACCTTAACCTATATCTAATAACCTAAAACCTTTCCTAAAACCTAAGCCCAACACACCAAAGCCCAAACCAATTTAAATCCATATCCATAATCCACAAAGTATTACCCACAAACCATTATCCACATCAATCAATCACCCTTTGATCATCAAAGGGGACACACGTCATCACCCCAACTCACTTCCCTCATCCAACTATCTACCCCCATCACCTTTCTCCAACAAATCATCTACCTACATCACCTCTCTTTAAAAATCATCTCAACCCATAACTTTCCCTAACCTATCCACATCACTTCTCTTTAAAAATCATTTCGACCTATACCTTTCTCTAACCTACCCTCATTATTACTTACAAATCCATCTCCACAAACCAAACCCACACCCCTCTTCTCCAATCAACTTATCTAATCACCTCACCTCCCCATCCCTTTTGACACATGTCATCATCCCCTTAACCCTCCCAAATATCGAAACACCTAACTCCTTACACAACCCATTCTTTTAATCAAACATTTCACCTCTTCAACCTACCTAACACTCAATCCACAAACCATTTTCTTACACTCTCATTCTCTTAAACCAAACACCCATCATCTCACTTCACCAAACACTCCACCCAAATAGATTGGGTAGGATCAAAATCATTTGGATCAAACAACTATCCATTTACCCTCCCTTCCACAAATACCTTATTCTTTACCTAAAATTTCATACCCTTCATCCTTAAATCCCATGCCGTTATCTACTATTCTAACATTTCATCCCATCTTACCCTTAAAAGCAACCCTTCATCCCTATAAATACCCCCTTATCTTTTAAAATGGGTACCAAAGTCTAACTAAAAAGATCTACTCTCAACTCATCTCTCTACTCTCAACTCTCTATTACACTATTTCATATTCTCACATTAGCTTCTAAAAGAGACATTTTCATACTTTACTAAGGACTCAAGAAGGACTTAAGAAGAAGAAGAAGAAAAGAAGAAATAAGCTAAGGCCTCGAAGTAGAATTGAAGGAAGCATTGTACCCCTCTCTTTACCCTTTCCATATCCCTTTTCTATTATCATCTTCAACTCTTTATTATTATTATTTTATTTTAGAAGCCTCTACGGTGTGATGTTCCTCCTCCCCTATCCCTGGTAGATCAGACTTTGGTTCGATTAAAAGTATAGGGGTTGTAACTATTTTAAAAAACAAAATTGTTTCAATCCTTAAAATAGTTTTGAGGCAACCGGCATTTGGGTTCTTCCTTTCATGAGAATGGACCTGTAACCATAGCCAACATTTTTCAAATATGTATTATTTCCAAGGCTAATGCCCATTAGGATCATCTCTTTCGATGAGATAATCCTTATAAGCTAAAGTCGATAGTAAATCCCAACTTAGGGTACAAGTTATCGACACGTGGTAATTTATTTTATTTTGCATTTTCATCCAAAAATGACCAAGTTGAGTTGAGGTTACCACTACTTGGTGAGGAGAAAAGGGTGCCTAACACCTTCCCTTTTCTCCAATCGAGCCACTTACCCTGATCTCAAGTTGGGGAGCTAGGTTCAACCTTGTGTCAACTCGATCATTTTGGAAAAAAAGAAAAAAAAAATTATTGATTTAATAACATTGCGTGTTATTTATTGATTATATTTCTTTTGTATTCAAGATAACATGTTGTAATGTTTGTTCACTTTCTTTTTTACTTCACTACATATTTGTAAGGGGGTCGATGATGAAAAGAAAAGAAAAAAAAAAGATGCATGAGCACTTGTGAGCATAGCCCATTGCACAAGCTACCCCACCTTCAATATATCTAGCCCTGATGCATAGTAGTTCTACGGCTTGAGATCGTTATTTCAAGTGTCGGGGATGAACACATCAAGTCCAATCACCAACTAACAACATGTATACTCTGGTATGCATCGAGATTTGAAGATCGGATAACCATAACCCATATATTAGCCGTATGCATATGCCCGACTAGATGTGCTGGGACACATGTTCTAAATGAGCGCATCGACTCCCAATTGTGAGTTGTATTTATTTTCGAGGCCTTGAAGACCAAGTTGTAAGCCCACAAGGGCAAATTGTATAGGCTTAGGTGTGCTTCTTTTTTTTTCTTTACCTATTCCCTTAGGTAAGAGGGGAAAATACGTTTTTTTAGTAATGCATATCATTAAAAACAAAAACAAAAAAAAAATGTATCTTTTTTTATTGGCTCAAGCTAAAAACCAGAGGTAATGTGCCTTTAGTTTGGACTAACAAACTTAAAAAAAATATATTTTTAGCCAAAAAATCGTACTGGCCGTGTTTAAAACACGGATAGGTATAAAATACCATGATTCGTACTTGAAATACGGATTAATTTTTTTTTTTGCTCATTTCATTCCTAATATCAGTCTTGACAACTTTTATTCTGGAGTTTATTTTTGTTTTGAATTTTAAGGGCTTAAAATGCTTAAATGGGTGGGTCGTTTTTGTAATTAAGTTAAGGGCTTACCACTCGTCATCATTTTAAATAAGATTTCGACTCTCCTAAGTGTCCATATAAGATTCAAATTGAGTTCGTCTATTTTCTATCGAGACCTAATGTGGCGCACTATCGATTACAATCACATCCACTATTATCCATTACTGAGGGTCAACTCAAATCGGGTCCACGACCCGTAACCACTCTGAATTGGGTCCATGACTCGTAACCACTCTAAACCGGGTCTACAACCCATATCCATTACAAAATGGGTCAATGACCCATATCAATCCAAATGGAGTCCACGACTCGTATCCATTACCAATCGGATCCATGACCCATATCAATCTAAATCGAGTCCACGACCCATGTTAATCCAAATAAGGTCCATGACCTATATCAATCCAAATAGGGCCTACGACCTGTATCCATTACGAAACGGTTCCACGATTCATTACAATCCGGATTGGTCCACGACCCACATCCATTTCAAAATGGGTCCACGACCTACATCCATCTCAAATCAAGTCCATGACCCGTATCCATGTTGAATCAGGTTCTACGACCCATGTCCATTCCAAACGAGGTCCACAATTCAATTTTTACCCGAATCGAGTCTAGGATCCATATGTTACCCAACAAGATCAACGACAGGTCACTCAAACCAAATGAATTCAATCACTTTCCAGTAAAACATATTTTCAAAAAATAAAAAATTTCAAAATAAAAAAAGGAAAAAAAAAAGAATTTTAAAATACCAATTGCAATTCTTGATCAAAGTCGGTGTCCTGTTAATACGAAGGGGATAGATTACGTCTATTCAAGGAAATATGGTGATTTAAGAGTGCTTTTGCGAAAGCATTGTATGCCACCTCTTCCTTAGGAATCTAACTGACCGACCTTGATTTCAGATAATTGAATTGAAGGCTAACAGAAAATGTGTGCTCTTCCAACTTGATTTCGTAAAAATTTGATTTTACAAAGTATCTTCCAACTCTGTGTTGATGCCAGCCATGTGCTGATGTAATCTATTATTTTCAAATTAATTGAACTCCATGTTGATGTCAGTCTTGTATTGATGTAATCCATTATTTTCAAATTAATCTAACTTCGTATTGATGCCAGCCCCGAGTTGATGTAATCTATTATTTTCAAATTAATCCAATTTCGTGTTGATGCCAACCTCGTGCTGATGTAATCCATTATTTTCAAAATTAACCTAACTCTGTGTTGATGCCAACTTTGTGCTGATGTATTTATTTTCAAAATATTACTATCTAGCTCCGTGCTGATGCCAACCCCGTGTTGATGCCAACTCCGTGCTGATATAATTATTTTCAGAACTATGCACGCCAACTCCGTATTGATGCCAATTCCGTGTTGATGCCAGCTTCGTGCTAATGCAATTATTTTTAAAAAAATACGACCCAGCTCCGTGCTGATGCAATTATTTTCAAAAATATATAATCCAACTCAGTGCTGATGCCAACTCTGTGTTAATGCCAGCTCTATGCTGATGTAATTATTTTCAAAAATATGCAATCCATCTCCATGCTGATACCAACTCTGTGTTGATGCCAACTTCGTGTTAATGTCAACTCTGTGCTAATTTTCAAAAATACGCAATCTAACCCTGTGCTGATGCCAACTCCGTATTGATGAAATTATCTAAAAAAATGCACAATCTAGCTCTACATTGATGCCAATTCCGTGTTGATATCGGCTTGGCGCCAAAGAACCTTTTTTAAAAAAAATAAAAATTTCAAAAATTAGAAAATTTTCAAAATATATTCAGTCCCTTCTTCTTGGGAATATTTAACGGACATTTGTCCTCAGAAAATGTATTAATTAGAATATCCACCTTTAAAATATATATATATATATATATACATATTTAAAAAGTTCACAAAAATGCATGCCCTCCCTGGGAATATTTATCTGAAATTCATCACCAGGAAAACTATTAATTTATAATGCTTGTCTTTAAAAAAAATAAAAAAAATGCAGCCCTTCTTGGAAATATTTATCGGACATTCATCCTTAACAAGACTATTAATTTATAAGGTCCATCTTAAAAAAAAAAAAAAAATTCAAAATTTCAAAAAAAAATCAAAAACACCTTTTAATTATGAGCTTTATGACCATAAAGAATTTGGAATTAACGAACGACATGAGTGTCTTGTCAAATTTTGAAGAGTCGAACTCAGTTCGATTAGAGAACTAAAAATGGTGAACGGTTAAAAATACAAAAAAAAATATCAAAAAGCTCGAACACTTGATCTTGAGCTCGACCAAAAATCTCCAGCCTAAACAAGTTCGAAAGATATTGGAAGGAGACATAAATCACTTTTTCGAAACAAAAATAGACGAACCCCATGTTTAACCCACTCTAGACAGACCCTAACACTAACTTTAGTCTTTTTGTAGCTTTCCACTACCCTTAACCAAAGCCAATATTTCATCTTACTGAAAGTCCTTTCAGGTCAAGAAATGTTCTAGGGCAATACAATGACGATGGCAGCACCAAGGATCTTATAACTCGATCCGGACATCAAGTCTTATCAATCGTTGGAAGATTCGAGAGGGAAATCCAGGTCGGATATTTGAAAAAAGCATCTTGAAGTGTAGAGTAGCTGATCTCGCGGCTCAACTTGAGTTACCGAGCCATGAGAAGTTGTCAAAATATTTGAAAAGAGAATCTAGATCGACTACTCAAGAAAGAGTGCCACTATAAGAGTAGAGTTGCCGATCTCGCAGCTCAACTTGAGTCACCAAGCCACAATGACACAAAAACTTCGAGCAAGAATGGTAATGCAAAAGTCCAAAAAAATACAAGCATTGTCCGAAAGGGCATAGTAAAAATTTGAAAGGGCGTTATGAGTAAAAGAATCAGACTACGGTAATATTAAAGCCACCGGCATGATAAAAATCTCAAAAAAGGGCATCGATTGACAAAATGTGGAAATCAAGTCTAGTGAAAATCATAACTGATGCTAGGGGCAATAAGGGTAAAAAAGACAAGAACTCCTGGCCCGCATGAGTATAAACTGTAAAAGACGAAATCTTTCCAAAAATCCTGAGGCCCAAACAGATAGCAATCTTCTAATTGACGCTTGTATCCCCTATGGTTGGCAAAAACATCAAGACCGTCACAACAAAAAATTTTACAAATTCTGAATTTATCGTACACATTTGATAAAGACATTTCATAAAATTTCAAAAAATACTATTTTGGCTAATGACGACAAATCTATGACTTATTCAATAAAACTTTGTGTTTTCAAGAACAATAGATATACTTGAGGCCAAGTAAGTACAAAACCTATTTTCTTTGTATTAAATCTTTCAAACATTTTGCATACATTCAGATAATGTCAAGAAAATAAAAAAAATGAAAATACAACACGCAGTTCGTCAAACATTGTGGTAAGAAATGAAAAAGGAGTTAAGGCATTTCTCCAAAGCGCGGATCTGAGCAGCTTGACTAGTCATCACTCTCTCAGCATCCGATGCGTCACTGAAAGCGCCCTCGATCCGTGGGGTGCGTGGATCCACTTTTGACCTTTGAGGTTTGGGAGTCGCCACCTAGTTATTACGATTTAAGAATCGAACATCGACTCTAAACGGATAAAAATAACTAATCTACTTAAAAAATAACTGAGTTCGGGGATCACATTACGGGGTTAGAAGGTATTAGGCACCAACCCCGCCCGGTAAACATCGGTCTCTACTAATTTCCAAATAGAACTACATTGTTAAAAAGACCTAATCAATATTTTTTTTTAGATCTTTACCTTTACGAAGACAGCGGTCTTGTTCCTTTAGATCTGGTAGAATAGTTCTTCGTTCAATACTCTTCGTTTCATTCTGTCACTGGATTCGTTTCGGATCTCCAAAATAAAATATCTCCTTCTGAATTTTTCTAATTTTTTTTTATAGATTTCTAGGATGTTTTGGAAGGATTTCTAGGTATTTTTTGAGCTAAAGTTGGGGTATGGATGTTAGGTAAGGAGTTAGGATTTCAAAATTAGGGTTTATGAGAGGCTAGGGAAGCTTTTTGACATATTTTTTCTAGGATTTTTTTATATACGAAAATAGGTTGTAAGGACCCCTACTTATAGATTTTTTTAAGTACTTGTTTAGATAGAGTTAGTGTTTAATTATAATTCTTTTAGAAAGAGTTATTGTTTAATTATAATTGTTTAGGTAGAGTTATATTTTAATTAGAATTGTTTTAAATAGAATTATTATTTAATTAGGATTGTTTTAAATAGAGTTATTATTTAATTAGAATTCTATTAAGATTTTGACTTTTAGTCTCACTTAATTGACTTTAAGATTTTGACTTTAGTCTTACTTGATTGACTTTAAGATCTTTACTTTAGTCTTACTTGATTGACTTTAAGATCTTGACTTTAGTCTTACTTGATTGACTTTAAGATTTTAATTTGAGTCTTACTTGATTGACTTTAAGATTGAATTTAGTCTTACTTGATTGACTTTAAGATTTTAATTAAATTTTTACTTTACATTAATTAATGTTTTAATATTAATTTCAAAAATTTTAATTATTAAAATTGTAAAATTACCGTTTTGCCTCGGAGATGACTTTTTGCGTTTTAAGTCGGTTTTTGATGTTCCTGGATGTTTTGGAATCAATTTTTTGTAAAGAATTCAATGGGAGTGTTGATTTTTATCATTTATAAAATTTTTGTGCGAAATGGTAGTGAACTTTGTGAGGGGCATTTTCGTAATTTTGTCAAATTCTGTGAAAATTGGCGAAATGATTTATTTGGCTTCGATTTGTTGTTTTATGTATTTGAAAGGGTTTTTCTAAGCGTAATGTAGGTTCTAGGGATGTTTTGATGTTAGGAGTATTTTGGTAATTTGGTCATTTTTTAGTGATTTTTATCGTGAAACTTCTTTTTGTCTGAAAAATGATGATTTCTATGTTTTTGGGGTTATATTTTCCTAGCGTAGCCTGATTTCTACAGTTTTGTTAATTTGAGATACCTCATCCGGATTTCTGAAACATATCTGGTAACAAAATAAAACATTGGAATAAACATCCATCATTGGAAACCGTTGCAATCGGGTTGACGAGTTGAGTAATCAGGCGAATGAAAAAATGGGGTGTCTACAGATGTCCCTCTTTGGTAGAGGGTTGAAGCAAACTAGATAGCAAATCCATTTCAGTAGATAGTGCGATATCCAAATGCCAAAGCTAGTGACAGTTCTTTTTGCACCCTGATTTAGCAATTCGTCAAGATGTTCGGATCCTTGAGGGTAAGCCTCTCACCAAAATAAAAGGTTGTCAGTCCTTGAGTGGGAACTCTAACTGACGGTGTCAGATCCTTGAATTTTAAAAAATTCTCCTTGACTAATGTGTGCAATGTGCACGTGTGTGCACTTAAAATCTAAGATAAATGTCAAATAGTTTAAGTGAAAATTGAGTAGAATCTGAGCATAAAATGAGTATAAACTAAGCATAATTTGAACATAAATTGGGCATAAACTGAGCATAATCTGAGCATAATTTGAGCATAAATTGAGCATAAACTCAGCATAACTGAGCATAATTCTGAGAAACCCTCTGCGATATCTGAGCATAATTCCAAGAAAACCCTTGGCAGTAACTGAGCATAATTTCGAGAAAACCCTCGGCGGTAACTAAGCATAATTCTGAGTGGGTAACTGAGCATAATTCCGAGAAATCCTCGACGGTAACTGAGCATAATTCTGAGAAACCCTCGACGGTAACTGAGCATAATTCCAAGAAACCCTTGGCGGTATCTGAGCGTAATTCCGAGAAAACCCTCGGCGGTATCTGAGCATAATTTCGAGAAACCCTCGGCGGTAATTGAGCATAATTTCGAGAAAACCCTCGATGGTATCTGAGCATAATTCCGAGAAACCCTCGGCGGTATCTGAGCATAATTCCGAGAAAACCCTCGGTGGTAACTGAGCATAATTCCGAGAAACCCTCGGCGATATCTGAGCATAATTATGAGAAAACCCTCGGCGGTAACTGAGCATAATTATGAGAAAACCCTCGGCGGTAACTGAGCATAATTCCGAGAAATCCTCGGCGGTATCTGAGCATAATTCTGAGAAAATCCTCGGCGGCATCTGAGCATAATTCAGAGAAAACCCTCGGCGACATCTGACTGAGTAAAACTGGGAAAGAAAGAATGAATCTGGGAAAGAATGATTGAAAATGAACCTGAAAAAGAAAGAATGCCCTATCTCCTTTTCTAGGTAAAAGGGTAGTGAATTAATCTCAAGGCACAACCAAATGTGAGATCAGAAATGTTTTTGTTTGAACCTCAAGGTTTTTCGAAATTTTATGAATTTTAACTTCTCTTTAACCTCAAGGGTTTTTAAAAAAAAATGCTATCAAGAGGGTTACCTTAAATTTGGGGTTCCCATTATCTTTTAGGATTAACATTGCTCAACCTTAAAAATAAAATGCCCTTAGTTTGATAGGAAACATGGTATTGGAGATAATTGAACACATCATGCAAAAATAAAAAAATGCCCCTAGTATAAAGGGGAAACTACGTATTTAGAGGAAAAAGAAAATGCTCATTGTATGAAGGTTTGAATATTTGATTATCACAAGCGCAATAAAGATTGAACTTTTAATTTTGACATTTTATATTGAAAATTTTAAGTTAGGCTCAAGAGAACAAGGTATTTCCTTTAGAGGCTCTTCATGGAATTCACCCTTCTCTCCCTTTGATTCACTTGGGGAAGCAAAAAATTTTAGATCAATCGTAGATAGGATACCTGTGGCTTCTGAATCTCTGTTTGGTTCAAACTGGGTATTGAAACTTGATTATTCGGACTTCAAATATCTCGGCTTGAACCTCCTGGGATTTTCTTTTGTTTTTCTTTATTGCTCTAACTTTTGCCTAGATCTCCTTTTCAAGTTTTAGATCTAGTAAGCTTTTTCTTTTTTCTTTACTCTGATTGTTGCCAAAGTCGTCCTTTCAGATTTTTAACCTTGCGAACTTGCCTTAATTTTTGCCTAAATCGCCCTTTTCGGATTTTCAACCTAGCAGGCTTTATTTTTATTTTTTTTTTCTTCTTATTTTTCTTCTTATCTTCTAGAGTTACTGTCTGGTCATGCTTTGCTACCTTCCTTGACTTTTTCAAACGGTACTTAGGAGGACTTTTATGGGTAAGCTTAGGACTGGGTATAAAAAGAAAGGGATTTTGAGGTTCAAAAACCCGTATGCCCTTTGTGTGACATTTCTTTTATTTTGCTTTGAATTTTCTTCCCTATTTTGAAGATATATATATATATATATATATTTTTTTTCTGGGGAGTTATATATTTTTTATTTTGATGTGGTCGGGCCTGAAGTAACTTCTTAGGTTGCCTATGTACCCCAGAATTTTGGGATCAGACCAAAACGTAATTCAAATTCTTCCCTCCCCTAGGTTAGGTGATCGGGCTGAGAAATAAAAAGGCATAATTTTTTTTTTGAAAAGGCTGCAAAGGGGTTGAGAAAGGATATATTAAACTGGATAATAGGAGAATTGATTCGGCCAAAGATGGCTTCCTTAAATGTAGTACCGTTTAATTTGGTTAAGATTGGTTGGTTCTGGTAATTCGATTCCATCATAATCTTGAAGTTTGACAGTTTTTCCTGGTAATATTTCTTTGATGATGAACGGACCTCCCCAATTTGGATTGAACTTCCCTCTAGGGTCAAAGATAGGTGCTCGATTTTCTTTGAGTATCAAATCTCCGACTTGTAAGTGACGGGCCTTGATCTTTTTGTCAAACGCACGGACGACTCTTCTTTGATAAGCTCGTACGTGGTACAAAGCTCTTAGTCATTTTTCTTCGATCAAATTTAATTCTTCATACCGTTGACGAACCCTATCTACTTCTGACAACTGACTTTCCATCAAGACCCTGAGAGACGAAATTTCCATTTCAACTGGCAAGACTGCTTCCATGCCATACACTAAGGAGTAGGGAGTAGCTCCAGTAGAGGATCAAATTGAAGTTCAATATGCCCATAGTGTAAATGGCAGTTTTTCTGACCAATCTTGATGTGATTGACACAGTTTTCTAATGATAGTCTTAAGATTCTTATTAGCTGCTTCGACTCCTCCATTGGTCTGAGGGCAAAAAGGAGATGATTTGTGGTACGAGATTTTGAACTTCGAATACAGTGTAATAACTTCGACTTTGAAGTGCGATCCATTATCAGAAATCAGCTCCGAAGGTATGCCATATCGACTGATGATGTTCGTTTGGATAAACTTTGCAACTCGAGATGCTGTGAGAACAACATAAGAGGCAGCTTCGACCCACTTAGTAAAATAATCGATAGCAACTAGAATGTATTCATGCCCGTTTGATGCCTTAGGTGATATTTTACCAATAATGTCAGTTCCCTAAACTGCGAATAGCCATGGTGAAGTCAGACCAACTAATTGAGAAGGTGGCACATATATGAGATTTGCATGTATTTGGCATTTGTGGCAGGTTTTGACCATGTGATGACAATCTGTTTCCATCGTGAGCCAGTAGTATCATTGTCTCATAATTTTCTTAGCTAACATTTTCCCACTCATGTGGGGGCCACAGTCCCCTGAATGTAGTTTAACCATTATCTATTCAGCTTGATATTCATCAACGCATGACAAATGAATCCCATCATAAGACCTTTTGTATAAACTTCCTGCGCACAGGATGAATTGAGATGCTAATCTTAGTAAGGTTTGTCGTTCTTTCCTCGATGCTTCTTTCAAAAATTTTTATTTTTCCAACACTTTCTTTATATCTGTGTACCATGGCTTCTCATCGGTTAGTCGAGTAGCAATGTTGATCTGATGACAATATGCAGGTGATCGGTCTCAATTCTATGTCAAGGGGCAAATGGATTATTGAAGAGAAAGTGACTAAAGAGTCAGCAAATCTATTATCTTTCGTTGACAAGTGTTTGAATAGGATAACTTTAAACTTACTCACTAAGTTTAGTAGATACTCATGATAAGGCTTCAACTTTTCATCCCTAGTCTTTCATTCTTCCAATGACTGATATATAACCAAGGTCGAATCTCTGAAAACTTCAATTTCTATAATGCCCAGGTTCAAAGCAGCTTCGAGTCCAGCGATGCATGCCTCATATTCTACTGTATTATTAGTGTTCTAACTTAATAGCGATAGGTATATGGCATCCTTCAGGAGAAAGCAAGACTGTCCCTATTCCATACCCATTCTGATTGGCGGCCCCATCAAAGTATAACTGCCACGTTTGATTCTGCGGTTCTTCTTCAACATACAAGATATTTTCATCTGGGAACTGATCAAAAGACCTTATTCCTTCTACTACTGGATAATCTGCCAAGTATTTTGCCACAACTCTCTCCTTGATAGATTTCTGCATAACATGCGTGATGTTAAATTCTGATAACAACAACCTTCATGTGGTTCTCCCTGTCAGTATCGATTTTTTGAAGAGATATTTGAAAGGATCCATCCGAGATAACAAGATAACTGAATGAGATAGCATATAGTGTTGGAGTCTTTGAGTAGCCCATACTAGTACCAAATTTTTTTTTTCTAGGACTGAATACTTTCGTTCATACTCTAACATCTTTTTGCTGATGTAATAGATAGTTATTTTTTTGTGAGTATCTTTGTCATATTGTGCAAACATGTATCCCATAGCTTCTTCTGTGACTGACAGATAAAGAAGAAGTGATTTACCCGGTATAGGTGGAACCAAAATAGACGGGTTCAAGAGATACTCTTTGACTTGGTCGAAAGCCTTTTGACATAGCTCATTCCAAACTGTCGGTTCATTCTTCTTGAGAAGCTTGAAAATAGGTTCGCAGACGTTGGTGAGTTGAGCAATAAATCTGCTGACATATTAGATTCTGCCCAAAAAATCTCGGATCTGCTTTTTAGTCTCAGGCGGTGGCATATCTTGGATAGCTTTAATTTTCACAGGGTCCACTTCGATCCCTCTTTAACTGACCACAAATCCCAATAATTTTTCAGAAGTTACTCCAAATACACATTTATGCAGGTTGAGTCGGAGTTGGTACTTTTGAATCCTTGTGAGAAACTTTTCTAGTACAGCAACGTGCCCCAGTCGTTCCTTAGATTTGACTATCATATCATCTACATAGACTTCGACTTCCTTGTGTATTATGTCATGTAGTAAAGTCGTAGCTGCTCTTTGATAGGTGGCTCCAGCGTTCTTCAAATCAAAAGGCATGACCTTGTAGCAAAAGGTTCCCCACTGTGTTATGAATGACATTTTATGCATATCTCGAGGATCTATTTTTATTTGATTGTATCCCAAAAAACCATCCATGAAGGACAACAAAGCGTGCCCTGCCGTACTATCTACTAGAACATCTATGTGTGGTAAAGGAAAACTATCTTTTGGACTTGCTTTGTTTAGGTCTCTGAAATCCACATACATTCTGACTTTTCCATCCTTTTTAGGCACCGGGACGACATTAGCACTCCACTCAGGGTATTCTTCTACTTCCAAAAATTCAGCGTTAATCTGGTTTGTAACTTCTTATTTAATCTTTAGAGTCCATTCCGGTTTCATACGTCGAATTTTCTGCTTGATTGGTCAAGCATCAGGATATAATGGAATTCGATATTGAACAATATCTGTGCTTACTCCCGATATATCCTCATAAGATCACGTGAACACGTCTTTGAACTTTCTGAGCAAGTCTACTATCCCCTTGCATTCATCGGGGGATAAGGTGATCCCAATTCGAATCTCTTGAGGACTTTCTTTTGTTCCGAGGTTAATAACCTCTACTTCCTCTATTAGAGGTTGAGCCCGACGTTTATTTTCTTGTTCAATTAATTTGATTATTTCAGGGGGAGTTTCGTCGTTAGAAGACTCTCCCTCCGAAGCCAGATTATTAGTTAAATTATCATTGTGCTCAGGGTAATCAAAAAGTTCTTTCATTTCATTAAAAATAGATGGGGTAACAGGACTCATCGCATACTTAACAGATTCACTTGACTCAGTAGAAATAACGGACTTACTAGAAATAACAGACTCAACAGAAACAACTAACTTACTTGACTCAACAGAAATAAAGGACTCATCAGGCATGTCAGACTGAACAGGACTAATAGGACTGACAGACCCAGTCTTGACGTGCAGCACATGACTAATTATATGATAGTTAGAGAAACACCCAACATCGGGTTTGATTACAGACTGAGGATTTGGGATCTCTTTCTCAATTGACAACACTATGACGCTGTGATCTTCAATGAATAACTGATCAATATTGAGGGAGTCCAGATTGAGCTGCCAGTCTTCAACTTCCTTTTCTTCAACTTCTGTGCTTGCGTTTTTTCAGGCCATTCCATGCCAAAGAATATCTCAAACCCAGGCAGACGAGTACCTGTGATGTGATCAATGAACGACTCTAGGAACCCACAATAACATAAATCTTCTCTTTTTTTCACGAAATAGCCATTAAGGGTCTTACGATAAGGCTTCATTTTAATGGGATCCGTGGTGCGTCTTTGCCTTTTTGTAATTGCTTTGTCCCACTTTGTCTTCCAGTATTGGGCCCAATCTTCCTTAGTAGGCTTATATCCTAGCCCGAATGTGCCGATGATTTCTTTAATTACTGGTGCCTCTTTAATACCTTGTTGCTTGTGACCTAGGCCCATGCTAGGGAAAAATCTCATTTTTTTGAACATATTGGCCATGTAACAGTTAAAGTTATTCTCGATAGGAAAATATTCTTTCATCGAGTGATCCCATTGAATTGAGTAGATCTTCCCAAATTCAAACCCGTTAAGCTCTATCCCCTATTGTTCTGGTTGAATCTCAAGCAGTGGCTCATTCTTGGTTTTGGTACTATTTACAATCCCCACAATCTCGGCATCTCCATGAAGAGTAATTACTAGTTCATCTTTGATAAATTTAACTTTCTAGTGTAGCGTGTAAGGTATGGCTTTGATCTGGTGTAACCATGGTCTCCTTAACAGTAAATTGAAAGAGGACTGAATATCAATCACCTGAAATTCCACAGGAAATTCAACTATGCCTGTTGACAATCGAAGCTGCGAAATTCCCAGTACATCCTTCTTGGTGTTATCATAGGTCCTAACACCTTGATTAGTGGGCTTGAGATCTTTAGCCTTAAACCCGAGGCAGGTAGCAGTCTTTAAAGGACAAACATTCAGTGCACTCCCATTATCAATCAAAACCAGAGGTACCCACATCCCGTTACAATCGACTGTGATATGCAAAGACTTAGTGTGGCTTGCTCCTTCTTTTGGGAGATCTGAGTCCGAGAAGGATAGGATATTCTCTACGTAAGTTGCCCTTACTATATTGGCCAGCTGATCTGGAGAAGTATCAAAGGAAACTTGGGTTGTACTTAATGCCTTGAGAACGACTTCTCTATGAGCAGTGGAAGCCATGAGTAAACCTCAAACTGAGATGTTGGCTCCTGATTTCTTCAACTGCTTGATCACTAGGTTATCTTCTTCAATATTTTCTTTGATATGATTTTCTCTTTCTTTTCTTGTCAAGGCCGCAGGGTTATCAACATAGAGTTCTTGTGGCTTAAAAACTCTATCCCCTCGAGTCATATGTCTAACTTTATCACAGGAAGAAAGGCTCATCTTCTTCCGTCAACAAGTATGGATCTTCATCTATCAAGGAGACAAGGCTCTCTAGGTTTATTTGAGCCAAAAGATAGTTAGTGAATGTGGGGCTACTGTAATGAGGTGGGGATAGACAATACGTATCATCCGAGATTAGATCAAATGGTTCATAGTTTGTGGTGAAAACCTCATCAGTGAAAGCTATCCCGGCAATGGGGTAACTAGGCGGTTTGACTCGGATTGGATAGATGAGAGATATGGGATTGAATAGTAATGGGATATGGGAAATCATGTTCACCGTTGGTGGAGGTTGATAGGTAGGTAGTAGATTAGCTGTGACATTTGGTGATGTTGGACTAGGGATTGTGACCTTTTTGTTGTCAATAAGGTTTTGAATCTCATTGCACAAGGTGATATATTGATCAGTGTGATGGTCAGAGTTTTGATGGAACTTGCAGAACAAATTAGAGTTGTGTCCAGCTGGCAAGGGATTTGGTAAAGGTCGGGGTTGGATAGGGGTAAGAAGCCCTTTTTTCATCAATTTGTGAAGAGCTACCGTGAGACTCATCCCTAGATTGGTAAACTGACACGAAATTCAAGGTTGACTTGGGTGAACCTGGTTATTAGTCTGGGCTGGGGGTTGAACTGGGGTAGCTGACGTGTTGGCTATGTAAACATGGTTGGTACTAGGTTTGGGAACATAGGGTTTCTTAGACTTGTTATCCGAGGGGTTAGAAAGAACCCCAGAGGCAAAAACATCCTCGAGTTGGCTCCCGACTTATAATAGGGATTCATAGGTAGGAAGATATTGAGCAACCAAGTGCTAAGCATATCCTTGTGTAAGGTTTTTCAAGAGAATGGCTACTTGTTCCTTTTCTGATGATCTATCCCACATTTGGGCAGCCTTGGCTTTTCAACGGCCAATGAAATCAGTAAACGTCTCCCCGTTCTTCTGCTTAGTTGACTTCAAATCCCTTCTTGAAGTCTCAATCTCGGTATTGTACTTATACTGATGCTAGAAAGATTTTGACATTTTTTCCCATGTACCTACGGTAACTGGATCTTGAGATATCAGCTAACGTAGTGCCGATCCTGATAGAGTTCTCTAAAATAACAACATCAGCTATTCGTCGTTGAGTCCCATAGTGCTCATGTTAGTAACATACACCACTGAACTTGTCCATTTTAGGCATCACAAACTTTTCTGGCAAATAAATTCTAGGGATGCGGTTCAGAGCTTCAATGCCTGCTGTAATTTCATCGATACCCTTTATACTTTTCATAGCTGACTCTAACTGAGACATTTTGTTAGGTAACATCGAATTTTCATCGACATATTCTTCATCTCCGTCGAGTTCAAAAATCTTATGTGCACGTCTCATTATATTTTCTTCTACTCTTTTTCCTTTAGGATTGTCAAAGGGATTGCCCATTGATTCTGAAATCTGTTCTAAGACTTCCACTTTGCATTTTATATTGTTGATATCATTGGCAAAGACTGTCAAAATCTTACGAATCTCTATAAGCTCAGACTCTGAAGCCATTTCTGCCTGTTGACTCGGTATTGACGTTCGCTCTAACCGACTGGACTTACGACTCCAACTAGGAGGTGGACGCTTGAATTTGGGTGCAATGATAATCCTAGACACCCCATTAAAGATAAATTTAATCAAATTCAGTATTACCCCCTTGATAACATTTTAATGAGTCATTTTATTGAAGTTTGTGCACTAATCCATTAAATAATCTACTCATGCGATGATCATTCAACAAGGAAATAAATGTTTATTCAAAAGAAAAATAACGTTATTAAAAATGATTGATAAAGAAACGTTCTCATTAAAACATTTTTCAACAAATTTAACTTAAGTTATTCTTTACATGGATGCTTGGCTTTGTCTTGGTAGTCATCAGGATTGCTATCAGGCTTGATTCTTTTAGCTTTAACAACTAGCTCTTTGAATTCTGTTGATCTCCTCTACAGGGTGCATCCCGATGACGGTTGTTTTGACTAACTGGTCGATCGGACTATTGCCTGTGGTTAGCACTCTGGTTTGATACAAAGGGGTATTTTAGTACACTTCCAAGGTCCATGTAAAATATATTTTTATAAGTCATTTATTCAAAGAAATCAATTACTTTTTCTTTATCTTCATTGCTTTGTAAAACATTTACTTTTGAAAAATATTTTTTTTTTGAAAAATCTTGTTCTTATAGAAAATATTTTCTGGAAAACACTTTTTCTTGAAAAATATTTTTTCTAGAGAATACTTCTTCTGGAAATTTTTTTTTTCTAGAAAATACTTTCCTTTTGTAAACTATTTTTCTTCTTTGAAAATGGGTTGAAACCCGAATTTAGAAAAGAATTTGATTTCCATTTTGATTTAAATGGCCCAGCCCATCATGATTGTTGGATCGAGATGGACAGGGTCATTATGAATTATTGCAAAAAATGGATTCTTTATTGGGTCGGTACACCCATTTTAATCAGGTAAAACAAAAACTTTAATTTTTGAGGACAACCATACATTCTGATCTCATCATTCACATACATTCATCATTCAATAAGCAATCCGGGAACACCCATGATAAGTTCGAGTCATGACTTACAAGGGAGGTTTCTAGATTCTAAGCTTACTATGTGCAATGCATTTTTATCTAGCCACCCTTGCCCAAGTACACCTATATACCTCTCGAACGTACTCAATCAGACGGTACGTGGTAACTTAGTTTGATATACCGTATATGTGATAATCTAAAACTCCAACCCACTTATTTGAAGTCAAAAGCAGCCATTTTAATCCCCAGATCAGAGGTGACGTGCGATGCTTGAGCAAAGGTACTCTTAAATCACCTATTTTCTAGAATAAATGTAGTCAATCCTCTTAGTACTGTAGTACATCAAAGCAGGATCTCGCTTAGGTACTGGTTTTGACCAAGAAGTGTAATTGATATCCTTATATTATCTTTGATATACCTATGGGTACGAGTAAAGAGTTGTAGCTTTCATAAATGGTTTGGCATCCCAGGGGACCGACCACGAACAAGTACTACGTTGGCAATAGGGACATGTGACTGTGCGGCTTACAATAGGTCAAAGGCTCAGGTCGCTCCAGCCTGGGTGCATCTATATACCTTTCAGAGTCACCTGATCAGACGGTACTGATGCCCTAGTTTAATATACCCTAAGGTACGTGACTGGAGTTGTGATCATGAATGACGTCGCATCTCCGAAGAGACCGGGCCACGCACTAGTGCCGCGTTGGCTATATTGGGACATGCAAGCGTGCAAAGCAATAAAGTAAACGTGCCAGTGGTGTGTGCAAAATAATGTGGGGTGTGCCCGAGGCCTTTTTTGAACAAATGAGTCCATGGGCCTCATCATACTATCATAACATGAATTTCATATAAATATTAATCAAGATAATGCAAAAACAAATCACATCGAAATTAAGATCAAAGCCATAAAATCACATATATCAATCATGGCATGTTAGATATACAATCAATGGGGATAACATAAAGACTAATAATCATAAACAAACACCCAATTTTTAATCCAAACCACAAGGATTTATTTTTTTGGTCCAATTGGGGGTTACTTTTGGCGACCCGAAATAATCCGAAATTTCAAGGATATTGAATTAAAAAAGAACGATGATTGATGAGATAAGGAGCGAAGTTTTTTCTTATTATTATTATTTTTTTGAGAAAACAAATTGATTTTTAAAACCCAAAAGAAATTTATGAAACAAATTATATGTTACTGCCAAAAAAAAAAATTTCATTTTTTCAAACTCAAAGACTATAAATTTAAGATTAGCCTTAGGTGTCAATCAAGGAACAACATAACCAGTTAAATACAATTCCATAAAAAAAAACAAGACCCTTATTCAACGAGACAAGATTAGAACCTTGACTATCAATGTGATAACAACTCCATTTGATTTTATGTGGATGCATTGGTAAAGTAGAGACATCAAGCAAACAAGGTAAGAAACCTTGCATCTTCTCATTCGGTTCAAAACTTATCACCATCACCATTCTCTTTACTGGTTCTCTCATCCCCAATCGACACACAAAACAACAACTTTTCATTCAAATTCAAGGTATCGTCTGTGATCCAAGTTTGGAAAATCGACTGCATTTGATCTATTCTTTCTCCACCAAGTCTAGATGATTTGGTAGCAACAGCTAGAATGCAATAAAACTTGATGATCTGAACTACGAAAAGTGGTGAAAGAAAGGTAACCAATGATTTCGACAAAGTTAATCTAGAATAGAGCCGAGAGAAAATAAAATATCAGAGTTGCAGCCTAAGAAAAACTCATGGAATTTGTTTATCCGTCATCTTATCTTGCTGAGATGAAGAAATTCTCTATGAACTGCCTTTTGGTGATTTGAATCTTTTATTTGAAAGAAAGAAGAAGAAAACGAGATTCAAATAACTCTCCATGGAGAACCTTGCGCTCGAAATTGAAGTCAAAAGCTCCTAGATAACAAAATGATCGATCGAAAAAACCTCACAACTAGAAACAAGAAGTAAAACGATATTTGTCTGAGAAGAAATGCAGAGAGGAAGATCAACATTGAACTTATTCATGTGATCTCTGATCTTCATTGAATCTTTCATCTCATGTAGAAGATCGTACCACCTATCAGACCCTTAATTTATCGTTACTCGTTTGATCGAGAAGTAAATGATGAAAGAAAACTTAATCGACTGATCTCTGGATCGTTCGAGATTCACAAACCAAAGTACGGGTTTGGAACCCTTGAGGAGTAGAGTTCTTGAGTCTCTGTTGAGACTGACAGAACTAAATGGGGAAGAAGACACGTTGTTTTAAAAAAATTGATTAAAAGAATTGAAAAAGTAAAAGGACTTTTTCACTAACAGCACCTCATTTATCAAGTTAAAAGTTAAGGGTTTGAAAATTAAAATTAGATTTTTCTTAAAACATACCACCAATAAAAAAAAAGATTAGAAATGCTATTGTTGCTGTTCCCAATAGCACGCCCAAATCTTCTTTTTATTGGTATATTTTTTGCTAATTTCCCAATAGACAGATCACATCGTTTTTTTTTTTATAGAAAAAAAAACACTACTGTATCGATACCTACTTAATAAAACTAAGTTGAAGTTTTTTCTTTTTGTTATTTTTTTAAAATACTGTCAAAGGATAGATCAACACACTCCTAAAAAAGAAATTTTTTTATATTTTTTATAAAAAAACTGACAATCTCCTTGCTTCAACAACCATTAACCTGTTGTTAATAAAATCAACTTGTGAGATCTTGCATTATTTGAGGTCACCTTAAATGACCTTCAATTGAGCCATAGAAAATAATATGCCAAATCAAATATTCAAAGTCCAAATCAATGATCAATAATTGAGCCAACAAGAATAATAAGAACAAAAATAAATAATTAAACAAATAGCTAAAAATAAAAAACAAACTAAAAAAATTATGTTGTTTTGGCAATGTTCCCATACTTGGGGCTTTTCAAGTCTGATCCTCAAAAATCCATAGTGGAGTCGTCATTGAAAGCGTCCTAGATCCGTGGGGTGTGCGGATCCATTTTTGATTTTTGAAGTTTGGGAGTCGCCACCTAGTTATTACAGTCTAGGAACCGAACATCGACTCTAAATAAATAAGGAAAACTACTAATCTACTAAAAAAATATTGAGTTCGGGGATCATATTACGGGGTTGGAAGGTGTTAGGCACCAACCCCGCTCGGCAAACATCGGTCTATACTAATTTTCAAAAAATCATTACATTGCACAATTGACCAAAAAAAAAATAATAAAAAAAAATAAAAAAAAAATTACCTTGCGGATTACAACGATTCCCTCAGCATTGGTGGAGAGTATCCTCGTATGTATTTCCTTGCTATACGCCCGTCACCGGATCTGATTTCTGATCTCCAAGTTGAGGTATATTCTTTTTATATCTGTGAGTTTTCTGATTTTTTTTATGGATTTCAAGGTGTTTTAAAAGGGTTTTTGGGTATTTTTTGAACTAAAGTTGGGGTATGGATATTAGGCTTCAAAATTAGGATTTTGGGAAGGTTGGGAAGGTTCCTTGACCTACTTTTTCTAGGATTTTCTCTTGGATACGAAAATAGGTTGTAGAGACTCCTATTTATAGATTTTTTAAGAGCTTTTTAGATAGAGTTAGAGTTAGATTATGTTTCTTTTAGATAGTTTTAGAGTTTAATTAGAATTATTTTAGATAATTTTAGACTTTAATTAGAATTCTTTTAGATAGTTTTAGAGTTTAATTAGAATTCTATTAGAGTTTTGACTTTTATCTTATTAGATTGATTAGGATTTTGACTTAAGTCTCACTTGATTGACTAGAATTTAGGGTTTTGACTTAAGTTTTACTTGATTGACTTGACTTTAGGATTTTGACTGAAGTCTTACTTGATTGACTTGTCTTAAAAAAATTTAATTTTAATTAGGATTTCACTTTACATTAATTAATGTTTTAATTATTAATTTCTGAATTTTTAATTATTAAAATTATAAAATTACCATTTTACCCTCGGAGAGGATTTTTTACAATTTAAGTCATTTTTCAATGTTCCTAGATGTCTTGGAATCGATTTTTCGTAAGGAATTCAATGAGAATATTGGTTTGTGTCATTTATGAAATTTTTTTGTGTGAAGCGGTAGTGAATTTTATGAGGGGCATTTTCATAATTTTGTGAAAATTGGCAAAATGATTTATTTGATTTCGATTTGTTATTTTATGTGTTTGAAAGGATTTTCCTAAGTGTATTGTGGGCTCTAGGGATGTTTTGATATTAGGGGTATTTTGGTAATTTAGTCATTTTTTAGTGATTTTTATCTTAAAGCTTCTTTTTGTCTATAAGATAATTTCTATGTTTTTGGGGTTTATATTTTCCTAACGTAGTGCGGTTTCTATAGTTTTGTTAGTTTGAGATACTTCATCTGAATTTCTGAAACACATCTGGTAACAAATAAAGCATTGAAATAATCATCCATCATTAGGAATCGTCGCGATCGGATTAACGAGTTGATTAATTAGGCAAGTGCGAAAATGGGGTGTCTACAATAGGCTTCGACGCGGTCTCATAGGTTAATTAGTGATCACTGTTAGTCTGCAGTCGTTAAATGATAAACCTCATCAACAGGTGAATTGAATATTAGATTCTTGGTCAACGGCCAGTCTGAGCCGGATAAATGATCTCAAAACTGTGGTATGCTTGACCTGTTAGAAAATTAAATTTTAATAATGAGATTCCATATTAGATTTGAAGTTTGAAATATCGAATTGTCATAGTTAAGGCGGTCATATCGATGTGTTCCTCTGATCTTTTATCGATTACACCACCGTGTTCTTATTATGTATCTTTTCTTTATTTTTATAATGTTGATAGATGTTTTCCATTTGAAAGTTGTATATGTTACTTTAAATGATAGAAATGATAGATTGAAGTTTATTACAATTGTCTATTGAGTATGCTTAAACATTTATCATATGTTACATTTTGAAAACTTGTCTTATTAAATTATTCAGATGATTACTTATGTATGTATGACTCACTGTTAGAATGACGTTCATCCTGTTGAGTAACATTCCCCTATTACTTACCTTATCCTTCACCCTTACAGATTTATTAGCTTTGAGAAGCTTTTCTTGAGGTGTCATTCGAAGAAGTCCTTGAGGAGGATCAGGTTGATGTCTTGCCACCGCCTTCTATTTAAAGATTATTAGAGGATCTTAGCGGTTATTTGATTATAGACTAGAAACATGTTTGTTTAAGAATTTTGTAATCTAATGTATTATGAAATTGAGGATTTGGATTATGATTGTGTTTGATTACAGCTTCCACATACTCTAGATATTTATAGATGTTAGTTATTTTATTGTTCTACTGTGTATATTTTCATTCCTCAAGTATTATTGTTTGTGATTATTCTATCAATATCTTGGATAGATTATAAAGTCTACCACCAATCATCACACAATCCTTTATCTCATAATCAAATACCATTTAGTCATTTTCTATCCTTTCATCAATATCCGATGGTGGGGATGACTCTAAAGGACCTTAGAGAGAATTGAGGAAAACTACTCTCTATTTGACAGGCACACCATTATCAATATTCAACAATGAAAAATTATCGATATAAGTATTTTGCTTATACTAAAAGGATAATTTCAAAGAACAGAAAAAAAAAAAAAAAAAAAACAAAACAAAACAAAAAAATAAGTAATACAAAAAGGGTTTTTTGCATGCATCATGCAAACTAATATTTTTGGCATATGACGAAAACTTCAATTTGTTCTTTGAAAAAATATCGAATTACTTGAGACTAATAATTATAAAACTATTTTTACATAAACATTTTTTTTGCACTTTGCTCTTTTATGAGTCTAAACTATATTATGCTCTTCCGTAAGATCCTAAACTGCATATGACTCATTATTGCATGACTATAAATTGCACGATATTCTCAACTTGTTAAAAAGAAAAAATAAAAAAATAAAATATTGAGGAAAAATGAATTTTGATCACCATTAGATTTCATAGGTTCGTCGTTTAAAGCAACATATGCCAAACCATTCTTATCGAAATAGTCTTTAGATTGCAATCTCTACTTTTCATAGTTTGTTCTATCCCTATTACACTCCTAGTCCTGGAAACCTACTTCTTAGTAAATAGATCCCATCCCTGTGAGACTCAAAGCTTCGGAAGATCATATTTTTTTTTTCCAACCACTGCAATTAGAAAGTGTTACGGTGAGGTTGAAAGTCTCTTTAGTGTAGACCTACCAAATGATCATCACAAGCCCTTTACTTCTTCCACAAAAAGTCTTTGTTATTTGAGTTTATTTTGTTTAGGAAATGTATCTCAATGTATGAAAAAGTAAAATCAAGAATCAAAAATTTTAAAAGATCCTTTTGAAGTTGCATTTAAAATACAATTTGTCGGAATACAATTAAAAAACAAAAAATTCAAAAATCATCTTACTTTTATCACAACCTAAAATTTTAAACGAGCTCCATGCCACGAGATCGAAGAATTCAAAGGCCAACCCTGTTAGACCTCGTACTTGGGTAGCTACTTCCTATAAAAATCATCAACTTATGTGGTGTGTCAAAATCGTTTTTTAACAAATTTTCGAGGTCCATACAAACAAGGATTAAGTCGATTCTTTGCACAAAATTCCTCTAAAGAAGGTAGCTATATAAACAATCTAATTTGAACAGATCCCACTGGAAAAGGGGTTAAAAAGACATTTTTATCAAAAAATCGATCAATAGGCCTACGGGCCCAAATCATCAAAATTCAATATTATTTTCAAATCAAAGGCCCTAAGACTCTTAATAGTCCTATGAACCCACAATAAAGCCAATCTAATTTCTAGATCCAATCTTTTTCTCAACCCATCATCACTCTAAACCCAAATCTAGAATCAAGACCTAAGCTTATTACCAAGCCCATTTAGAATCCACTACTTCCAAACCCCAAAGCTTCTTCAAATCCTATCCTAAATCAATTCTTAACCTAGCCCAATCCAACCCAACTCATCCCCTAACCTAAGACCATTTCAACCTAACTGAAACTACAACCAAGTCCTAAGCTCAATATGTAAAAGCCCATTATAGATCAAACCCCTACTCAAGTCCAAACCTATAAATCAAGGTCTACTCAAGATAAAAAAATTCATGATCATCAAGGTGGATACTTGTCACCACCACAACCCACTTCCCAAAATTAATCTACCTAATCTAATCATCATTCTCAAAAGCTACACAACCCATACCTCAACATACACCATTTCTCATCACCAATCTTCATCACATTCTCCAAATCCTCATCACAAGCCATCCCTATACCCCTTCTACTTAACCTCCTTACGTAACCCACCAAAAAGTTACACATGTCTACCACCTTTGGGAGACATGTCACAACAACCTTCACTCTCTTAGAATCGAAATACCTAACCCCTTACATAAATCATTCTTTTGACCCAACACCCACAATTTTCAATCTCACCTAATACTCAACCTATGTATGGATTGCTTAACCAACCCATTTGGATCTTATCCATGGGTATGGTTCAGAATCAACCCACTTAACCTCTTTCCCATAATTACCCCTCTTAAACTCCAAAATTTAAAATCTCTTATACTTAAAACCCATGTCTTTTTCCCTTAACTTTTACCTTTGCCTTATCCTACCCTTAAAAGTCATCTAAAAAATCTATATAAAAAAATCCCCCATCTTTTGAAAATGATCATGCGTGAATCCCTTATCTCAAGCCTCTCAACTTTTAATCTCTCAAATCCCTTTTAAATCTCTATTCAAACCTCTAAAAACCCTTAATTCATAACTCAAAATCCTTACACTAAAATACCTTTACTATCATCCCCAAGTTCAAATACAAGATCTTGAAGACATATTAGAAGATCAAGACGAAGAAAATTCAAGAAAAGAGGACTCAAAAGACAAGTTAGATTAAGGACAAAGTGAAGCAAAAAAAATCCCCATTCTCTCCCCTCTATCTTCCCTCTTCTATTTTCCCCATTTCGTTTATTTTATTTTTTATTTAGAATAGTTATTTGATGTAATGCTAACTTCCCTACCTTCGATAAGTCGGACCTCGGTTTGGTTGAAAGTGTAGGGGTTGAAACATTTTTTCAAAATAAAATGTTGTCATCTTTAATCACTACTCACAACTTGCACACAACACAGAAAATTAGTTTTGAGGCTAAGGTAATTGGGTTCTTCTTTCATAAGTATGGGCTCATAACCATCAAAGCCTAAAGTCTTCAAAAATTATTTGAATTTAAGATAAAGTTATTGTTGAAATTCCCTCTTTCAATGGGGTGATTCTAGTGACTTTGATAAAAAATAATGTCTCCCTTTTCTTAGGGGGTACAAATCGTATTTTTCAACTTTTGTTTTTTCTCTAAAATGACCATGTATTTATGGTTACCACTTTTTGGTGGAGAGAAAGGGGTGCCTAACACCTTCCTCAATCTCTAACTGAATCCTTACTTAGATCTTAGGTAGATCAATGTCCAAATCCATACGAGAGTCACTATAAATGTCCATTTTTCAAAAATACTTTTTGGAGGACCATTCATATTTTTTTTTCCAAAAAAGAATGGTGGCAACTCCACATTCACATGGTGGTTATCTTCGGACTCGAAAATCATGTAGCTACAAAGGCTGATTTCTTGTGAGGAGTCTGAAACTTTTAAGTCGTATAGGACAAATTTTGACTCCAAACATTGGCTACCAAACACTACTCGATGGACATCTAAAATTGACAACTACTTTTACCTAATCACCCAGATGTTATCTATTTTTCAATATTTCCTGCAATATCACCAAACATGACTATATGAAGGTCTCCTAAATGCGTATTTGTATATATATGAGTAGCGATTTAGTGGTTATATGGACTGAGGGACTAGGCTGAAGTTTTACTAAATGAATGATAAAACGACATGTGGATAATAGTTAACTTGAGTAGAACCTTGGTGCATCCCACTCGTCTAACTCACTTTTTTTTCTCTTCCAACTCTCATTTCTCTATCTAACTTCATTTTCTCTCTCTTCTCTCATTTTTTAAAATTGTTCCCACTGATTTCTTCATCACCAAAATCATCTTCAAAACTGAATCCAAGTATTTCTTCAACCCCCTTTATTTTTTTACCATTTATGGTTTTTCTCCATTCAAAATTGAATTTCTTTCGACTTTTGATTTTTCTTCTTCTTTCATTTGGTTGCTTTTTATTGGGGATTCTTTTTCCAATAATTTCTCTAAAATTTCTATGGAGAATGAAAAATCACAACTTTTATTTAGGAATTTTTTTCTTTTCATTTGTTGTTTTAGAATGGAACCCACGTATTTAGAGGGTGTTTTTTTTTTTGCATTATGAGAATTTAACAAAAAGTGAAACCCTTTATCATTATTTTATTTGTTAGGTAATATGTGACTAGTTCTTTGTCCACTGGGTGGAATCGAAGGCCATGAGGGATATGAGAATCACTGTTTCCCATTGAAATAGAGAGGGATGCAAAAATAATGAAAAATTTGCATTTTAATATTATGTTTAGATTGAGAGAAATGGAGAGCAGAGAAGAAAAAATAAATGAGTTTCTCTCCATTTCTTTAAGAAAGAAGAAGAGAAAAGAGAAAAAAATTGGATAGAAAAAATGTACGTTTCCTTATCTCTAAAAGTAGAGAGAAGAGGAGAGAAATCCTTTTAAATATTGTAGACACCCCAATTTGCACGAACCCATTAGAAAAATCCAAAACTTTTTTGAGTTGATTTCAATTTAGAGCTTAATCCCTCTAATGGGCCCACATTTCCACTTGGCACCATTTTCATGCATACATGCATCATGTTAAATAGTTTTGTATGCCCATACTATGTCCCTAATCCAATTAAATTTCACACCCACCTTCCTAATTGTAGACCAACCCAATTTCATAGCCATTCTCCATTAACCAACCCATTATCCATAACCTAAGCCCATGAGCCAAGTCCATACTAAATTTACTCTCAAACCTAGCTTTAATACCCAAAGTCCATAACCCAAGTCCATTCTAAGCCCAACAGCAAGCCCATTTTCTCACACCCCCTCAAAAAGTGACACATGTTGATCTCCCTTAAGTCCTCAATAACCAATGCTTTAATCTAATTGGAGAGTCAACTCCCCATTGTGAAAATCCAAGAATACCCTTCCTAAAAAGGGTGGTCAAATCAAAAAGGTTATTTGGTCATTGAGAAAATTAACAATCATACCCTCAAAAGGTGGGAATCTTCAAGTACATACATGGATCTCTCATTAGTTCATTTAAAAAATATACATTTACCCTTCTTTATGAGTTATTTACAAATTAACCAAGGTCTACTTTTCACCTACCACTGCACCTTTACATATGTCATTCTCCTACTCACCCTCCCAAAAGTACTTTTGTTCTCCTATTAGTCAATTTTAAAAATATACATCCACCCTTATTTTATGAGTTATTTACAAATGAACCAAAGTCTATTTTTCACCTACCACTTTACCTTTACACATGTCACTCCCCAATTCACCCTCCCAAAAGTACTTTTTGTTCTCCCATTTCTATTTATTAAAAAATCAAATATGAAAAAATATTTTATAGGTTTCTTCACAAATGTCACCTTTACCCTCATACAAATGAAAAATCCAAAAATAAATAACTTAAACCTTATATCCATTCTTTTTATTTTTAGGGTTGGACCACTTTATCCCTAAAAGTTATCCAAAAAATCTATAAATATCTTCATTTTCTATGAACAAGGTATGCTCTTAAGCCCTTATCTCTCAACCTAAAATTCCTACTTATTCTCTCATTTCCAAACCTTCATCTCAATGACTCTCATTTTCTATCCTTAACTAAATCTTTCAACCTTCAAGTTCAACCCTCAAGGCTCAAGCTCATTCGAAACTATCAAGGGACAAGGTGAGTTAAGAATTAGTTTACTTTTAAACTTGCATCTTCTTATTTTATCTCTTTTTTTAGAAGCCTTTAGATATAGTAGAGAACCATTCTTTATCTCGAGTAGATTGAACCTCAACCTTGTGCATGAAATGCTTGAGTCGATTTGGTCGAAAGGATGTAGGTTGAAGCCTTTTTTAATCCATTGCCTTTCATGCATCATATGTACACTATGCATGCATATCATACAGCTTGGCCATGATGAATAATTGTGTAACTCTTTCGATAGGGTTGAAACACTATGTTTTTAGCCAAGCATGCATGCATTAAGGTTATGAATTTAAGGGGACTCCATCCATAGAATTTCTCTAAAATCCTAAACCAACATTTCAACTCATATAAAATGTGATGACTCCATAGGATGTCCCCTTCCATAGGATAATCCCCATGTCAACACTAACATTAAACCTCTTCCAAAAATGTACATATCCCCCCATGTGCACATACCCACTTCATACATCTCATGCATTTTGTTGTTTTGAAAAATTATTCATTTGGCCGTACCTAACTATTTGGTAGGGAGAATGGGGTACCTAATACCTTTTTCATTCTCTGACCGAATCCCCTTACCTAAATATTAGGTAGACCGTACATTTTTCATTAATGAGAGTCACTGCAATACTATACAAAAATGATTTTTCTAAAAAATTGATTTGGATGCCCATTCACACCAATTTCCAAAAAAAAAATGGTGGCAACTCCAAACAACGTAGCATTAGAGGTTCTAATAATGAATATGTCATGTCGACAACTTGGTGACTCCATCGGGAATGTTGCGGGTTCAAACTATAACCATTTGGCCATTTTTACAAAGTTAAAATTTTTTTGATAAGTGTTCACTAACATTTTTATTGTTTGTGTTTGTTTAGGTACTTTGCTTTCTCTATTTTTTGGGAATGGTTGTAATATTGTCATTTTCTTTGGTGAGTGAAATGTTTGTAAGGGGGTTGATACCTTTTGTTCTTTTTTTAAATGCACTTGCACTTGCATAGCCCATTCCACAAACCTCCTTTACCTATGAAAGTTTAAAAACCCGAATGTTTAGTAGTTTTATGACTTGAGGTCACTTATTTTGGGTATGTGGACGAATGCATCCAACCCGATCACCAACCTATGACGTGTATACTTCGGTATGCATCGAGGTTTGAAGAATGGGTAACCATGAAGCTACCTATAACCGCATGCATCAATACGATTAGAGGCATAGGACACAAATGTTTCAAGATGTATCAACCCTTAGGTATCTTGTGTTTTTTTAGCCATTGAAGGCAAAGCTGTATAGATTTAGGCTTTCTTCCCTTTTTGTTTTCGTACATGTTCCCCTTGGTAAATGGGGAAATATACTTTTTTTATGTATGGTCTACCACTCACCACCTTTTGTTTGATCCAAATGGAGCTTGCTTACTCTCTATCGATCAAAATTGATCCTGACCCAATGTGACACTCTATCAACCTCAGTCACAATTAAACTCACTATCATCTATCATTGATGATCAACTCAAATCGAATCCACGACCCATATCTAATCCAAATCGAGTCCATGACCCGAATCCAACTCAAAATGGGTCCACAACCCATATCCATGTCAAATAGGGTCCACGACCCTATCCAACCTGAATTGGGTCCACGACCTATATTCACTCCAAATCAGGTCGATGACCCATATCCAATCCGAATGGGGTACATAACCCATATCCACTTCAAATTAGGTCCACGACCCATATCTACTTCAAATTGGGTCCACGACCCATATCTACTGCAAATCGGGTTCGCGATCCGTATCTAATCCGAATAGGATCCATGACCCATATCTACTTCAAATCAGGTCAACGACCCATATGCATTTCGAATCGGATCCACGACCCATATCCAATTGAACCTGGGTCCGCGACCTATAACTAATCCTAATTTAGTCTACGACCCATATCCAATCCAAACTAGGTTCACAACTCGTATCCATTTTGAATTGGGTTTATGACCCATATCCTGTCCAAACCAGGTCTACGACCCGTATCCAATCCAAATTGCGTCATCGATCTAAATCCAACCTAAATAGGGTCCATGATTCCTATTCAACTCAAATCAGGTTCACGATCCACATTTCACCCAAATCGGACTTATCCTCCAATTTCAACTCGAACCATGATCCATATGTAATCCATCAAGATCAATAGTCGACCGATCAATCCAAATGAATCCAATCATTTTTTAACAAATTAGATTTGAAAAAAAATTAAAAAATTTTAAAAATTAAAAAAAAAGAATTTTAAAGCACTAATTGCAATTCTTGATCAAAATCGGTGCCTAAGAATGATCTTGCTCTATTGATACGAGGGAAATAGACTACGTCTATTTAAGGAAATGAGATAACTTAAAAGTGTCTTTGCTAAGGCATTGTGCGCTCTACTTCTTCATTGGAAATCTGACTGACCGATTGTGATTTCAGATAACTGAATTGGGGTTTAATAAAAAGGTTTTTCCAACTCAATCTATTTGTAGTAATCTGTCTTTACAAAATATTTTTCCAATCTCGTGCTGATCTACAGTTCTATGTTGACCAATACCTAGTTCCGTACTAACAAATTTCTAGTTTCGTGTTGAAAGCCCATGGTTCCTTTCTAATAAACCTCCAACTTCATGCAAACAAACCTTCGGATTCGTGTCAATAAACTCCAACTCTGTACCGATTAACCTTCAATTTCGTGCTGACAAATCTTAGGATCCGTGTCGATGAACCTCCAGCTCCATGTCAACAAATCTCTGGCTCCGTATTGATAAACCTTCAGCTCCATGCTGACAAACTTCATATTCCGTGCCGATAAACCTTTGGTTTTGTACCGATAAACCTCCAGCTCCGTGTTGACAAACCTCCAACTCTGTACCGATAAACCTTCAGTTTTGTGCTAAAAATCCTCCAGTTTCATGTCGATGAACCTCCAGTTCTGTGCTAACAAACCTTCGACTCCATGCCGATAAACCTTTAGTTTTGTGTTGACAAACCTTCGGCTCCGTGTCAATGAACCTCTAGCTTAGTGCTGACGAACTTCTGGCTTGTGCCAATAATACCTAGTTCCGTGCTAACAATCTTTCAGCTTCTTGGCATTGAACCTACAACTCTATGCTGACCAATATCTAGTTTTGCACAAAAAAATCCCCAGCTCTGTGCTAACAAAAAAATCTGACTACAACCCAATTTAAGGCTTCCTTAGTTTGACTTTATCAATTAATATAATTTGATCTAATAAATCATCATGCATCCTCATTGTGTAAATAATATAATAACAATCAACCTCTTATCCACAAGTGGTCAAATGACCCAAAAAGAAGTACTTGCCACCTGATAATCTTCTGTATTCCCTACGCTTGCAACCAACCATTAGCACTTCAGAATAACCTCAACAATCAGTGGCAGAAGTAGTAATAGATCTCACCTCGAAGCTAGATTTGGTGGTGAAGGTATTTGAAAAATATGATAAGATTCTGTACCTATTGATGGCAAATTTAAGCATCATTTAGGCAGTAGCTTCCAAATCAAATCAGGCTACACTGGAATAATCACAACAACAACTGCCACTTACGCAAAATACCTTACCATCCATGGCTCTTGCCAATCAAGGACCACCCATTCACATTCATTTCAACCCACAACGACATGAGGTCGATCAAGAAGAAGAATGTAAATTTAGAGCAGTTAAGGTGAGAAATACCACAGAGGAGAAACTGGCCAACAAGCTTGAGGCAGTTGAGAAAGAAATTCAAAGAATGAAAGGTAAATACTTCACAAATGGAATAAGATTCAGAGATCTATGCTTATACCCGAATGCACCATTATTGTCAAAGTTCAAGTATCCTAACTTTGAGAAGTATAATGGCATCAAATGCCCTTTGTCCCACTTGAAGTTCTATAGTGGATCCATATGCTAGTTTCGTGATGACGACAGGTTGTTGGTCCAACTCTTTTGTTTAACAGGGGCGGCCCTCCCATGATTCTTTCAGTTGGGTCATTTTTGAATTAAAAACTAGTAAGATTTGGCTATGATTTTCTTGGAAGATTACATATTCAATACATACATAGGGTTGGAAAGGAATGATATGGAAAAAATGACTTGGAAGCCCAAAAAAAGCGTGAAGGAATATGCCCAAAGGTCGCGGGAATTAGCCTCCAAAGTGAAGCCACCAATGACTGAACAAGAATGAACACCTTATTCATCTCAACTCTGGGTCACTCATTCTATACACATTTGGTGGGTCATACAACTGCAAGCTTCTCTTCACTGGTCCAAGTGGCAGATCGAGTCGAAGACGATATCCGATCAGGTCTGATCTATGACTTATCTAGTCTAGGGGTACTGACAAAGGGGTTCACCCAACATAAACCAGTAATTCTGAACAAAAAGAAGGACGAAACACAAGTTAACAATTTACAACCCGTTCAACTTTTCTTCATCCCAGCACCAACAGTGAACCAGAGGCCACCAACACCTCAGGTCCCTTTTACGGTTAACCCATCCCAAACGGTACTTATTTAGCAAGCATTTCAGTTTGGCCAGAACCCAGTGTTTCGTCAAAACCCACAGTTCACCCAAAATCATCAAGTCGAATAGCGTAAACCCAATAGGGTTCTTCGAGTCTTCATTCGCTTGCCGATAACACTATCAGAACTACTCTCAGTACTACTCAGGGGAGAATATCTCACCAAGAGGCAACCAAACCCAGAAGTAATAAAGGGACCATGGTATAACCCCAATCAATCCTATGAATTCCATATGGGTGCATTGGGGTATGCCATTGACCAATGTTGGCAACTTAAGCACCAAGTTCAAAATCTAATAGACAGGAAAACGATCATCTTGGATGGTCTAACAACCCAAGTAACTCAACAGAACATCAACCAAAACCCATTATTGAGGCTCAACGAAGGAGGAAATGGGCCTAAAATGAATGTCTTAAAGAGGGATGGACCAAGCTTCGACCCTTCAGTTCTGTAGCACCTATTGGCTCCAAGGTTAAAGTCTACCTAAGGAAAGAACTAACATCCTCAAGCATCAATGCTTTACCTCAAGACGTAACTAACCAATTACCATCCCAATTCCCTATTAGAATGGTAAGTCTTACTATTCAACCTAGCTCCCAAACCTCGAATCCTTCACGACCAACCCTCATCATACATTACACCTTACCAACTTCAAGTTCTTCTTCTCGACCACCACTCATCATACCTTGCACCTTACCAACTTTAAGTTTTTCCTCTCGCCACCTCAAACTCATCATTCCAATCACCTCTCGTCCTACCTTGTATTAGCTCGCAAATCCCTGACATCGTTACACCAACCATCAAGCTCAGTCTACCACCTATTTTACTTCATCTAAAGTCAAATCCTCAACCTATGACCATCATATCCCTTAAACCCTTCCCGCACTGCTCGAATCAAACTGTCCCATTGAGTTATGAGAAGATGATCATTACATAGGTAGGGATTGAAAAATTGAAGGAGGCTATAGTCACGAACATTGGTCATTTGATCAGATCAGGGAGGCACTACAAAGTGCCAGAAAGGGAATAGAAGAAACAGACAGAGGAGGAAGAAAAAAGAAAAGAAAAAGGGAAAGAAAAACTAATGGAAGAAGAATGAATACCGTAAAGAGAGCCAAAGAAGAAGAAGAGTAGAATAACTGACAAGGAAGTGGTCGATCTCCTCAAACACATCTAAAAAAGTGAGTATAACATGGTAGAGCAGTTGAACAAGATGCCAGCCCAGATTAGTATCTTCGACCTACTATTAAATTCAAAGAAATATCTGGAAGCATTACGTAAAGTTTTTAGTTGTGCATATGTGTTTGAGACTACTTTACCGTAAGAGTTGGAGAAGACAATGGCACAGATCATGACCCCCAATCCGATCACCTTCATAGAAGAAAAAATTATCAGTGGAGGGCATGGTCACATTGAGCCATTGCACATCGTAGTAATGTGCAAAGACATGATGATAGGAAGGGTATTGATCGACAATGGCTCGGCTATTAATGTTTGTCCTCTACAAACTTTGCACAAGTTAAATGCAGATCTGTCTCACCTCAAGCCAACTAAAAAGACCGTCAGAGCATTTGATAGTAAAAAAATTGAGTCGTTAGGGGAACTGGATTTCTTTGTCACCATTGAATCATACACATTTGAAGTGATGTTTGAGATCTTGGACATACCATTGGCATTCAATATCCTTCTAGGAAGACCCTGGATCTATATCACAATGATGGTCCTTTCTTCCTTGCACAACGGGTCAAATTCATCATGGGACAGAGGGTGATCTTGGTTTTTCCAGAAAATCTCATACTAGTCGATCGATTACCGGATGTACCTTATATTGATGTGGAAATGATTGGCGATAAAGAGGGGTATGACGTTTTCCAATTCACATCCGTCAATCATATTCTAATAGGAAAAAAAATAAGGGCAAAGTCGTTGAAAGAAAATCTGATGATTGGGTGAGTGATGAAAAAGGTAGGGTATTGTCCGAAGTAAAGACTTAGACCTAAAGGAAAAGGCAGAGTCACTCTGATTAATGCACAAAAAAGGATATCTCAAACATTAATGATAAAAAGAGGGAGCTTTGACTCGCACGAAGAAAAAATTGAGAGCCTAATGTATAGAACTTGGGTAAAGTACCATACATCAAGGTCAACTTCCCATGATCCTCGAAGAGGCCAGATGATCTGTTAGAACTATTGTTGGCAAACTACATATGAGAGTCAAGTGTTGTAAGTATCGAGCTTATTTAAGTACAAGAAGACTCATTTGTTGAGTCCCTGCATCTCTTTATGGATGGCATGGACATCTTGTTCAAAAGGGATTCCGAATGTAGTCAAGAAGAAGAAGAGCCTGCAGAGGCGGAAGTCGCAATATGCGAAGAAGAAGAATCAATGTTCTCCTTTCAAATCGATTGGAGATCTATCGTAATTTCACTTACCCTTCAAATGTCTACACTCGGATTTGACGACAATCAGTCAGAAGTGATGGTCATATCTAAATCAAAGGAAGCCATTCTCACAACCTATCTACCCTATAGAGAAGAGGAAAGTTATCAAAAATTGGGAGAAATACCCAATAACTTATGAGACCGCGATGGGTCCAGAATCTCTACGGCCTCCCAAAAAAAGCCATTAGCAGAATCTCATTTGCCCGAGGACTATAATGAGCCTTTGTCCTGGGAGCAAGGTTGTTTTCGGGGCTCACCTTTGTTACTGATGAATTCGCATGATTCTTTTTATCTTGTTTCAGGAGTTCAGATAATTCACAAAACCCAAAAAAATAAAAAAATCTTTCAAAATCTAAAAAAATTTAAAAAATTTAAAAAATTCAAAAAAATTAAATATTTTTAAAAATTCAAAAAAATAAAAAATCTTCAAAATACCAAAGGTTTTCAAAGAATTACCTCAGTTGAATGAGCCTAGTGACAGAACATAGTATGAAAGGGATGAGTACGACTTTGACCTCGAACTCGACTTCGATCTCATGGGGATTGAAGAAAAGTTAGAGGAAGATGTTGAATATCTTCCAAAAGAAATCAAAGAACTCATGAAGCGTCACGAGAAAGGTGTTCAACCAGATATAGAGGACACAAACTCAGTAAACCTAGGCACCGAAGATGACCCATGGATCATCAAAATTGGAGTCCTATTGACAATTGAGCAGAAATAAAAGATGACAGAGTTCTTTACCAGGATGTCTTCACACGATCCTATCAAGACATGCTTGGTTTAGACACAAATTTAGTGGTCCACAAGTTACCTATCACATCAGGAAACAAGTCAGTGAAACAAAAATTACGAAGATTAAAGCCAAAATGGACGTTTAAGGTCAAAAATAAAGTAATGAAGCAGTTCTAAGTGGGGTTTCTCACGGTTTCCACTTATCCCAAATGACTCTTTAACGTCATTCTTATACCAAAGAAGGATGGAAAAGTATGCATGTTTGTAGACTATCGAGATCTGAATAGTTCTCTTTCATGGATGGTTTCTTGGGTTACAATCGGATAAAAATGTCGAAAGAAGATTAAGAGAAGACTGCGTTCATCACACCTTAGGCACATTTCACTATAAGGTCACACCATTTGATCTCAAGAATGTTGGGGCACTTATCAACGAGCCATGACTGTTTTATTCCACGACATGATTCACAAAGAGATAGAAGTAGATGTGGACAACATGATAGCTAAATCGAATCTTGATGAGGACCGCCTTGTAAATCTGAAGAAATTGTTCGACCAGTTAAGGAAGTATAGCCTAAGGTAAAATCTGGGAAAGTGTGTATTTGGGACAACATTAGGAAAGTTGTTGGGATTTATTGTTTGTAGAAAAGGCATCGGAATCGACCCAACTAAAATGAAGTACATTATAAGCATGGAACCGCCCAAATCAGAGAAAGAGATCAGGAAATTCCTAGGAAGGATTCAATACATTAGATGGTTCATCTCACAACTCATGCTGATCCGTGAGCCATTATTCAAACTACTGAAGAAGAATGAAAGAAAAGAATAGAATGAAGACTATCAGAAGGCTTTCAACAAGATCAAGAAATACCTTCTTAATCCACTAGTTGACCTTTGCTAATGTATCTCTCTGAGCAAGAAAACTCCATGGGTTGTGTACTGTGGTAACATGATGAAGCTGGTCAGAAAGAACAAACTATCTACTACCTTAGTAAGAATTTCACAAGTTATGAGGTAAGCAATTCGATTCTCGAAAAAATGTGTTGTGCCCTCGTCTAGACATCACGACGGCTACGCCACTATTTGCTCAATTATTTGACCATGCTTATTGCTCGAATGGAGATACTTCAAAAAGTCGGTACTAACAGGACACACTGCAAAATGGCAACTACTATTATCTAAGTTCGATAACACCTATGTTATTCAAAAAGCCATTAAAAGACAAGCCATTATTGACTACTTAGCAGAGTACTCTCTACCCAACTATGAGTTACTAAAGACAAATTTTCCTAGTGAAGCCATTTTATTTGCTGAAGACGACAATGAAAACTCAAGTTGGAAAATGTATTTTGATGGAGCAGTAAATTAAAAGGGTAATGAAATTGGGGCAGTCCTAGTTAAGCCAGATGGAACTCATACTCCTAATGTAATCAGATTAAGGTTTCAATGTTCCAACAAGAAAGCCAAGTATGAAGCTTGCATTATGGGGTTGAAAGAAATAATCGACCTCGAAATAGATGAAATAGATATATCTGGAGACTCGAGTCTGCTAGTCTACCAGACAATAAGAGAATGGAAGATCCGAGAGTAGCGGTTGGTTTTTTATCATGAGTATTTCAAGGATCTAAGCTCAAACTTCGTTCGAATATCATTTATTTATATGTCGAGGGCAAAGAACCAATTTGTAAATGCATTAGCCACCCTGACCTCAATGATCAACATCTCTAAAGACACCATCGTCGACCCTCTTGAAATTAGTATTCAAAACGAACCAGCATATTGCTTGCTAGTGGAAATTGAAGAGCTTGAGGAAAAATCGTGGTATGTAGACATCAAGGCATTTTTAGAAGATCGAACTTTTCTACCTGATGCCACAACAAATGATTGAAAAACTATTCAGATATTGGTAGGACAGTTCTTCTTGAGTAGTAGAGTCTTGTACAAGAAATCACACCATGAGGTTTTCCTAAGGCCTGTAACAGAACCAAAAGCTCAATGTTTGATTGAAACTGTATATGGTAGAGTCTGTGGACCTCACATTAATGGACATATGCTCGCAAATAAGCTAATGAGAATTGATTACTACTTGATGACTATGAAAAGTGATGTTACCAACATGTTCGAAAATACCATGTGTCAAATCTATGCCAACAAAATCAATGTGCCATCTTCAGAATTGCACAACATGACTTCTCCTTAGTCCTTTTCACTTTGGGGCATGGACGTCATCAGGCAGATCAATTCTCAAGCCTCTAATGGGTATCGTTTCATCTTAGTTGCCATCGATTACTTTACAAAATGGGTAGAAGCCGCATCCTATGCCAATGTTACAAGGGGCAACGTCTTCAAGTTCGTGAAGAACAACATCATATGTTGATACAGCCTCCTAAGTGGGATAGTATCTAACAAAGTCAAAAATTTCAAGAATAAAGAAATATACAAAATGTGCAAAAATTTTCAGATCACCCATCACAACTCAGTCATTTACAGACCAAAGATGAACGGAGCAGTCGAAGTCGTCAATAAAAATATCAAGAAGATCATCGAGAAAATGAATGTTACTTTCAAAGATTGTCATGAGATGTTACCCTTCGCTCTACACACTTATCGAACGTCAATCTGAACTTTGACTAGAGCAATGCCTTATTCGCTGGTCTATGGAATGGAATTAGTTTTACCTATTGAGGTAGAGATTCCCTCCCTTTGGATCTTGAAAGAAATTGAACTAGATGAAGTAGAATAGGTCCAAGCCCGATTTGATTAGTTGAACTTAATAGAGGAGAAACGTCTTTCAACAATTTTTCATGGACAAACTTATCAAAGGAGAATAACACAAGCCTATAATAAGAAGGTTCGACCTCGAGAATTTGTACCAGGAGACCTAGTCTTGAAGAAGATTTTGCCAATATAAGAAGACGCAAGAGGAAAGTTTTGTCCAAATTATTAGGGACCATTCGTCAAAAAGGTATTGTCTGGAGGAGCGCTAATCTTCATAGAGATGGATAGGGAAGTCTTTCCATAATTGATCAATGCCGATACCATCAAGAAATATTACGCCTAAAGTCAAAAAGGATGAACCGTTGTTGTTGGATGAACTGTTGTTGTTGATTTAACAACTCAGTCATTAAGGACTCTAATGATGAAGTTAAATGAGAGGACAAAAATAAGTCATTGAATGTTGACTCTGGCTCTACAGTTTTATATTCGAAAAAATGTTGAGAATCAAACGATTGTTGGGGAATTATGGTTGGATTCATCATCGAGGTGTCGTGCATATGAAAATCATCATGGTTACCAAAATGACTACCCTGAGTGAACTCATTTTAACACGGTATGGTATCCGAGGGAAACCAATTATTTATATGGTATGGTTGGTTGAACGAACTAGGTATCGGCATCCAATAAGAATTTTGCGAATGATGCATATTGGCCTGTGTAGCACGAAACATGGGTAGACTTGGACAATACTTGGGAAGATGACCATAATTATCACATAGGACGCATGGGAACCAAGATTTTCTGCTAAACTCCATGACAATAAAAAATTTGCTCAAGGTTATGTATTTATACACTATTGATTTGCACACAAGAGAGGGAGGAATTCATACGTGATATTGGGTTCTTACGACTAGACACTATCGTTGTTCTTTGAACGTCTACTAGGCATGCAAATCACATAGTCAATCAAACAATCACGAAAGAAAAGACTGGAGTTAGATAGGTTGCCTAAAGCTAGACAGCTCTTAACTGGGTAGAATTAGCGTAACTAGCCTTCCAACTCAGTTATATGAAGTCAAGTTTGAATCATTCGGATCTCTAGATCGGAAGTGGCGCACAATGCATAAGCAATGGCACTTTTAAATCACATTTCTTTCTTGAATAGACTGAGTCTATCCCCTCAAAGGGCAAGATCTTACTAGATACAAAAGATGATCAAGAAGCGTAATTGGCACAACTAGAAGATGAATTTCTCCTATTGAGTTCGTGGGCCTTATAGTCAAGTCTAATTGATTTTATTTAATATGATTGGATGACTAGTGAGTTGATTATCCTAATTAGAGCAAGGAATTGATAATGACTTCCAATCCTTATCTTATCATGCCATCCCTAAGAGATGGGTGCTCTTTACTACTTAATTAACTATTTCACGTGTGTGCAAATTGGAAAAATAACACACAAAGACAAAGAGTAACGCACTAGCATAGAGAGGCGAAGGTGTTTCGAGATAACTTCCCGTGCTAGACGGGGTGAAGACGGTTTGGTGTGAGAACCTAAGTAGCCATGACGGTATTGTCCACCCATCGTCCTTCCTTAGTCTATTACAATCCAAGTCTTCTCGGATAATTAAAAAAAATTACAAGGAATTCTATACAAGAGTTTTTAAAATAGAAGAATAAACCTAATTAAAGATTAAAGGAAATTGAAAGAAGAGAAAAAAATATACACCTACAAGGAGCAGAACAGGAATGTTAGTAGAAATGATAGTAAACGGACTCAAAAACAGATTCTGACTCATCAAAATCCTGTTAACTATTTCACATTTTATAGAAAATTTCATTCGATCCCAAATCGATAAACTATAATAGTTAATCGAAGATCGGAGCAGAAAGTTATAGTCAATTTAAGTTTTGCTGTCTGGGGTGAAAAAAAATGGGAATGACTTTTTTTTTCAATTTGTTTTTTCTTATTTGTTCTCTCTTAAACCCCCAAGAACATTTGTACTTATACAAAGAAACCAAAAGAAAAAAAAATAAAAATGAAAGAAATAAATTTTAAATCAAAACTTAACACTACTATTTTTACTTTTCCCCCCCAGTGGTGCCAAAAATCTGGTGGGACTATCGTTGTTCTTTCCACCGGAGTTAATATTAATCTTAATTTTACCTTAGTTGTGGGGTAAGTAGGGGATCGAACCCAAGAGAAAGGGGAAGTAGAGTTAAGCTAAGAGGATAAAATTTAAATTAACCAAAAGAAATTAAATTTTTTTTTTTTATATTTTTGAACTTACCAAGAAGATTTTAAGTTGCTAGAAAATTAATCAAAGTAAATGAAGTTAAAAGCAAGTAAACTTATGAAATTAAAGTAACATTGGAGGTGGATCTACCTAGAACATGTTGATGAGCAATTCCTAGTCTCTAACCTTTTTATAACTCAATCGTAAAGACTTGGTGTTAGTTCCTTAGATCGGAAAGTTTAGCAAATGAAATCAAATTAGAGAACATAAACAAAGTAGAATTCCTTGAACTTCCTACTACCAATTATCTAGTTTAAGCATACTTTATCTTGATGTAATCTAAGCATAAAGTATCTATATTAAGAATAAAAGGTACAAAAAATCTTAAAGAGAACTCATAAGCATTTTAGATAAAAGAAATGCATGAAATTAGAAACAACACAAAACTTGCTCTAGGCTTTTCCACTTTCAAATGAAGGGGAGCTTAGCCTAATGTCATTACAAGAGAGGAAAGCTAAGAGATGAAAGAACTTTTCTTCATTTGAAGGAGAAACTTACAAATTCTTTTTCTTCTACTTCTTACAAGATTATTTAGCCAAAAAGAAAATAACTAGAAGATAAAAATACAAAAATATAAGAGAAGAGGCTAAAAGCCTTAGATTAAAGGAGTCTTGGATAAGAGAACCAAGAGGGGAGGGAGGATTTCTCTAGAGATTGAAGCTCTATTTATAGAGAAAAATGTGTGTAGAAGAGTCCAAAAGTAGCCTCAATTTTTCTTTGCACAAAAAGACAAAAGAAGAGAATATGAGTTAAGGATTAGGACATTCCAAAGTGGGCCCAAATGCTTTTGCCTTGAGATTTCGATTCCAAAATGTTGATTTTTTGCATAAAAAACACACGTAATTAGATTTACCTAGTAAATGAATTTATTTATATATAATTAAGCCTAATTAACATGCAACATGATGTTTCGAGGCTTATCATAATTATTACCTTAATAGGAAAAAATAAAAACAAAAATCAAGATAAATGTTTGGGAAACGTGCGTATAATTTAGTGTTTCGAAACACTCATCAAAGTCTTTCTTGCAAATTGACGAACTTTGACTTTAGTTGAGTCACCTAGACCTATAGCTCTTTCTCAGAGCGAAGCCAGATAGCTTTAATCCTAGTGTTCAACACGCACAACTCTTCCAACCTATCTCAACAGTCGAAGAAACCAATGAAGGAGGACCTCACCTCAACAGAAGGTACAAATGCCAACACGTTCAGCAATCTACTTCCTCAGCCAAAACGCATAATCAAGAATGAAGTGGCTGAGGAAAATAGGTTTGTCGAGAACAATCACACTACGCCAAACCCTTTCCAGACAATCCTGTAACTGCCATGAAAAGGATGAAAAAAGTTCAAAATTCAAAATCAACAAGAGAAAAAGAAGAAAATATTTCAAAATTGCATTACATGGTTTGTAGCGTCAATCATTTTTAAAATTCAAAGTTTTATCCAAAATTTCAAACGAGTTCTGTGCCACGAAGTCAAGGATTTTACATAAAACAAAAAGGCTAACCCTGTCAGACCCCGTGCTTGGGTAGTCACATTTTACAAATAAACCATCAATCCATTTGACATTTTCAACCGTTTTGAGATGAATCATTTCGGGTTCGTACAAATAAGGGTCCTATCTATTCTTTGTAGTTTTATGTAAGCAACTCCTACAAAGAAGGGTAGCTGTAGACACTCCAATTTGCACGAACCTATTAGAAAAATTCAAAACTTTCTTAAGTTGATTTCAATTTAGATCTTAAGCCCTCCAATGGGCCCACATTGCCATTTGGCACCACTTTCATGCATACATGCATACATGCATCATGTCATATAGTTTTGCATACCCATACCTTGTCCCTAATCCAATCCAATTTCATACCCACCTTCTTAATCATAGACCGACCCAATTTTATATCCATTCTCCATTAACTAACCCATTATCCATAACCTAAGTCCATAAGCCAAGTCTAGTCTAAACCCAACTCCAAGCCCATTCTCACACACCCCTTCAAAAGGTGACACATGTTGATCTCCCATAAGCCCTCAATACCCAATGTTTTAATCTAATTGGAGAGTCAACTCCCACTTGTGAAAATCCAAAAATACCCTTCTTAAAAAGGGTGGTCAAATAAAAAAGGTTCTTTAATTTTTAGCAAAAATCCATAAAGTGGAGAAAATTTTCAATCATACCCTCAAACGGTGGGAATCTTCAAGTATATACATGGAACTCTCCCATTAGTTCATTTCAAAATATACATCCACCTTTGTTTTATGAATTATTTACAAATAAATCAAGGTCTACTTTTTACCTACCACTTCACCTTTACACATGTCACTCCCTTACTCACCCTCTCAAAAATACTTTTGTTCTCCCATTAGTCCATTTAAAAAATATACATCAACTTTTGCTTTATGAGTTATTTACAAATAAACCAAGGTCTATTTTTCATCTTCCACTACCCCTATTCACCATTCCTAAAGTATTTTTTGTTCTCTCATCTCTATTTACCAAAAAATCAAATATCAAATAATATTTTTTAGATTTCTCCACAAATGTCACATTTACCCTCATACAAATGAAAAATCCAAAAAGAAATAACCTAAACCTCATATCCATTATCTTTATTTTTAGGGTTAAATCATTTTATCCCCAAAAATTCTTCAAAACTCTATAAATACCCTCATTTTCTATAAACAAGACATGCTCTCAAGCCCCCATCTCTCAACCTAAAACTCCATCAAAATCCCTACTCATTCTCTCATCTCCAAACCTTTAACTCAACAACTCTCATCTTTTACCCTCAACTAAATCATTCAACCTTCAAGTTCATCCCTCAAGGCTCAAGCTCATTCTAAACTATCAAGAGATAAGGTGGGTTAGGAACTAGTTTACTTTTAAGTTTGCATCTTCTTATCTTATTTCTCTTTTTCTTTTCATTTTGGAAGCTTTTAGGATATAATGGAGAACTCTTTTTCATCTTGAGTAGATTGAACCTCAACCTTGGACATGGAATGCTTGAAACGGTTTGATCGAAAGGATAGAGGTTGAAGCCCTTTTTAACCTTTCATGCATCATGCAACCTTTCATGCATCATATATACACTATGCACGCACACCACACATGCTTGGCCATGATGAATAAACGTGTAACTCTCTCGATAGGACTGAAACAATAAGTTTCTAGTCAAACATACATGCATTACAGTTATGGATTTAAGAAAACTTCATCCATAGAATTTTTTCTAAAATCCTAAATCAACATTTCAACTCATATAAAATGTGGTGACTCCATGGTATGTCATCTTCCATAGGATAGTCCCCATGTTAATACTAACATTAAACCCTCTTCCAAAGAAGTACATACCCCCTATGTGCACACACCTACTTCATGCATCACTTTCATTTTGTTGTTTTGGTAACTTATTCAAAAATGGCCAAATTTTAAAGGTAACCACCTTTAGTGGAGAGAATGGGGTGCCTAATACCTTCCCCATTCTCTAATCGAATCCCCTTACCTAATTCTTAGGTAGACCATACCTTTTCCATTAATGAGAGTTACTACAATACCATAAAAAATGATTTTTCTAAAAAATTTATTCGAATGCCCATTCACACCCATTTCCAAAAAAAGAATGGTGGCCACTCTAAACAACGTTACATTAGTGGTTCTAATAATGAATATTTCATGTCTAAAAATATATTATAATTCCAGCGTTGTCCCTAGATATCTTCTAAGATGTTTTAAAATTCCAAAGTTTTCCAAAAGTCTATTTTGTCAATCCAAACATGGTAGAGAGAAATTGAGTTTCTCTTTTCTTCTCTTCTATCCACTTCTCTCAATCCAAATATAATGTAAAGAGAGAAGTTTAAAAGATTCTAAGTTTAGATGAAACCTAGATTTGGTAGATGAGAAAAAGTTTTTTAACAGAAAATTGGAAGAATAACTCAAAGAGAAATAAATAAGAAATATGGTAAAAAAATTTTAAGTTTCAGACGAGATTCAAACACAAATACATTGAAAAATCTAATTAGCCTTACTATGTTAGATAGAATTTCACCCTTTCCAAGGGTCCTTGAGCGCACCATTTGGTATCCAAAAACATGATTTGGAGATGCTTCAGGATTGTAGAGGACAAAATTATGTGAAATTTGAAAAAAAACAATTCTTAAAAAATATATTTTTCACTATAGAATTGAGTGGGAGGAGTCTATGACAACCAGTACTAAAATGCAAATAAGGATAAAAAAAAAATGTAGTCTCATGAGTAGAGGGACGAGTACTTCATATTGCCGTTGTTGAGTAAACTGCCTGGAGTGAAAGTTATATGTTTGGTCTATATGGAATTTCATTGAATGATTTTAAGTTTTGGAGTTAGGTATGAGTTTGATAAATGTCCATTTTCAAAATCTTGGATCAAGCTCAAACAAAATTGGTTTTTGAAACTTCCTTTTTATCTGAGTTTTTAAGATGAAAGCAATAGGATTGTCATGTTGGATTGCTGATAAGGTAATCCATTGAAGCAAAATGACCATTAGTAAGGCTTAAAATATTATTATGTTAGTAAGGAAAGTGTTTCACCCAAAAAATCTAATGACTAAAAATGAAAACTAAATACTTGCTGAAAAAATGAGAAAAATAACTGATTTGATTGAAAAAACAATTCAAAAATGAAAAACACAAAAATCTATGATAAATTTTTCTTTGAAACGTAGAAAAAAAAAACATAAGTATTTCCAAAAAAAATTGTTTTTTAAAATAGAGTTGGTAATTACCATGTTTAAGGACTCTTTACCATGAGTGTTTTTCAAAAAGAAATAAGGTAAGCATGTAATGTAAATGTAAACCCATGATTTTCTTTAACCAGGGTTAATATCTTAGTTAAGCCAATACCATGTGTAAGATTTTTACATTTTCGGTCCAAGCATAGCCCGCTCTTTCGAACTGGGCAACCTTTTCCCTGTATTTGACAATGGTAGAAATTTTGGAATGGGTTGATTTTTTGTGAAGATGATCTTCGAACCACAAAGATCACCCTCACAAAAACCATCCCATTCCAAAATTTCTAGCCATATAGGACAAAATTTTGGCACACTACCCTATATATGGCATTGTCATCCTCTTTGTTGTATGACGGTAGAGAGGAAAGATAATAATGTTGTAAGGGTATTATTGACAAATAGGTAGAAGGATAAAAATAATAAAGGTAAATTAACATTTTGTGATCTTAATATGAAAAAATTCCAATTCTGTATTACTTTTCATTTTAATTCCCAAACTATGAACATCGAAATTGTAGGTCTTCAAGTGACGATCACAATGGTTTAAAGTGACAATCTTGTTGATATTTTTTACTAATATTACAATTTTGTTAGTTTATATAGTGATGGTCTCATTATTAGTAGTGAACCTGCGTGATTGTCACTTTAACTAGCAAGATCGTTACTTGAAAAATTTGCAAGGTCATTATTCACATTTTGGGAATTAAAATGAACATTGAGCCAGAATCAGAATTTCATCAAAAGTTGATCAAAATTTGGAAGATTTCTCAAATAATCAAGTTGAAGTAATACATTGGAAAATGGGAATCATGGAAATAGAATAAAGTTGGAGGGTATTCTTGGAAAGGGAGGAGAAAGAAGATATAAATTATTTTTTAAGATAAGTAGGGATATTAAATCCCAGTCCCTACTTATTTGAGGATAAACATTGGGAATAGAACCATTGTGTTTTATTATATAGATTTGGATCCATTCAGTTCAATCTATGTAATAAAATGAGTCATTCTAGATGGACTTCCTTCGATACAATACTCAACATTGTGCTAACATGGCAGTGGGCAAAGAACCATTGTTAGGAGCTTGTGTGTTCTGAAAGATCTTTCTCAACAACAAGTCTCTTGGCTTGAATACCCTTCTACGCATCTTTTGATCAAAAGACCTCTTCAGCTTTTGATGATACCGTTCGAGTATTTCTAACATCCTTTCCCTTATTTCTAACATCCAGTGACTTTAAGATTTTGACTTTAGTCTTACTTGATTGACTTTAAATTTAATTAGGATTTCACTTTACATTAATTAATATTTTAATTATTAATTTCAAAATTTTTAATTATTAAAATTGTAAAATTACCGTTTTGCCCTTAAAGAGGACTTTTTGCGTTTTAAGTCGTTTTTCAATGTTTCAGGCTGTTTTGGAATCGAATTTTCGTAAGAAATTCAATGAGAATATTGGTTTGTGTCATTTATGAAATTTTTTGTGCGAAATGGTCGTGAACTTTATGAGGGGTATTTCCGTAATTTTGTTAAATTTTGTGAAAATTGGTGAAATGGTTTATTTGATTTCAATTTGTTGTTTTATGTGTTTGAAAAGATTTTTCTAAGTGTAATGTAGGCTCTAGGTATGTTTTGAGGTTAGGGGTATTTTGGTAATTTGGTCATTTTTTAGTGATTTTTATCGTAAAACTTCTTTTTATATGTAAGATGATGCTTTCTACGTTTTTGGAGTTAAATTTTCCTAACATAGTGTGGTTTCTATAGTTTTATCAGTTCGAGATATCTCATCTGAATTTTTGAAACATATCTAGCAACGAAATATAGCAATGGAATAATCATCCATCATTGAGAACTGTTGCAATTGAGTTGACGAGTTGATTAATCAAGCGAGTGTAAAAATGGGGTATCTATAGATGCCCTCTTTGGCAGAGGGTTGAAACAGACTAGATAGCAAATCTATTTTGATAGATAGTACGATATCCGAATGCCAAAGTTAGTGACAGTTCATTTTGCAGCCTGATTTATCAATTCATCGAGGCGTTCGGATCCTTGAGGGTAAAACTCTCCCCGAAAAAAGGTTGTCAGGTCCTCGAGCGAGAGCTCTCACTAATAGTGTTAGATCCTTGAATTTTTAAAAAATTCTCCCTGACTAAAATGTGCAAGTGTGTGCACTTGAAATCTGAGATAAATCTCAGATGGTTTGAGCAAAAACTAAGTAAAATCTAAGCATAATCTGAGTAAAAATTGAGTAAATAATTTATTATTTTTTTTTTGAAGTCCTACTCTACTTACTCGGGGTGAAAGAGTAATGAACAAATTTTTTGAGAAGTCCTACTCTACCTAGTTGGGGTGAAAGAGTAATGCACTAATTTTTTTTTTGGGAAGTTCTACTCTACCTACTCGAAGTGAAAGAGTAAAGAACTAAGCTTTTTAGGAGTCCTACTTTACCTGCCCAGGGTGAAAGAGTAATGAACTAATTTTTTTGGGATTAGTGAAAGAGTAATGAACTAAGTTTTTAGGGAGTCCTACTCTACCTGCCCAGGGTGAAAGAGTAATGAACTAATTTTTTTGGGAAGTTCTACTCTACCTACTCGGAGTGAAAGAGTAATGAACTAAGCTTTTTGGGAATCCTACTCTATTTGCCCAGGGTGAAAGAGTAATGAACTAATTTTTTTGGGAAGTTCTACTCTACCTACACGGAGTGAAAGAGTAATGAATTAAGATTTTTGGGAGTTCTACTCTACCTGTCCAGGATGAAAGAGTATTGAACTAATTTTTTTGGGAAATTCTACTCTACCTACTCGAAGTGAAAGAATATGAACTAATTTTTTTGGAGTCCTACTCTACTTGCCCAGGGCGAAAAAGTAATGAACTAATTTTTTTGGGAAGTTCTACTTTACCTACTCGGAGTGAAAGAGTAATAAACTAAGCTTTTGGGAGTCCTATTCTATCTGCCCAGGGTGAAAGAGTAATAAACTAATTTTTTTGGGAAGTTCTACTCTACCTGTCCAGGGTGAAAGAGTAATGAACTAATTTTTTGGGAAGTTCTACTCCACTTACTCGGAGTGAAAGAGTAATGAACTAATTTTTTGGGAGTCTTACTTTACCTGTCCAGGGTGAAAGAGTAATGAACTAATTTTTTTTTTTGGGAAGTTCTACTCTACCTGCTCGGGTGAAAGAGTAATGAATTAATTTTATTTTTTTTGGAAGTTCTACTTTATGTAGTCAGAGTGAAAAAATAATGAACTAAGCTTTTTGGGAGTCCTACTCTACCTGCCCAGGGTGAAAGAGTAATGAACTAATTTTTTGGTAATAAAAACGGGGGATTAACACCGCATTTGAGTTTTTTTTAAAATAAAAAATTAGATTTTTTGAAGGTCCGGTAAACATTTTAACTCTCTTTGAATCTTAGGAGTTTTCAAAATTGCTATCAAGAGGGTAACATTTAATTCAAGTTAACCTTATCCTTTGGGGTTGAAATTGACCGGGCTTCAGAACCAAAATGCCCCTAGTTTGACAGGGAACATTGCATTGGGGATAATTGAACATAATTTGAAAACGAATGCCCCTAGTGTAAGGGGGGAAACTGTACTCTTTAGAAAAAGGAAGTGCCCTTGTTATGAAAGTTTGAAATCCTTGATTACCGCTAGCGCAATAAAAATTTAACATTTAATTTTGACTTCTTATATTGAAGATTTTGAGTTAAGGTCAAAGACATTGGAACAAAATATTTCTTTTCTGAAATTCATCATAGAATTTGTTCTTTCTCCCCGTCGGTTCGCTTAGGGACATGAAACTCTTCAGATCAATCATAGATGAGATACTTGTATCCACTGAGTCTATATTTGGTTCAAACTGGATATTGAAACTTGATTATTCGAATTTCTGAGGTTTTCAACTTCTCAACTCAACGGAGTTTTTCTTTTATTGGTTGCTTTAAGTTTGGCCTAGATTGCCTTTTCAGGTTTTCAATCTAGTAAGCATGCTCTAGTTTTTTCTTAGATCGTCTTTTTAAGTTTTCGATCTAGCGAGCTTACAATTTTTTCTCTTTTCTTTGCTTTGATTGTTGCCAAGGTCGTCCTTTCAGATTTTCAACCTGGCGAGCTTGCCCTAATTTTTGCCTAAGTTGCCCTTTTGGGTTTTCAACCTAGCAGGCTTCATTTTTCTTTTTCTTCCATTTTGAACTTCTGGAGTTACTGTCTGATCATGCTTTGCTATCTTCCTTGACTTTTTCGCACAGTACTTAGGATGACTTTTATGGGTTAGCTTAGGAGTGGGTATAAAAAGAAAGGAATTCTAAGGCTCAAAAACCCAAATGTCCCTTGTGTGGCATTTCCTTTTAAATTTTTTTCTTTTTCCTTGAATTTTCTTCCCTATTTTGGGTGATATTTTTTTTTCTTTTGAATTTTTTCTTTTTAGATTTTTTTTTTGTCGAGGAATCTATTTTTTTATTTTGATGTGGTCGGGCCTGCAGTGACTTCTCAGGTTGCTTATGTACCCCAAAAATTTGGGATCAGACTAAGACGTAGTTCAAAATCTTCCCTCCCCTAGGTTAGGTGATCGGGCTGAGAAATAAAAAGGCATAATTTTTTTTTTGAAAAGGCTGCAAAGGGCTGAGAAAGGAGATATTGAACTGGTTAGCAGGAAAATTGATTCGACCAAAGATGGCCTCCTTAAATGTAGTATCGTTTGATCTGGTCAAGGTTGGTTGACTCTGGTAGTTCAATTCTATCATGATCTTGAAATCTGACGGTTTTTTCAGGCAGTATGAATCTCTCCAATTGAATTCAGGCTTCCTCCTATGGTCGAGGAAGAGTGCTCAAATTTTCTTTTGGTAATCTGATGGTTAGATCATTGACTTGTAAGTGATGAACTTTGACTTTCTTGTCAAACATGCGAGTAACTCCTCTCCGTTGACAGACCTAATCTGTTTTAACAATTGACTTCCATCAAGACCTTGAGATACAGGGTTTTCCATTTTAATCGGTAAGATTACTTCCATATCATACACTAGAGTGACTCTAGTTGAAGACTGTATTGAAGTGTAATATGTCCATAGCGTGAATGGTAACTTCTCTGGCCAATCCTGGTGTGATGTGTGATTGACACATTTTCACGATGATTGTCTTGAGATTTTTATTGGCTGCTTCAACTATTCTATCTATCTGAAAATAATAAACTTTCTAAAAGTTCAGCACCGATACATTTTGTAATCTCTCCTCTGATTATATGAGTCTATTCTGGTTTGTACATGTGGTGTTCTCACAAGATGGGTATATATTTCATGTTGAACAACACTCCAAATTTAACCGTCATATCCTCATAGGACCATGTAAGCAAGTCTTTTAAATTTTCTAAATAAATTCATCATCTATTTGTGCTCCTCTAGGGATAAGTTAATTCTAATATGAATTTCTTAGGAATTATTATTTTTTTCTAAGGTCAATGCTCTTTACTTTCTTGATTAGAGGTCGAACAAGACATTTATCTTCTCATTCAAGAAGGAGTTCTTTATTAGAGGAATTTCTCCTTGAATTCAAGTATTAGTTAAATTGTTAATGCGCTCGAGGTATTCAGAAATTTCCTTTATTCAATTAAATTCAGATGGGATGACTGACACCACTGCAGATTGACAAACTAACTTGACTAAAACAAAATAAGAAATAAAAAGACAAACTTGATTACTGAATTGATAGAAAGAACTGGACTCAAGACTCATAAACAACTGGAGATAATTACCCACAACGGGCTTGATTACAGACTAAGAACTCGAGAAACTATTTCCAAGTGGTTGGACTTAGTCTTCTTCTTCATATTCTTTGCATTCTTCAGACTTACTTCTTTTCTCTTGGCCAAGACTGTATTTGGTGGCGAAAACCTCATTAGGAATCGTCACTCAGGTAAGAGGGGGGGCTAGGAAGTTTATGATTGAATGAGCGGATGTGTAGGATTGGATCAAACAAGAGTTGAGTATTGGATAGCATGTTCAAAGTCTGAGGAGGTTGGTAAGTAGGTAGAGGGTTGGTGGTAACATTTGGTTGCTCAGGGGCAGGGATAGTAACTTTTTTGGCGTTAATGTGGTCTTGAACTGTATGACGAAGAGCGACGCAACGATCAGTAAGATGACCAGGATTTTTGTGAAACTTACAAAATATGTTGGGATTGTGAGAAGTGGGGAGTGGATTTGGTAAAGGTCGAGGTTGGAGAGGTGCAATGAGCCCTTTACTTAATAGTTTCTGAAAGACAATGCTCAAAGGCATACTAAGATTGGTGAATTTCCTGCGTGGTCGAGGTTGATTAGGGTTAACTTGGTTACTAGGCAGGATAGTAGATTGGACAGGTGTAATAGACGTATTGGCTACATAGGCGTGATCAGCGCTAGACTTGGAATTGGTGAAAGACTTTTTAAACTTGTTGTCAGAAAGATTGGAAAGGATTCCGGAAGCGAAAGCATCTTCCAATTGGCTACCAGCTTGCAATAGAGACTCGAATGTAGGAAGGTATTGGGAGACTAAATGTCGGGCATACCCTTGCGAAAGGTTTTTTAAGATAATAGCCACTTGTTCTTTCTCTGAAGGTCTATCCCACATTTGTGCAGCCTTGGCCCTCCAACGACCAATGAAATTAGTAAACGTTTCCCCATTCTTCTGTTTAGTTGACTCCAGATCCCTTCTTGAAGTTTCAATCTCAGTACTATACTTATACTGATGCCAGAAAGCCTTTGACATTTTCTCCCATGTACCTACTGTAGTTGGATCTTGAGACATCAACCATCGTAGAGCTGATCCTGATAGAGTTCGCTGAAATAGTAATGTCATATGTTCATCGCTAAGCCCCACAATGAGCATGTTAGTGACATATACTTTGAGATGGGTTCTTGCACAACCTACTCCATTGAACTTATCCATTTCAAGCACAAATTTATCCGGCAATTGAATCCTAGGGATACGATTCAAAGCTTTAATGCCTATTGCAATCTCATCAATACCCTTTATACTCTTCAGAGCTGACTCTAATTGAGACATCCTGTTGGCTAACACAGAATTTTCATTGGCGGGTTCTTCGTCTCCGTCAAGTTCAAAGACCTCATGTGAACGTCTTGTTGCACTTTCTTCTACCTTCTTTCCTTTTGGGTTTTCAAGGGGATTGCCCATTGATCTGAAATCTGTTCTAAGGCTTCCACCTTGCCTTTTATACTGTTGATATCATTGGCAAAGGCTACCAAAATTTTACGGATCTCTGCAAGCTCAGATTTTGGAGCCATTTTCGATTGTTGACTTGGTACTGACGTTCGTTCTAACCGACTAGACTTACGACTCCAACTAAGAGGTGGACACTTGAGTTTAGATGCAATGATAACCCTGAAAATCCCATCAAAGATGGATTACTAGTTACAGACCCTAGAGTAGACTTTTAACAAATAGAGGTTCCTCTTGATAGCATGGATTAAGTTGACCCCTAGATTCAAAATCTCTAACCAATAAAATATTTCGATCAAGAAATATTACATGAATATGATTTACTGATCTTGTTAAGTATGAAATATTCAGTCCATTGAATTAAACTAGTTGATGCAAGGTGATTGGCACTATGTACCCATTTGAGTTTGGGTCGGTTCGACCCAATGGATCTGAATATTCCACTTGCATCACTTCATCCAATATTTTTAAGCCAATTAGTTCAACCGGTCCATATGTTGATCCATAACATCCATTTACTAATGGGGCTAATTGGTTTAACTTGATATTGACCAGTATGTCACATCAATTAAATCTGTTGGGTTGGACCGATATTGCGGGTTCGATTGTAGCGGTGTAGATCGGTCCACCCACTTACCTTCTGGTTGGATTAAATAGAGCAACCCGAGAACACCCATGATAAGTTCGAGTCGTGACCTATAGGGAGGTTTCTAGACTCTAGGTTCACTATGTGCAATGCAATTTATCTGGCCACCCTTGTCCAAGTACACCTATATACCTCTCGATACATGGTGACTTGATTTGATATACCGTATAAGTGATAATCTAAGACAACAACTCACTTCTCTGAAGCCAAAAGTAGCCAGTTTAATTTCCAGATCAGAGGTGGTGCGCGTTGCTTGAGCAAAGACACTCTTAAATCACCTCTTTTCTAGAATAGACGTAGTCTATCCTCCTAGTACCGTAGTACATCGGAGCAGGATCTCGCTTAGGCACTGGTTTTGACCAAGAAGTGCAACAGATGTACTTGGATCATCTTTGATATACCTATGGGTATGAGTCAAGAGTTGTAGCTTTCATAAATGGTTTGGCATCCCACGAGGGGACCGACCACGTACTAGTATTACGTTGGCAAACGGGACATGTGACTGTGCGGCTTACAATATGTCAAAGGCTCAGGTCGCTCCAGCCTGGGTGCATCGATATACCTTTCAGAGTCACCTGATCAGACGGTACTGATGCCCCAGTTTGATATACCCTAAGGTACGTGACTGGAGTTGTAGTTTTTATAAATGACGTCGCATCTCCGAAGAGACCGGACCACGCATTAGTGCCACATTGGCTATATTGGGACATGCAAACGTGCAAAACAGTAAACGTGCTAGTGGTGTGTACCAAATAAGGTAGGGTGTGCCCGGGGTGTTTTTCAAATAAATGGGCCCATGGGCCAGATCAAACTATTAAAACATGGACATCAGATATATATTGATCAAAACAATTCAAAGCCCATCACATCAACATTAATATCAAAGACATTAAAATGGACAATCAATGAAAATAACAAAAGAATAATCAATTTGATCCAACATTGAAACAAGCACAAAGATTTTTTTTTTATATTATTTTTTTATGATCCAATCAAGGATCGTTTTGGGCGATCCAAAACAAATCGAGATTCCAATAAATATTTGAATTGATGATAGAATGATATTCATTGAGATTGGGAGATTTAAAAAAAAAAAAAAAAACTACTAAAAAAAAAAACAAGAGTCTAAAAATAAAAATTAAAAATTAAAAAAAAAATCGTGTAACCAACAAGTGAGCCATTATTGTCATTCCATTTTTCACTAATGCCACCCCCATTCTTATGCAAATTATCAAGTAATTACTTATAATTGAGGTAACATTAGAAAAAATTGGTGTGCCAAAAAAAAATCTCTTTAACCGTAGAGAGGACTACCAATAGTTCTTTCCAACGATTGAGATAAAAATTGAGATACTATTGGCATACTAATTATTTACTTACAACGCACCAATCCCCTTGAAAATAAATAGTTGTTTACATATAGATTAGTGTGTAACAAGTAAAAAATTGGTGTGTTAATAACAACTCTCTAAAACTTTCGTTAGGCAGCTTTTTGGTCCTTCTTTCCGAGAAAAGTTGATTTTTTTATTTTTACTTTTTTTTTTTAATGTAAACACTCACAACAAACTTTTGTTTTTTTAAAATAATCATGTGGCGCTAGTAGAAATTGGTGTGACCCTAGCCACTCTCAAACAACACAGCGTTGCTTTCTTTTCCTTTCTTCTATTTTTTTATTTTTTATTTTGAAAACCCTTTATCACGCATGGGAAGATTTTATTGCAGTAAAATAAATAAATAAACTCTCTTCTCTCAGAATTGGAAACGGAACCTTAAAACCTTTAATCGATCATGGATCCTAGATTCTTGTAGTCGCACCAGATTTACCATTTTTGGTTAAAAACACACCAACAGAAGCTTGGTTTGATGAGATGAAGCAGGGGAACAAAGATCCTGGTGAGATTCCATTAGCACAGAATCTTTCGAATCTTCTTAGACTCACAGTTTTTTTTTTTTTTTTTTTTTTTACAAATATGGAGGAATCTATTTAGATACAGATTTCATAGTTCTTAACAAGCTTTCAGATATGAAGAACACCATTGGTGCACTAAGCATGGATGTTGGAACGAAGAACCGGACGAGATTGAATAACGTAGCTATGATTTTTGATGAGAAACATCCACTTTTGTTTAAGTTTATTGAGGAATTCTTCGTTACTTTTGACGAAAAAAAAGGAACTGTTCTTTGAGTTAAAAAAATCCGAGAAGATGGGTTTGAATTCGTTGGAGACAACCCGACAAAGAAAAAGGGATAAAAAGAGAGATGCAGGAGAGAGAGAGAGAGAGAGAGAGAGAGAGAGAGAGAGAAACGTCTCTCTCTTTTTCATTGCTATTTTTCATCTTCTTCTTTGTGGAGAAGAAGATAGAAACAGCAGAAACAGATTTTTGCTAACAGCAGACTAAAAAAAAAAAAATTTTTTTTTTTTATTATAATTTTTTTCTTGGAATCCTCTCCTCATCACGAACAACATTAAAAAAGGTAATTTTTTCGTTTCTTAGTGCATCACTCACAAATAATTTTTTTTCTATAACTCGTCGTCTATGCCTAGTAACGTGCTAAAAAAAATTCATCCAATTTTTTTAAAAAAAAAAAAAATCTATAACTCACATCCCAACCACCATCATTCTATCATCAATTTATGTCAATTTGAATCTTTCATTATTTAGGGTCATCCCAAAATGACCCTAGATTGAATAATAAAAATGGATACTCCAAAATGACATACCCAAAATCAATCCAAATAATGCCAAGAAAAGATAATATGACCTAAAAATATAAAATAAACCAAATAATGAGAATGGTTCAACAACCATTTTTTTCACACTATTATCCTCTTGACATCCTGCATTATTTAGGGTCATTCCGTATGATCATAGATTGAACCATGAAAATGTGTTAAAATAAAGTATTCGGAATCCAAACAAATGATCCATAATTAAGCCAAAAAGAATGATAAAAATAAAATAAAAAAGGTCTTGCTGGCAATGCATCCCATACTTGGGGCTTTTCAAGTCTGATCCTCAATTATCCCCAGTAGAGTCGCCACTAAAAGCGCCCTCGATTAGCGGGGTACGCGGATCTGCTTTTGACCTTTGAGGTTTGGGAGTCGCCACCTAGTTATTACAGTTTAGGAACTGAACATCGACTCTAAACGGATAAAACTAACTAATCTACTTAAAAAATAACTAAGTTCGAGGATCACATTATGAGGTTGGAAGGTGTTAGGCACCAATCCCGCCCGGCAAACGTCGATCTCTACTAATTTTCAAATATAACTATATTGCTAAAAAGACCTGATCAATAAAAAAAAATTTAATCTTTACCTTTACGAAGACAACGGTCTTGTTCCCTCAGATCTGATTGAATAGTTCTTCGTACAGATCTCCAAAACAAAGTATCTCCTTCTGAATTTTTTTAATCTTTTAATGGATTTCTGGGGTGTTTTGGAAGAGCTTATAGGTATTTTTTAAGCTAAAGTTGGGGTATGGATGTTAGGTAAGGAGTTGGGACTTCAAAATTAGGGTTTATGGGAGGCTAAGGAAACTTTTTGACCTACTTTTTCTAGAGTTTATTTTTTTTATGCGAAAATAGATTGTAAGGACCCCTATTTATAGATTTTTTTAAGTGCTTGTTTTGATAAAGTTAGTGTTTAATTAAAATTATTTTAAATGGAGTTAATGTTTAATTAGAATTTTTTTAAATAGAGTTCTAATTTAATTAGAATTATTTTAGGTAGAGTTATAGTTTAATTAGAAGTTTTTTAAATAGAATTAATGTTTAACTAAAATTCTATTAGGATTTTAATTTTTAGTCTCACTTGATTGACTTTAAGATTTTGACTTTTAGTCTTACTTGATTGACTTTAATTTTAATTAGGATTCACTTTATATTAATATTTTAATTATTAATTTTAGAATTTTTAATTATTAAAATTCTAAAATTACCGTTTTGCCCTCGGAGTGACTTTTTGTGTTTTAAGTCGTTTTTCAATATTCCAGGATGTTTTGGAATCGATTTTTCGTAAGGAATTCAATGGGAATATTGGTTTGTGTCATTTATGAAATTTTTTGTATGAAATGGTCGTGAACTTTATGAGGGGCATTTTCATAATTTTGTCGAATTTTGTGAAAATTGGCGAAATGGTTTATTTGATTTCGATTTATTGTTTTATGTGTTTGAAAGGATTTTCCTAAGCGTAATGTAGGCTCTAAGGATGTTTTGAGATTAGGGGTATTTTGATAATTTGATCATTTTTTAGTGATTTTTATCGTAAAACTTCTTTTTATTGGCAAGATGATGTTTTCTACGTTTTTGAGGTTATATTTTCCTAGCGTAGTATGGTTTCTACAGTTTTATCAGTTCCAGATACCTCATCTAAATTTCTGAAACATATCTAGCAACAAAATATAGCAATGAAATAATCATCCATCATTGGGAACCGTTGCAATCGGGTTGACGAGTTGATTAATCAAGCGAGGGCAATAATGGGTTGTCTACACCTTGTTCCTAGTATGACTGCGTTGATGTAAGATTGAATCACCATGTCATTATTAAGGTTTTCTACTAATAACAACTAGGTGCGGAATCGAGCTGTGAAAGCATGGATGCTCTCCCTTTCCTTATACCTCAAGTAGAACAATACATTGACGTTGACCTTCATGTGCCTATTGTGAATATACCGAGCCGTGAATTTTTTTTCCAAATGTTGAAAGTTCTCGATCGAGCCTTGTGACAGGTCTTGAACCAAGTAATAACACCGGACCGCAAGGTCGTCGAGAACATCTTGCATGTGAGCATATCATTTCCTTGGTATAAGATCATTGAGTTCTTGTAGTGCATGACGTGCTCTACATGGTTCTTTGTTCCATCAAAAGAGTCAATTTTGGACATTTGGAATTGCGTCGATGGCTCAGAATTCTGAATCGCCTCTGTGAATGGTGACATTCTAAGATCCTTGACGACTGAGCAAGGAAACGACCAACTTGCCACCCCCCCACTGACAATAGTATCTTCCCTTTGCCTTAGCAAATCTTCTACCTCCGCCAAAGTTAATGGGTTCGATGGTACATTTTGTTCATTGTTGACTTGATTACCTTCCAACCGAACCTCGGGGTAGTGATTCTCGGTCTGACGCCCAGCATCATCGTCGTTACTCCTTTTGTTCTTTGATCCTTCAGTCCTCTGTTGTCGTAATTGCTTATTCTCTCTTCTAAGGGGTCGAATCTCCTTTGATTGTTGATCTATACTCCGTTGCAGTTTTGTCCTTCCTCGTGCCAACAAGTTGCGTATGTCCTCTATAGGATTTTGGTTCCCTTGCACTTCTTAGGCTACATGAGCCTAAACTTTCACTACAATTCCCTTTGCTGCAATTCCTATAGTAGCTTATGCTGCCCTCTCTACTTAAGTTGGGTGTTACACCCTTTCGACCATTATTCATTGTGTTCGTCATCTGTACGACGTGTTTTTTATTTGCTCCCATGAACGACACCAATTGTAGAGGTGAATTTTGTGATCACCTCAAGATTCTTGATCACTCAATCAATGATTTGCGACTCCTCGAATCCTTCCATGTTTCCTATTTCACAGAGCCACCGATGTCTAAGTTAGTTCTAGAGAAAATTCAACAGAGTTTAAGTGTAGGAAAATTACATACCTTTAATGTGGTGGTTCTCCTCTATTTATAGAGAGGGGAGTTTCTATTTTGCACTTTTTCCTCTCTTATCCCCTTCTATTTTGGGATAAGAATTGTGTGAGATTCCTTTTCTAAGAGTCCCTTCTAATTCAGTTATTGAAATCCGAAAATTTGAGGGATTCGAACCCTTTCCATTCACGAAATCATGTTTCCTCAACCTTCGTCCGAGCCCCTTTTCTCGGTGAACCATCCAAGCGACTACACCACCCAAGTCGAAAAAATGCTCCCCAGTGAACTCTATTATTCCTTAGTGACATGTGTCATTACCTCATAGGCCAGATAATTTATCCCTCCACATAAATCCAAAATTTTACCATTTTATCATTCTTTTATAATTTATTGTTATAATAGTAAGTAAAAAAAATACAAAAAATAGGAAATGAATAAGATTTAACATTAACTTAGTTGTTTTGTCAGAAAGAAGATGAGAAAAGGTGGTGATGGTAGCTCGTTTGTTAACAAGAGAGACAATGATGCACTCAATATGGGGGGTTGTAAATTAAAAATGTTATAACTGTTGAGGTGTAGTTATAATTATAGTGCACTTAGGTCGAAGTTTAGGTGCGAGTAGAGCAACCCATTTGAGAATTTTAAACGACGGACTTGGACTACCAATAACTCAAATTGAAATGGTTCCAAAGTCACTAAGTAAACCAATTTTATGTGAATGGTGGACCAAATTAGTATGCCACAACACAAATTATGAGAGTGCCTAATGTTGCTCAACTACTCACAGTAAAATATTTGACAAAAGTTGACAAAAATGTGTGGTTAGAGGATACTAACTTTGCTTACGTGGAATGTGAGTCGAACTTAATTGGTGCTATATTAATGACCGGGTTATACATAGGAGTGATGATACTCCAATTTCACGTAGTGCGGTCTTGGAGAACCATGTTTTAGAGACCGCAAGAACCACACTCCACTATTGGTCCGCGTGTCACACTATTTCTCACTTGATTCTTCTCCCACACACACCACGTGGATTAATAGAGGAGTAGAGTTTCTAAGAGTGATTGTTTGATCACAACCCAACATTGTTTTGACATCCAGCGCTGATGACGTAAGTAATAAAAGAAGTTTTCTCTCTTTCTACCTATAATGAAAAAAAAAAAAATTGAAATTTCCTGATTAGAACACTTTCGGGCATTCGAAAACATGATCAAATATCAAAATGCTGTAGAGGATGAAATATTATGAATTAAAAAAAATAAAAAATTCACTATTAAATTTTAATTTTAAATTTGGGTACTTAGTAACTATTCATTTTCAAGACCATCGATCAAGTTCGAAAAATTTTGTTTGTTCTTTACATTTGTTTTTACTAAGAGATTTTTCATGAAATCTAGAAGATTGGAATGTTGGACTTTCAGTATGATAATCCATGTGAATCTCACAATAATTTTTAAGATTTGAAATCTAAAAATTAAGATTTCTAGATAGTGAATGTGCAGATAGGAGAGAGAAATTTTTTCACTTATCACTTACTTCGGGCCTGATTGATTCAGCTGCCAGAATCTGCTGTCAGCTTCTGCTGCCAGAATCTGCTGTTAGAATCTGCTGCCAGAATCTGAAACACTGAAAAGCTTGCTTGATAGAGCTTTCTAAAAGTGCTGTGCTGTCAGAATCTGCTGTCAGAATCCGGTAATTACTGCTTGATACAGCTTCAAGAATTTGCTGTGTTAGGGTAAAATGACCAAAATACCCTTAAGGTTGATAATGCACCCAAAATGCATTAAAAATGATCAGAATACCCCTATAAATAGATAATTACACTAAATATATATAAATATAAATATAATAAAATTATATAAAAATTAAAATAATAATTATTTTAATTTTAAAATGTCTATAAAAATTATAAAAAAATTTAAAATTCTATAGAAATTTCGGCAGCATCTCCTTAAAAAAATGGACATATGGAATTTTCCTGATAAACAAAATACCTGCATAATACACAATCCAAAATTCACATTGTACATAACACATCCACATTACATCGTATATATTAGTTGATCTTAACAAAACTAAGTTGATAATTGTCATAAAATAGTCATTTAATTTTAATTTCTAACAAAACAGCCCATGTGTATCATTTGGCATGTATCACAAGTGGGTAAAATCGCCTTATACTATCAACAACTAATGCATGACTTACCATGAGGCTAAGTGCAATGTTGCAGTGCTGTGAATGTAATGGGATTTACAACAAAAGTAATTGTGATGGAACATTAAAACAGTCATAAGAAAAAAAAAGAAAATGCATGGATGTAATATTCGCAATTTTGGTGAAATAAGACCATGTTGAAAGTAATATAACATTCCAAAATGCATGGAAATGTGTCAATTAAATCCCACTCTAGCCCTACCATAACCCATCGAAGAAAATTCAATCATTGTGTAACTAAGGTTGGATCGGATTACCAAAACACAACAATGATATTTGAATCTCATATTCATCTTAACAATAACAAAATATTGAACAAGATACTTAAATCTATTTGAAAACAAACAGAAATTTATTTCAATGCTAAGCAAGCGGAAATATTTTCAATGCAAAGCAATCGGAGTTTTGGTTATTTAATATAATTAAGGGAGTTTTGGTTATTTAATATAAAAAAATCCTAAAGGAATTACTTTAAAAAGGAAAGTAATTTAGACAAACATACACCTCTACGTTTAAGTGAATATTTGAGATGCACCCTTGGTTTTCAAATACCCTTAGATGTCTTTAGCAAGGCCACTATATTTATATCTAAATCTATAATCAAGTTAAACTAATAAAAATATCTATCCTAAAGAGTAAATTTCACTAAGGTATGAAACAAACAAAAGCTATTTTGTAAAGTTATATCATAAAATATCAACATTTAAAGATTTTGAAATAATCCATATAATATCCAATCGTATCTTTCTAGTTGTTCTCTCTGGCATGAAGCCAAGTTTGCATTTGTTTGTTTCTTGTATTATTCTTTTCTACATGACCCTATTCCAAAATTTTATTCCACAATAGGTAGTGCAATTCCGCACATCTCCCTATCCTTTAAAATAGGTGTCAAATTTTTTTCCCATAATTGACATCCAAATATTAATCTTTCTACCATTTAGATCAGATTTCATTAATCTTTCCAACAAAGGGGAAAAACAAAATAAATAAATAAAAACCCTTCATAGGTTAGATGCTCCAAAAGAAAAAGGTAAAAGTAAGCAAAAGTCCTTCATGAAAATTTCAATAATCATCCAAAATTTGAGAAAAGTAAGCAAATCCCTTCATGGGTTAACCTCCAAAAAGGGAAAATTAAGCAAAAAAATCCTTCATAGGAAATTACCAAGTGTAGCCTTCATGGGTACTTCAAAAATTGATCCAACAAAAAGAAAACAAAACAATATAACAGAATCTCACCTTTATCCTTGTATTTGGTGTAAAGCTCAGTCAATTGGGTATAATTGGTATCCACTGTTCAGCTCCAAACACAATCCCATTAATATTCAGAAAAACCAAAATAAATAAATAAATAAGATTGATGAACAACCCATTTTTGAAAAATAAAGTACCATTTGAAAGCAACGTTACCAACAACAATAATCTTCCCTTTGTAAATGTTGAGATCAACATCCTTCCCTTTACAATCTTGAAGAGAAAATCCCATAATTTCAAAGAACCCATATGCGTGCAAGTGATGAATTTTCATACAGAGAGACAGAGAAAAAAAAATTGAAATTGAAATCTGATAAAATTAACTTACCTTGACTGTGAAATCATGGAGGGACTGATCTAAGGTAGATGATTGAGAAGCACCCATACCAAATCAAGGGTTTGTATGGCAGAGAGAGAGAGAGAGCGAGAAAGAGAGAGAGAGAGAGAGAGGGAGAGACTTTAGGAGAAGAGGAGAAGACGACGACGTCGGTGTTCGAGGGTTCTATCGAGAACGACGTTGCTGTGTGAGGATTCTGTCGAAGAAGAGACGAAGAGAAATCGATGTTGCTGTGAGGGTTCTGGCGAAGAAACGAAGAGAAATGAGTTAAAAAAAACGAAGGGTAATAACGTCTTTTCACATGAGACGTTTTTCGGTAATTCGCGTCTCCCGCAAACGCAAATAGAAAAAGCTCTAAAATTCCACTTTTCACATTTGCGTTTATAAACGCAATTTCGTAACGCAAACTCGGTAAAACAAAACGCAAATGATTGCGGTCCGTTTGATTCAGCTTCAAAACGTCGCGTTTTGACGCAAACGCCGGTAAAATTGCATTTTGAAGCGCAATCAATTGCCCCCTTCATCATCGTCACAAGTCAAATCAGTGTTGGGCTGTGAGGTTTCTTGGGATCCCTAGAACGTGGGTCTCCAAAATCACAATTGGTTATTTGCTCACTGTCAGCAGGAACATCTCCCCTTTCACGGATATTGTCTACACATGATGATGGCAGTATTAAATGGATTAAGTCTTGAATTCTTTAATAATTTCTTATTTGTTTAAATTTAGAATGAAAAAACAATAATAATAAAAGTGAGGCTACTCTCCTAATAAAAAAAAGATGCCTAAATTCAGGCATGGGTCGGACAACGTACATTCTTAAATTAAATAATTAAGCTTATTAACTTAATTAATTAAAGGGACCAAAAAAATTCCATTGAGTCTAATAGCCTTTGCTTACATATCTACTTGACTCGACTCGACTCGACTCGACTTGGTTGAATTTAAAATACACATGTCCAAAACATCGAAAAATTCTCCAGATGCACATTGTACTAAATTTAATGGAATATAAACGGTTCAGACCTTAGGTCCAAGACCAAAGAGTTGTTGGATTTTTAATTGTCAGTTGGTCAAAATGGAGCCAAAGAATTTCAACTTTGTGGCTGCTGACAACCACCGTCCATAGCTGGACACCTCACATGGAGCCATCTTAAATTTAACATATGCCAATTTTCTACTCCAAGGACCACATGGAGGGGGATCCACGGTTTTTTTTTTTAAATATATATCTTAAGCATTATGTGTAAAATAAGCCAAGGACTGGATTCGGATCAAATTATCGACCCACTTAACCTGCCTAATGATTTTGTGTATAAAGTTTATTTAAGGACTTTTAGCATTCAATTCATGGGTGCATGGCAATGGCAAAAAAAAAAGGGCCACTTTTTTTTTTTCACACTTAAAATAGTGCTACAGTAACTTATGTTTTTGGATACAAATGCCCTCACCTATGTTTCTTTAATAAACCTTTGAAAAATAATCTTCTAAATTACAATTTTGTCCCTCCCAACATTTTGTTTCAAAGAGAGAGAGAGATAGAGCTTTAGGGTGTGTTTGGAAATGGGAGTTGAAGTTACAACTCTCACCTTCGAATTATAATTGGTTATTTGGTTAATCAATTCCATGGAGTTACAACTCCAAGAAAGTCATTAACTATCATTTTTAAAGGAGTTACTACTCCTACATATGTGGGTGGGATTTATAATTCTAGGCAAAAATATTTAATCCAAAATTGAGTTGACTTGTCTGAGTCATCTAGTATATAAATCATTCAATTCACTTTACATTATTTATACTCTAGATTCCTATTTTAAATAATTATTATTTTTTAGTAAAATAATGTGATTAGAATAGCGCATAAAATGGGTTGGATATTTTTTGAAATCCAAGTGATCCAAATTTAACGGGTTTGGACCCTTGGAATAGATTCAAAGAAAAATATAGGTTTGATATAGGTTGATGTCCCTTAATTCAAGTCGGATCTGGGTCAGATACAAATCCATCCCTATATCCGCCCTAGATCCAAATGATATATTGCTTTGAAAATTATTTTTTTCACTTTTCAAAATATATTTTATCTACTACTTTTTTTATTTCATGAATTCTTAAAAAAATAAATAAATTATAATAATAAATTAGAATAATACAACAAATAGAAAAATATATATATAATAAAAAAAATGATGAGCAATCCAAAATTATTCGAACTGAATCAAGCAATTCGGTTTGGTTGGATCCGAATTTAGATTTAGAGTAATAAATACGGTTCAGACATGATTTTAGTTAATAAGATCTAAATCGAATTTGGATACAAATCTGATTAAAAAAATCGGATTTTAATATGGATCTACTCATATCTGACCCGAAGCCTACCCATTTTGAGTTTGGAATTAGAATATGTTTCATCACAAAATTAATCATATTTTTTAAGATAATAAATATTTAAATTATCAAAATTAATTAATAAACTAATAAAAAAATATATATAGTTAACTTGATTGAATTTTATTGACTATGATAATATTTTCCAAACAATAAAGGAGTCGTATCGGATCTCAATCAAATGCGAGAATCGACTAAATTACTACAGGAAACCAAACATTGGAGTTCATTTAAGAAGTTAGAATAAACTCCAACAACTCCAACTCCAAATCCAACTAACTACTGCTTCCAAACACACCCTTATTTTCTCTTCCAAAAAGTCAATGGAATTCACCAAAGAGGAGATTAGAGGAACAATGGTGAACCTTGTAGATCTACTCATTCTCATGTTCAATCCACGATCTATTGAGAATTTCCATCAAGATTATTAATTTCTCCTCTATTTTCTTCATTTTTTAAAAATCATTTATGTAGTATTATAATCTTGATATATTACTCAGCCATAGGTATATAAATTAAAAATGGTAGCAAAAAAAGAGATTGATTTCTTGAAAATTTCACAGTTTTATTCACAAAATTTACCGAACGTCGAACCTAGACGCTAGAATATATTATAACTACGAGGCTCAATGGTACCTATGGTCGAACCTTGATGAAAATGTCTAACAGAAATTTCTATAAGTGAAAAATGTCCACATAGGTACCAACGAGGCTTGATGCTAGCTATTATTCATTCTAGCGTTGATGCAATAACCCAGATTTTTTAACACGTATCTTGAGGAAAATCATAAGTAAATCCATAGGAAAATATATTTTTGAGTTGGAATTTGACGAAAACAACCACACCATTAAAATCGCAACGAAAAATTAATTGAGATTGACTGTAAGTTTGCAAAAATCGGAATATGAAACAATTTGACTCTTAACATAAAATTTTAGTTATCGTTACGTCCTTTTAACATTATAAAAGAGCCACATAAATTTATAGAATTTTTGCACGTTTAACACATTATATTCTCCTAACCTAAAACCCTAGATAGAAAATCCTAGCTCCTTTTACTTCTGATCAACTTCTCTCCGACCTAGAGGCATCATCAGGATTCATTGTAGGAGACATTTGTCGCGTCGAGAACTTCAAAAAGATACGTAAAGTTAGTATTTTGTCGTGTTGGAGACATAGGATTCGAACCAAGTCAAGTTCTACGTTTCTTAGGCATCGATTGACAAAAAATGTAAGGAATTTTTGGACTTTACTAATAGTTATAGATTTTTGTGCATCATAGATTTTAATTCAAATTCTATATATGTTATTAGAATTAGGAAAAATATGTTACTTTTGTAAAAAACCATGATCAATTTTATTGTTTAAAATCTTGAAGATGAACCATGTTTTAAAAACTTTTATTTTATTTTTGAGTAAAAAGAAATTGAAGCTCAAATTCAGATAATCACAACGAGTGGAAACTCTACGTTCTATAGAATTTCTATCGGTGCCACTGATAGAAAATCCTTCTGCCACTGAAAAATTAAAATTTTTTATGCAAAAAATATTTTTTGATTTCGATTACATTTAATTATTTTCTTCGAAATATTGTTACAAAAGCATTTCGACGTTTTAAATTGTTTAAAATTTCGTTTCTAATTTGTTCGAGGCTTTTTTTGAATTTTGACTTGAAACATCGAAATTTTTGAAAAACAAACTTATGGATTATTCAAACTCGAGGGATCGCACTATAGGTGCGATGCCTTATAGATGAGAATATAGACTCTTATTGTTTGCATGTGGATATCCGAGCATTAATTTTTTTTTTCTGTTATCATGAGATGATGGAATTTCATATTTATTTACTTTTCTATTATCGCGAGGTGATGTAATTGTTATTTTTAAAAGTTGGTCCGTTGCATGATAGGAACCTAGATATTCATTCCACATACTTGTACGTTTTATTTTTATTTAGTTTTTTAAAAGAAAAAATTTTATATATATATATATATATATATATATATATAATTATTTTAGGATCTATTAAAGGGCTTGTAAACTCTTAAAAGGGTAGTTTGTCATATCATGTTCGTAGTGATATACTATCTTAGGATGAATGGTTGAAATATTAAATTCTTATGTAGTATGAGATGCATAAGGGATTAATATCACAATTGAGATCCGAAAATTTCTTATCTATCTTTACCGGTGAACTATGTGATGTAAAGATAATCTGTGGAAAGTGTAGAGATGTCTTAGGGAATCATATGTTTACTTGATAAGTTTAGATGAAGATGACGAGTCAATGATTATTACTTATTTAGTAGTAGTCGAACGTTTTGACATATTGTAAAGAGACATGTACTTTATGGTCATAGTCAACGGCCAACCTAAGTCAAATAAGTGGTCATCCGGGTGTGTTAAGTGCAGCAATCGACCACAAAATCAGGAACTAACGACGGAGTTCCACATCGTTTAAGTTTGGAACAATACTCGAATCCTGACTGAGATGGTATCGAGTCATGGTTTGCAACGCCCTTAACAAACACTCTACTATTCTTTTTATGTATTATGTTTATTATATTTCTATTTACTTTAGAGATTATGTTGGAAATGTTTTTATTGTTAGTCATTTATTAGAAAACTTTGCACCTGTTTTAAATGATTTAGACTTGTTTTTCCTCATGAGGAAGGCCACTATTAGTTTGGAATAGGGTTTTCTTGCTGGATAACTTCCCTTACAATTGAAAATCCTTCCCTTATCAAGGAGCAACCAGAAGAACTTGTACAGGAGCTTCAACTTTCTAGAGGTTATATCAATGATTAGAGTCTACTACCAGACGAGCATTGGGGTTACACCTATTAGCTTGGCTTGCAATTTAGGTGTTAGAATTTCCTATTTCAAGTTTTAATTACATTATTGAGAGTAGAATTTGATGTTAGAGTGAGATTGGGTTAGATTCTATTTCATGACTGATTTATGAGTCTAGTTTACATTACAGTTTATTTTGTGAATAATTTCACACTATTATTTTTAGTCTTGTTAGAATTCCGTTGCAATATTTTATGTTATCACAATATTATAATTTATTTATTATAATGTGTCAGGAATGTTTTTTTGAGTGCCTTGGATTCTAGCATAAGATTGTGGGGATTCGTGTTAGAATTTGGGGGCACCACAATTAAGGTTCAACACCAGGTAAATTTAATTAATCGTACAAATTTTGTGAAATCAAAATTTTTTTGCTACCATTTTTTATTTCTATAACTATGGATGATAAATGTATCAAGATTATAAGAATATATAAACGATTTAAAAAAAAATGAAAGAAATAGAGAAAAGATTGACAACATTTGGTGGAAATCTTTAATAGATCGTGGATCGAACAAGAGAGTGCAATGATCTACAAGGTTCACCATTGTTCCTGAAATCTAAAGCCTCTTTGGTGAATTCCAATGGCTTTTTGGTAGAGAAAATGGATCTCTCTCTCTCTCTCTCTCTCTCTCTCTCTCTCTCTCTCTCTCTCTCTCCCTCTCTTTCTTTGGTATAAAATGTTGGAAGGGAGAAAGTTACAATTTAGAAGATTATTTTTCAAAGGTTTATTAGAGAAATTATAGGTGAGGGAGATTCTGTCAAAAAATATGAGTTCTGTAGCAAATAACCTTATTTTGAGTATTAAAAAAAAAGTGGCACTTTTTTTCATTGTCATAAACTTAGGGTATTTTTATGCTAAATGTCCTTTAATTAATTTGTTTTAAATGATATTTTTTGAAATTACGTAAAGTTTGTTGTGGTTTTTGTTAAAGTGAAAAGTTAGTGATGTGGCTTATTGGTGGTTGTATATTCACATAGATTGGAGTTTGCTTTCATGAGAAAATTTGTTATGACTCTCTTTTTCAAAATCCCACATTGTTTTTTAAATTCTTTTAGAAGAAATTTTGAAACGTAAATAAGAGTCTCTTCTCCTCTCATTCTTCATTCTAGAAGTCTTTCCTTGAGAATCCCTAATGACTATTTAGCTATATGAAAAAAAAATATATATTCTATTTATTATGTTGCCATTGATTGCCAAAGCATTTGCTACAAAAAAAAATTAATTCAAAATACTTAAATGCTCAAAACATTTATAATGTAAATAAACATTTATTATGTAAAAAACTAACATACCTTTGTCTTTTTCACTAAAAGACAAAACGAAAAGAGTTATTATTGAAAAAAAGTGTTGGACAATGCCAACGTTTCCATAAAGTATTGGACATTAACATTCCCCATATATATATATCTATATATATATATATATATATATATATATGGAAAATGTTTGGCATCCTACTATTTGCCCTACGTTTTGCCTTATGTGTTTTGTCCTACATTGGTTAGAAGTCTTGGAATGGGCTGATTTTTGTGAGGATGAACTCGTTGTCATCCTCACAAAAATCTGCCCATTCCAAAAATTCTAACCCATGTAGGACAAAACACGTAAGGCAATACATAAGGCAAATAGTACGGTGCCGAACATTTTCCATATAGGGGCATGTTCGGCACTCATCCTCACCAAAAATCAGTTCATTCCGAAACTTCTAACCCCATCAAAAATGATTTACAAAAAATGGACGGTCCACGATTCTTCATTTTTGAATAAAGAGTGGAGTCTATACAAATTTGAATAAGCTCCAAATTGGCTTAGAAGAGTGTCGAATTGCCCACGAGACACCTAATAGGTTCTTGCCGAATGGGTGCTTAGTGGACCAAAAGGCACCAATTGGATTTCGCTGTAAAGGGTGCCTTCCAACAGGTTTTTCACCCAAAATACACTTCCAATGAGTTTCATACCCTATTGAGTTCCTTTGTCCATCTTCAAATGGATGCGACCTTTGAAATTGTTCTCTATATAAAGAAATCAATTTTGTCAAGAAATATATTAGAAATTTTTTAATCTCTATCCTTTTTTTTTTCTTTTTTGTGTCTATTTATACAATTTTCTAATTTTTTACAAAAGAGGCATTCGTTTGTATTAGAAATTTCATGTGATAGATTCTTTCAAAGTAAGTGCAAACTTTGAGAGAATATCTAGTTTTGGTTAAATTGGGCTCTATTGTATCATGAAGAAAAATTTCTCAAAAATCTAATTGCATCTTTGATTTCAAGCAGAGTGGATGTGTCTATTGTTTATAAGACAATGTAGAAAAATATGTACCTCGGAGCAATTTCCCATTATTCTATTTTTTTATCCATTTTCCTTGCCTTAAATTTCAACATCGGGTCGGGTCGGACCAAATAGCAAAAAGTTAAGATTCAAGCCTGGTTTCTACCCACACATACTTGGGTCTATTTGCAACTCATGCTGACCTGCAAATTATGCATCCCCAATTCCATCATAGTGTGTCCAATAGAAGTGTTTTTATTGAAGCACTTCAGTTGGATGAACTGCAATCCCTACTAGGGCTTGGAACATCTCTACTTACAACAAAATTGCTTCCAAGGAAACTTTGTAACAATCACAATCGCAAAAGCAAATGTTTAGTGACATTATTTATGTTCTTTTAGGGTTCTAGAAGTTGTGAGAAAAGTAACTTGTATCAACATTTTGGTTATTAACTTAATAAATATAGGGAAGTGTTCAGAGAGGCCCAAAAGATAGCCAAACATATTTTCAATATATGAGCTAGAAGTTTTGGAATGGGCTGATTTTTTTATAGTCCACGATTCTTCAACTGGTAAAGTGGGCTTAGAAGTTTCAGAATGGCCTGATTATTTTTTTTTAGGATGATCTCCTCACCATAGAGATCACCCTCACAAAAAATCAAAAAATCATCTCATTCTGAAACTTTTAACCTAAAAATGGCTCTCCAAATGTTGTCTCCCTAACATTATATATATATATATATATATATATATATATATATATATATATATATATATATATATATATATATATATATATATATATCCTCACCATAGAGATCACCCTCACAAAAAATCAAAAAATCATCCCATTCTAAAACTTCTAACCCATATATTATAAATGGCTCTCCAAATGTTGTCTCCCTAACATTATATATATGTGTGTGTGTGTGTGTGTTTGATAGCATTCAAAATGCAACATTGGGGAGCCAATACAGAGCCAACACATTTTTCATATATGTGGAGCTGATTTTTTGTGCGGATGATTTTTATGTTGAGGAGATCATCCTCACCAAAAATCAGCCCAATCTGAAACTTCTAAATCCATTAAAAGTGATTTATAAATTTTCGATAAACAATCGATAGTCCACAATTTTAAATCACTTTTGATGGGATTAAAACTTTCAAATTGGACTGATTTTTATTTATTTTTTTTATTTTTAATTTTTTTGTGAGGATGATCTCCTCACCATAGAGATAATCCTCAGAAAAAATCAGCCCAATCTAAAATTTTTAAACCATATAAGTCAAACGTGCTGGCTCCATAACATTGGCTGCCAAACTTGATCAATGAAAATGTATATGGATGGTTTAGAAGTTCCGGAACTTCTAAACCATACATTGCAAAAATGTTTGGTTCTCTTTAATGAAAATGTATGATTGTGAAATAATATATAAAACTACATGTCTTGTTACTAGGATGGTTTTTTCAAAATTTTGAAGCATCCTTACCATGGTTTTAAAACTTGGTTTCGCGTCTTGTCTCATTCATGCTAGATATTGAGTCATCTCAGATGAATTTTTCGATGCGTTTGAGACGTCTCACCCAAAAGTTTAAAAAATACACGAGGAGTATTAAATCTCGTTTGAAAATTTGATTTATCCATCCGCCTCGTTCATGCCCGATTCCGAGATGACTCGGATAATACATCTCAGTCTCAGACGAGTTTTGAAACCATGGACCTGACCCCTTTCAATTCAAAGTAGGACTCTTTATTTTTTGGCTTGTAGGTATTGGATGACCCTGTTGTCATGAGGACTTTAGATGTGTCACATGGGAAGATCTACTTTTAGAAATATAAGTGTTACACGTGTTGTTGAGTATCCTTCAAAAGTTTATGTATGGGCTTTTGGTGTATAAAAAGTTTTTTTTTTTTTAACTTTCTCATCCCAAATATGATTTTTGTGGAAAGTTTCTATCATTCCTAACATTGAAATCCAAATCTATCGATTTACCTTTTGAAAAGTATGTAGTTGTCAAATAAGTTGGGTTTAGTGGACCTACACGTGATCACATTAGCACAGACAATGATGGGTACCTTTGAGTTACCCCACTGATTTTGATTAAAATAGAAATATCCCCAAGCTTTTCCAACTGATGACATAACCCCAATAAGAAACTAAACATATTTCAAACCTCAACCTAAAAATTGAGTTTTTGAGGTTGAAAAGCATGACATTTCTATTATTTTCTATTATTCTCTTAGGGAAGACCAAAGTCTGAGGGATACTATCATCAACTGGAAAAACTAAGAAGAATCTCTAAATTTCACAATGCCCAAAGTGGTGCATCAAAATTATCCAATAATATGAACTTTTACCACTTAGCTACACTTCTCTAAACAATGTTTCGTCTCTACCACGACATCTTTTGCCACAATTTATTTATTTAAAAAATTTTATTCTTGTTGTAAAATTAAAAGAAATTGTAAAAGTAAGAGATATTGCAAGACACCAAAGTAAAACAAAATTTGTTCTTTAAGAACTCTCATGTAATTTCATCTAATTCATGTTGTCAATACTTATAATTATAGGCTTACACGAATAATGAGAGGGAGATGAAAAGTTGAGAGTTACCATCAATTAGTATGGGACATAAAGAGATGGAGGTTATGGTGACGGTAATTATGTGGCCATTCACTATACATTTATACATTTATAACACTCCCCCTTGGATGACTACAACTAAGAATATTTACAATACTCCCCCTTGGATTACTACAACTCAATGATAATTGCCTCATTAAAACCCTACTATGGAAAAATCCATTGGGTAAAATACCAAAATGAAGGAAAAAAGAGAACAACATTCTTTAGGATCATTGAACCGGTGTTGGATGCGTTTAATGCTATCTTGTTAAAAATCTTTACTAGAAAAATCAAGTGGGATAAAACTAGTTAAAGGAAAAAAAAGAGTATAGCATGCATATTTTCTAAAATGGCATACTTGTGAATGCCTCTCCAGTTAGTTACACACCATGAAAATATTTGATTTCAATTTGTTCGTTTATTAGGCCAACACATGCCAATTTTGTGCACCATCTTCTAAAAGGTTGACTTTGGCAAGGTTTTGGTAAAGAGAACCGTAAGATTATCATTGGAACGGATCTATTTGACTTCAACTTCATGACTCTTCTCGAGTTCATGCGTGTAGAAGAACTTTGGTGAAATATGTTTAATCCTATCTCCCTTGATGTAACCTCCTTGGATTTGAGCAATGCAAGCATCATTGTCTTTATAGATAATAGTTAGACATTCATGGTTGGAGGTAGTTGACAAGTGTTTTGTATATTGTTGAACTAGAAATCTCAACCAAACACATTCTCGACTTACTTCATGAAGTGCCAATATTTCTGAATGATTAGAGGAAGTAACTGCCAATATTTGTTTGGTAGAATGCCATGAGATAGCTGCATTACTACTAATAAAACTATAATTTGTGTATTATCATCCCTTATGGGGATCAAAGAGATAACCTGAGTCTGCATAACCAATTAAATATGATTTGTTAGATTTTATCATTAGAATAAAATAAACTCATATCAATTGTTCCATGAAGGTATCTCATAATATGTTTAATACCATTCCAATGGATGTGAGTAGATGCAAAATTATAGCTTGCAAAAAGATTGACTAAGAATGTTATATCTAGTCTCGTGCATTGTGCTAAATATAACAATACACCAATAACACTTAGATATGGTACTTTTGGACCAAGGATTGTTTCATCATCCTCCTAAAGACAATATGAATCTTTTTTAACATCTAGAGACCGGACAACCATTGGAGTACTAAGTGGATATGCTTTGTCCATATTAAAATGCTTTTAGACTTTTTCAATATACTTTGACTTAGGTATTAATATTCCATTAGTATTGGGCTTTATCTGTAGACCAAGAAAATATTTTATTTTTTCATGGTCTTTCATTTCAAATTCCTTTTTTATGTAATCGATAATTTTATTGAATTCTTTAGAAGAGCCAATTAAATTTATGCCATTGACATAAACTGCTAAAATAAAAAATCCTTTCTTCAAATTTTTTTATAAAGACACATCGACAAATGAGATTGTTTTTATACCATTCCTTTGCTAAGTATTCACTAAGACGATTGTATCACATTCTTTCTGGTTGTTTTAAATCATAAAATGACCGTCTTAACTTTATCGAGTACATACTCTTTGATTTTGTTTTAAGCAAATTAAATCCTTCAGGAACTTTCATATAAATGTCAATGTTTATATCCTTGTATAAGTATGTAGCTACTACATCTATAAGTCTTATGTCAAGTTTTTCAGAAATTGGGAGACTTATTAAATAACAAAATGTAAGTGCATCTATAACAGGAGAGTATGTCTCTTCATAGTCAATCCCAAGTTTCTACATGAAATTTTGTGTCACAAGTCGTGTTTTATATCTAACGATTTCCTTTTTGTCATTTCTCTTTCTTACAAACACTTATTTGCAACTTACAAGGTTAACATTCTTTGGTGTTTGTACTATAGGTCCAAATTCACCACATTTTTTAAGAGAATCTAACTCTGCTTGAATAACATTTTTTTCATTTTGGCCAATCATCTTTTTGTCAACATTCATTAATGCTACGTAGTTCAATTTCATCATCGTCCTTGGAGATATCAATAGCTACTGCAAATGAAAAAATATTATCGATGATCATCCCTATGTAATCCTGCATTTATCTTAAATACATATAAAACATAGAGATATCATTATTATTAGGTATCTTTACCTCTTCCGGGGTTTTCATAGTACTTCAGGGACTTGTGTAATCTTTTCTCCATTTCAAAGATAGTGAATATTTTGTTCATAACCTCTTTTGGAATGTTATATATAACCTCTTCTTGAGCACTACTAGGGCATGATTTTTCATCTGATCTCTGCTCTGGGGAGCTAGGTCTTTGAAACCTATAGGTCTACCACGTTTCTAGCATGCAACAAATTCATTTGAACTTTGTCTTAATAGGACTTGATTTTAGTTGACACATTTGTAGCTGGCACATATGAATTAGTCCCTTTGACTGCGTCATTAAATGCATATGGCATTAGATTTGCTGTAAAAACCCAAGTTTTTTATTCGTATCTCAAAAAAAAATATATAGTGAAAATTTGAGAAAATCCTAAAAGTGGGACTTAGGGGTAAAACTTTAGAATGTTTCTAATCATTTTAAATGGAATTTGACCTCACCATTGGATTTAAAATGATCAAAAAATATAGTTTAGTCTGTAAGTACACTCAAATGCGAGTCTGAACATAAAAGTTATAAAATCCTCGATTACCGAGTCGAACTAGGCTAAAATAGTGATTGTTTGCTAGAGCAATAATTATACCATTGGATTTATAACAAAAAATTATTGAACAAGGACTATTTATTTGTTATTTTTGGAGATTAAGAAGTCGAATTATCATCAAAAACGAAAATAACGGCAATTTTAGGGGTCACCTCAGGTCAAAAATGTAAACTTTTGTTAGAGATAGAATTTATAGAAATTGATTATACCATTAAATCCAAAACGAAAAATTAGGCGAAATAGAGTATTCATTTGTCACTTTTGGTGTCTGGACGGTCAAGTTATCGTCGATCAAAACAATAGGTAAAATATCGATTTCATCCCAAGATATATATAAATAAATTTTTTAAATTCTTTTTCACTTTCACCTTTGTTTTAAATAACCCAAAAACCAGCCAACGTAATTTTTAAAAAAAATTATTTTTTTTTCAACTTTTCTACCCTAGATCTATCGCAAACGGTCCGTTTTTGACGATTGATGCAAAAGGGAGAAACGTCTGCAGCCCCGTTCTCTACAAAACCCACCCAATCTTTTTCGTTTCACTTTCTTTTTCATCCCATATCGTAAAAAATTAGCCGTAGTTATATATAGGGATTTTGAAACTTCGACCTCAAATTTTACTTGTTTCAGGGTCAAACCGACCTTCGTCGCAAAAGAGAGAAAGGACGATGGCATTGAGATCTTCAAAATCACAGGGTCAGATTCAAAAATCAGTCACTTCAAAATTCAAATCATCTTGATTTTTGTACCGTTCACCTCGATTTCCGCACACGTATTTCAATTCTATCTCCTAGAGATTGTAAGGAACTCTCAATTTCTATTAGTAATCATAAATTGTGAAAATTGCATTTAAGATTTTATTAAAAATTTGTGGTGAGTTTCCAAAAAAATATAATTCAATTGGTTATTTCAAATTCACGCCAGAACTTGCATATTTGGGTAAGATTTTTCAATGGGTTATTTCCAATGAGTAGGATATTTCAATGGGTTATTTCCATCAGTTGGGTTCTATGCACTGCTCAGACCCCATTTTGATATAAATTTTGTTATTTTGTAATATTATTGATAAAAATAAATTCTATAGTTGGAAAATATGATTTAATATTCAATAAACTCATATTAAGTTGATGAATATCAGAAAATGAATATTTTATTTGAGAAATTGAAAATTAAAAAAAAATCAAAAAAATGGAAAAAGGGTATGAAACGGTAAAATGTCAAAGTCACACCTGAAGGGTGATGCCTGCATTTTACATTGTTGTGTTGTGTGTAGGTTGGTAAACGGATATAAAAGGATAATGTTACTGGTTGCATGTTTATTTACTTTCTGTTAGCGCGAGGCACTGTTTACTTTTCCGTTCTGTTATTTATTTTAGGCCAACTGGCCACAGTTGCATGGTAGAAAACTGGATATCCATTCTCAACCTTGTATTGTTAATTTCTCTTTTATTTTTAAATAAAAATAATATATATATATGTAGCTACTTTGTGAGCTATTAAAGAGTTTGTGAATGCCTGAAGGGATAGTTGAAAGCACCCTCGATCTGCGGGGTGCGCGGATCCGCTTTTGACCCTTGAGGTTTGGGAGTCGCCACCTAGTTATTATGGTCTAGGAACCGATCAATGACTCTAAATAGATAAAGGACTAATTTAAAACAGAAAAAACTGAATTCGGGGATCATGTTACGGGGTTGGAAGGTGTTAGGCACCAACCCCGCCCGACCAAAGCCGGTCTCTACTAACTTCCTAAATAAATTACATTGCTAAAAACCTAGATAAAAATAAATAAAAAAAAGTTATACCTTTCCGATAGCAAAGACTTCGTTCTCTCAGATCCGACAAAAATAGCTCCTTGTACCGTACTCCCTTGCTTCGTTCTGTCTCCGGATTTGATTTCGGATCTCCGAGGCAAGGTATCTCCTTTTTTTTTATTTGGACTCTTCGAGTTTATTATAGATTTTGGAGTATTTTTGAAGGACTTTTATGTGTTCTTTAGGCTAAAATCAAAGGAGGGATGTTAGGTAAAGAGTTGGGACTCCAAAACTAGGGTTTATGGGAGGCTAGGGGAGCTTTTAGACCTACTTCTCTTAGGGTTTTTGACTTGATAAGAAAATAGGGTGTGAGCACCTCTATTTATAGATTTTTTTAGGGGTTGATTTTGATAGAGTTAATGTTTAATTAGAGTTGTATTTTAGTTAGACTTGTTTTAGGTAGAATTATGTTTTAATTAGAATTATTTTAGGTAGAATTGTTTTTAAGTTAGAACTCTATTAGATTGAGTTATTATTTAATTAGAACTCTATTATGACTTTTAGTCTTATTTGATTGACTTTTAATATTTTGACTTTAGTCTTAATTGGTTGACTTTTAATATCTTGACTTCAGTCTTGCTTAATTGACTTTAATTTTGACTTTAGTCTCATTTGATTGACTTTAATACCTTGACTTCAGCCTTGCTTGATTGACTTTTAAATTTTTGGAGAACCCCTCTCTATTATATATTTAATTCTTTGGACCCCCAAATGGAGGGGTCCTTAAAGAAATATCTCATGAACCCTCAGCAATTTTTCATGAGAGGCCGATTGATCGATTTCTTTGGTTCAAAATTTTAAATTAATTTCATTAATGTTTCACTTTAATTATTTAATATTTTATTTATTAATTTCAAAATTTTTAATTATGAAAATTGTGAAATTACTGTTTTGCCCCAGAGAGGACTTTTCATGTTTTAAGTCAGTTTTTAATGTTCTAGGATGTTTTAGAATCGATTTTTCGTAAGGAATTCAATGGAAATATTAGTTTGTGTCATTTATAAAAAATTGTGTGAAATGGTCATGAACTTTATGAGGGGCATTTTTGTAATTTTGTCAAATTCTATGAAAATTGGCGAAATGATTTATTTGGTTTCAATTTGTTGTTTTATGCATTTGAGAGAGTTTTCCTAAGCATAACGTAGGCTCTAGGGTTGTTTTGAGGTTAGGGGTATTTTGATAATTTGATAATTTTTTAGTGATTTTTATCGTGAAGCTTCTTTTTGGGTCTGCAAGATGATGATTTCTATGTTTTTAGGGTCATATTTTCCTAGCGTAGCGTGGTTTCTACAGTTTTATCAGTTCGAGATACCTCATCTGAATTTCTAAAATATATCTGGTAGCAGAATAAAGCAATGGAATACATATCCATCATTGGGAATCATTGCGATCAGGTTGACGAGTTGATTAATCAGGCGAGTGCAAAAATGAGGTGTCTACAATAGTGCGTCATATCATCCGGAGTGATGTACTATCTTGGGATGTACGGAAAGGACTACCAAGCTCATACGTGGTATGGAAAGCGTATGAGAGTGGAGTCACAACTTGAATCTAGGTTATTTCTCTCTATTTTTACTAGTGAGTTTGTAATGTAAAGGTGGTTGTATACGAATGGTTTGTATATTTGGGAATCACATGCATGCCTGATAGGCATAAACGAAGATGATTAGTCAGTAATCACTAACAATCTATAGTAGTCGAACGTTCTGACACATCGAAAAGAGACCCATTGCTTACTGTCACGTCAAACGGTCAGTATGAGCCGGATAAATGGTTAATCAAGTGTGGTAAGTGCAGCGACCGACCACAAAATCAAGAATTAAAAGTCAGAGAAAAATTGTAACATCATATCCCGACTGGGAATGATCCAGTCATGAATCCCAACTTTCTAATTCTAATACTCCACCATAGTGTATTATGTATATGTTGCCTTACTTTGATATATAAAATTAAATGCATGTTTAATGTTTCTATTTGGTCAATTAGATTTGTATATAAAGAAAATGCAATAGTGAGTATTGTTGGTTGATGTAATGTTAGTTTTAAAATGTTTAGTTGCTCATCCATGGTTATATATACCAGTTAATCGTAGTTTCTTCTGTAAAATTTTATATATTTTAAAATGATTTAGTATGTTTATTTGTTTATGTTAGGAGGAGTTATTATCAGAAATTGTTTGTTTCCTTACTGGGTAACCGTTGTTACTCACCCGTTCCTTCCTATTTTTTTTAGCTTTAGAGCCTGCAGTTGACGAAGTGGGTGTAGAACTAGCGAATGGGGACCATCTGGTGGGTCAGATAGACAATCAGAGTCCATTACCTATTGATTACTGGGGTTATTACCCCTAGTGGTGTTGATTTGTCTAAGAGTAATATAGATTTTGGTTTTGAGCGTTAGGAATTTTGTTAGAGTGAGGAATTTCTGAATAATCGTGTATATAAACTTTTTCTTTCGCACTCTATTTTTTGTACGTTATTAGATGTATATAGGCTTCCGCTAGTATTATATTTTGAATGTATATATGTCGTTTATCAGGTGCAGGTTGAATGCCTTGGAATGCTAACATAAACAAAGGAGACCATGCCGAAATTTTGAGGTGCCACCTAGTACCTCGAGTTTTGCCATGGGGATTTGTGTTAATGTTTGGCGGGGCACCACATTTGCAATTTCCTGGAGATGTATTTTCCGTACCTCATTTTCACATTAAGTAATACGAGTATCCAAATGAGGCAAGGTGGAAGTATTCCACGATAATTCACACCATTATTTAGGAATGAATCATTATGCAAGAACATTTTTTTGTCCCCCTAACGATAGAAAAATTGTCTCATCAAATTGACAATCCGCAAATCTAATGGTAAACACATCACCTGTCAGAGGTTCCAAATAACGACGTCGGGAACCCATTTTTGTATGTTGTAGGAGGGTATAAGGAGTTGAACTACACAATCAAATTTGCACAAGTGAGAAATATTTGGTGGACAACCTATCACAAGTTGTGAAGGTGAAAATTGGTGATAAGCAATCAGCCTAAGTCTAATTAACTTAACAACATGTTGGCTAATATGCCTTACCCACAAACGGATAATTTGGATTGCATAAGTAAAGGTCTTCCAATTAGTTGTAAACATTTGACCAAAAATTATGCAAAGCTATTTTGGTTATGGACATGAGGGACTGGATGTTCAACATCAATACCTATCGATGTACAATAGTCATAAAAGACTTGAGATGTGAATTTACTTGCATTATCAAAATGAATTGTCTTAACGTTTAATGATTTGAGCAATAATTTGACAAATGCTAAATTATGACAAGATGGCAACAAATATGTGACCAATGGCTAGAAGCATCTATTAATACCATAAAGTATCTAAAAAGTCCACTAGAAGGGTGAATTGGTTCACAAATATCACTTTGGATCCTTCGTAAGAAATATGGTGACTCAGAAGCAATTTTAAGAAAAGAAAGTCGAGTAATTAACTTTCCTTGTGAGCAATGAGTACAAAAATGATCACTGGATAGGGTAAGTTGTTAGTTTGCTAAATTGCACCCAAGAGAGTTATTTGTGATCTTACGTAGCATGTTGGATCCAACATGCTAAATGATCATGCCAAACTATAAAGATTTTTGGATCATTGAGCTTTTGTCTCATCTTGAGCTTCCTATTCAAGGTAGAGTGTGATTCTACAACACCAATTGTTGTATGGTATAATTCCAAAGAGAATGCAATGAGTTTTTCTAATATAAGCTTCTGGCTTCCAATATTAGAAATAATATAGAGGAATTCTTTGTTATCTTCATTACTAATTTCAATATGGTATCCATTCATTCTTATATCTTTAAAACTAAGTAAATTTCTTCTGGAATTGCTCGAGTATAAAGTGTTTTGAATGAATATGTGGGTATCTTTGACTAACATCACATGTGCTCTTCCGGAGCCTTCAATTATTTGCATAGGTCCAATTATGATTGAAACCTTAGTTGGATTGTATATTAATTTTAAGAAAAACTTCTAGTATTTCGAAATGGTATGAGTTGTTGCACTATCTAGAAGCTAAATGTTTTCTTCATTTGTTCCAACTTCTTGATCCTTAACTTTAAAAAATGGATAAATAAAATAAATATTCAATCAAATATTATATTAAAAAAGTTCCATAGTAAAAACTTGATAATCCAAATAAGTTCCTAGAAATAAATATCCCAAAAGAAAATAATTAAATAAGGAGTAACCAAGATTGAACCTATCCCAACCAATTGTAAACTTGTTTTAAATTTAAGGAAAATAATAATAACTTACGTCTTCTGGACCGGTCCTGGAATTTCTCCAATCATGGCATTGAAAGCCTCATTGTCAATAGATGTCTCTTCTCATCTTCAAAGAAGTTATTTACATGGAGATAAGTAATGCAATCCATCCAATGGTCTGTTGGATCTTCCACAACATGGGTTTTCACATCTTTCTTTGAGATTTGATATTATTCAAATCTCTATTTCCCGTGTCATCTAAAGATTCTCTGAGAATTAATCTGGCCATAATCACCCATTATGATCTAGAACTACACCAGATGGATGTGAAGACAGCTTTCCTTAATGGTGACCTTGAAGAGGATATCTATATGACTCAGCCTAACGAATTTGCAATCCAAGGCAAGGAGCACATGGTGTGCAGTTTGAAGAAATCCATATATGGACTGAAGCAAGCCTCTAGGCAGTGGTACCTAAAGTTTGATCAAGTTGTTATCAGGCATGGGTTCAAAGAAAATGTGGTGGATAAATGCATTTACCTCAAGGTTAGTGGGAGTAGATTTGTGATTCTTGTTCTGTATGTGAACTATATCCTACTTGCCTACAACGATATTCACCTACTTCATGATACGAAACATTTTATATCATCGAATTTTGACATGAAGGGCATGGGGAATACTGAGTATGTCCTAGGGATCAAAATTCATAGAGATCATTCTGCTAGATTACTTGATTTTTCCCAGAAAGCTTATGTTGAGAAAGTTCTTAAAAGATTTGACATGCAGTCTTATGCACCTGGTGAGACCCCAATAGTCAAAGGTGACAATTTTAGTGAGAAATAGTGTCCCAATAATCAAATCGAAAGAGATCAGGTGGATTCAAAAGTATATGCTTTAGTGGTTGGAAGTCTTATGTATGCAATGTTTTGCATCTAACCGGATATCAACTATGTTGTTAGCATGCTTGGCAAATATCAGAAAAATCCTGGGATCGATCATTGGAAAGCAGTGAAGAAGGTATTCAAGTACCTATAGAGGACAATAGATTTTATGTTGGTTTTTAAGAGGTCAAGCGAGCGTAAAATAGTCGGTTATTCATACTTAGATTTTGCTGGATGTTTTGACACTCGGAAGTCCACTTCTGGATATGTTTTTATACTTGCTTGTGGGGTAGTTTCTTGGAGAAGCTCCAAACAGTCGATTATTGCAGATTCCACCAAGTATTCTGCTACAGCTCTTCCTTTGATAGACTTCTGTGTAACATGCGTGATGTCAAACTCTGATAGCAACAACAACCATCGCGCGGTTCTCCCTGTCAACGCCGACTTCTCGAAAAGGTACTTGAGGGGATCCATCTGAGATAACAGGATAATTGAATGAGACAACATATAGTGCCGGAGTCTCTGAGTAGCCCATACTAGTGCTAAGCAAGTTTTCTCCAAGGATGTACTCTAACATCTTTTTGCTGATGTAGTAGATGGTCCTTTCTTTGCGAGTATCCTTGTCATACTATGCAAGCATGCATCCCATAGATTCTTCTATGACTGACAGATAAAGAAGAAGCGGTTCACCCGGTGTAGGTGGGACCAAAATAGGTGGGTTTAAGAGATACTCTTTGACTTGGTCGAAAGCCTTTTAACATTGCTCATTCCAAACTGTTGGTTCATTCTTCTTGAGAAGTTTGAAAATAGGTTCGCAGACGCTGGTGAGTTGAGCGATGAACCTGCTAACATACTGGATTCTGCCCAGAAAACCTTGAATCGGTTTTTCAGTCTCGGACGGTGGCATCTCTAAGATAGTTTTAATCTTTACAGGGTCTACTTCGATCCCTCTCTGACTGACCACAAACCCCAATAACTTTCCAGAAATTACTCCAAATACACATTTCTGTGGGTTAAGGCGAAGTTGGTATTTTTGAATCCTTGTGAGAAATTTTTCTAACGCAGTAACATTCCCTAGTCGTTCTTTGGATTTGACTATCATATCATCTACATAAACTTCGACCTCTTTGTGTTTTATGTCATGTAGTAAAGTCGTGGCTGCTCTTTGATAGGTAGCTCCAGCGTTTTTCAAACCAAAAGGCATGACCTTGTAGCAGAAGGTCCCCCACTGTGTGATGAATGAAGTTTTTTGCATATCTCGAGGGTCCATTTTTATCTGATTGTACCCTGACAATCCATCCATGAAGGACAACAACGCGTGTCTTGCTGTACTGTCTACTAGAACATCTATGTGTGGTAAAGGGAAACTATTCTTTGGGCTTGCTTTGTTTAGGTCTCTGAAATCCACACACATTCTAACTTTTCCATCCTTTTTCGGTACTAGGACGACATTAGCAATCCACTCAGGGTATTCTACTAATTTCAAAAATTCAGCGTCAATCTGCTTCGTAACTTCTTCTTTGATTTTCAAAGTCCATTCTGGCTTCATACGTCGAAGTTTCTATTTGATTGGTCGAGCATCAGGATATAACGAAATCCGATGTTGGACAATATCCGTGCTTACCCCCGGCATATCCTCGTAAGACCACACGAATACGTCTTTGAACTTTCTGAGCAAGTCTACTATCCCTTTGCGTTCATCGGGAGATAAAGTGACCCCTATCCAAATTTCTTGAGGACTTTCTTTTGTTCCGAGGTTGATAACCTCTACTTCCTCTATTAGAGGTTGAGCCCAACGTTCTTCTTGTTCAAGTAATTTGATTATTTCAGGGGGAGGTTCTTCGTCAGAAGATTCTCCCTCCGAAGCTAGATTATTAGTTAAATTATTATTGTGCTCGGGGTAATCAAAAATTTCTTTCATTTCATTAAAAAGAGGTGGGGTAATAGAACTCATTGCAGACTTGACAGACTCGCTTGATTCAGCAAGAAAAATAGACTCACTAGAAATAACAGACTCAACAGAAACAACTAACTTATTCGACCCAACAGAAATAAAGGACTCGACTGGCATGTCAGACTGAACAGGACTAATGGGACCAACAGACCCAGCCTTGACATGCAACACATGACTGATTACATGATAATTTGATAGAGACCCAACAGCGGGTTTGATTACAGACTGAGGATTTGGGATTCCTTTTTCAACTGACAACACTAAGATATCATGATCTTCAATGAATAGCTGATCTATGTTGAGGGAGTCCAGATCGAGCTGCCAGTCTTCAACTTTCTTCTCCTTAACTTCTATGCTTGCTTCCTTTTCGGGCCATTCCATGCCAAAGAAGATTTCAAACCCCCGCAGACGAGTACCTGTGATGTGATCAATGAAAGGCTCTGGGAACCCACAGTAACGGAAATCTTCTCCTTCTTTCACAAAATAACCATTGAGGGTTTTTCGATAGGACTTCATTTTAATGAGATCTGTGGTACGCCTTTGCCTTTTAGCAATGGCCTTATCCCGTTTGGTCTTCCAGTATTTGGCCCAATCCTCCTTAGTAGGTTTATATCCTAGTCCGAATGTGCCGATGACCTCTTCAATCACTGGTGCCTCCTTAATACCTTGCTGCTTGCGACCTAAGCCCATACTAGGGAAGAATCTCATTTTCTTAAATATATTAACCATGTAGCAATTAGAGGTATTTTCCATTGGAAAATATTCTTTCATGGCTTGATCCCATAGGACTGAGCATATCTTTTCAAATTCGAACCCACTAAGTTCTATCCCCTGTTGTTCTGGTTGAATCTCAAGCAACGGCTCATCCTTAGCCTCAGTATTGTTCATAATCCCTACAATTTCAGCATCTCCATGGGGAGTAATCACTAGCCCATCCTTGATAAACTTGACCTTCTGGTGTAGCGTAGAAGGGATGACTTTGATTTGGTGTAACCATGGACTCCCTAACAGTAAATTGAAAGAAGACTAGATGCCAATAACCTGAAATTCCACAGGAAATTCAGCTATGCCAGTGGACAGTCGAAGGTGCAAAATTCTCAGTACATCCCTCTTGGTGTTATCATAGGCTCTAACACCTTGATTAGTAGGTGTGAGATCTTCAGCCTTAAACCCGAGACAAGTAGCAGTTTTCAGAGGGCAAACGTTCAATGCACTCCTGTTATCAATCAAAACCAAAGGTACCCTCATCCTGTTACAGTCAACTGTAATGTACAACGGCTTAGTGTGGCTTGACCCTTCTTTTGGGAGATCCGAGTTCGAGAAGGATAGGATATTCTTCACGTAAGTTGCCCCTACTATACTGGCCAGCTGATCTGGAGAAGTTTCAAGGGAGACTTGGGCTGTGTTTAGTGCTTTGAGAACAGCCTCCCTATTAGCAGTGGAAGCCATGAGTAAACCTCATACTAAGATATTGGCACCTGATTTTTTTAACTGTTTGATCACGGAGTTATCCTCTTCGATGTTTTCCTTGGTGGGATCATCTCCTTCTTTTCTTGCCAAGGCTACAGGATTATCAACATAGAGTTCTTGTGGCTTAAAAACTTTTCCCCCTCGAGTCATATGTCTAACTTCATCACAGGAAAGGGAGAAAGGCTCATCTTCTTCAGTCAACAAGTATGGATCTTCGGCTGTCAAATGTTCAGGGTTTTTTAGATTCATTTGGGCCAACAGGTAACTAGTGAATGTGGGACTATCGTAACGAGGCGGGGATAAACAATAGGTATCATCTGAGGTTAAATCAAATGGTTCATAGTTTGTGGTGAAAACTTCATCAGTGAAGGCCATCCTGGCAAGGGGGTAACTGGGCGGTTTAACTTGGATTGGATGGATGAGAGAAACAGGGTCGAATAGTAATTGGGTGTGAGAAACCATGTTCAGGGTTGGTGGAGGTTGATAGGTAGGTAGTAGATTAGTGGTGACATTTGGTGGGCTAGGGATCATGATCTTTTTGTTATCAATAAGGTTTTGAATGGCATGGTGCAGGGTGATACATCGATCTGTGTGATGGCTAGGATTTTGATGAAATTCACATAATAAGTTGGGGTTGTGTCCGGCTGGCAAGGGATTTGGTAAAGGTCGGGGTTGAATCGGGGTAAGCAACCCTTTCTTCAATAGTTTTTGCAAAGCTACGGTAAGGGTCATCCCTAAATTGGTAAATTGACGCGGAGTTCGAGGTTGACTCGGGTGACCCTGGTCATTAACCCGGGCCGGGGGGTGAGCTGGGGTGACGGAGGTATTGGCGATGTAAGTATGGTTGATATTGGATTTGAGAACATATGATTTCTTAGGCTTGTTATCTGAGGGGTTAGAAAGGATCCCAGAGGCAAATGCATCCTCAAGTTGGCTCCCGGCTTCCAACAGGGATTCAAAAGTAGGGAGGTATTGGGCCACTAGGTGTTGAGCATATCCTTGAGAGAGGTTCTTTAGGATAATTGCTACTTGTTCCTTCTCCGAAGTTCTATCCCACATTTGAGAAGCCTTGGCCCTCCAACGACCAATGAAATCAGTGAATGTCTCCCCATTTTTCTATTTAGTTGCTTCCAAATCCCTTCTTGAAGTCTCAATCTCGGTACTGTACTTATACTGATGCCAGAAGGCCTTTGACATGTTTTCCCATGAACCCACAGTAACTGGATCTTGAGACATTAACCAACGTAGTGCTGATCCTGATAAAGTCCTTTGGAACAATAATGTCATTTGTTCGTCACTGAGCCCCATGGTGCGCATGTTGGTAACATACACCTTAAGATGTGTTTTCGCACACCCTATCCCACTGAACTTGTCCATCTCAAGCACCACAAACTTCTCTGACAAATGGATTCTAGGGATGCGATTCAGAGCTTCGATGCCTGCTGCAATTTCATCAATACCCTTTATACTCTTCATAGCTGACTGCAATTGAGACATTTTGTTAGATAACGCCGGATTTTCATTAACATATTCTTCATCTCCGTCGAGCTCAAAGACTTCACGTGGACGTTTCTCTTCAACTTTTTTTCCCTTTGGGTCATCTAAAGGAATTCCCGTCGATTCCGAGGTCTGTTCTAACATTTCCACCTTGCCTTTTATATTGCTGATATCATTGGCAAAGGCTGCCAAGATCTTACGGATCTCCGTGAGCTCAGATTCTGACGTCATCTCTACTTGTTGACTTGGTGCTGTGGTTCGTTCTAACCGACTGGACTTACGACTCCAACTAGGAGGTGGACGCTTGAGTTTGGACGTAATGATAATCCTATATGACCCCATCAAAGGTAGATTTAGTCAATTTCAGTATTACCCCCTTGATAACATTTTTTTTAAGAATCATTTTATTGAGGTTTGTGCACCAATCTATTAATTAACCCATTCACACAATGAGTATTCGAAAAGAAAATAAATATTTATTAAAAAAAAAAGATAGTTTTATTGAAAATGATTGACAAACAATATGTCCTTATTAAAACATCTTTCAACAAATTTTATTTGAACTATTTTTACATGGATGCTTGGCTTTGTCTTAATGGTCACCAAGATTGCTGTCAGGCTTGACCCTCTTGGCTCTAACAACTGGCTCTCTGAATTCTGCTGATCCGTCTGGATACCCTAAGGTGCGCTTGTTGCAAACTTTCTCAATGAGGTGTACTAACTTTTCAGTCAAAGGTTCGGGGGAAAAGAAAGCTTTGTGCTGAGGTAAGGATAACTCTGTAGGTACATCGTACTATTCTGGGATCAGATTAGGATGGTAAAAAGATGTTTCTTCTAAACCAATCAGACGGACATAGTAGGATCCTTTGATTCCTAGAATAGGGGGATCGGTCATCTACCAAGGGCACCTAAAATCAATATGACAGGCGAGGCGAGAGTCTAACCATTTGCTCCAAGCTTTGACTGAGTTGTGACGCACTAACAGGTTTCTCTTGAAAAAATGTTCTGGCCCATATTCGAGGTTTAAAGGAACCTCTACGATTTTGAGATGGTCACAAAGCCACATATAGAGTAAGTAGGGGCTTCCCTTGAAGCTTTTTCGCTCACCATTTTTTATGGCATCTAAACCTGAGAAAGTTTCAGCTAGAATGAAAGGGACAGGGTTGGCTTTCCTTGAGAGTTGAGAGGCTATATCTATGAAGGACTCAGGATAGTTTGGCCATCACTATTAGACGTCAGTATGTATTGGGCTAGGATTCTTAGGCATAATCGATAATCTCTAGTGGCTCGCCAGGCTTCGGGTTTTACATTGATAGGATGACTGCGGGAGCGATACGGGTCCAGTAAAGGTACTAAATTTAATCTCCCGTCATGGACTAAGACCTTGGCTTCTTCTTTGGAAATATTTAGTCCTGTGGCGAGTTCACCAGAATATCCGGTCTTCAATGAGGGCCTGACTAGAGGTCTTGAAGTGGATATCCTCATGATGCCGCAATAATCCTCGTGAGTAGGGCATAAATGCATATACCCCATATGGAATATGTGGAGGTAGGGATTCCATCGCTTAGCCATAGCGTGTAAGAGGTTCCAGTCTATCTCAAATTCGTGGAAGTAGAGAGCACTCCTCAACATGAATCTCCCAAAATTGATCTTCTCTACAGGGTGCATCCCTACGACGGTTGTTTTGACTAACTGATCGATTGGGTTATCGCCTGCGACTAGCATCCTGGTTTGACACAGAAGGGTATTTTAGTACTCTTCCAAGGTCCATGTAAAATATCAATATTTTTCTTTTAGAAAATCTTGTTCTTATAGAAAACATTTTTCGAAAATTATTTTTTCTCGGAAAACGTTTCTTCTAGAGAACATTTCTTTTGGAAAACAATCTTTTCTGAAAAATATTTTCTTTCTGTAACTTATTTGTCTTCTTTTGAAAATTTGATTTTCATTTTCAATTTAAATGGCTCAGCCCACCATGATTGTTGGATTGGGATGGACTGGGTCATTATTGTAAAAGAATGGGTTATTTATTGGGTTGGTGCACCCATTTTAATTTTCAAAAATAAAATTTTGATCCTTGAGGACAATCATGCACTCTGATCTCACCATTCACATCACTCACATACATTCATCAAACAACAGGCATTTATTCAATAAACAACCCGGGAACACCTACGATAAGTTCGAGTCGTGACCTACTGGGAAGGTTTCTAGACTCTAAGCTTACTACGTGCAATGCATTTTTATCTGGCCACCCTTGCCCAAGCACACCTATATACCTCTCAGTACGTGATGACTTAGTTTGATATACCGTATAGGTGATAATCTAAAACCTCAATTCACTTCTCTGAAGCCAAAAACAGCCAGTTTGATCTCCAGTTGAGAGGTGACGCACAATGCTGAGCAAGGGCCCACTTAAATACCTCTCATCTAGAATAGACGTAGTCTATCCCCCTCGTACAGTAGGATACAGCGGGGCAAGATCTTACTTAGGCACCGGTTTTGATCAAGAAGTGCAATTGATATACTTAGATTATCTTTTATACCTACGGGTATGAGTCAGGAGTTGTAGTTTTCGTAAATGGTTTGGCATCCCACGAGGGGACTGATCACGTACTAGTACTACGTTGGCAATCGGGACATGTGACTGTGTGGCTTACAATAGGTCAAAGGCTCAGGTCGCTCCGGCCTGGGTGCATCAATATATCTCTCAAAATCACCTGATCAGACGGTATTAATGCTCCCAGTTTGATATATCCTAAGGTACGTGACTGGAGTTGTGATTTTCATGAATGACGTTGCATCTCCGAAGAGACCGGGCCACGCACTAGTGCCACGTTGGCTTATATGGGACGTGTAAGTGAGTAAAACAGTAAACGTGCATGTGGTGTGTGCAAAACAGGGTGAGGTGTGCCCGGGGCCTTTTCCAAACAAATGGGCCTGATCATACTATTAACATATTAAAATACATAAACCATAGCATCTAAATCCAAATCAGGGCATGTACATCAAAATTAGGATCATGGCATATGTATGAGATATCACATAAATATAAATAAATTGATCGTCAATCAAAGGCATGTGATCAAGGTATTAAAGAAGGTTTGATATACTTTAGGCATCAAAACATGGCCTAAGGTCAATCATCAAGATATATACCAATCAAGACCAATCAATAGCTTATTTAAATGACAATCTCCCACATATCACAACAAAATGCCGCACCAAAAATCAAATATCGTATGGTATACTACGAGTTTAACTAAGAAGATTTTCCCAAAAAAAATTTAATGATCCAATCGAGGGTCACTCTTGACAACCCAAAATAATCAGAAATTTCAAGGGATATTGAAGATAAAACAATGATTAATGAGAGAAAAATTTTCCTTCCTTTTTTTTTATTTTTTTATCTTTTAAAAAAACAAGTTGATCTCAAACCCAGAAAAACAAAAATACACATGTGTTGCTGTCGGCAGCACTCAAAACTTGGTTTTTGAAAATCTTTTGTTTTTTTTTTTTTTTTTTTTTAAAAAAAAGAAAATCTGGAAGCGGTGCAGATTTGACACGTGGCAGAGATGGAGGAATCGGAGGCAAACTCTTTAGATTCTTCGTCTTTTCGGATGAAGATCTGTAACAGAAGTAGAACTAGAAATCGATAATTAGGGATGAAATTGTAGATTCTGAAATTTCTTCTTTTTTCGGATTTACTATATCTTTCAGTTTCTGATTCTCATCCATCGAAGCAATATCGGCCATTTTTGCTGATTTTTTCAAGTTCTTCAAAAGATTTGATCCTGCCGATATGTCGATTAAGCCTTGAAACTTATTATATGATGAAGACTTATCAATCCCCCCCCTGTTTCGTTATAGATCATCTTCGATTCCACTCGATTTCACTCCGAGATTATTCTTTTGAGATCCAAAATCTCCTCCTTCATCTTCTTTGATCTTCGCATTTAACCTCTCGGTTTCTCCTCTAAGACTATCGTTATCAACCTTTAAGATCTCAATCTTCTTCATCAAACGTTCAATCTCGGAATTCTTCGATGAGATCTCGCTCTCTAAAAATGGAATCATGACAAATCTGAAAATTGGATCTGAAAAGAATTGGTTTGATCAGAATGGACCGATCCATGTCTCTATTTTACAAGATCCATTCATGCCCTTAAGATCTTTTGCCAACCCGAAACAGCAAAGAAAAACTCTACATTCCAGCTGAAAAGATGTTGATTCTCATGGACAATCCTTCAAAAACAAATTAAGTTTCGAGATAGCTATCGATTCGAGACTCCGTATCTCCTTAAGGAAAGAAATCGGTGAGTTATGCTGAGTTTTAAGTTGATTTTAGTTGATTCAAACCGGCTGAATGGAGAGAATGAATCGATCTCCTTTAACGACAGTGAACCAATGCTCTAAGAAGATGATGTGGGTATAGAAGAAATTAATTTTTCTTATACCACACCACTCACATCAGCACTGTTAATGCGGTGTGGAAAACATAAGAATCACACTTTACTTGGGGCACCCCAACTAAACTAGCACATTGTTGCTGTACAGAAACTCAAAAGAAACCATTTTTTTTTTCGTTTTATTTGCTGTCCATAGGCAGCATGTCTTGTCTATATAAAATAAAAACTAAAACTAAACACCTAAAAAAACAAAAACAAATAAATAAAAACTCTTTTTTTGTCAATTTTTTTTTAAAAAATTATTAAGTAACATAACAAACATGTTCCCTAAAAAAAAATATATCATCCAAAAAAAAAAACGGATTGACCTACCTAAAAAAGAAAACCACTTTGTTTCATTATTCCATACTCAATCGTCATTATTCCGCCCCCAATAAAATTATCCTTTGAAATTTAGTATTATTCAAAGTCACGCTAAGTGACCCTCAATCGAACCATATAAAAAAGTGCCATGTTAACATACTCGAAAATTGAACAAAAATTAATGATTGGGTTAATGAATAAAGGAACAAAAAAAAAAAACGGTAATCGGACAATAATAAGAAATTGACTAAGAATTAAATAGGAAAAAAAAAATCTAGGTCAATGGCAATATTCCCATACTCGAGGTTTTTCAAGTTTGATCCTCAATTTTCCCAGTGGAGTCACCACTAAAAGCGCCCTCGATCCGCGGGGTGTGCGGATCCGCTTTTGACCCTTGAGGTTTGGGAGTCGCCACCTAGTTATTACGGTCTAGGAACCGATCAATGACTCTAAATAGATAAGAACTAATCTAAAATAGAAAAGTTGAATTCGGGGATCATGTTATGGGGTTGGAAGGTGTTAGGCACCAACCCCGCCCGGCCAAAGCCGGTCTCTACTAACTTTCCAAATAAATTACATTGCTAAAAACCTAGATATTAATAAATAAATAAAGTTATACCTTTCCGATAGCAAATACTTTGTCCCCTCAGATCCGACAAAAGTTGCTCCTTGTACCATACTCCCTTGCTTCGTTCTGTTTTCGGATTTGATTTCCGATCTCCGAGGTAAGGTATCTCTTCTTTCTTGGATTTGAATTCTTCAAGTTTGTTATAGATTTTGGGGTGTTTTTGAAAAGTTTTTAGGTGTTTTTTAGGCTAAAATCAAAGGAGGGATGTTAGGTAAGGAGTTGGGGCTCCAAAACTAGGGTTTATGGGAGGCTTGGGGGACTTCTAGACCTATTTCTCTTAGGGTTTATGATTTGATACGAAAATAGGGTGTGAGCACCCCTATTTATAGATTTTTTTAGGGGTTGATTTTGATAGAGTTAGTGTTTAATTAGAGTTCTTTTAATTAGAGTTGTGTTTTAGTTAGACTTGTTTTAGGTAGAGTTGGGTTTTAATTAGAATTGTTTTAGGTGGAGTTGTGTTTTAGTTAGAACTCTATTAGATAGAATTATTATTTAATTAGAATTCTATGATGATTTTGACTTTTGGTCTTATTTGATTGACTTTTAATATTTTGACTTCAGTCTTAATTGATTGACTTTTAATATCTTGACTTCAGTCTTGCTTAATTGACTTTAATTTTGACTTTAGTCTTACTTGATTGACTTTAATACCTTGACCTTAGTCTTTCTTGATTGATTTTAATTTTTTGGAGAACCCTCCTCCATTATTTCTTTAATTCTTTGGACCCCCAAATGGAGGGGTCCTAAAAGAAATATCTCACGAACCCTCAACAATTTTACTTGAGAGCCCAATTGATCGATTTTTTTAATTCAAAATTTTAATTTAATTTCATTAATGTTTCACTTTAATAATTTAATATTTTATTTATTAATTTCAAAATTTTTAATTATGAAAATTGTGAAATTACCGTTTTGCCCCCGGAGAGGACTTTTCACCTTTTAAGTAGGTTTTTAATGTTCTAGGATGTTTTAGAATTTATTTTTTGTAAGGAATTCAATGTGAGTATTGGTTTGTGTCATTTATGAAATTTTTGTGTGAAACGGTCATGAACATTATGAGGGGCATTTTCGTAATTTTGTCGAATTCTATTAAAATTGGTGAAATGATTTATTTGGTTTCGATTTGTTATTTTATATGTTCGAAAGAGTTTTCCTAAGCGTAATGTAAGCTCTAGGATTGTTTTGATGTTAGGGGTATTTTGGTAATTTGGTCAATTTTTTAGTGATTTTTATCGTGAAACTTCTTTTTAGGTCTGCAAGATGATGATTTCTATGTTTCGGGGTCGTATTTGTTTAGCGTAGTGTGGTTTCTAAGGTTTTGTCAGTTCGAGATACCTCATCCGGATTTCTGAATCACATCTGTTAACAAAATAAAGCAACGGAATACACATCCATCATTGGGAATCATTGCGATCGGGTTGACGAGTTGATTAATCAGGCGAGTGCAAAAATGAGGTGTCTACATTAATAATAAAATTTTATTTAGTGCTCCTTACTATTGACATTTTTGTTGTACCATGATATATATACATGTATCTTGTGTATTATGCAATGAGGATAAAAGGTTTGGCCTGGGAATACGGTTAAAGTGTTCATGAGGATAGCTTAGGCTAGATGCATTTGGGCAATGTATTACTAAAGCCTTTATTATGATAGGGTGGTGATGTTTTTCACATGGCGGTTGCTGTAATATATCAGAGTGACACATTCAATATGTGAAGCTTGACAAATTTAGAGAATGTATGCAAGTGATTGCATGAGGAATGTACATTATCTCTTGATACTCTACAAAATCACTATGAGGATAAACTCTCAATTCCTTGATAATCTTGTTTTGTGACCATGGAATTGTCTTGGTGCCGACTCTAAGGAGTGCCAAAGCATTTATGATCCACTATTGGCATTTTCGTTGAGATTGGGTAAAAGTTAAAGTGGTAACCAATTGTCTTAGCCAATGATTTTCTAAAACTAAGAGTGGCCACTCGATCTTAAATTATAAACTTTTCAATTCCCAAGTCTTTTTCGCAAAACAAAATTATTTATTGGACCAAGTGGGAGATTGTTAGAATTTTAATCAAAACTATTCGTTTATTTTGGGTTTTCTTTGAATTAAAATATCCTTTTGTGGTCCAATTAAATACTGATTTTTTAAAGGGATTGAATTGCTATTGGCTAAGGACCTTGGGGACCAAGTTGGAAATAATTTTTGCAATCTAAGAAATTTTCATCGATTGGGGATCTTGTGATTTCCTAAATAAATTAGAATTCTTATCTTCCTAGAGCACCATTGTTTCAACTTGAATAACATCAAAGGCTGATATTGGATTTCATTCATGTTAATTTGTTGTTCAAGCTTCGAAAAAGGTATGTGACTTAAACCCATTCAGATTTCAAATCATTTTGATTAAGTGTTAGAGAGAAGATCCTATCCAACAGGTGGTCATAGCGCTCATTCAAGGAGTTTTATAGGTTTAGAGAATCCTTTTTTGTTATGTACTCGCTTTTTATGTCATCATAGATATAATGTCTCAAGAATATAAGAGTTTTAGCTTTGTCCTACTGGGATATAGTGTTGCCTGCCTTTATGGCATTTCCAAGGCATTGGGATTGGAAGTCTCTTCATCCAGGATCTAGGACAAATAATTTTCTTTTGATAGCTCAATAGCCTTGAACTCAAGCTTCGTGATATTTTTCATTCTTTTATTTATTTATTTAGGAACTATTCAATAAAGAATTTACAATTAGATATATGTAATAAATTAAAAAAAAAATTTAACAATGATTAAAAAGATGTATGTCAATAAAAAAATTCAATAAACACGTACAACTATTGAATTTTTTAGAACTTCTAGTTCTATTTTGATCAATGATTAAGGAACCTCAAATCCTTTTTGATTGTTCAAAATATTTTGGATTTTTTATAGAACTTTGGGTTCTTTATGTAATTGTGATAACTTCTAGTTCTACACATAAAATCATTGAATTTCTAGTTCAATTTGATTTAATATATAAAGGTGAAGACTTCAAGTCCCAACCTGACCATGTAGATCATCAAATTTCAAGTTTTGACTATAGATATATATTTTAAAAAAATTATCTTCAGAATGTCATATTCAAGAGGGTTCTCTTAAAAATTCATCTTCAGGATATACTACCTCTTTAGGATGTTTCTTTAAAAATCCATTTTCTGGATATACTACTTCTTTAGGAGGTTTCTTAAAAAAAATCAAAATTGAATATTCCTACTAATTTATGAGCAACATGAATCATAAACAAAATTATTTTTCTTACCCTTCTTTAGATGTGATCTTGAACCTTTTCATAAAGAACAAAAGAAGTAGTCTTCCCAACGATCAACAAGTAGAGACTCGTGTTGCTAATGTATTGTAAAATTTAAAAAAATGGTAAGATATTGTAAAACTAAGAGATATTGCAAGACACCAAAGTATAAGAAAAATTATTCTTCAAGAACTCTAATGTAATTTCATTTAATTCATGTTGTCAATACCTATATTCATAGGCTTACAATAATAATGAAAGGGAGGTGAAAGTTGAGAGTAACATCAATTAGTATGGCACATAAAGAGATGGAGGTTATCGAGATGGTAATTATGTGGTCATTCACTATACATTTATGTATATATAACAATTACATCAATTTAAGGTGGTACTACAACTTCCAATGTTTTTGCGATTCTAGAAAAAATTAGTTTGGCACTACTTTTTTTTAGCAAAGTTTTATAAAATCATTTGAACTATTCAAATAGCTTGTGCTATTGATCTCTAGCTTGGCATGATAAATCATGAAAAACATGAAATCCTAACTGTCAAAATACAAAATCTAATTATCAAGATAAAATATACATCTTATGCATCTCGAAGATAATTCTTAATTTTATTTTTAAAGACTAGAGTTTCAAATTTTTCATGAGAATTAGAAAGAGAATGAGTGTCCTCTTAGAGCCAACTCAATAGTCCAAAAATCCCCTTTATTGAGTCAATCCCCATTTGATTTCCAACTGAAAGTGCCCTCGATCCGCGGGGTGCACGGATCCACTTTTGGCCCTTGAGGTTTGGGAGTCGCCACCTAGTTATTACGGTCTAAGAACCAAATTTTGACTCTAAAAGGTAAATAAACTAATCTACGAAAAAAAAAATACGGGTCCGGGGATCACGTTACGGGGTTGGAAGGTGTTAGGCACCAACCCTGCCCGGCAAACACCGGTCTATACTAATTTTCAAATAAAACTACATTGCTAACAAGACCTAAATAATAATATAAAAAAATAAAAATACTTATCTTTTTCGAACGTAACGATTTTGTTCCCTCAGATCTAATAAAATCGCTCATTGTACCGTACTTCTTACATTGTTCTGTCTCCAGATCTGATTTCGGATCTTCAAGGCAAGGTATCTCTTTCTTAGATCTGGATTCTTTGAACTTTTTTATGGATTTTGAGGTGTTTTTGAAGGGCTTCTAGGTGTTTTTCAGGCTAAAATCGAAGTATGAGTGTTAGGTAAGGAGTTGGGGTTTCAAAATTAGGGTTTGTGGGAGGTTAGGGAAGCTTTTTGACCTACTTCTTTTACGGTTTTTCATTTGATACGAAAATAGGGTGTGAGGACCCCTATTTATAGATTTTTTTAAGGGTTGATTTAGATAGAATTAGTGTTTAATTAGAATTCTTTTAGTTAGAGTTATATTTTAGTTAGATTTGTTTTAAGTAGAGTTGTATTTTAATTATAATTGTTTTAGTTAGAATTATATTTTAGTTAAAATTCTATTAAATAGAGTTATTATTTAATTATAAATCTATTAGGATTTTGACTTTTGGTCTTATTTGATTGACTTTAAGATTTTGACTTTAGTCTTAATTGATTGACTTTAAGATTTTGACTTTAGTCTTAATTAATTGACTTTAATTTTGACTTTAGTCTTACTTGATTGACTTTAATACCTTGATTTTAGTCTTACTTGATTGACTTTAATTTTTTGGATAACCCCCCTCTATTATATCTTTAATTCTTTGGACCCCCAAATGGAAGGGGTCCTTGAATAAATATCTTGGTAACCCTCAACAATTTTGCCTGAGAGCCTGATTGATCGATTTTCTTAGTTTAAATTTTTAAATTAATTTTTCTAATGTTTAACTTTAATTATTTAATTTTTATTTATTAATTTTAAAATTTTTAATTATAAAAATTATGAAATTATCATTTTGCCCCCGGAGAGGATTTTTCGTATTTTAAGTCGATTTTTGATGTTCTAAGATATTTTAAAATCAATTTTTCGTAAGGAATTTAATGGAAATATTTGTTTGTGTTATTTATGAAATTTTTTGTTTGAAATGATCGTGAACTTTATGAGGGGTATTTTCATAATTTTGTCAAATTCTATGAAAATTAACGAAATGATTTATTTGATTTCGATTTGTTATTTTATGTATTAGGAGAGGGTTTCCCTAAGTGTAACGTACGCTCTAGGGTTATTTTGATGTTAGGGGTATTTTGGTAATTTGGTTAATTTTTAGTGATTTTTATCGTGAAGCTTCTTTTTGTCTGAAAGATGATGATTTCTAAGTTTCTGGGGTTATATTTTCCTAGCGTGACGTGATTTCTACAGTTTTATCAATTCGAGATACCTCATTCGGATTTTTGAAACATATCTGGTAACAAAATAAAGTATTGGAATAAACATCCATCATTGGGAATCATTGTGATCGGGTTGACGAGTTGATTAATCAGGCGAATGTAAAAATGGGGTGTCTACAGATGCCCCTCTTTGGCAGAGGGTTGAAGCAAACTAGATAGCAAATCTATTTTGGTAGATAGTGCGATATCCGAATGCCAAAGCTAGTGACAGTTCATTTTACAGCCTGATTTAGCAATTCGTCGAGGTGTTCGGATCCTTGAGGGTAAACCTCTCCCCGAATTAAAAGGTTGTCAGGTCATCGAGTGAGAACTCTCATTGACAGTGTCAGATCCTTGAATTTTAAAAAATTCTCCTTAACTAATGAAACAAATGTGCAAGTATGTGCATTGTGTGAAACTGAGTAAAACAAAACTCGAGAAAATTTGAATGAGATTTGAGACAAATCTGAGCAAAAGTTGAGAGAAAGTTGAATGTCCTACTCTACCTACTCTAGGTGAAAGAGTAATGAATTTATATATTTTTTTAGAGTCTTACTCTACCCACTCGGAGTGAAAGAGTAATGCACTAATTTTTTTGGGAAGTTCTACTCTACCTACCTGGAGTGAAAGAGTAATGAACTATTTTTTTTTTAAAGTTCTAATTTACCTACTCGGAGTGAAAGAGTAATGAACTAAACTTTTGAGAGTCCTACTTTACCTGCCCAAGGTGAAAGAGTAATGACCTAATTTGTTTTGGGAAGTTATAATCTACCTACTCGGAGTGAAAAAGTAATGAACTAATTTTTTGGGAGTTTACTCTACCTGCTCAGGGTGAAAGAGTAATGAACTAATTTTTTTTTTTGAAGTTCTATTCTACCTACTCGGAGTGAAAGAGTAATGAACTAATTTTTTGGGAAGTTCTACTCTACCTACTCGGAGTGAAAAAGTAATAAACTAATTTTTTTGGGAGTCCTACTCTACCTGCCCAGGTTGAAAGAGTAATGAACTAATTTTTTTTGGAAGTTCTACTCTACTTACTCGGAGTGAAAGTGTAATGAACTAATCTTTTGGGAAGTTCTACTCTACCTGCCCAGGGTGAAAGAGTAATGAACTAATTATTTTGGAAAGTTCTACTCTACCTACTCGGAGTGAAAGAGTAATGAAATAATTATTTTGGGAATCCTATTCTACCTGCCCAGGGTGAAAGAGTAATGAACTAATTATTTTGGGTAGTTCTACTCTACCTAATCGGAGTGAAAGAATAATGAACTAACTTTCTTTTTTAGAAGTTCTACTCTACCTACTCAGAGTGAAAGAGTAATGAAGTAAGCTTTGAGGGAACAAACAGGGGATTAACCTCGCATTTGAATATTTTTTTTATTTTAAAATGTTGGATTTTATGAAGGTCCGGTAAACATTTTAACTCTCTTTGAATCTGAGGAGTTTTCAAAATTACTATCAAGAGGGTAACCATTTATTCAAAGTTCACCTTATCCTTTGGGGTTGAAATTGACCAGGCTTTAGAACCAAAATGCCCCTAATTTGACAGGGAATATTACACTAAGGATAATTTAACATAATTTGAAAACAAATGCCCCTAGTGTAAAGGGGGGAAACTATACTCTTTAGAAAAAGGAAGTGCCCTTGTTATGAAAGTTTGAAATCCTTGATTACCGTAAGCGCAATAAAGGTTTAACTTTTAATTTTGACTTTCTATATAGAAGATTTTGAATCTGGCTCAAAGAAATTGGAACAAAATATTTCTTTCTGAAATTCATCATAGAATTTATTTTTTCTCCCCGTCGGTTCGCTTAGAGACATGAAACTCTTCAGATCAATCATTGACAAGATACTTGTATCCACTGAGTCTATATTTGGTTCAAACTGGGTATTGAAACTTAATCATTCGGAGTTCTGATGTTTCGGCTCGGATCGCCTTTTCAGCTTCTCAACTCAGTAGAGATTTTCTTTTATTGGTTACTCTGAGTTTTGCCTAGATTGCCTTTTTAGGTTTTCAATCTAGCAAGCATGCTCTAACTTCTGCCTAGATCGCCTTTTTAGGTTTTCGATCTAGCGAACTTATAATTTTTTCTCTTTTCAACCTTGCGAGCTTGCCTTAGTTTTTGTCTAAGTTGCCATTTTCAGGTTTACAACCTAACAGGCTTTTTTTCTTTTCTTCCTGTCTGAACTTCTAGAATTACTGTCTGATCATGCTTTGCTATCATCCTTGATTTTTCACATGGTACTTAGAAGGACTTTTATAGGTAAGCTTAGGACTATGTATAAAAAGAAAGGAATTTTGAGGCTCAAAAACCCAAATGCCCCTCGTGTGGCATTCCTTTTTAAATTATTTTCTTTTTCCTTGAGTTTTCTTCCCCACTTTGACAATATTTCTTTTTCTTTTGAATTTTTTTTCTTTTTAGATTTTTTCTGTGTCGGGAAATCTATTTTTTTTATTTTGATGTGGTCGAGCCTAAAGTAACTTCTCAGGTTGACTACGTACTCCAGAATTTTGGGATTAGACCAAGACGTAGTTCGAATTTTTCCCTCCCCTGGGTTAGGTGATCGGGCTGAGGAATAAAAAGATTTTTATTTTTTATTTTTTTTTTGAAAAAAGGCTGCAAGGGGCTGAGAAAGGAGATATTGAACAGGGTAATAGGATAATTGATTTGGCCAACGATGACCTCCTTAAATGTAGTACCGTTTGATTAGGTCAAGGTTGGTTGGTTTTGGTAAATCGATTCCATCATGATCTTGAAGCCTGACAGCTTTTCCTGGTAATATTTTCTTGATGATGAACGGACCTCTCCAATTTGGTTTGAATTTTCCTCTAGGGTCAAAGATAGTTACTAAATCTCTGACTTGTAAGTGACAGGCCTTGATCTTTTTGTCAAACGCACAGACGACTCTTCTTTGATAAACTTGCACGTGGTAAAAAGCTCTTAGTCATTTTTCTTCGATCAAATTTAACTCTTCATACTATTAACGAACCCAATCTACTTCTGACAACTGACTTTCTAACAAGACCCTGAGAGACAGAATTTCCATTTCAACTAGTAAGACTGCTTCCATGCCATACACTAAGGAGTAAGGATTGGCTCTAGTAAAGGATCGAATTGAAGTTCGATATGCCCATAGTGCAAATGATAGTTTTTCTAACCAATCTCGATGTGATTGACACATTTTCACGATGATTATCTTGAGACACTTACTAACTGCTTCAACCGCTCTATTAATCTGAGAATGGTAGGGGGCTGATTTGTGATGCCAGATATTGAACTTTGAACACAGAGTAAGCTTTGAAGTACGACCCCATTATCATAAATCAGTTCAGAGGATACCCCCATATCAACTGATAATATGTGATTTGCAACTCAAGATGCAGTGAGGATAGCACCGATACATTTTATAACATCTCCATCGATATTTTCATCTCATTGGGTGAGTATCTATTCAGTGTTGAACAATACCCAAGCTTGCACCTAACATATCCTCATCAGACCACGCGAACAAGTCTTTCAAATTTCTGAGTAAATTCATTATCCCCTCGTGTTCCTCTAGGGATAGGATGGATTCTATTTAAATTTCTCTAGGAATTATTTTTTTTGTTCTGTGGTCAATGACTTTTGCTTTCTAGATTAAAGGTTGAGTCTGACTCTTATCTTCTTGCTCAAGAAAGAAATCTATCCTTAAAGCCAGATTAGTAGTTAATTTGTTAATGCACTCGAGGTATTCAAAATTTTCATTTATCCAATCAAATTTAGACGGGACGACAGACACCTCTATGACTCGAAACTAACTCGACTCAATAGAAAAAAAAATCAACTCGAAAAGAAGACATGACGTTGATGAAAAGAAGGGACTCGAACTAATCCGAAGGACTCATGAAAATACAAGACTACCCACAACGGGCTTGATTAAGACTAAGGACTGAGACATTGCTTACAACCAGCATGACTAAGGCACTGTGATCTTCAAAGAACAACTGGGCGATGTTGAGAAATTTTGAGGTCATTTCTGACTATTGACTTGATATTGACATTTGTTCTAACTGACTGGATTTACAACCCTAGCTAGACAATGGATGATTGAGCTTAGGTACAATGATAACTCTTAAACCTCATTGAAGATGAATTTAACCAGTTTCAGTGTCACCCCCTTGATAACATTTTAAATGAATCCTGAGATTTTATTGAATTATGTGCATCAATCCATTAAACAATTCATTAATGTAATGATTATTCAAAAAAAAAAATTTATTGCACACTTTGAAAAATATTGACAAATAATGTTTTCATTGAATAACAACTTCCACAAACATATTTCAATAATTTTTTATGCAAAAAATAGGCTTTTTTGTAAATCATTTTTTTTAAAAATATTTTTCTTCCTTTTCTTTTTTTGTTTAGAAAAATTTTTTGGGAAAGCATTTCCCTTTGGAAAATCTTATTCTTCTGGAAAACATTTTACTTTTGGAAAGCATTTCTCTTCTAGAAACATTTTTCTTCTTTTAAAATAGGTTAAAAATCTAAATTAGAAAAAAGTTTGAATTTCATTTTGATTCAAATGGCTCGGCCTATAATAATCGTTGGATCGAAATGGACTGGGTCAAGTTTAAAATGAATTTTTTATTGGGTTGGTGTACCTAGTGATACTGTAATTTCAAATTAGGTTAAACAACAAAAAAATATATCCTTGAGGACAAACCCGCACATTCTTGATCTCATCATTCATATACATTCATCTCATCATTCACATGCATTATGATCTCATCTTTCACATACATTAATCTCATCATTCACAAGGTCTCATTGAATAAACAACCCGGGAACACCCATGATAAGTTCGAGTCGTGACCTATAGAGAAGGTTTCTAGACTCTAAGCTTACTACGTGCAATGCATTTTTATCTAGCTACCCTTACCCAAATACACTTATATACCTCTCGATACGTGGTGACTTGGTTTGATATACCGTATAGGTGATAATCTAAAATTTCAACTCACTTCTCTGAAGTCAAAAACAGCCAGTTTGAATTCCAATTGAGAGGTGACGCACGATGTTGTGCAAGGGCCCACTTAAATACCTCTTATCTAGAATAGACGTCGTCTATCCCCCTCATACAGTAGGGTACAACGGGGCAAGATCTCGCTTAGGCACCAATTTTGATCAAGAAGTGCAATTGATGTACTTGGATTATCTTTTACATACGTACGGGTACGAGTCAAGAGTTGTAGCTTTCATAAATGGTTTAGCATCCCACAAGGGGACCGACCGCGTACTAGTCCTACGTTGGCAATCGAGACATGTGACTATGTGGTTCACAATAGGTAAAAGGCTCAGGTCGCTCCAGCCTGGGTGCATCAATATACCTTTCAGAGTCACCTGATCAGACGATACTGATGCCCCAGTTTGATATACCCTAAGGTACGTGACTGGAGTTGTGGTTTTCATGAATGACGTCGCATCTCTAAAGAGACCGGGCCACGCATTAGTGTCACGTTGGCTATGTGGGACATGCAAGTGTGCAAAACAGTAAATGTGCATGTGGTGTGTGTAAAATAGGGTGGGGTGTGCTCGGGGCCTTTTTTAAACAAATGGGCCCTAGGCCTGATCAAAACCATTACAATATACAGTTATCAAATGAATATTGATCAAGAAAATAATATAAAACCCATCACATCGAAATTAAGATGAAAGCAAAAACATCACAAATATATTTGTAGAGATCATGGCACATTATATAGGCATATGCCCACAAATTTATTATTTATGGTCCAATCAAGGGTTATTTTGGGTGATCCAAACAAAATCAAGACTTTAACGAATATTGCCTCGAGGATAGAATGGTAATTGTTGAGGTAAGGAGTGATGAGCACATTATTTATTTATTTTTTTTTTTGAAAAACATGCATGGAAAATCTTTTGAGAACATAGGCTAGCGTGACCAACTCATAAGGTTTCAAATTTTACTAAGGGTCCTTAGGCCATGTGGTTCATCATGTCGGCAATCCAATGTCACAACCTTAAAGATTTTGATGGGAAATTTTCTATCCAAAAATAAAATTCACATTTATTTTTTTTTCGTAGCTTTGATCCAAGGTTTTTGAAAATGAGCGATTACGAAATCCCGAATCTAAAAATAAAAATTAATTATTTTTCTTGAAAATTTTCTTTTGAAAGTTCTTTAAGTTTTGGCTTCCACAAGCCTATGACATTGAACGGTGATTTTATGTGGCACACGGTGAACTCAACTACCCTTAGTAAGTATGAAATCTTACTAGATTAGTGATATTAGCCTTGCTTAAGGGTTATCTATATTTGCAGTCAAACAACCATTCTTAAAAGTGGTTTCCGTCACCTAGCAAAGTTTGGGGTGAGACCCACATTGATAAAATAAAAACTAATATAAAGAATTGAGCCCCACATGCATGACTGTTTTGTGAAAAAAAAAAACAGAAAATCCAGCCAATATTTGTTGAGGAACGCCCTTAAGAAAATTAATCTTTTTTTTTTCAAAAATATGGGTCCCACCCAAAATTTGTTTGAGTAAAATAAACTTTTAAAAGTAATGGAATTTTTTGATAAATGCCATATGTAAATTTGTAAAAAAAATTTAATATTTTCCCATCCAACACCAACCTTATAGGTCTGGCCCACGTGAGACCTCAAAAACATCACCATCGCCCTCTTTCTTTCTCTGAATATTTCGTTTTTTTTTTTTTTTTATAGCCACAAATCAAAATTAAAGAAGAAGAAAAAAATGCATTTTTAGACTAAAGCGTTACTTCCAACTTTCTTCTCTCCTTTAAAAGACTTTATTGTGTTGTTCTGTTAATGGCTTCGTGAACATCATGTAAGATAACGCTACCGTCTTTCTTGCCGTTGTATTCATGGCTGTGATTGCAGCACCAAAGAGGGCAATTAGGGACAAAACAGATACTTGGCCGACTAATGTGGCCATTGCTTCGAATACTAGTACCCAATATACATAAGGATGCTGATAACATGTAGTCTAGGCCTTGAACAACTCTCCAGTCAAAAGCATTGGTGGAATCAAGAAAAGCAATCAGTTGAACAAAATAACATCTCCATCTGTGTTGTTTCAGGATTCATGGTAAAGATTGCTTTTTGTAAATTACCAAGAAAAGAATCCATGACTAAAGCACCCGATATCATCACGACACCTATCACATTGAAGTTAGGAGGTGTGTGAGAGTACGCTAAGGTGAAAAAGATGAGACCCACGACAAGCGGTAGAGCCGAAAGGTATTCGTGGATTGGGTATTTCCGTCGTAGACCAGGAATGAAGGCTCCCATTACCATTATAGGCAAAACCTTGATGGATTTGAACATAAGCTGTGCCGGGTAATTAAGAAAAGCAAGTGACCTTTTGGTTAGACCATGGGAACCCATGAGAATGGCAGAGAGTTTCACATAAGTCTTCCAAGGGTTCACCATTTGTTTGGTGGTGAAGAGAGAGAGAGAGAGAGAGAGAGAGGTGTTGAAGAAGATGTCTCTGTTGAAGACGATGTAACTGTGTGGAACCATTTAAGAAGATGATGTGGGATTAAAAAAAATCGATTCTTGCTTGTTACACACCAACCCAATGTTGCTGTAAACAGAACACTTAAAAAAAATTTGTTTTGTTTTTTTTAAAAAAATGTTAGATTTTTAAATGATCGGTTTTTATATGTTACACACCAACTCTATTAGCCCATTGTTGTTGTTGACAGATTTTTTTTTTCTTTTTTAAGAAGATAATAAAATAAAAAATAAAAATGTTGTTGAAGAATACATCGCCCACCCTTAAACAAAAATTTTACTTTTATTATTTAAAAAAAAATGCTGAAAGATAGAATCCAAAAAATAAAAAAATATAAAATTCCAATGTTCATTAATCAGCACTCCATCCTCAATTAAACTTCTTGATTTCTTTAATTACTTTTGGTCATTCTAAACAACCCTCGATTGAGCCATAATAATAAAATAATACGAATATGCAAGGGTGGAATATTCATAATCCAAACACACGATCAATCATTAAACAGAAAGGATGATAGAAAAATAAAAAACAAATAAATAAATAAACAGATAAACTAACCACTAAAAATTAAAAAAAAAAATCTAGATCATTTTAGCAATGCTCCCATACTTAGGGCTTTTCAAGTTTGATCCTCAAAAGTCCCCAGCAGAGTCGCCACTGAAAGCGCCCTCGATTCGTAGGTGCGCAGATCCGCTTTTGACCCTTGAGGTTTGGGAGTCGCCACCTAGTTATTACCAAACTTTGACTCCAAAGGCAAATAAACTAATCTACGAAAGAAAAAATACGGATCCGGGGATCACGTTACGGGGTTGGAAGGTGTTAGGCACCAATCCTGCCCGACAAACGCCGGTCTCTACTAATTCCCAAATAAAATTACATTGCTAACAAGACCTAAATAATAATATAAAAAAATAAAAATACTCACATTTTCCAACGTAACGATTTTTTTCTCTCAGATCTAATAAAACCGCTCCTTGTACCGTACTTCTTACTTTGTTCTGTCTCCAGATCTGATTTTGGATCTCCGAGACTAGGTATCTATTTCTAAGATCTGGATTCTTTGAACTTTTTTATGGATTTTGGGGTGTTTTTGAAGGGCTTCTAGGTATTTTTTAGACTAAAATCGAAGTATGGGTGTTAGGTAAGGAGTTAGGACTTCAAAATTAGGGTTTGTGGGAGGCTAGGGAAGCTTTTTGACCTACTTCTCTTATGATTTTTCATTTGATACGAAAATAGGGTGTGAGGACCCCTATTTATAGATTTTTTTAAGGATTGATTTACATATAATTAGTGTTTAATTAGAATTCTTTTAGTTAGAGTTATATTGTAGTTAGAATTCTATTAAATAGAGTTATTATTTAATTAGAACTCTATTAGGATTTTGACTTTTGGTCTTATTTGATTGACTTTTAGATTTTGACTTTAGTCTTAATTGATTGATTTTAAGATTTTGACTTTAGTCTTAATTAATTGACTTTAATTTTGACTTTAGTCTTACTTGATTGACTTTAATACCTTGATTTTAGTCTTTCTTGATTGACTTTAACTTTTTGGATAACCCCCCTCTATTATATCTTTAATTCTTTAGACCCCCAAATGGAAGCGGTCCTTGAATAAATATCTTGGTAACCTTCAACAATTTTGCCTGAGTGCCTGATTGATTGATTTTTTTAGTTTAAATTTTTAAATTAATTTTTTTAATATTTCACTTTAATTATTTAATTTTTATTTATTAATTTTGAAAATTTTAATTATGAAAATTATGAAATTACCGTTTTACCCTCGGAGAGGACTTTTCGCGTTTTAAGTCGATTTTTAATGTTATAAGATGTTTTAGAATCAATTTTTTGAAAGGAATTCAATGGAAATATTTGTTTGTGTTATTTATGAAATTTTTTGTGTGAAATGATCGTGAATTTTATGAGGGGTATTTTCGTAATTTTGTCAAATTCTGTGAAAATTAGCTAAATGATTTATTTGATTTTGATTTGTTATTTTATGTGTTTGAAGAGGGTTTTCCTTAGCGTAACGTAGGCTCTAGGATTGTTTTGATGTTAGGGGTATTTTGGTAATTTGATAATTTTTAGTGATTTTTATCGTGAAGCTTCTTTTTGTCTGAAAGATGATGATTTCTAAGTTCCTAGGGTCATATTTTCCTAGCGTGACATGGTTTCTACAATTTTATCAGTTCGAGATACTTCATTCAGATTTCTAAAACATATCTGATAACAAAATAAAGCATTAAAATAAACATCCATCATTGGGAATCGTTGCGATCGAATTGACAAGTTGATTAATCAGGTGAGTGCAAAAATGGGGTGTCTACACCAACCCATGTTGGACATATTTGGAGACAATGGGAAATAAGCAAAACAATATATGAAAGGTAAGGAAAAAACTTTGAAACGGCCTATTCGCTTCAAAATTTTGAAGGAATCGTCCTCCTTTAATGATGTCTGGCACCTCCACGTTCCAATGAATATTTGAGGTACCCTTGTTTTAAAATTTGAGACATACCCGTTGACCGGGGTCTGGTCTTATAGACTAATAAAAATGATGTAAAAATCTTTGAATTTTTTTTCCAAAACTAATCATGATGATGATGGTGATCATAATAACGATGAAGATGATAGTGTAGACACCCCATTTTTGCATTTCGCCTGATTAATCAACTCATCAACCCGATCGCAATGATTCTCAATGATGGATGTTTATTCCATTGCTTTATTTTGTTACCAAAAATATTTCAAAAATCCGGATGAGGTATCTCGAACTGATAAAACTATAGAAATCATGCTAAGCTAGGAAAATACGACTCCAGAAACATAGAAATCATCATTTTGCAGAGAAAAAGAAGTTTCATGATAAAAATCACTAAAAAATTATCAAATTACCAAAATACCCCTAACATCAAAATATCCCTAGAGCCTACATTATGCTTAGGAAACCCTATTCAAACACATAAAACAACAAATCGAAACCAAATAAATCATTTCGTCAATTTTCACAGAATTTGACAAAATTATGAAAATACCCCTCATAAAGTTCACAACCATTTCACACAAAAAACTTCATAAATGACACAAACCAATATTTCCATTGAATTCTTTACGAAAAATCGATTCTAAAACATCTTAGAATATCAAAAATCGACTTAAAATGCGAAAAGTCCTCTCCGGGGGTAAAATGGTAATTTCATAATTTTCATAATTAAAATTTTCAAAATTAATAAATAAAATATTAAATAATTAAAGTGAAACATTAATAAAATTAATTTAAAAATTTTAACTTAAAAATCGATCAATCAGGCTCTCAAGTAAAATTGTTGATGGTTGCCAAGATATTTATTCAAGGACCCCTCCAATTAGGAGTCCAAAGAATTAAAGATATAATAGAGGGGGGTTCTCCAAAAAATTAAAGTCAATCAAGCAAGACTAAAGTCAAGATATTAAAGTCAATCAAGCAAGACTAAAGTCAAAATTAAAGTCAATTAAGTAAGACTAAAGTTAAGATATTAAAGTCAATCAATTAAGACTAAAGTCAAAATCTTAAAGTCAATCAAATAAGACCAAAAGTCAAAATCCTAATAGAGTTTTAATTAAATAATAACTCTATTTAATAGAGTTCTAACCAAAATCTAACTCTACCTAAAACAATTCTAATTAAAGTACAACTCTACCTAAAATAATTCTAATTAAAATATAACTCTAACTAAAAGAATTCTAATTAAACACTAATTCTATCTAAATCAACCCTTAAAAAAATCTATAAATAGGGGTCCTCACACTCTATTTTCGTATCAAATCATAAACCCTAGGAGAAGTAAATCAAAAAGCCTTCCTAGCCTCCCATAAACCCTAATTTTGAAGTCCCAACTCCTTACCTAACACCCATACCTCAATTTTAGCTTGAAAAACACTTAGAAACCCTTTAAAAACACCCCAAAATTCATAATAAATTCGAAGAATCCAAATCCAAGAAATAGATACTTTGCCTCAGAGATCAAAAATTAGATCCGGAGACAGAATAAAACAAGGAGTAGGGTATAAGGAGCAGTTTTTGTCAAATCTGAGAGAATAAGATCTTTGCGTATCGAAGGTAAAATTTTTATTATTTTTCTTATCTAGGTTTTGTTGTTAGCAATGTAGTCTTATTTGGTATAAGTAGAGATCGGCATTGGCCGGGCGGGGTTGGTGCCTAACACCTTCCAACCCCGTAACGTGATCCCCGGACCCGTATTTTTCTTCGTAGATTAGTTTATTTGCCCTTTAGAGTCAAAGTTAGGTTCCTAGACCGTAATAACTAGGTGGCGACTCCTAAACCTCAATGGTAAAATGTGGATCCGCGCACCCCGCGGATCGAGGGTGCTTTCAGTGACGACTCCACTGGGGACATTGATGATCAAACTTGAAAAATCCCAAGTATGGGAACATTGCCATTGACATAGTTTTTTATTTTTATTTGATTCTATTTAATTTGTAGTTAGTTTTTCTTTATTGTTCGTTTATCATTTTTTTTATATATTGGTGGGTCCAGTCATTAATTTTGGTTCAATTTTGGGTACGTTAATCTGGCATATTATTATTTTTATATAGTTCAATCGAGAGTCACTTAGAGTGACTTTAAATAATAATACCAAATTTTAATGGATAATTTTGTTGAGGGTGGAATAATGATCATTGAGGATGGAATAATGAAACGAAAGGGATTTTTTTTTAAGTTATTATTCCTTTCGGAGTATGTCGATCCGCTTTTGGATAATAAAAGATTTTTTTTTCTTAAAGAAACATGTTTGATAACGTTTTCTTTTTTTTTTTTTAAAGAAAGAATTTTTTTTTTTTGATTAGTTGTTTGTTTTTCGCTTATTACTTAGGTGTTCAATTTTTTTTTTAAGTAGGCAAGACATGCTGCCCATTGACAGCATATAGAAAGAATTAAAATAGTTTTTCAACCCTTTTAAAATAGTTTTTTTTTTAAAGAATCCATTTTCTTCTCCATTCAACTCTGTCAGTCTCACCAGAAACTTACGAATTCCATTCCTCAAGGGTTCCAAACCCATATTTTGGTTTGTGAAACTCGAACGATCTAGAGCTTGGTCGTTTAAGCTTGCTTTCACCCTCAAACCATCTTCTTAATCGGTTTTCAGCCATGTTCATTGTGTTTTCAATAGAAATCGATCGGCCTGTTCTCTCAATCCAGTTGAACCTTCCATTCTAATTGGTTTTAAGGCCATTAATGTTTGAAGAAAATTTCTTATCTCATCTAATTTATAGACGAGAGGAACAAAACCGTGGAATCAGAGCCATTGATGATGGTGTAAACCAAAACCAAGGAGGACTCGATCCCTCATCGAGTTTCATAACTGATTGGACCTATTCTATTACACAGCGATACCAATATCTTCTCGATAAATCAACCCCACACATTCTAAGACGTTGGATCTCATTTGTTGCCATCGCCATCATCTACAACATTCGCGTCTACTTCATTCAAGGCTTCTACATCATCTCGTACGGTGTCGGGTTTTACATCTTCAACCTTTTGGTTGCTTTCCTATCTCCTAAGGTTGATCCAGAGATTCAAGAACTTGTTAATGGACCTACACTTCCTACAAGGGGATCTGATGAGTTTCGCCCCTTTGTTCGTCGTCTCCCCGAATTCAAATTCTCGTATTCGATCACAAAAGCGTTCTGTATTACTTTTGTTATGACATTTTTCAATGTATTTGATGTGCCGGTGTTTTGGCCGATACTCTTCTTTTACTGGATGGTGTTGTTCTTCCTCACAATGAAGAGACAGATATTGCATATGATCAAATACAAATATGTACCCTTCTCCCTAGGCAGGGGCGGAGCCAGGTTATTGTTCTCGTGGGGGCAAATTACAGATAGAAAAATTTTCTGATTTTCTATGGGGGCAAAGCAGTAGAATGTTAAAAAAATTTGGGGGGACAAATTACAAATAGAAAAATTTTCAAAACTTCTGTGGGGGCAAAGTAGTAGAATGTTAAATTTTTTTTAAAAATTATTAATACCTCCCTATTGATTTTAGAAATTCTTGTGGGGGCAATTGCCCCCACTGCCCCCACTGTAAATCCGCCCCTGTCCCTAGGCAAACAGTGTTACACCGGAAAGAAAGTTGTGTCCGGGGATCAAATTTCTTCATAGATATTGGAATTTCAGGATCTATGGGGGTCTGGTGGGAGCGAAAGAAATCTGGTTTCTTAATCATGGGAAAATTTTCAAATTTTCTTTGAGGCAAACTCCCTAGGATTGATTCATAGTAAAGATGTGGCTAGGTTAGATAGGTGGTTGGATGTCCTCTTCTTTGTCTTCTTTTTTTTTCCCTTCATTTTTGTTTTTTTATTCCACATCACATGTTTGAGCAATGCAATGCTGTTTAATGAAAAAAAACATTTAAAAAATATATAAATAAATAAATAATAGGCGAAGGGAAGGACTACTAACAACTTATATATGGCTCCTAGGAGATGTTTTGTTGTCACACCAATACACCATCGAGATTTATTTGGCATGGCAAATATTGGTGGTTTTGTTTTAATTTTTTTTATATAGTTTTAAAAAAAATGTGCTCTTTTAAGTTTTTTTTTTTTTTTAAATGAAAAATAATAATTAAAAAAATGATTTTTATTGCTTGATAAAAGTCGATTTGTTTTCTAAAATGTTTTTTTTTATATATTTTCTTTTCTTTTTCTCTCTTTCAATTTGTTTAAAGATCATCGTAACCTCTCATCCCAACAATTGTCACTTCATTTTTAATTCAATATCCTCAGAAATATCAATTTGGCTAAGGTCACCCCAAAATAACCCTGGATTGGACTATATAAAAAAAAATATATATCCCGATTAGATTGCATGTTTGATTCAATAATCGAACCCGATTTCATGATTGCTTATCTAACGTGCCATAATATTGATTGATAGATGTGTTTGACATAACTGTTTTAATCTTAATTGCGATATAATGTGTTTTGTATACCTTGATTAATATTCACGTGGCATTAATTTTATGATGATTTAATTGGACCTGTGGACCTATGTGCTTGAAAAAGGCCCCGGGCACACCCCACCCTATTTTGCACATACCACGTGCACGTTTACTGTTTTGCGTACATACACGTCCCATATAGCCAACGTGGCACTAATGAGTGGTCCGGTCTCTTCGGAGATGCGACGTCATTCATGAAAATCACAACTCCAATCACGTACCTTAGGGTATATCAAACTGGGACATCAATATCGTCTGATCAAGTGATTCTGAGAGGTATATTGATGCACCTAGGTTGGAGCAACTTGAGCCTTTGACCTATTGTGAGCCACACAGTCACATGTTCCGAATGCCAACGTAGTACTAGTACGTGGTCGGTCCCCTCATGGGATGCCAAACCATTTATGAAAGCTACAACTCTTGACTCGTACCTGTAGGTATATAAAAAATAATCTAAGTATATTAATTGTAATTCTTGGTCAAAATCGGTGTCTAAGCGAGATCCTGCCCCGTTGTACCCTACTGTACGAGGGGGATAGACTACGTCTATTCTAGACGAGAGGTATTTAAGTGGGCCCTTTCTCAGTATCGTGCGCCACTTATCAACTAGGGATCCAACTGGCTATTTTTTACTTCAGAGAAGTGAGTTGAGATTTTAGATTATCACCTATACTGTATATCAAACCAAGTCACCACGGATCGAGAGGTATATAGGTGTGTTTGGTATATAGGTGCACGTAGTAAGCTTAGAGTCTAGAAACCTTCCCCGTAGGTCACGACTCGAATTTATTGTGGATGTTCCCGGGTTGTTTATTGAATGGAACCTTTTGATTGATGAGTGTATGTGAATGATGTGAATGATGAGATCAGAGTGTATGATTGTCCTCAAGGATCAAAAATGTTATTTTTAAAAATTAAAATGGGTGCACCGACCCAATAAAGAATCCATTTTCTTGCAAAAATTCAATAATGACACAGTCCATCTCGATCCAACAATCATGAAGGACCGGGCCATTTAAATCAAAATGAAAATCCAATTTTCAAAGGAGAAAAATAATTTACAAAAGGAAAGTATTTTTCAGAAAAAATGTTTTCTAGAAAAATTGTTGTTCTCTAGAAAAAACATTTTCCAGAAAAAATATTTTCCAAAAGAAAATAGAATGAAGGAAAGATGATTCCAAAAGATATATTTTTGCATGAACCTTGGAAATTTTCTTTTTTGCATGGACTTTGAAAATTTACTAAAATGTATTTTTTTTAAAAAGAAAATGACTTACAAAAAATAATTAGATTTGTGAAAGTTTTATTCAATGAAAACATTATTTGTCAATAATTTTCAAGAGTGCAATAGAATTATTTTCCTTCTGAATAATAATTGCATAAATTTTCAGCGTTCATTTAAAATGTTATCAAGGGGGTAATACTGGAATTGATTAAATTCACATTTGATGGAGTTACAAGGTTGTCATTGTACCTAAGCTCAATCGTCCATCATCTAGTTAGGGTTGTAAGTCCGGTCAATTAGAACAAATGTCAGTATCAAGTCAACAGTCAGAAATGACCTCAAGATTTCTCAACATCGCCCAGTTGTTCCCTAAAGATCATAGTGTTTCATATCCTACCAGTTGTAAGCAATATCTCAGTCCTCAGTCATAATCAAACTCGTGTGGGTACTGGTCTTGAGTTTTCATGAGTCATTTGGGTTAGTTCGAGTCCTTTTTTTTTAGCAAGGTCATGTCTTCTTTAGATTGAGTTACTCTTTTTCTATTAAGTCGAGTTAGTTTATCAAGTTTATAAAGGTGTCTGTCGCCCCATCTAATAAAATTGATTGGATAAAAAAAAATTTTGAATACCTCGAGCGCATTAACGAATTAACTGATAATCTGATAGATTTCTCTCCTGAACAAGAAAGATAAGAGTCGGGTTCAACTTTTAATCAAAAAAGCAAAGGTCATTGACCTCAGAACAAAAAAATAATTCTCAAGAAATTCGGATTAGAATTATCCTATCCCCAAAGGAGCACGAAGGGGTAATGAATTACTCAGAAATTTCAAAAGACTTGAGGTGCAAGCTTAGCTGTCGTTCAACACGAAATAGATACTCGTCTATATCGATGAAATCATAGAAGATGTTAGAAAATATATCAGTGCTATTCTCACGGCATCTCAAGTTGTAAAGTTCATTCAAGCGCATATTCTCAGTCAATATGGAGATACATTTTGAACTGATCTCTGATAATAGGTCGTACTTCAAAGCTCAAGTCATTATTCTGTGTTCAAAGTTGAAGATCCGATATCACAAATCATCCTCCTACCATCCTCAGATTAATGGAACGGTTGAAGCAGCTAGTAAGTGTCTCAAAACAATCCTCAAGAAAATGTGTTAATCACACCAAGATTAGTTAGAGAAGTTCCCGTTCACACTAGAGGCACATCATACTTCAATGCAGTCCTCTATTGAAGCTATTCCCTACTCTCTAGTATATGATATGGAAGTAGTCTTACTAGTTGATATAGAAATCCCATCTCTTAGAATTTTGTTGGAAAGTCAGTCGTCAGAATCAGATTGGGTTCATCAACGGTATAAAGAATTAAATTTGATTGAAAAAAAATGACTAAGAGCTTTGTACCACGTGCAAGCTTATCAAAGAAGAGTCGCCCGTGCGTTTGACAAAAAGATCAAGATCCGTCACTTACAAGTCAGGGATTTAGTACTAAAAGAGAATTGAGTACCTATCTTTGACCCTAGAGAAAAGTTCAAACCAAATTGGGGAGGTCCGTTCATCATCAAAGAAATATTACCAGGAAAAACTGTCAGCCTTCAAGATCATGATGGAATCGAATGACCAGAACCAACCAACCTTGACCAAATTAAACAGTACTACATTTAAGGGGGCCATCTTTGACCGAATTAATTTCTTGTTATCCACTTCAAAAGTACAGTATCTCCTTTCTCAGCCCTTTGCAGTCTTTTTTCAAAAAAAATAAAGTAAAAAAAAAAAAAAAACCTTTTTATTCCTTAGCCCGATCACCTAACCCAGGAGAGGAAAAATTCGAACTACGTTTTGGTCTGATCCCAAGATTCTGGGGTACGTAGGCAACCTGAGAAGTTACTTCAGGCCCGACCACATCAAAATAAAAAAATAGATTCCCCGACAATGAAAAAATCTAAAAAGAAAAAGAAATATCATTCAAAATGAAGAAGAAAATTTAAGGAAAAAGAAAACAATTTAAAAGGAAATGCCACACAAGGGGCATTTGGGTTTTGAGCCTCAAAATTCCTTTCTTTTTATATCCAGTCCTAAGCTTACCTATAAAAGTCCTCCTAAGTACCGTGTGAAAAGTTAGGAAGATACAAAACATGATCAGACAGCAATTCCATAAAAAATAAAAAAAGTCTACTAAGTTGAAAACCCGAAAAGGGCAACTTAGGCAAAAATTAAGACAAGCTCGCAAGGTTGAAAATCCGAAAAGACGATCTTGGCAACAATCAGAGTAAAGAAAAAAGAAAAGGGCTCGCTAGATTGAAAACCTGAAAATGCGATCTAGGCAAAAGTTAGAGCAACAAAGAAAAATAGAAGAAAATCTTCGGGGAGTTAAAAGCTAAGAACGGTCCGAGAAGTCCGAGTAATCAAGTTCAATACTTAGCTTAAATCAGGCATAGACTCGGAAGACACAAGTATCTTGTCTACGATCAATCTGAAATTTTTACTTTCCCAAGTTAACCAAGGGAGATAAGGGTGAATTTTATGATGAGTCTCGAAAGGAAATAATTTTGTTCTCTTGAGCCTGACTCAAAACCTTCAATAAAATTAATCAAAATTAAAAGTTGAGTCTTTCTTCTTTAATATAACTTTTCCCCTTTATACTAAGGGCATTTTTTTATGATGTGTTCAATTATTTTCAATGCCATGTTTATGGTCAAACTAGGGGTATTTATTTTTGAGCAATGTTAATCCTAAAAGATAATGAGAACCCCAAACTTAAGGTTACCCTCTTGATAACATTTTTTCGAAAAACTCTTGAGGTTCAAAAGAAATAAAAACTCAGGTTTTAAATTCATAAAACTTTTAGATAAATCTTTGAGGTTCAAACAAAAGCATTTTGGATCTCACATGGGAGATTAGGCATTCATTCTATCCCAGATCTATTCATTTCCAGATTCAACCCCTCTTTTTCAGATTCATTTTCAATCGTTCTTTTCTAGATTTATTCCTTTAGTCTCAGTTTTACTCAGTCAGATATCGTCGAGGGCTTTTTCAAAATTATGCCCAGATGCCGCTGAGGGTTTTCTCAGAATTATGCTCAGATGTCGTCGAGGGTTTTCTCGGAATTATGCTCAGATGCCGTAGAGAGCTTTCTCGGAATTATGTTCAGTTACTGCCGAGGATTTTCTAAGAATTATACTCAGATGCTGAGGTTTCTCAGAAATATGCTCAGATGCCACCGAGGGTTTTCTCGGATCTATGCTCAAATGTCGTCGAGGGCTTTCTCGAAATTATGCTCAGTTACCGCCGAATTCAATTTCTTAAAAGGGCAAGATATTGGTGATAAAATCCGATTTTATCTTATGGTGCCATCCTCGTAAGGGTACTTTTATTACTATGTGCAAATCAAAGTGTACAATTTAATCATTCAAAATCAACATAGAAACCCATTGATGAGAGTTGCATTGGTGGTGCGAATATTACCTCCCATTCTAGATGGGGGATGAACAATCTGAGTCAACTCGGGCCACCGACACCAATTTTGATGTACGAACCCAAGAGATCGGAACAGTTTCATCCCACTATTATCCTTCTCTAGAACTATTACAATTCAATCCTTCTCGGATTAAATTAAAAAAAATTATTACAACTTCAAGTTCCTAATACAATTTTTTTTAGTAAAAATAAAATGAAAGGAAAATTTTTCAAGTTGTTGTCTTCTTGGTAAGGGAACCGAGTTGGTGAATAAAAATTCCACGAGTCGCCTTTCGTCGATTCTTTCACGTAAAAATAATAAGATTATCCAAATTAGAATAAAAACAAAAAAAATCAAATATTTTCACTACAATGTCCATGATGTCAAAAACTTGCTCCTAGAAATCTAGAGGCAAATGTTGCCACATCATCGCTGAATACCAAGGACCTACTGCTGAGCGATAAAATTTTGATGAAAATCAAAATTTCTTTTGAAACAATTTTCTACTGTATCAAGGATTGTAATGAAAATATTTTGGTATCTAATTTTGTTCGTTTAGTATCTATTTCAAGCACAAAAGATTCGATTTTATTTCGAATATCTATCGGGTTCTTTTTGAAATGAAAATGAGTCGAACTACTAGCCCGGGCAACAGTGTCAATTTGTTCGAGTAGTTTATTGTAGATGGAAATTGAACAAATAATAAAAACTTGGTGAGCAAGGCTCGTTCCATAGGGACAATAGTCGATTTAGATCTGCTTTTGATTAAAAACCAAAATAGATTTTAAAAACAAATTTAAACAGAGTAGAGAAATTGCAACTAGAAGTAGAATGAAATTAAAGCAAAAAAATGAATTTAAAATAATGTAAAAGAAATTAAAAAGATCAAATCAACCTTTGCAAGCAAACTTAACAATCTAAACAACTCGAATTCAATCTCAATCCATGTAATAAAACTCTTTTTCGTGGATCGGAGGATAAACCGATTAAACCTCTTAGATGAAACCAAAATATAGGTGAATATTGAATTAAAGTGGTATTATCATATTTCTATCTCAAGTTGTCACTAAGCATGATTAAGCTTACTCTCATCTAAGCATGAATCATTAAAGTGAGAACAATTAATACGAATCAGATAATCCAGACTTAATAAATTTCACACAAGCAGAATTAAAATAGGTAATATATAATTACCTAAAAAATATCAAGAAATACTCACTCCGGTATCATTGATCTCTCTATGGAGAGTCTAGCCGATCATTGCGAGGAACAAATTACAGCATTAGTAAAATAAAAAAAGTATGGTGGAGAAGAGAATGAGACAATTCTGTGTTGCAATTTGATTCTCAAACTTGAAAGTATGATCAACTATAATGGTGTTACAAAGAGAAATTAAAGAAGAAAGGTGAAAGAAATAATTCTTGAGCTCTCACTTCTATAAGGATTCTCTCTCTCAAAGAAAAACTAGAAAATACAAAGTGAAAATAAGGAAGAAAAAGCGGGCCCCCTTCCTTTGGGACAATCCTTCAATTTATAGATTTTCTTTTCCGGTTATTGGGTCGAATTTTACCTTAGTTGATTCTAGAAAGGCCCACAGTCGCAACGGTTAAAGAGTTTGAAATGTTCAGCACAAATCTTGAGACATAACTCCTTGAGGTTATCGTGGCACACCACAAGGGTGCCGCAACGCGATGACATGAAAGAGTTGGGGGCTGGCTTTTGGTTGGCTGCTCCCATTTGTCTTGAACATTATAACAAAAATTGTTACAAAATTATTTATCTCTGAAATTTACCATTTTTTACCTGCAAATAGTAAGAAATGTTATTAGCTCATTGATTTTGGCATATTTGTACAATTTGTGTTTATTTAGGGTAAAATACCAATCTAATGTGGATAATTTCTATGCAATTATGATCCTATAATAGACTTTATGGGACCTGATCAGTTACTACAACTACCACATTTGGGTAATCATTTATTTAGTTCAGATTGACCGTTGATTGTGACCATAAGGTACAAGTCCTTTCACGAAATGTCTATACATTTGTCTACTACTAGACTGTTAATAATCATTGATTAACCATCTTCATCTATGCCTATCAAGCGAATATGTGATTCTAATAATACATCTCTACTCATGTACAATCTACATTTATATTACATAGTTCATTGATAAAAATAAAGAAAAATCTCCTAGATCTTTAGTTGTGGAGACCATTCTCATATGCATCTATACTACATAGGAGGCTAGTATTCCAATTGTATATCTTAGGATAGTATGTCACTCCGGAAATGACATGACAGACTATCCTCTATAGGTATTCACAGACTCTTTAATAGGTCTCAAAATAGTTATATATATGGGAAGCGTTCAGAGGCCCTAAATAAAGTCAAATAGTGTACCAAACATTTTTTCCAAATAGGGTTTAGAAGTTTCAAATCCTATATATATGGTGAAGAAATCATCCTCACCAAAAATCATCTCCTACTAAAACTTTTAACCCTAGTTTACAAGTTGAAGAATCATGGATCATTCGATTTTTGCAAACCACTTTTGATGGAGTTAGAAGTTTTGGAATGGGCTGATTTTTGGTGAGGATGTTCTTCTCTTCATAAAGATTATCCTCACAAAAAATCAACCCATTCCAAAACTTCTAACCCAGACATTGAAAAAATGTTTGGCTCTCATTAGGGCATATATATATATATATATATATATATATATATATATATATATATAGGGAAGCATTCAGAGGCCCTACAGAGAGCCAAAAATTGTGCATATGGGTTAGAAGTTTCAGAGTGGGCTGATTTTTTGTGAGGAAGATCTCTATGGTAAAGAGACCATCTTCACCAAAACTCAACTCATTTTGAATCTTCTAACCCTTGTTTACAAGTTGAAGAATTATGGACTTTCCGATTTTTATAAACCAATTTTGATGAGGTTAGAAGTTTCATAATGGGCTGAGTTTTGGTGAGGATGATCTCCTCGTCATATAGATCATCCTCACAAAAAATCATACATTCTAAAACCTCTAACCCATACATTGAAAAATATTTGGCACAATGTTTGGCTCTTTTTAGGGCCTTTGAACGCCACCTATATATATATATATATATATATATATTTATACTTTTTTTGTTTATTTTTTTAAAATGAAATGGAAAATAACATATAAGTGTGTATGGAATGGATATCCGAATTCCAACCATGCAACGACCCAACTTGGTAAAAATAAACACAGTACACATTACCTCATGATAATAGAAACATAAATGTTAACTCTAGATAACCACTCACCAAGACATGGAACCAAAAAGATCTTACACTCTCATTTATAAAACATAAGACATCGCACCTAGAATGTGATCCTTGAATTTTTAACATTCCAAACCATTTTATTTTCTCATTTTCAATCAATACTTTTATATTCTTTGAAAGAGCAATTTTAATAAATTTAAATATCAAAATTCATTTTGTGAAAGTATTTGAAAAAAATGGCCAAAAATAGTTTATGTAGGCAATTTGGGGCAAAGTCAACAATGGTTGGTCAAAGTTAAGAAAAATTGGCGAAAATTTGACTAAGCATTGAAAAAGTGATTTTTCAAAGTTCTTTAAATGTAAAATGGATTTTTAGAAATGGAAGTCTTAAATAAAATTATTTACATCATGTAATTTTTAAAATCTAATTCATTTTAAAAAGTTTAATCGAAAATCTTACAAAAAAACAAAATTTTGGATTTTTTTTTTGAGGCAAAAAATTAGATTTCAATAAGTTGAGATTTGGATTTTTAAACCATTCTCATTGTTTTCAAATGGGTGGAAATTTTCTTAATTTTATTAAAGAACTTAAACTAAATGGAAAACTAAAATTTATGTGATGTTGAGGCAAAACAATGTTGTCAGTGGCAAGTTCAGTGCCACCAAAAAAATGTTGTCGGTAGGTGTCGGTGCCACCGACGGTATGTTATTGGTGTCGCCAACATAATGTATTTTTTTGTGGCAGAACCAAATTTCCGTTGGTGACAAGGTTAGTGCCACTAACAGACACAAACCAGACTTAAATTTTCCTTCAAAAATTCATCCGATTTTGTCCAAAACTCAATCAAACTTTCCAAATATCAATTTCAAACTTAGATCCATAAGAAAAACATCAAATTCAAGTTAATCTAAGCATGAATTTTGATACAACGACACATCTAATATAATAATATAATATAATATAATAATATTAATATTAATTATACATAACCCCTTTAACAATTCAATGATTTCAAATCAGCTCCTCTTCTATGAATAACTATACTTAAATCTAATTTTATAAAAAAAAATTATTTTATATTTAAGTAGTAAAAAAATAATTTAATAATATATTTTTCTTTTCTTCATTATGTCTATTGCTTAGACAAATTCGAACTATGTACCTCGAATTTTTGAAATTCCTTGCCAATTTTTCTTTATTGACCAAAATACCCTTTAACTCTAAGCTCTTTTGAAAAAATTAATATTTTCATAACTTATCCTATTAAATTCAGATTTAAGCATATTTACAATATAAATTATATTTTTTATCCTTTCGAACTCAACGGTAATGTCCATTTGATCAATAGAGCTTCTTATAAAATTTTGAATTTTATCTACTTTGACTAAACATTTTAAATCTCCAATCATAGTCATGGTAAGATTTCCTGAATTGTACGTTTAATTTGTCAGATTCTCCTTTTAGAAAATCTCTATTTAAATCCATAATGTTACGATTTATTTTTAATATTTTTTCTAAATTTAATAGGAAAGCAAGTCAACATAATTGATTTAATTTTTTGATATATGTAATAAATTTTCATGGCATTACAATAGTGATGGTAATGATGAATAAGGTGATGGTGGTGTTGATGATGGGGATGGTGATGGTGATTATCAGAGTATTGATATCAACTATTCTACAAGTCTGTAACTCAAATATTCTTAAAAATATATAGGGATTGGTTATAAATTCAAAAATATAAATTGCAACATGTCAAGTAAGTAGGAGGGCTACTCCAAAATTTTGAAGTGACCTATCGCTTCAAAGTAAAACTTTGAAAAGTAAATTGTTCATTACAACTTTTAGCTCTTGCTTCAAGAAACTAAGTCTAGGAGAAGTAGAAATCCAAAGCTTGGGAAGCTATGACCAAGGGAAGCTTGTCTCTAAACAAAACTAAAAATATATTATGTTGTTTGTTTGAGAACTTCTTGTTGTTGGATTCTATCAAATTAACCAAAATTCCCTTTCATTTGTAAAAGGCCATCAAATGACATATATTGATATTTTAAATAAAAAAAAAAATAGGTATTAAAATAACCTTTTGAGGATCCAAGTATTAAATTAATATTAAATAGTACTTAAGTATAAAAACTTCAATAAAAAAAATATTTGTCAATTTTAAACAAAAATATAAAATAGTTAAAAGATTCTTGAACAAAAAATAATTGACATAGCATAAAAAGCTTTATTAACATCTAAACAAAATATAGAATAGTTTAACAAGCTAGACTAACATCCAAACAAACATATAGAATAGTTTAAGAAGCTAGCTCAATATCTATACAAACATAAAGAAAATTATAACATAAATCCGTACATCAACATCTTATTCTAATACATTTCTTAATTAACATTGAAATAAAAATATTACTACTAATACTCTAATAAAAATTAAATAAATATTATAAGTAAAGTATTACATCCTATCAATGCATATCTTAGATTATTCTTTTTTTTTCTAGGTCCTACGTAAGTTTCTTAGTAGCTGCATTATCCTCATTTTCCTCTACTTCATCAACCCATAAAATTTACTTTCATGTCACTGAAAACAATTAATTCACATATATTAATGAATTTTATTTTCATTGAAAATAAGTAATTCACTTATAAATAAGTAATGAAACTTAAATGATATTAATATCCAAGATTACCTCCAATAAAGCACATCTATAAAACATTATTCTATCATTTTTCTTTCTATAGGTTGTTAATTATTTCATAATTTAGTTATAAGAAAAATGAGGAGGTGCATAATGTCCCATCAATACTACATGCACATCACGACTTACCAGAAAAAGGAAGTATAATTTCATTGAAAATAAATTTAGAAGTGTAAAAAAGAAATATAGAATCCTTCATAAAAAATAAAATTAATGATGTATTATCATAACTAACAAACAAAAAGTCTTCAAGACTTTTAAATTCCATCTTAAATAACATATATATAGTATCAACTATTGCATTCCTAGTCATCTCTATACTTATTTGAGCTCGACGATCTACCATTGGAGGGCATCATTCTCATCCTCCTGACGTTTATCCTCATCATCCACAATTTATTCTTCCTCAAAACATTTAAATTCATCAATTGCAATAACATGTTTTCTTCTAAAATTATGAAGTATCATGCAAGTCAATACAATGTCTCGTGTTATTTTTCAAATTTATAGCGAGGTATGTGCTTCAAAATTGATTATTTACCTTTAAAATCCAAATCTTCACTAAATGACGCCTCAAAGTGAAGAATACATATAATTGAATAATTCTTTCTTTGTCTTTGGCCATGATTTTCTCCTAAAATCTTATAAATGATATGTCGTACCGTAGTAAGGTACAAGGAACCTATCCATAAATGGATATCTAGCGTCAATCAAATAATACTTGTAGTATGTGATTTTCGATTAAGGGAGATCTCATTCAAGGTAATGTTTGGAGTCATCACCATTCTTTTTTAGAAATGGGTGTGAATGCGCACTCAAAAAATTATTGTTGAAAAAATCAATTTTTTGTAAGAATGTAGTGACTCACTACTGGATATGGGTATAGTATGCCTAGAGTCCAGGAAAGGAGGTCTAATTAAAGAGTAATGAAGGTGTTACGCACCCGAGTCTATACTTTAAGGTAGTTACCTCGTTAACTTGGCCATTTTGAATTATTTTTACATATAAAAAAGTAAATGCATGTATCCATGATATTTCTATAAATGCATTCCTATGTGGGATGTGTGTATGCATGAGATGTACCCTAAGTTGATAAGGCATTAATCTTAGACAAGAAATGGGAAGTATACCTTTATTGTGAGAATGCATGGATTATGGAAGTGGTGTTAGCCTAACTCTTAGGGGTTTTCTACCAAAGGTGTTCCCTTCTGCTAAAGCCATATATTCCACTTCGGTAGTGGATAATGCACTTGTAGTTCGTAGCATTGATCTTCAAGAAATCTGACCCTCGCCCAATGTGAAGACATAGTTCATAATGGACCTCCTCTTGTCAAAATCTTTGACATAATCGAAATCCATATGACCAATCACTTTAGTACCCCCCCCCCCCCCATGTTGTCTTGCAAACATTATTCTCGTGCTTTTGTGCCTTTCAAATAACGAATAACCCACTTGATTATTTTTCAATGCACTTTTTCCAAATTTACCATGTATTTTGAAACCATACTAACAACTTGAGAATGATTAGGTCTCATGAATACCATAGCATACGTGAGATACTCAACAACACTTGCATATGATACATTCATCATTTATTCCACTCCAGCATTAGTGGAAGGGTATTACTTTGCACTCAAAGCAAAGTGTGAAGCTAAAGGAGTAGAAACTGATTTAGTATCAAACATACAAAACTTCTCAAGCACCTTGTAGATATACTTCTTTTGAGACAATCACAAGATCTTTTATGCCGAATTGCTTACTCAATAGTACTTTGAGTCCATCAACCTTGCACCATATCCTTGCATACTATGAGGATATCATCAACATATCCTTTGCATGCTCTGAGGATATCATCTACATACAATATCAAGAGAATAATGATACCATTATCAAACATGTGAGAGTAGACATAATAATTATGTGCACAACTCTTGTAGCTAATTTTCAACATGTATGAATTGAATTGCTTGTACCATTTGCCTTGGACATTTTTTGAGCCCATATAATAACTTTTTCTTCTTGGAGATTTCTTCTTTGTCGACTATAATGAATCCTTCCGGTTGAGCCATGTAAATGACCTCATCTAAGTCCCCATGAAGAAATGTTGTCGTCAAATTAAGTTATTCTAAGTCCATGTATAAATGTGCTACCATACCCAACAATACTTTTATAGATGTGTGTGCCTTACTACCATGGAAAAGGTTTCATCATAAATCAACACCTTCCTTTTGTGAATACCCTTTTGCAACTAACCTTGCTTTGAACGTCATGCATTCACTGTTTCTTCCTAAATATCCATTTGCAACCTATAAGTTTCCTCTCATTAGGCTTAGGAACTAACTCCCAAACAAAGTTCTTGTGAAGAAATTCCATCACCTCCATCATAACACCCATCTAACCTTCTTTTTCATCACTCTCAATAGCTTCTTGAAATGTAATTGGATCTCCTTCGTTTGTCACTAGTGTAAAATAAATCTCATCCTCCTATCCAAACCTTTAAGGTGGTATTATGGTTCTTCTTGGCTTTCCTTGTGATATATTGTTAGGCTCATTATGAACCCTCTCTTGTTGTTCTTTCCTACCGGATGTGCTACCCTCTTCAAATTGAATTTGAGGTACTTCCATCGTGTTCTTCTCCATGGTAATAGAAACTTCAGTAACTACTTCTCATCATCATCCTTCTTGATTTCTCCCTTGGGCATGGAAGATTCATCTAAGATTACTTCTCTACTATTGTTTATCAGATCCCAAATCTTGAATCCCTTCACTCCCTTCTCAAATCCGAGGAAGATGCACTTGAATGACTTTTATTGCAACTTGTTTCTCTCATCCACCTTTAATGTAAAATACTCAACTTCTTTTACTGCCTATATCTCTTCAACATACTTAAATTCAATTAAATGATGATCGATTAACCAAATAGCAAGCATAATTACTTAATTCTGCCTAAAATGGTTCGGGCAATCCCATATATAGCCTCATACATCTATTCTTCTCCATGATAGTTCTATTAATCCTTTCGACCGTGCCATTTTGTTAACGGATATTTTTCACGATAAAATGCCTTGCGATGCCTTCTTCTTTGCAAAAATTCAAAAACTTGTCATCTTTGTACTCACTTCTCAAGTATTTGATTTTTCTTTCCATTTGATTTTTTACTTCAACTTTTCATTCCATAAACTTGGCAAAGACTTCAGATTTCTCCTTCATAAATTAGACCCAAAATTTTCTTGACAAATCATCAATGAAAGTGACAAAGTAGAGAATTCTACCTTTTGTTTTAGTAGGTGCAGGCCCACACACATCGAAACTAATATAGTCTAGCAATCAATTACTCTTGATTTCTTTGTTTGTAACCTTGAACAACACCTTATTTTTCTTTTCCTTCACACAAAACATGTAAAAGTTTAGCTTGTATGCTCCAACACCTTTCAATAATTATTACCGATGTAACTCTTGTATTGTTCTTCAAATATGGCCAAGCCTTAAGTGTAAAAGTTGAGATTCATCCTTGTTAAAAAAATTCTCCGTAGATATTGCAACTCCACCTAGAGATTGTTTGCAAGCTTCACACTTCCCATTATCATTGTGGCACCCTTAGACACCTTAAGTGCTCCACCATTTTGTCAAAAATGAATACATATTTGAGTCGAGTGTGTCCAAAGATATCAATTTATTCTCGAGTATCAGCATGCACAGTCACAAAGTCGGGGTATAGGTTTAAATCAACAAGGGAAAACTTCTGAAAAAAATGTTAAAAACGAGAAAATAAAATGATGAAAATAAAAAATAAACTAAAAGTTATGAAAAATATATATCTAATGAAAATTCATAAAATCAAGTTATTATCATCAAATCCCATATTTTTTACATTTATTAATTACCAAATTCTATTATGTATCAAATCCCACATTTAAAAAAAGAGGAAATATTTAAATTTTTGTCCTTGTGAAAAAAATGGGAAAATTTTGGAAAAAAAAATGTTGACTTTCACGTTATTTTATTGTTTTAATCATCAGGGATGCAAGTCGCATTTTAAACGCAACTCTTTCAAAAAATCGTCGATTTTTGTTACTATGATGGAACATGCCTCACATTACTAAAGGTTCTCATAACCCCATCATACATTCTTATCTTTACAGTACACGTTTCAATGACTTTACATGTCGTATTGTTACCCATTAGATCATCTCCACCGCATGAGATTCTTAGGAGTCAAACCAATCATGATTAGAACACATATAGAAAGAATACCCAAAATCTAAAATCTAAGAATTGGAGGTGAGATTACTCAAAGATGCTGCTAAGAGCTCTCTATTGATTTAGCTTTATTTCCTTCTTTTACCTTCATTTTGTGTTTTCTACAATATCTTTTGTAATATCCCTTCTTCTCGTAATGGTAATACTCCAATTATTTCTTACTTCTAGATTTGGAACTAGAATTCTTTATTTTAGATTTGCTTTTCTTCTTTGTTCGGCCCTGCTTACTAGAACCCTTTGCAATGAATCATTCTCCTTGAGCACCCTTCTCACTTGACTTGTTCAATGTCACGTGAGATATAAGGTCTTAACCCGCCTCCTCAACTTAAGGGTCTCCTTATCAAATCTGAGAGTAATCCGGAAATATTTGAAGGAATTTAGAAGTGATCTCAACAAAATAAATACTTTGACTTCTTCCTCAAACTTGACTTATACCTTCAACAAATCACTAAAATACCGATTGAACGTGTTCAAGTGCTCTATGATGTCTTATTCTTCCTCCATCCTTAGGCCATAGAGTTAGTCTTTGAGGAATAACTTATTCGACAAAGTCTTCCCCATGTAAAGCTTCTTAAGCGTATTCCATGTTCCTTTTGCAATATTTTCTTCCATGATGTTGTATATGACTTCATCAGATATGTACAACTCAATGGAACTAATAGCTTTCAATTCCAACTCCTCTCATATCTCATTGGACATACTCGCCGACTTTGCTTCAATGCCTCCCAATGCAATTATGATACCCTTGTTGGATAAGAATATTTCTCATCTTCATTTGTTATAATGTAAAGTTTGATTTTCCATCAAATGACTTCACTCCATTAGACCTTCCGATCACGGTTGTACCATTCTCCGCCATTGTAAACCCCCAAGATAACCTAGGCTTTGATACCACTTGTTGAGTATGTGAACACCTTTGCGAAACTCACTTAGTAATTTGATCAAGCACTTATTGGATATTTTACCAAACACCTCATATGCCACATCTTTCAAGATCTTGTTTGCTAATGGCAATCAAAAATAAACCCAACAAATAGTAGTAATTGCAAGGAAGATAAACAATCACACAAAGAGATAGTAAGAATACAATACCCACAACACAAGACTTTATGTGATTCAACCAAATGCTACGTCTACAGAGAGATGAACGTTGGAACTTAATTTCACTATAAAGAAAATAAGGTAAATCGATATAAGAAAACGCCTCTATCACTTAACTTCATCTTCTTCTAAATTTCAATCTTCCCAAACCTCTTCTCTCTAGGTTTTTTTTTCTCTACTTTCCTCTCTAGAAAAAACTTAGACTTGGAATTACAATAATAAAAAAAAACAAAAGCCTATTTTGAAATACTACAAAGTGGGCCAATTATATAAGTTACAAGCCTATCCCAAATTACCTTGGACCAACCCAAAAAACACACACACTTGGATCGGACCTAATTGTTTTGACCCATATGGAAAAACCCACTGATCGTATGCATATCTAGTCCATCCCTAAGTGAACCTACATGCCAAAAATCATAGTGTTTGATAACTTGTATCCACTAGATCTAATCTCTTGAAATTATATAAATCCAATGATTAGGAATCATTTTTAAGACAATGTTATAATCAATCGATTCATATCACTAATCAAATGATCTTTTGTAAGTAGACTCACCAAGGGATGGACCACATATCCATACGTTTAGTGAGTCACCAAAAGTGCCACATGGCATAAAATGGAGTACCACCTTACCTTGGTTAGGTACGAGTCCTGACTGGATCCTTATTCCAAAAGTAATCAAAATGTCAATTAAGACAATGGGATGACACTAATTACATTGCAAAGTGTAGACACCCAAATTTGTACGAACCCATTAGGAAAATCCAAATTTTCTCAAATTGATTTCAATTAAAAACTAAACCTCTCAATGGGCCCGCATTGCTACTTTGCATTATTTTCATAGACCAACCCAATTTTGTATCCACTACCCATTAACCAACCCATTATCCATAACCTAAATCCATAAGCCAAGTCCTACTAAATCCACTCTCAAATCTAGCCTTAATACCCAAAGTCCAAAACCTATTATCCATAAACCAAATCCCTCTCCAAACCCATTATCTATAAACTAAGTCCATAGCCATAATACCCATAATCCATAGCCTAAGTCCATCACCTAAGCCCAATACCAAGTCCATTCTAAGCTCAGTATCTCACACCTCATCAAAAGATGACACATGTTGATCTCCCATAAGTCCTCAGTACCCAATACATCATCTAATTGGAGAGTCAACCCCACTTATGAAAATTCAAGAATGCCCTTCCCAAAAAGTTTGTCAAACCAAAAAGATTATTGGGTCTTTGATAATAATATATAAAGTTGAGAAAACTTTCAAGCATACCCTCAAAAGGTAGAAATCTTCAAATATATATATATGGAGCTTTCCCATTAGTCCATTTCAAATATATACTTCCACTCTTGCTTTATAAGTTATTTACAAATGAACCAAGGTTTATTTTTCACCTACCACTTCACATTCACACATGTCATTCGCCTACTCACCCTCCCAAAAGTATTTTTGTTCTCCCATTGGTCCATTTCAAAAACATACATCCACCCTTACTTTATGAGTTATTTATAAAAGAACCAAAATCTACTTTTCATCTACCACTTCACCTTTACACATGTCACTCTCCTATTCACCCTCCAAAAAATATATTTTGTTCTCTAATCTTTATTTATCAAAAAATCAAAGATCAAAGAATGTTTTTTAGATTTCTTCACAAATGTCATCTTTACCCTCATACAAATGAAAATTTAAAAAAGAAATAACATAAACCTCATGTCCATTCTCTTTATTTTTAGGGTTTGACTACTTTATCTCCAAAAGTCTTCCAAAAACTCTATAAATACCCTCACTTTCTATGAACAATTTATGCTCTCAAGCCCCCATCTTCAACCTAAAACTCTACCAAAATCACTACTCATTCTTTCATCTTCTAATTTCAACTCACTCAACCATCTTACTCAACTCTCCAGTCTCCCTCTCAAGGTTCAAGTTCATCAAGGGACTAGGTGGGGTTTTAAGTTGTAGTCTATTTATTTCAAAGTTTGCATTCTCTTCTTCTAACCCTCTCATTTTCTTTTATTTTTAAAAATCTTTAAGATGTAATGCACACCCTCTCCCATCCCCGATAGATTGGACTAAGGTTTGATCGAAAGGATGGGGGTTGAAGTCCTTCTTACCTCAATCTCATGCATCATATTGTACACAATGCATACACTAACATATGTATGGCAATGATGGAAAAATGCATCACCCTCTTGATGGAGTGAAACTGTAACACCCCGGATTTTCAGCTCATATCTCGAGGAAATTAAATGGTGAGATTTAGAGGAAAATATCGAAGAAGAGATTTAGAGTAAAATACTCGAATATTGCTATGATTAATTTTGAGGAAAACCGACTTCGCCATTAGATTCAAAAGGATCGAAATATATACATTAGCCTGTAAGCAAGTCCGAATTCGAATTCGGATAGAGAAGTTATAGAATCCTCGAATTTCGTGTTAAGTGGGACCCAAAACAGTGGAATTTCGTTAGAGCGAGAATCGAAAAGATTTGATGACACCATTAGATCCGAATCGAAAAATTATTCGAAATGGTATATTCATTTGTCGTTTTTCGAGTCCGAATAGTTAAGTTACGATCGAAACTAGAAATAAGGGGGAAATTACAAGTATGCCCTCAGCTTTATTATAAAAGAAATCTTATTTCTTTTATTTCATTTCATTTCTCTTCTTCTCCAAGGAAACCAAACGGCAGCCACTTCTCAACCCAAGGGTTTCAACCCATTCCCTTCAAGTTCTAGCCCGAACGAAGTCGAGTTGAACCTCGATGAAGAAGACAAAGTTGTCGGCCACGTCGAGGGCTACAACTTCACCACCTTTGGGTGTTCATTCTTGTTCGTTTTCTCCATCCTCCATCAAAACCAGCCCGGTAGCTCGAGTAAACCTCCACATCTTCCGTCCGAGGGCTTCATCGAGTTAGGAGCTAGGTCTATACTTCATTGTAGAAGCGAAGGAGAACGTCATTGTCGGATACCTTGCAAACCCTCGCTCATTTGGCATCCAAGTCAACCCAACCTCAACTCTTTCGCCACCAACTTTGATCCTTGTACGAGTTCATCACCTTTGGCGTCCACAACCATGTAAGGGACTTCCGATTCTTATTGGTAGCTTTAGATTTCCGAAATGTGCATTTAGGGTTTTAAAACAAAACTTATTGTTTGCATTTAAATCATAGAAATTTGTGTTTGATTTCAAATTCATGGTAGAGGTAGGTGTTTTGCTTATGTTTGATCGAATTTTGATAACAAAATCGTGGGTGGGTAGAATGGTTCGAAGAATGGAAAAGGAAATCGAAAAAGGGATCGAAAAAAACCCAAAAATCGCGAGTGAGGTTCAGGCTGTAGGCGGGTAGGGTCGGTTCCACCGGCACCTACCGAAGGCATTCTGTCGGTCCCACCGACAGAATGGAGCTTCTGCCACCGACGAAGCTAAACAGCGCGAGAAATTTTACACTGTCGGCAGGACCGTCGGTCCCACCGACATCTGCCGATGTGTATTATGTCGGTTCCACCGACAGCATCTTGTTCCTGCCGCCGACAGCCACCGACAGACACAGTTCTCTTCAGAACAGTGTTCTGACTCTTGGCTTGACTTCCTCACACCTTATACACTATTTCTCACCCTTTATTTCATTAAAAACATTTAAGTAAATGTCCTCTTTAATTTTTACTTTCCATTTACTTTAAGTTCTTTAATGAAATTAAGGTTTTACCCCCCATTTCGGAACAATGGGAATGGTTTCAAGATCCAAATCTCAAAGGATCAAAATCCGAATTTTGGTTTTAAGAACAAAACATATTTTTCGACGTTTTCGACAAGTTTTCAAAGTGTAATAACTTTCGCGTAACTTTGAATTAGATTTCAAAAACTATATGGTGTCGAATCTCATGATCAAGACTTTCATTTCGAAAAACCCATTTTTAATTTCGAGAACTTTGAAAAATTGAGTTTCCGACACTTAGCCAAATTTTCACCAGCTTTCTCTATTTTTAACAGCTTTGGTCCCGAGCATTGCTGGGACCTTGTTTTTGAATAAACTTTGGTGGTTTTCAATGGAAAGACCAAAAGAATGACTTTGAAAGATTGAAAATGAATGGTTGATTTGAAAGGATGAAAAATGAGAATGTTGAGAGAATGGGAAAAGGGAATGAACGGTAAAATGTCAGAATCACACCCGAGGGGTGATGTCTGCATTTTACATTGTATGTTGTGTGTAGGTTGGTGAAAGGATATCCAGGTTATTAATGAAAGGGTTGCATGTTTATTTCCGATTATGTTAGCGCTTGCGCTGAGTACTGTTATTTATTTTAGGCCGCGTGGCCACGGTTGCATGGTAGGAACTGGATATCCGTTCTCAACCCTGTTCTGTTAATTTCTCTTTTGTTTTAAATGAAAAATCATATATGTACGTAGCTATTTTGTGAGCTGTTAAAGGGTTTGTGAATGCCTGAAGGGATAGTGTGTCACATCATCCGGAGGGGTACACTATCCTGGGATGTACGGTAGGGACCACCAAACTCATACGTGGTATGGGACGCGTATGAGAGTGGAGTCACAACTGGAATCCGGGTCCATTCCTTTCTTATCTTTACCAGTGAACGTGTATTGTAAAGGTGGTCGTATACGAGTGGAGTGTCATTTGGGAATCACATGCACGCCTGATAGGCATAGACGAAGATGATTAGTAAGTGATCACTAACAATCTAGTAGTAGTCGAACGTTCTGACACATCGAAAAGAGACCCATTGCTTACGGTCACGTCAAACGGCCAGCCTGAGCCGGATAAATGGTTCCGCAAGCGTGGTAGACACGACCAGCATGTCTACGATGTTATTGAGGAATATCATGTCCTGACTGGGAGCGATCCAGTCGTGAATCCCAACTCTTTAATTCCAATACTCCACCACTTGTATTATGTATCTGTTGTTATATTTCGAATTATAAACTGAAAAGCATGTCTATCATTTTAATGTTGTCAACGGTATTTGCATAGAATGGAAAATGTATAATGAGTATGGATGATTGATGCCATGTGTAATCTTTAAACTGTTTAGTTGCTCATCCCTGGCTATATGTACCAGTTGATCGTATTTTATCTTGTAAAACCTTGCATGTATTAAAAATATTCAGTATGCTTTATTCGATCATGCTTAGGAAGGGTTATTGGTAGGAATTGGCTGTGGACTTGCTGGGTAACTTTCGTTACTCACCCTTTCCTTCCTATTTTTTTTAGTTTCAGCACTTGCAGCTACCGAGACAGGCGTAGAGTCAGTATTTGAGGAGTATCTGGTCGGTCAGATCGACGATCAGAGTTTATTGCCTGGTGAGCACTAAGGCTACATCCGTTAGAATTGCCAGTTTCATCCAGGATGTATGTAGTTTTTGGATTGAGAGTTTAGGCCTATGTTAGAGTGAGAGTATTTTGAAAGCCTGTATATGATTAAATCTTCCGCACTCTGATCTACTTACATATTAGATGTAATTAGTCTTCCGCTGTTATTTTTTCCTGTATCTACGTCTTTATATACAGGTTTTGTTATAAATTGGTTTATCAGGTTTGAGTTCCGTGAAATGCTAACATAAATAAAGGAGACCATGCCGAAATTTCGAGGTGCCACCTAGTACCTTGGGATTTGGCCTTGGGATTTGTGTTAGCATTTGGCGGGGCGCCACAGATGGTATCAGAGCACAATATTAGATCCGTATGGGATACAGATCCGTTATGCTTTGGAGAATAGACTGATACCACAGGCATTAAAGATAATCCTAGAGTGCTACTAGGAATCCGATATCCGAGCTTATCAGTGGTTCCGTATTGGGATTACGAGCTCTCCCGTGTCTAGAAGTCCGTAGAGCCTAGTAAGCCTAAGATAAGATTCTAGGTTCATTCTACAGTAATGAAAATGGTGTTCATTACTAGATTTCGTATTATAATAATAGTTAATGCTTACATAAGAATGAGATTGACATGGATCTAAGGAGTACCTTGCTTCTGATAAATAGTAGACTACTGAACTCGCAGGTTAGGAAAGATGCAAGGAAGTAGAGTTACAACTGGACCCACGACGCGGAGTCAAAGTGGTGGGGAAGACCTACCTGGGTCGAGTAAACTCACCAAGATAGAACAGTTAATAGAAGCAGTCTCAGAATTATCCCAAAGTCAAGCACGTATGGAAAAGAGACAATCAGAGATGTTTGAGGCTCAAATGATTATGGTGGGACAACTAACAAAGAGATTAGAGAAGATAGAAGAAAAGCTCGACCACTATTTTAAGGATGAATCCCAAAAGAACCATAGAGTAGATATCCCAGCACAGGGAGGATTACGAGAAGAAATAAGGATAGTACAATCAACACCTCCAAGCCAACTTGAAGAAGGAGAGTTAGGATCCAACAAGAGACAGACAATTACGAAACTAGTAGGGTCACGGGGAAAACGACCATACATAAGTAGCGAGACTATAGAAATACCCGTGCAAGAGATGGAAGAGTTTTGTAAGAAACAACATCATATGATGTTAAATCGATCGAAAGAAAAAGTGATAGCGTGTTATGAATGTGGTAAGTTGGGACACACAGGGGTGCAATGCTCAGGTCCACGTCGACCGATTAAAGATGCGTGGCTCAGAAAGATGTTAGATGGGCAAATTCAAGGAACAATAAGGTCGTCGGATTTTAACAAGATCGATGACATGCTTATACCATCACAAGCGGACCGAACTAGTGGTCGAAAACGGGAAGGGATGGAATTACAGACGTGCCAGGGACAGACCAGTCAACCCTCGACCTCCCATCTTCCTAGATCAGACCTGGCCAAGAGGCCGATGTATTCGAGGCCAATCTCCCTTGGATCAGTTTACCCACAGAATAGAGCTACTCAACCACCGAGTTGTGGGGTTCCCTCATCACCAAGTCATAAAGCTGTTGGAATTCCAACGAGGCCAATAGGGCCAAGAGTACCAACGAGACAGACCCAGAGAATTCAGACTCCAGTTTGCCAACTGCTCACTCTACAGAAATCTACGAAGACGAAGACATTAACATGTTATGGGTGTGGTCAAGTGGGACATATTAGAAGAGAGTGCCATCTATCACAACCGCAGGCAGGTAGTGTGACCCAAGAGGAACCAACTGTCTCTGACAATGTCTTAGAAGGTACGATTTTTAATTATGATGTTAGAAATTGGAGTTCTATTCAATATTGATTCCTTTAGATCATATATTGTTGCTAAGATTTTGCACACTTATTGGAGCCAGTAATTTATTGAGACGGATCGAGTAATAAAACTAGTTACAACACTATCAGAAAAGTTGTGAAAAACTATGGGACAAAGAATGTTGAGGAGATAGGCACAGTTAGGTAAGGTAGGAAGGGTATTATGAGTAGAGATGTGTATTGTGGTATAAGTATATTCAAGACGTGATAATAATATGGTGTTGAGTATGTGTGAATTAAGGCTAAACGTAATTGTTAGAAAGTGATGTTAGAATGATACCTTGGGGAGGAAAAATGAGGTTCTTTGAAGATTAAGTAGGAACCTACAAAAGAAAGAAAAATTATTAGGTATGCAATTGAAAATTGAAATTTTTGTGGATGACAAGAATGAACGAGTATTTTGAAGTAAAACTTGATGTGTGAAAGATGCGCTTCATTAGGAGAAGTAAGAAATAAATTTCTGAATGGGGAAGCATGTGGAATTTGAATATTGTATAAGTGAATAGTATTGTTAAAAACGATTTGGAATGACGGTAGGAAAGAGTTAAGTAGAAAATGTAGTCTTGACATCAAGGTGGATCAATATAAGGCGAGAGAAAGAATAATATTGTGATAAGGTTGCATTAATGGCGACTTAATGGAATTGTGAGAAAATAGATGAAGAAGGTAAGACAACGATACTGCTTATGAATTAAAATTCACGAGAGATAGTTGTGAGATTTGTAAAGGCTAATCATGGTATTATCAGTATTGGGTGATAAGTGAAAATATGTATGATTTAGGAAAAATATATAGTTACATGAATAAGAATTAAGTGATGTTACAATGATATTTAAACAGTAGCCGGCCAATACTGTGATTTTGGGAGTAGGGAAAGAAAGCATGTGACTTGCGGCTTATGGTACCGTTTGAAATAGTTGAATGGATTTTAAGTAGGTTCACCGTGTGTTCTACGTGCTATGCCGAAGAAGTATTTGTCAGACCCTTCACGCGTGATTTAATTGTGAAACAATTTGTTTGATGTAAGAGTTACCCTCATGATTAAGGTTTTTAAAATCACGAAGATTATGACAAAGGCCTTAAGGAGATATCAAGATAAGCAAAACTTGGAATATGGATTCGAATGTAGAAATACTGGTGTATGGGGAATAGAGGTTTGATGTGATTTGTGAAGTAGTATTAGTATAATGGTGTTTGTAGCAAAAACAACGCATCGAAGAGTGATTCTCATTGTAGGTACAAGTACGCATAATAGGCGATGTAGTTGGTAAGGAAAGCAATGATAAACGATAGAAGAGGTATGAAGGAATTATTGATAGAAATTGGTGGGAAATTGATATGATGTGAGTAGATTCTATTTGATGATTATACAAATGATAAATTAGTTGGGGCATGAGAATGATTTGGAGTGATTAATAGATGGATGTATTGCATTGATGAAAAATAGACGACATAAGATTTATAAATTAGAAATGAGATTCGCTTAAAACCGAGGGTAGAAGATAATGGAAGATAAGTATCGCTAGTTATATATGACGAAAAAGTTCGATAAGATATGATTCGAATTTCGAGGACGAAATTTTTATTAAGGGGGGGAGAATGTAACACCCCGGATTTTCAGCTCATATCTCGAGGAAATTAAATGGTGAGATTTAGAGGAAAATATCGAAGAAGAGATTTAGAGTAAAATACTCGAATATTGCTATGATTAATTTTGAGGAAAACCGACTTCGCCATTAGATTCAAAAGGATCGAAATATATACATTAGCCTGTAAGCAAGTCCGAATTCGAATTCGGATAGAGAAGTTATAGAATCCTCGAATTTCGTGTTAAGTGGGACCCAAAACAGTGGAATTTCGTTAGAGCGAGAATCGAAAAGATTTGATGACACCATTAGATCCGAATCGAAAAATTATTCGAAATGGTATATTCATTTGTCGTTTTTCGAGTCCGAATAGTTAAGTTACGATCGAAACTAGAAATAAGGGGGAAATTACAAGTATGCCCTCAGCTTTATTATAAAAGAAATCTTATTTCTTTTATTTCATTTCATTTCTCTTCTTCTCCAAGGAAACCAAACGGCAGCCACTTCTCAACCCAAGGGTTTCAACCCATTCCCTTCAAGTTCTAGCCCGAACGAAGTCGAGTTGAACCTCGATGAAGAAGACAAAGTTGTCGGCCACGTCGAGGGCTACAACTTCACCACCTTTGGGTGTTCATTCTTGTTCGTTTTCTCCATCCTCCATCAAAACCAGCCCGGTAGCTCGAGTAAACCTCCACATCTTCCGTCCGAGGGCTTCATCGAGTTAGGAGCTAGGTCTATACTTCATTGTAGAAGCGAAGGAGAACGTCATTGTCGGATACCTTGCAAACCCTCGCTCATTTGGCATCCAAGTCAACCCAACCTCAACTCTTTCGCCACCAACTTTGATCCTTGTACGAGTTCATCACCTTTGGCGTCCACAACCATGTAAGGGACTTCCGATTCTTATTGGTAGCTTTAGATTTCCGAAATGTGCATTTAGGGTTTTAAAACAAAACTTATTGTTTGCATTTAAATCATAGAAATTTGTGTTTGATTTCAAATTCATGGTAGAGGTAGGTGTTTTGCTTATGTTTGATCGAATTTTGATAACAAAATCGTGGGTGGGTAGAATGGTTCGAAGAATGGAAAAGGAAATCGAAAAAGGGATCGAAAAAAACCCAAAAATCGCGAGTGAGGTTCAGGCTGTAGGCGGGTAGGGTCGGTTCCACCGGCACCTACCGAAGGCATTCTGTCGGTCCCACCGACAGAATGGAGCTTCTGCCACCGACGAAGCTAAACAGCGCGAGAAATTTTACACTGTCGGCAGGACCGTCGGTCCCACCGACATCTGCCGATGTGTATTATGTCGGTTCCACCGACAGCATCTTGTTCCTGTCGCCGACAGCCACCGACAGACACAGTTCTCTTCAGAACAGTGTTCTGACTCTTGGCTTGACTTCCTCACACCTTATACACTATTTCTCACCCTTTATTTCATTAAAAACATTTAAGTAAATGTCCTCTTTAATTTTTACTTTCCATTTACTTTAAGTTCTTTAATGAAATTAAGGTTTTACCCCCCATTTCGGAACAATGGGAATGGTTTCAAGATCCAAATCTCAAAGGATCAAAATCCGAATTTTGGTTTTAAGAACAAAACATATTTTTCGACGTTTTCGACAAGTTTTTCAAAGTGTAATAACTTTCGCGTAACTTTGAATTAGATTTCAAAAACTATATGGTGTCGAATCTCATGATCAAGACTTTCATTTCGAAAAACCCATTTTTAATTTCGAGAACTTTGAAAAATTGAGTTTCCGACACTTAGCCAAATTTTCACCAGCTTTCTCTATTTTTAACAGCTTTGGTCCCGAGCATTGCTGGGACCTTGTTTTTGAATAAACTTTGGTGGTTTTCAATGGAAAGACCAAAAGAATGACTTTGAAAGATTGAAAATGAATGGTTGATTTGAAAGGATGAAAAATGAGAATGTTGAGAGAATGGGAAAAGGGAATGAACGGTAAAATGTCAGAATCACACCCGAGGGGTGATGTCTGCATTTTACATTGTATGTTGTGTGTAGGTTGGTGAAAGGATATCCAGGTTATTAATGAAAGGGTTGCATGTTTATTTCCGATTATGTTAGCGCTTGCGCTGAGTACTGTTATTTATTTTAGGCCGCGTGGCCACGGTTGCATGGTAGGAACTGGATATCCGTTCTCAACCCTGTTCTGTTAATTTCTCTTTTGTTTTAAATGAAAAATCATATATGTACGTAGCTATTTTGTGAGCTGTTAAAGGGTTTGTGAATGCCTGAAGGGATAGTGTGTCACATCATCCGGAGGGGTACACTATCCTGGGATGTACGGTAGGGACCACCAAACTCATACGTGGTATGGGACGCGTATGAGAGTGGAGTCACAACTGGAATCCGGGTCCATTCCTTTCTTATCTTTACCAGTGAACGTGTATTGTAAAGGTGGTCGTATACGAGTGGAGTGTCATTTGGGAATCACATGCACGCCTGATAGGCATAGACGAAGATGATTAGTAAGTGATCACTAACAATCTAGTAGTAGTCGAACGTTCTGACACATCGAAAAGAGACCCATTGCTTACGGTCACGTCAAACGGCCAGCCTGAGCCGGATAAATGGTTCCGCAAGCGTGGTAGACACGACCAGCCACAAAATCAGGAACTACGATGTTATTGAGGAATATCATGTCCTGACTGGGAGCGATCCAGTCGTGAATCCCAACTCTTTAATTCCAATACTCCACCACTTGTATTATGTATCTGTTGTTATATTTCGAATTATAAACTGAAAAGCATGTCTATCATTTTAATGTTGTCAACGGTATTTGCATAGAATGGAAAATGTATAATGAGTATGGATGATTGATGCCATGTGTAATCTTTAAACTGTTTAGTTGCTCATCCCTGGCTATATGTACCAGTTGATCGTATTTTATCTTGTAAAACCTTGCATGTATTAAAAATATTCAGTATGCTTTATTCGATCATGCTTAGGAAGGGTTATTGGTAGGAATTGGCTGTGGACTTGCTGGGTAACTTTCGTTACTCACCCTTTCCTTCCTATTTTTTTTAGTTTCAGCACTTGCAGCTACCGAGACAGGCGTAGAGTCAGTATTTGAGGAGTATCTGGTCGGTCAGATCGACGATCAGAGTTTATTGCCTGGTGAGCACTAAGGCTACATCCGTTAGAATTGCCAGTTTCATCCAGGATGTATGTAGTTTTTGGATTGAGAGTTTAGGCCTATGTTAGAGTGAGAGTATTTTGAAAGCCTGTATATGATTAAATCTTCCGCACTCTGATCTACTTACATATTAGATGTAATTAGTCTTCCGCTGTTATTTTTTCCTGTATCTACGTCTTTATATACAGGTTTTGTTATAAATTGGTTTATCAGGTTTGAGTTCCGTGAAATGCTAACATAAATAAAGGAGACCATGCCGAAATTTCGAGGTGCCACCTAGTACCTTGGGATTTGGCCTTGGGATTTGTGTTAGCATTTGGCGGGGCGCCACAGAAACACTAAGTTTCTAGCCATGCATACATGCATTAAGGTTGTGGCCTCAAATGAACTCCATCATAGAGTCTCTCTATGTAGACACTCCATTTTTACACTTGCATGATTAATCAACTCGTCAACCCGATCGCGACGATTCACAATGATGGATGATTATTTTAATGCTTTATTTATTATAGATATGTTTCAGAAATTCAAATGAGGTATCTCAAACTAACAAAATTGTAAAAATCACACTACACTAGGAAAATATAACCCCAAAAACATAGAAATCATCATCTTACATATAAAAAGAAGCTTTACGATAAAAATCACTAAAAAATGATCAAATTATAAAAATACCCCTAACATCAAAACATCCTTAGAGCCCTTTTACACTTAGAAAAATCCATTTAAACACATAAAATAACAAAATGAAATCAAATAAATCATTTCGTCAATTTTCACCAGATTTGATAAAATTACGAAAATACCCCTCATAGGATTCAAGATCATTTCATGCCAAAAAAATTCATAAATGATACGAACCAATAATCTCATTGAATTTCTTATGAAAAATCAATTCCAAAACATCTTGGAACATAAAAAATTGACTTGAAATGCAAAAGTTCTCTTCGGGGGTAAAACGATAATTTTTCAATTTTTAAAATTTTTAATTTCAAAATTAATAAATAAAATATTAATTAACATAAAGTAAAACCTTAATAAAATTAATTTAAAAATCTAAACCAAGTCAATCTCATAAGACTTAAGTCAAAATCCTAATCTAAAGAAATCAAATCAATCTCATAAGACTTAAGTCAAAACCCTAATTAAAACCATAACCAAGTCAATCTCATAAGACTTAAGTCCAAAATCCTAATTGAAACCCTAATCTAAAAAGATCAAGTCAATCTCATTAGACTTAAGTCAAAATCCTAATTGAAATCCTAATCTAAAGAAACCTAATCAATCTCATAAAACTTAAGTTAAAACCCTAATTCATCTTATCTAAAAGGAAACCTAGTCAAACCATAATTCTTCTAAAAAAAAATTCTCTAAATATAGAGCCTTCACAATCTAATTTTGCAGGTCAAAGAAAATCTTAGAAAAAGTAGGTCAAAAAGCCTCCCTAACCTTCCGAAAACCCTGATGTAGAAGCTCTAACCCCATACCTATAATCCAAACCCTAACTTGTGCTCAAAAAATACCCAGAGACCCTTCAAAAACACCTAAAAATCCATCAAAATTTTAAAAAATACTCAGATCTAGGAAGTAGATACTTCATCTTGGAAATCAAAAGTAGATTCAGTGACGAAAACGAAGTAAGGAATCTCTCCACCAGATCTGAGGGAACAAATGGTCGTGAACATCTAGTTATATTTTTTCTCTATTTATTTTATTTATTTATTTTTAGGTCTTTTAGCAATATAGTTTTCTTGGGAAATAGTAGAGACCGACTTTTGCCAAGCGGGGTTGGTACCTAACACCTTCTAACTCCGTAACGTGATCCCCAAACTTAGTTTCTTTTTGTAAATTAGTTATTTTTTTATCCATCTTGAACCAATGCTCTGTTCCTAGACCGTAATAACTAGGTGGTGACTCCCAAACCTCAAAATCAAAAGCGGATCTGCACACCCCGCGGATCGAGGGCACTTTCATTCTAATAGCTTAAAACCAATATTCATATCCATAAAAATAATGTGGCTACATGGGTCATCTTTCTCCATAGGATATCCCTAAGTTTACATTGAAATCAAAATCCTTCTTTAAAGGGATATTTTTACTCAATACACACACTACCTTAGCATGCATCTTCATGCATTTTCTATCTATTTTATTAAACTTTTTTAAAAAAATGGTTAAGCAAGGTGTTACCTTTGGTGGAGAGGATGAGGTACCTAACACGTTCTCCATCCTCTAATCGGACCTCCTTACCTAGATCTTAAGTAGACCTTACCCTTTCCAACACATGAAAATCACTACAATTGTATGAAAAAATGATTTTCAAAAAATCAATTCAAATGCCGATTCATACCCATTTCCAAAAAAGAATGGTGGCGGCTTCAAATAATATAGCATTGAGGTTCATGGCGAACATTCATGTCTACACATAGTCTAAAGAATCAATCACATTTGGGAAATTTTATATGAAAAGTTTATTATTATAATCTAAAATACAATATTTAACCTCTTCAACATTAATTTGATTGAATAATGATGAACATCCATGACTCTGATAACAATTGATGAATTTTTCAATCCACTTTACTAGGATTTAGCCATCATACTCCAATCAAATTAAACAATTAAATGTAATTCATGAAACTAAATCTATATACCTTTAAATTGTGAATGTTAATTTGACAAACAACGAGGTGATCTTCCTGATGCCTACAATACCGTAACTACGTGATTTTTGAGTGTGAAGATCACCGTCATGTGGATTCAAAGTTGTTACCATTCTTTTTTAGCAATTGATGTGAATGGGCATCCGAAATATGATTTTGAGAAAAATAATTTTTTTTTTGTAGTGGTTCTCGTATGGATAAAGTACCAAACTACTTAAGATCTAAGTAAGTGATTCGATTAGAGATTGGAAAAAGTGTTAGGCACCCCCTCTCTCTCCACCTTAGGTGGTAACCTTTAAATACATGGCCATTTTAAAAATATATAATAAAGACAATAAAATTAGGAAAACCAGAGTTCTGTGCCCTTACATGTAAGGGACTTTTCATGTCGGCTTAAACCATGAGGGTCATCTCATTGAGAAAAGAGACTCTACCATGTTTTGCCTTTAAAGGAAAATGTCGGTTTTGCAGGTATGGGCCCACTTTCATGGAATGAGAAGGGCCTAACTTCCTTTAGCCTCAAAACAAGTTTTACCATGTGTGCAACTTGTGATTAGGGATTAAAGTTATTTTTTAACAGGGCTTCAACCCTTAGACTTTCGACCAAACTAAAGTCTGACATACCGGTGGTAGGGAAGGGTTAACATTGCATCTTATGATCTGCTAAAAAAATAAGAGAAAAAAGATGGAGAGATAGAAGAGGAAGATGGAGAGGGTAAAGAATGAGATACTAGAAAAAAAAATCCTACTCTAAAACCCACCTTGAAGCCTTTACTTTATTATTCTTCTTCTCCTTCTTAAGTCCTTGATGTAATATTTTAAGTCTTTTTTTAAGAGAAGAGGGCGAGGGAGAGAATGAAAAGGTTAGTAGGGATTTTATGAATATAGAGTGAAATTGAGATAAGAGATGAGAATTGAGGGAGAGGATTTCAAGCATGGGTTTTTCGAAGAGTGTGAGGGGTTTTTATAGGGGTTGAGGGTTACTTTTAGGGATAGGATGGTCCAAGATAGAAAATGAAAGATAATGATATGGGATTTAGAGGATTTTGATTGGGATTTAAGGTTAGTGGAGGGTAGAAATGATAAATGGTGTGAGTGGATCTTCTTGACCCATGTTGCATGCTTTTGACCTATATGAGTTGGATCTCTCAACTCATTCTTAGGATGAGTGTGACCCAAATGAGGTAGTTGATTGAGGGAATGGCTAAGATATGGTGGTTAGGCAATTGGTTTAGGGAGAGTGGAAGAGATGGTGACACATGTAAAAAGGGCGTGAGAGCATGGGTTAAGTGAGTTGATTAAGGAAATTGAGGAGTAGGGGTATGGAGACTACTTGTTGAGTGTTTTGAGGAGAATGTGATGGGGTTAGTGGTAACATGTGGTATGATGTGAGTTGGTTAGCTTTTGAGGGTAATGATAGGGTTGAGTAGAATGGATTTGGGAGATGAGTTATGATTGTAATAAGTGTCCACCTTGATGATCATGGATTTTTTGTGTTGATTGGTTAAGATTATGGATATGATTTTGAGCTAAGGTATAGATTTGATTTAAGATAGGCTTTTTTGTATGTTAGGCTTAGGATTGGATTGTAGTTTAAGTTAAGTTGCATTAAAATTGGCTTAGAGTTAGATTAGGTTGAGGCATTTTGAGGAATTGACTAGGGCTAGGTTGAGGTATTGGTTAGGGTTAGTTTGTTTTAAGATGAGACTAAAATGAGACTTAGGGTGGTTGAAGATTGATGGACTCTAGGTGGGCTTTAAAATGGGTCCAAGATTTGACAGTAGGTTTGGGGTTAGAGTGGTGAGGGTTTGAGAAGATAGAAGCCTTATTGTGGGTTCGTGAGACTTTTAGAGATCATAGGATCTTTTGATTTGAACAAAAATATTGAATTTTGAATATTTGGGCCTTTAGGCCCGTTGATGGGGTTTTTTTTATATAGAAAAATGATTTTTAAGGTTATTTTTTAGAGGAACCCATTTAAATTGGGGTGTCTGCAATACCAATCTACAACAATTACAAAGTGTGGCTACTTAGTTATAGGATTTCTTTATTCTCCATACTTACGGTCATCATAAAGTGGAGGAATTTATAGGTCATTATTACTCTTGCATTATGGGAAAATCACGACCCACATTTAAAATAGGTGACCATTAGATTGCATGCTGATTCTTCATTTCTAACCTTAGTTAATAAATTAGGCAATAAATCAATCTATTTAAAAACATTACGTGTTGGACCAAAATAATTTTCAAAAGACATTAATGTTGTTAATTGAGAAATTGCATGTCTAAAATAAAACATTTATTCGTATTAATTTTGAAAATGTTCCAACATCCATATCCAGTGTACTACTCTTGCTCTATCAATGGGTCCCTTTTGTGGGTGGTTTGAGCATGCCCTTACTTATTTGTGATGGTCATAGTAGTACTAAATCCCTTACTCCTCTCTAGTTCTCTCCAGAGTAAAGGAAAAGCACCTCGAACCAACAATCACTCACCTTAGCTTTGCAGAAGACCTCCTCGTTTTCTTTAAAGCCATAAACTAAACTTCATTGCCTTGTTTTGGGTTTCAGAAATCAATCTTGAGAAGAGTCAAATTTTCCTTGCAGGTGTTGATCGGAATACTGAAGAAGGTATCTTACTTCATAGGCTGAGGTTCTAGGTTCAAGAAAGGGGCCTTAATTCCCAGTAAGATATCTACCTAGGCCTCCCCCTTCCTCTCTTTACAAGAGATTGCCTTCCTGTGGTGGAGAAGATGACTTGAGAATCATATACTGGCAAAGAGAGCATGTAAAATCAGCGCTCAACTCTATCCAGGTGTGTGTACTGGAGCTCCTGTTTCGTTCTTCTAAGTCAAGGTTAACCAAAAAGCTAGAAGGGGATTTATACTAAATTTATATAGTTGTCAGTTGGAAGGAGATTTGCAAACCAATTCAAGATGGAGGCTTAGGGCTCAACAACATCACAGATATTAGTCCAAGCAGATTCCAAGGTTGCTATTCAGATCCTCAAAACAATACTTTGGGCATTCAACCTCTTGAGTTGGCTCTTTATATTCTTCATTTCTTCTATGTATGTGGTAAATGAGGCAATTTATACAGATCAAATCAAGAAAAACATATAGATTCCATCTTGGTGCTTAAAAGTTAAATGGTACAAACGCTGAAAATCCATGAAATTGGATAAGTGATAAGAGAGACAATAGAAAAGAGGTAGCCATGTAAGTCTTCCTTCTCATGTACAATTGGAAGTTTTTTTTTTTTTTTTTGTAACAACTTTTTTCCGGAGGACCGCTTGGGATTACAAAAGGAAATTATGCATGGTAAAATAGATTTCAATCTCGAAGGCCAAGCTCAAGCTCAAGCTCATCATCATCTTCAAACAGCCTTAAAAGACGTGCATGCTGCTCATCTCTCTTTTTCTTCTGCCATATCTTGAACAGGAATACAGAGAATACCGCAACAGCCACAACCCCAAGACATATGATGACCACCCTAACCCCAATGCTACTAGTAGAAGTAGCAGTCCCACTCTCAGCTTTCATCGCATCTTTCAAACTTGTCGGATTATCAGCCAATCCTGAGAAGACAGATAAATTGTTTGGCTAATTGCAACAGAAAATCCAACTTAAAAGACATGATTTCCAAATGAAGTTTAAATTAAAGGATCCATATTCGATTGTTTTTAAGATCGATCTAAATCAAGATTTTAAGACGTCTGAATAACTTGTAGATCACATTTCTGCCCTTTTTTTCTGATTAGTATAATGGATAATGGAATTTATCAATAATAATAAAGGAAGTTGAGGAGACCTGCCTAGTTAGAACTGATGTTGACACTATCTATTCTTGGTCTATAAACAAAATATCCCATTTAAACAGAAGAACAAGCCCGACATAGGAATGCCCTTTCAAAGGAAACCAAGAACCATTCCTGAAGATATAAGGTTGTCTTTCAGGGGTATAGAGGTGATGCTTTTGGCAAAATGGCAAGCAATTTTAATTTATTCCAAAATGCACCATAAAAGAGGATGCAAAATACAGAACATGGATCAAGTTGCATACATTAGTTAAATTGATCTTGCACAAAATGCATGCACATAATAATTGGGGCAAAAAAAAAAATAGGCAATTGAAATCAGGATGCCAGCTAGTAGCTGGTAAAGTCTGTGGATGATGTTAACATGACCTGGGTTTGCTTCCCACCATCATTGAGTCACTGATCTCATTATTAACAGGATTACCCAGTGGCAATACCAAAAAAATGAAAAAAAAAAAAAAAGGAATACTGCACCGGGAAAATAATTATAATTAAACATTAAAAATTATATAACTTCATTATGGCAAACACTTGCAATTTTTCGGGTAAGGCAATGAAACCATGCCATGCAATTTATTACAACTTTTAAACCTCCACACATGTTAAACACCTTACTTTTCCAGCCTGACATATTAATTATTTGAAAATCCAAGTCATGCAAATAAATTATTTGGAATAAAACTTAATTTTTCTTCCCCAGAAATATAGAAATAAATTTGTTATGAATATAGCACATAAAATATAGGTTTGCGCATATATGATTCATATAAAAAGCTTGTGGTATAATGACATACATTTATTCACACACATGTATGCATGGAGATATATGCATGGGCATAGTCAATAGAGTGATAGATAAACTCTTAGGAGTAGTGATAATTGTACAAATTGATGATATTTACAATTCCATTTCCACACAGCTTAATTCCAGTGAAGTCAAATGCAAACAATCAAGATATTCTGGAAATTTTTAAACAAGTTAAAATCAACATTCCATTGTTAGATTCCATTAAGAAAATACCATCATATGCCAAATTTTTAAATGATCTTTGCAAAGTAAAGCATAAGCTCAATGTACAAAAGAAAGCCTTTTTGACAAAACAATTAAGTGCAACCATTAATCATAACACTCCCCCTAAGTACAAGGATCCTGAATGCCCTACAATTTATTGTGTCATAGGGAATTTCCACATGGAACAAGAGTTATTGAACTTAGGGGCGAGTGTTAACCTTCAACCCTACTCAATATATACACAATTAGGCTTAGGTGAGTTACAACCCACCTGAGTCACTTTATAACTCGCAGATCATTCTGTTAAAATACCAAGAGGCCTCGTAGAAGATGTACTAGTACAAGTCAAAAAAATTTACTTTCCCGTAGATTTTATTGTCTTGAATACTAAACCTATTGCTAATGTGAACACTCAAATTCATGTCATACTTGGTCATCCATTTCTTGCTACTTCTAATGCTTTAATCAATTGTAGGAATGGTGTAATGAAATTATCATCTAATAATATGACGATTGAATTTAATATTTTTAACATAAGCAAACAACCGAATGACAATGATGAACTGAACAAAGTGAACATAATTGACATCCTCGTGCAAGACAAATTCAGTCAATCTACCTTTTCAGATCCTTTGGAAGAATGTGTGGCCCATTTTGGATTTCTTGATGACATAATTATTAATGATGTCCATGCTCTTCTGGATTCTATTTTTATGCTAGACACAAGAAAAAAAACATCTCACTTTGAAGATTTACCACTTAGTTTAGAAAAATATGTCCCATTTAGTGTCAAAGCACGAAAACTTAACCTAAAACCATTACAGTTTGATCTTAAATATGCATTTTTAGGTCAAAAGAATACTTTTCCAGTAATCATTCTAAACAACTAGAACAAGATTAAGAAGATATATTATAGAATGTTATGTAAAACCATAAAGAAGCCATACGATGAACCATTATAAATATCAAAAGAATTAGTCCTGCGATGTGTACCCATAAAATTCATTTAAAAGACCAAGGCAAACCATCTCGAGAGATGCAACGTAGGCTAAACCCTTTCAATGAAAAAGGTGGTTAGAACTAAAGCCTTCAAACTTTTAGATGTGGGTATTTGCCCATCTCTAATAATAGGTGGGTAAATCTAGCAAGTAGTTCCTAAGAAATATGGGATTATTGGAGTCCGAAACTCTAATGATGTACTTGTTCCAACTAGAATTACGACTAGTTGGAAAATGTGTATAGACTATAGAAAACTTAATGTTGTTACCAAGAAAGACCACTTCCCTTTACCATTTATAGACCAAATGTTAAAAAGATTAGCAGGACACCCTTACTATTGCTTCCTAGATGGTTATTCAAGATATAACCAAATCAAAATTGCTCTTGAAGACCAAGAGAAAATCACTTTAACATGTCCCTTTGGTACCTTTGCCTACAAGTGAATGTCATTCAGATTATGTAACGCTTCCGCAACTTTTCAACGATACGTGCTTAGTATATTTTTTGATATGGTTGAGCAATTTTTGGAAGTCTTCATGGACGATTTCTCTGTATTTGATTTATTTTTCAATGAATGTTTATACCATCTTGAAGTTGTTTTAATTTGTTGTGAAGAAAATGATCCCATCTTATATTAGTTAAAATGTCATTTTATGATATCTGAGGGAATTGTTCTTGGACATTATTTCTCGTGATGGAATTAAAGTTAACCTCATTACTAATTCATCAATCCCTAAAAATGTTAAACAAATTAGATCATTCTTGAATCACAGGATTTTACGAAAGATTCATAAAGGAATTCACTCCATATCTAGACCTTTATGTAATCTTTTGGCGAAAAAGAATTCATTTGAGTGGAACGAACCATGCCAATTAGCTTTTGATAAGCTAAAGGGAATGTTGATATCCACATCTATAATTCAACCACCCGATTGGAATTCACATTTTGAAATCTTGTGTAACGCAAGTGATTATGTTGTGAGGGCGGATAAAGAAAGGATCGGAAGCCTTATGTTATCTACTATGCAAATAAAACTCTCAATAGTGTCTAAATTAATTATTCAACTACAAAAAAAAAAAAAAAAAAGAATTATTGACTGTGGTTTTTGTTTTGAAAATTTTTATATCTTATCTCAAAAGATCTAAGATATTAATTTACACTGACCATGCCGCGCTTAAGTATCTTCTTTCCAAGAAGGATGCTAAACCATGACTTATTTATTGGATTCTTCTACTTAAAGAATTTGATTTGGAGATTAAATATATATAAAAAAAAGTAGATAACCATTTATCTTGTTTTGTCATCTTGGATTCAATGGAAAATATGCTCATCAAAGAAACATTCCCCGATCAACTTTTTCATGTTTCCCAATCACCTTGGTATGCAGATATTGCAAATTATCTTGTTACAACTAAAATTTCTATCATTGGAAACATGATAACAAAAAATTCATCATCGAGGTATGATCCTTATTTATTTAAGTATTGTCCAGATTAAGTAATTATGGTCAAAAAATGAACAATTGAATGTTATTTCATTTTGTCATTTGCATGCTTGTGGTGGTCATTTTTTAACCAAGAAAATTGTTTTCAAAATTTTGCAATGTGATTTTTATTAGCTTAATTTGTTTAAGGACACTCATACATTTTGTAAGGCTTGTGAGCGTTGTTAGAAATTGGGAAGAATATCCCGTAGAAATTTGATGCCATTAAATCTGAATCTTATAATTGAAATGTTTGATTGTTGAGGCATCGAGTTCATGGGATCATTCCCTCCATTTTTTGGATATCTATATGTTTAATAGGTGTGGATTATGTTTCCAAATGGACTGAGACGGTTCCATGTAGAAAAAATGATCATAAAACTATTTAAAAAAATTTTAAAGAAAATATTGTCCAGATTTGGAACATCTCAAGCCATTATAAGTGATATGGGGAACACACTTTTGTAATAGACCTTTCGAAGCCTTAATGAAAAAATATGGGATCACCCATAAGTGGCTACACCGTAGCATTCATCGACGAGTGGAGAAATAGAAGTTTCTAATTGTGAAATAAAAAATATTTTAGAAAAAATAGTGAATCTGAATCGTAAAGATTGGTCTTTACTATGGAAGCCCATGGGCCTAACACATCCTCACAAAATCGGCTTATAAGGTGAGGATTGCCGCTGGTTTATATATAGCCCAAGGTTTTGATACCTAGGATATGTGGGACTATCTCTTACACTCCCCCTCACATGTAACGTGTCTCCTACATCCTTGTGGCTACCCGCTCTAATACCATATGGAAGCTCATGGGCCTAACTCATCCTCACAAAACTAGCTTATAAGGTGAGGATTGCCCCAGGTTTATATTTAGCCCAAGGTCTTGATACCTAGGCAATGTGAGACTATCTCTTACATTTACGACTAACTGATGCGTTTTGGGCTTATCAAACAGCTTTTAAAACTCCGATTGGAATGTCCCCTAATGACTTTTCTTTGGTAAAACTTGTCACTTGCCTGTGGAATTGGAGCATAAAGCCTAATAAACAATAAAAACTCAATTTTGATCTTCACAAAGCTAGCTCGTTTAGGAAGCTCCACAACTCAATGGGTTGGAGGAGACCAAGTCTGATGAACTATGACTGAATTGTTCACTTGGTTGGGAAAAAATAAAATAGGGTATTATTACGTTATGAAAAGCAACCAATGGATTAGATCAGGTACTTTGAAAAAGGCTACCTATTATTTAAGTTTGAAAAAAATGTGAATTGCAATGAAAATAAAAGAAAAAATATAACAAAAAAAGCAATGAAAGTATAAAGTGTAGTTTAAAAAAATGTGGGGTGTAAAAACCGTCATTGTAAGAAACCAAATAAATTGAAATATAATAGATAAAGCTCATGAGGTACTAAAGTGAACATCCACAATTTTTGCAATCCTGGACAATTCAGCTTAATTTTGAATTGGATTCTTAGGTTAATCTAACCATTTCTTTGATGATTACAAGTTTAACTCTACTTTTAAGAGACCAAAACTTCAGTTATTTGTCAAAATTCACATGCACTCAAGGTTAAATTGTTTGAGCTTTCTAACGGTTAATTAATAATTTTTCACTTTAATTTAAATGTCAGAAATTTTTACTGAAAAAAAAAATGTACAATATCCCGTGTCATAGTAATCTTGAGTTTGATTCTTGATTGGTTTATGCAACATTTGAAGTTGATTTCTGAATAGATCAAATTTATACTTTGAAAAAATGGGGTATTGTTGGTCATGCTTTACAGTGATTATTCTGATTATTTTGATTGTTAATTTATACCCTTCTAATCTAAGTTGAATTCATTGTCATGATTTGGTAGTACCATTGAGGGATTGAAATAAAATAATGCTTTCAGGTGTTTCTTTATTTAAAAAATTATTTCTTAATTTTTTTTTTGCTTTTTGCCTTTTTGTCTAGTAGACATTAAAATTAGCGCTTCTTAAGAGACAACCCATTGCTAATCAGGAGCTTTAGATTACAATCTTACATAATGGACTTGATGAATTGAATTTTGTGGGTATATGGACTGCAAACCCTCACGAGTCAAACTTGTCTACTAGGATAACCTATGGGTTTACAGGCTTATTGCATATGTTAAATGCAGTCGAATTACCTGCGAAAGTGACTTTATTTTGATCACTTAATTTACTTGAGGACTAGCAAAATGCGGGTTAGGGGTGTGATAATTATACAAATTGATGATATTTACCCCTAATTTGTGGTGATTAATAAATATTAATTTGGTTAATATAGCCTAATTAGTTGAATTTTCATTCGCGTAGGTGTTAAGACGTTCAAAAGGTAAGAAAAAGACTAAATATGGATTTTTGGTGAATAAAACATACAAAAAGGAAATTGAGCAATTATGAGACAAGTTAAAGGAAAGCCTAAAGAAAAAAAGAAAGAATGAGAAGTTTCCAAAAAATGAAAATCTCTACATATTCTCTTACACAAAAACACCAAATCCTCTTCTATTTTGTCTTATTCTAAAAGATCCAATACATCTCTCCCATATCTTTTTTATTTCTATTTCTCTCTTTCCTCCACATGTTAAATTCTCTCCCCTCCCACATCTCACATTCTATTTTAATTTGTTTATATTTTTTCTATTCTCCTGCCATTATTTATTTCTTTAGACTTTTCATCATCTTTCTTCATCTCCAATCTTCCTTTCTAATCTCTCTCTTTAATTTCTTTTAGTTTACTTTTCTAAGTTTTTTTATTCAATAATTTTGATGGACTCATTTATGAAAATTGTTGACTAAAATCCTAACTAGGGTTAAGGGTAACTCAAAGATTATAATATTATTTCGATCAATGATGATAACTTAATGCTTATATTTTTTTTGAATTGATCTAATGTGAGTTAATTATTTTTGTTTAATTCGATATCTATAAAAAAAATTTGAGTTTTTGTTTAAGATCATTACATTGAGTGCTTGAAATTTTTTCTTGATTCATTGTGGATAATTCTCACATTGATTCCTTAAGGAATCCTTGTGGTATGTGAATGTACTACACGTGCTAACCTAATATTTTCCAAGATATTTTAGAAAATAATTTTTTATTTAATTGTTACATCATCCAGTTAGGTAGAATCTTTATTCAAAACTAACAGAGAAAAAAGTTGAATGAATAAAATTATAATTTTTGAGTGAATCCCCCGATGCCTTAGCACTTTTTAATTTTTTTTTAAATCTTTTAATTTTGCTCCATACGAAAATGTGGAAAATCATCTTTTCATATTTAAGTTAAGTCTTCTTTTACCTCATCCGTGTTTTATTTCAATTTTTACAAAATCCCCATGGATCAAACTCAGACTCCGAAGATTTTATTACTTCGCTACAACCCTACATTTGGGGTATTTAACCTACACTATTTCAGTCATAACAAGGAGCGGCTTTGATGTAAGAAGCAGCACACCTAGATGTCAATAGATCATTTGTTAAGAATTTTCGCATGGTTGATTGTCTAAAAGTTTGGTTGGTGGAAAAGGCATGTACTCATATGGAAATGACCATTCAAAAACACTTACTCCCATTCCCAAGCTAAAACTTTGTCCTATTGTAGTATTTCTAATGCAAGATGGAGAGGTAAGAAGATAAAACATGGGGGGTTATGGATGTTCCGTTGGCTTTATATTGAGTTAGAAAAAGGTTAGAACTAGGTCTAGGGTTGATAATAGGGATAGGATATGGATTATGGGAGGTTTAAAATGGTTTGCAAACAGGTCCAGCAGGGTTATAGGCTGAAATTAGGGTTGAATGATTTGTTTAGGGGCTGGAAAATGTCGCTGCAGAGTGGTATTTAACAGAGCAGAAATTTTCTGCAGCCAGTACTGAGTTCTTAGAAGGGTAGTTTGGATTGGGATGTAGAGAATTAATTGGGATCTAGGGTTGGTGCAGCTGTGTCAAAAGTTGTAATAGTATTTACAACAGGTACTGTGTAGGGATGCATTTTAGGAAAGAGTTCTAGGGTTAAACCTTAGATCGGTTGCGCTAGGTGATGGGGGCAGCAAGGTGTGATGTTAGGATAAAAAAATAATAATAATAATAATTAAAGAATATAAAAAGAAGAAGAGAGATTGGTGATGGAGACTTAAAGAAGAAAATTACAGTTTGAATCACACAAACTGACCCAAGTTTCACACTTGGGGTTTCTGGAGGTTTCACACCAACGAAGGCTGTAGAACATATTTTCTCTTCTTGTTCATTAAAATCTACACTAAATGCGTAATAAAAGCTGTATATAAGAAATTAACTTAAAGAGTTTAATAGAAACTCTAAAAACAGAAACTTACCTAACAGGACTCTTTTATTCACTAGATAAAATTTCTAAATTTAAAAAATCCCGAAATAATAATTTTTGGGAAATAGATACTTTCCAAAAATAGAAAATTTTATAATTTGAAAAAAATATATATAAAAAAATTCCTACTAATTAAAAATTCCTATTAATAAACTTCTAAAATAACGAGGAGACAAAAAAACATAAAATAGGCCCGCAACTAAAACTCAATGACTAAAATAAAATAAAATCCTAAAACTTAAATATGGCCCAAATATGAGGCCCATGATATCCAATGTCCCCATCAATTTCTTGTTACTATTTCAAACAAGTTTAAATAACTATATTTTATTTCTCCTCAATATTATCAGTAGATTTTTTATTTTATTTTTTTGAAGAGTAAATTACCAGTATACCCTAATGCCTTTTCTAATTTTTACAAAAGGAAATCTAGGACAACCACCTACATGGTACTAATCCAATCAGTCCCATGAGTTCACAAAAGAAGTTGAAAACCATAAGGGTGAATACCAATAAACAATCAAAAGTCTCTTTGAAGATCATCATAATATCCATTTATAAGAAAACAAAATCTTTAAACTAATTAAAGTTCGAAGTAACAAATCCTAGCCACACCTCTCAAGTAACATAAATACTTTATTTATAATAACAAAAATATCCTAATTTTCCTCACTTTGATTAGACCAAAACTTTCAACACAATTTTGACATCCAAAACATCATAATCTCAATATATAAATCATGAAATGGCTATTGCAGACTTCAAAATGAACGTTCCACACATCCAATGACTTATCAATCGGATATACAAGTAACATGTTATACTTCTTTCTTCTTAGAAATTAACAATACCTAGACCCAATGGGATTAGAGAGTTTGAGCTCATTTCCTAACATATGTGATTGGGACATCAGATCATCGCCCTCTAAATATTACCATAAGAGAAGGAAATCACAAGATTCGTTGTGGATTGGTGATAGCTATGGAGAGGACTTGAAGACCCCATGCGCAAGATCTTTTGAAGACTCCACATTTGAGAGTGCATATGAGTTGCATTTGGATCAAGGAGGACTTGCATTTGGATCAAGGAGGACTTGATGGTTGAATTAGAATGACCAACACGTGACCTTAGTATTAGAATACTTGGAATTTATTTAACTTTCTGTTTTAGACTTTATTTTGAATTTTTTTACGTTTTGGATTTATTTTTATGTTTTATTGATGCATGGTCATAATATAGATGTTTAGGGGTAATTTAGTAACTTTAGGTTGTCTTTTATTTAAGTTTTTAAGGTTTAAAATTTTAGGAGAGAAAAATTACGAAAATTAAATAATTTTTGTAATTTATCTTTTACTTAAGAGTAGCTTAGGTCTTTTCTCTTTAGGGTTTTGTTTTTACAATTTAAGGATATCTTTATGTCATTTTATGGAGTTTTTTTTTAATACAATTTACAGAATTTCTAATTTTCCTATCTTGAATGTTAGGACATTCATCTTGGTAAGCAAGAATTATCTATCTCTTCTATTTTCTTCTTGATTTACAGGTATAGTCTAATTTTCTTCTTCTTTTCATCTTCTTTTCATAGTTTTATGTGATTTTTCTGTGACTAAACCCTAGGTGAGCCCTTACCAACGTCTTTTTAGATATCCTACATATATAGAACCTACCATAACCCCTCCTAAAACTACCACGTTTCTGCCCAGCCCAAACCAGTCCAAAACCCTTGTCTAGTCAACCTAAATCAAACACAAAATCATCCATACATGCTGTCCAATAATTTATAGCAAGCTTAGACCATCCTAAAATCCTTATTTTTATTATTCTAACCTTATTTCGACCCTAGATATGACCTTAGGAACCTAAATTTTCTAAATCTTTTTAGATATTGTTAGACTAATACCCAAAGCTAGTTGGAAGTTCTACCTTCCATAAGATTCCTCAATGAAATATTTTAAATTCAAACCGGCAGGACTTACAACATTGTCTAAAATTATTTGTTAGCTAATTACTAGACTTTTCTTATTTCTTGTGGTAGAATCCGGTAACTTATAATATTCATTGTTCTTGATAAAAAAATTTTGTAATCTCAGAACTATCATTTTAGTTAGTTCATTCATAGTCCTGCATCAATATGTTTGTAGTATCTTCAAGATGACTAATGATCTTTGATCTTCTATATTAAGGTTTAAAAGATCTTATTGTGTTCTACATCATTCTCCCCAAGTTGGAGAATAACTTGTCCTCGAGTTTAATCGAATGCATTTTTTAAATAGATCCATAATGCTTCCTCCACATACTTTTTTTGACTTCTGTTTTGATAAATCATTTTCAATCTCAAAGTAGTTAAAAACAACACCAAATACACCAATATCATCACAAAGAAATGTTTTGGGAGTTAAATAAAAATGGGTCAGCATAAGTTGTATATATGACTATTTAGTTTTTCGGAAAACCAGAAATCTTTTCTAAATCTACCTGTTGAGTCAATACATTTTCTAAATTAACTCTTTTTTTCTTCTTCTGCTCCTTTTTCTTATTCATAAGATCTACAAATTTCCATCTTTTGGATATTTATCAAAGATTGACGGTGAGCTCCAATTGATGACAACCAAACCCCTCTCATTTTTTATATTCACAATGATCAGTATACTCCCAAAAGGTGAACTGTTCTAGTTCCAAAAAGAATAGAAACATGGAGTTACCTTTCATTTTTTGAAAATTTGCCGTTGAAGTTCACTAAGATATTCTGTAGCCATAGCATTCCAAGAAATTTATGCTAATGAATCTGCTCTCAAACCCAAGAAAAGAACTACTCATGATACCACTTAAGAAGCTGGAAGAATGGGTAGGCAAGGAAGAAATAGAACTTCGATCACACTCAAATCTATATTTCTTATATGTAAATCTGGGAAAAAACTCAAGCAGGGTGCTAATCAAAGCAATCCCGAAAGTTCACAAAGGAACAAAGTAAAAAAGAAAAATCCAAGTAATCTCAAAAATTCTATTATAAAGGAACTTTCAACACAATTTTGACCCCCAAAGGATCAGAATGTCCATGTGATTCATGAAATGGTTGTAGATCTCAGAACAAACATTCAAACGCATCTAATGGCTTTCTAGTCAAAACTAAACAAAAAGAATCAAATAAAACAACAAACATAAATTTATAGCTAGACATACCAAAAATTCAAGGATTGCAAACAACAGCTTTGAAGAGAAAATAACATAAGAATATGTCCTTCAGGCAAAATTCAATAAAAAACTGAACAAGAACATTTCTTTAGAGCTCGAAATACCCTTCTTTATAGACTCCTCTAATTCACTTTTAGTGAATCCAGTGTTGATCTTCCAAGACAAAACACTTACTAATTAAACCCTACTACAAAGAATCAAGCTTGACCCTAAAATATAAATCAACGCAATTTAGAGACTAAACAAAAAGGTAGAAATTGAGATGTCTCCTACAACTGGGTTCAATTAAAACACGAATAAAATTAACCAAGCAAATCTGGACCCAAGCAATACTAACCATTCATTTAGATCAAATAAAAATTCCAAATCTAAGCGTCAGTTGTAAGTCTATGGATTGCAAAGATCAACTAATTTATAATTAGACCTAAAAACAACGAGGAGAATCAATAAGTTACAACAAACCAAACAAATCTGAACACCTAAAAACCTAATAAATGATTTTGATTTAACTCATCTCATCAAAACCTTATGTAAAAACACCATATATTTATTAATTCAAGAGAGTTCATATAAGCTCTCGCTGCCTCAATCCACATCCTACTTATTATCAGTCTTTGTTACATAATAAAAACCCATCCCAATTGATGTATCCCTTAGTTTATCATATATTGAAATTGAAGGCATTTCTACATTTCACGAAAACAAAAACAAAAATCATTTTTTAATTCCATTTTTCTTAGTCTTTCAACAAATCCATGATTCATCTCAACATACATAATTCCACCGCACTGAATCTATGAATTTCCCAAATATTCAGCTCCATAGAGCATAGTGAGTGACCCCTAAATTTGATTGGAGATTTAACGGTCACATGGCACTCCAGAAGCACACATCCATTTTATTAACCATCATATCTAATTTTTAATCAAATCCCAAAACTAAGCACCACCCATGGTTGTACAGACAACAGAGATCAACAATCAGAGAACCAAACAAATTATCAAATTTATAATTGAAACCCTAGCATACAAGAAAAAAATTATCCAGCCCAAATTTAATATGTATAAACCAATCCATGAAAAAAGCTTTGAAAGGGGAATCAATTAAATGGTTTTAGAGATGTTCAATTTGACGATTTCAAAAGTTAAATTAAACAGAGAAAAAAAGAAAAGAAAGGGTGCAGGAACGGAGATTTAAATGTAGATCTAAAATAAGAGATCAAAAAGTTTGAACCGTCGAGATTGGAAAAACGAACCTGAAATCAATTGCAGAGCGATTGAAGAAAAGAAGATGAGATACTGTAACGATATCCGACCTGAGATTCCAGTCATCTCTCTCTCTCTCTCTTCCTCTCTGTTTTCGATGTATTAAAAGTTAAACCAGACACATAAGCGTGATTTCCAAGTTTCAAACCAGATATCTCGTATCGTCTCGTCACCGACACCGAGACCTAATTGGCTCGTACGAGTCGCCTCGTTTTGTACGTGTTAAACCGTTAAAGTTTTTATTTTTTACTTGAAGACCCTGGCGGAGGGATATCTTTCTCATTAACCTTAAGTTTTGGGCGGTTGCTTGATAGTCCCGCTCCACGTCACCTCTAAACCTCTCTAGGAATCTCCTCCATTACGGTCCGTTTTTTAGAACCTTAAACGGTGTTGGGCTATTTTGATTTTTTTTTTTTTTTAATCCAATTCGATTTTGGGATAGAGACGGTTTTGATATACCTCGTCTCATTAATCCAAACCCATCTCACCCCAAATAGTATTTATTTACACTATTTTTCAATGTTTATTGCCAAAAAAAATATTCAGTACTTTTTGTCAAAATAGTGTGTTTCTTTACTTCATATTTTCAGTGCTTATTGCTGAAGATAAGTGAAAAAAATTCAGCACTATTTAATGCTGAAGTAGTAAGCACTTCACTTTTTTCGGCACAGACAAATATTCCCTTCATTTTTTTAGATATGGACAAGTATGTCCTTATACATAAAAGGATATTACCTCTTATATCCTATGGATAAGTATATAAGCACCTCACAAATTAATAAACCCATACCAACGCTAAATTATTTTGTCTTATATGGGTTAAAAGTTTTGGAATGAGTTGATTTTTGGTGAGGATGATCTTTACAATGAGGAGATCATCCTCACCAAAAATCAACCAATCCCGAAACTTCTAATCCCATCAAATCAAGTTCAAGAACTGTAAATCATCTTTTTTTTTTTTAATTGGTTTTGACATGGTTAGAAGTTTCAGAATTGGCTAATTTTTTGTGAGTATGATCTATAGACCATATAGATCATCCTCACCATAAATTGGTTCATTCCCAAAAATTTAACCCATATAAGACAAAAAAAAATTGGCTATAGTGTTGGTTGCCCTTGTTAATTCATGAGGTACTTTTATAAGTACACATCCTTCATTTCCATAAAAAATTATTCATCTCAAATTAAGTTCTTTCAATGTTGATTTTAAATTTTGATGACTTGTATGACATTATTATTTTTAATTTGAAATGTGTGGATTTTTATAAATAAAAATTATTATTTATAAATTAAAAATTTTAGTATAACTTATTTTTTAAAAATGAATTGTATTTTAATTTTATAAGAAATAATATGTTTTATTATATTTAATAAGAAATAGGCATTTGAAACATGCAAACAATGTATAATATGATTGTAAGGGTAAAAAAGATAATTTACTAATTTCAGCAATGTATAACAAACATGATTTTACATCTAAACAAACAACTTTTTCAACACTTATAAGTTTCAGTACTTATTTTTTTCAGTTTAACAAACAACACCTTAGTGGTGAGATGCAAGAAACAGATCTTAAGTTCAAACCTTCTTGATATCATTTTAAAAAATTTATATGATGGGCAAGGCTAGGAAAACCTATGGTTCAAACCTTCTTAAGATCATTTAAACGTTTTATATAATGGGTGCGGCATGGCAAGGCAAAAAATTATGACCCAAGCATATCTAATCAAGGCCTAGGCCGGGTTTAGCTAAACCTGCCCAATTGCCATCCCTATCAGCCTCTCAAGTTATAATATTTTTAAAATTCTCAAACTACCCCCTTTTTATTTTCTTCACATACTTAGGTTTTTCAATCATGATTCCAATCATTTTCATGATTTTTTATCGTGAATGATGAATGAAAATGATATACTTCTAATTTGGAATTTAGATGCATTTTTTATTAAGAGTTGTATTTGACACCCCAATTTTTATTTATTACACCACAATCTCTTCAATTATTTATCACACCTCAATTAAAGATTAAAACACACCATTCAAACATTATAAAGGTTTGGCACAAATTATTATCTCAACATTACAAAACATTATAACACTCAATTCAAACAATTTTAGTATTTGTTTACAATTATGACTAGGATCGTATAAAATCTTAAACCCCATAAATAGAAATCTACCACATAAAAAATAGAAGAGAACTTCTATTGACACCTCAACTTTTACTTATTTTCAATCATACTTATTTTCTTTATTTTTAATTGGGGTGCAAAAAGAAAAAAGTTGGGGTGCCAATAGCAACTCCTTTTTTTTTTGAATGATTTATAACAAAAAATGAAGAATGGAGCTGTCATTCAAAAAACTGTATGCACTGTCAAGCTCGCCAATTTTTATTTATTATCGAGTTCATCAAGCTTTCTTTATTGTCGAGATTGACATTTTTTATTATTGAGTTCGACAATTTTTTTTTAAAACAAATGTTGAGCTTGACAATAAGAATGTTGAACTCAACAATAAAAAGTGGTGAGCTCAATAGTGGTAAAACCCACCAGTTTTTGTTTTTCGAGTTTTTTCAACTAAAAGATATGGAAAGATCAACTAAAAACTTGAAACGACAACTTGTATAGATGATTTCAAAAAGAAATTAAGAACCACCCTTAATCAATTTTCATCCAAAAATGAAGTAAAAAATATTGAAAAAATCCTAATTTTTTCATACATCTTCAAATTACTTGAAAATGACTTCTTATTCCTTCTCAAATCCTTTTCATCAAAATGGAGTCTTTGAAACTCAATTAGGATGCTGAAAATTCAATTTTTGAAGAAAATTGTGAGTTTGAATGGTTAGGGTAGTTTCGATATTTCAATTGTAAGAAATGTGAGGAATGAAGTTCAAGGATTGATTAGAAATAAAAGTTTTATTAAGTGGACTATTAAGAGTAGCCTTAAAACTTAGGGATTAATTAGAGAAACCTCTTTGCCAGGGTCCTTAAAAGATTTTCCTTTTTTTAATTTATATATTTTAAAGGATTGAGGTCCAATAACTCATGGAAAATGACTCGCATGAACCCGATCTGTTAAACATGAAATCAAACAATTGGATTTTATGCATATGCTAATAATATTTACATATCTCGAAGACTCTTATCGTGAGGGTGGTGTAGACACCTGAAAGCGCCCTCGATCCGCGGGGTGCGCGGATCCGCTTTTGACTCTTGAGGTTTGGGAGTCGCCACCTAGTTATTGTGGTCTAGGAACCAAACTGACTCTAACATGGATAAAAAGAACTAATCTACCACAAAAAATCTGAATTCGGGGATCATGTTACGGGGTTGGAAGGTGGTAGGCACCAACCCCGTCCGGCCAAAGCCGGTCTCTACTAACTTCCCAAATATATCACATTGCTAAAAACCTAGATAAAAATAAAAAAATTACATACCTTTCCGATAGCAAGGATTTTGTTCCCTCAGACCTGACAAAAAGAGCTCCTTGTACTGTACTCCCTTGCTTCGTTCTGTCTCCGGATTTGACTTCGGATCTCCTAGATCAAGGTATTTCCTTGTTTTTGGATCTGAACTCTTCAAATTTGTTGCGGATTTGGGGGTGTTTTTGGAGGGATTTTAGGTGTTTTCTAGACTAAAATTGAAGGAGGGATGTTAGGTAAGGAGTTGGGGCTCCAAAACTAGGGTTTATGGGGGGCTAGGAGAGCTTCTAGACCTACTTCTCTTAGGGTTTATGATTTGATACGAAAATAAGGTGTGAGCACCTCTATTTATAGAATTTTTTTAAGGTTGATTTGGATAGAGTTAGTGTTTAATTAGAGATCTTTTAATTAGAGTTGTGTTTTAGTTATAATTGTTTTAGGTAGAATTGTGTTTTAATTAGAATTATTTTAGGTAGAATTGTTTTTAAGTTAGAACTCTATTAGATAGAGTTATTAATCAATTATAATTCTATTATGACTTTTGGTCTTATTTGATTGACTTTTAATGTTTTGACTTTAGTCTTAATTGATTGACTTTTAATATCTTGACTTTAGTCTTGCTTAATTGACTTTAATTTTGACTTCAGTCTCACTTGATTGACTTTAATACCTTGACTTCAGCCTTGCTTGATTTACTTTTAATTTTTGGAGAACCCCCCTCTAAAATATCTTTAATTCTTTGGACCCCCAAATGGAGGGGTCCTTAAAGAAATATCCCACGAACCCTCAACAATTTTACCCGAAAGTCCGATTGATCGATTTTTTAGGTTCAAAATTTTAAATTAATTTCATTAATGTTTTACTTTAATTATTTAATGTTTTATTTATTAATTTCGAATTTTTTAATTATGAAAATTGTGAAATTACCGTTTTACCCCCGGAGAGGACTTTTCACGTTTCAAATCGGTTTTTAATGTTCTAGGATATTTTAGAATCGGTTTTTCGTAAGGAATTTAATGAGAATATTGGTTTGTGTCATTTATAAAAATTTTCATGTGAAATGATTGTGAACTTTATGAGGGGCATTTTCGTAATTTTGTCAAATTCTGTTAAAATTGGTGAAATGATTTATTTGGTTCTGATTTGTTATTTTATGTGTTCGAGAGAGTTTTCCTAAGCGTAACGTAGGCTCTAGGGTTGTTTTGAGGTTAGGGGTATTTTGGTAATTTGATAATTTTTTAGTGATTTTTATCGTAAAGTTTCTTTTTGGTCTGCAAGATGATGATTTCTATATTTCTGGGGTCGTATTTTCCTAGTGTAGCGTGGTTTCTAAGGTTTTGTCAATTCGAGATACCTCATCCGGATTTCTGAAACACATCTGGTAACAAAATAAAGCAATGGAATACACATCCATCATTGGGAATCATTGCAATCGGATTGACGAATTGATTAATCAGGCGAGTGCAAAAATGGGGTGTCTACAACACCCCAATTTGAACGGGCCCTCACTCAAAGGGCCCAAAAATATCAAATTTGTCAACGGGTCTAAAAAGTCCAACTCATCGAAATGTGACATTTTAATCGAATCAAAGGTCCCTAAGACCCCCTAAAGGTTTAATCGGTCTACCAAATAGACTTGGCGTACCCCCACCTTCCTCACCTTTCACCGCTCCACCCTCGAAATTGAAAATACCCAAGTCCATTTAAGGCCCACAAACCCTCAACTCCCTAAAAATCATTTCTCACCTTATCCAACTTAACCTAAATTTGATCTCACATTACCTAAACCCTAAAACACACCCACCCTCAAAAACTCATTCTAAAATAATTAACCAATTCCAATAACCTAAAATCATTCCAAAAACCCAAGTCCAACACACCAAAGCCCAAACCACTTCAAATCCACATCCATAATCCATGACCCTAACCCACAAACTATTATCCACATCAACCAATCACCCTTTGATCATTAAATAGGACACATGTCATCATCCTAACCCATCTCCCCTATCCAACTACCTACCCCTATCATCCTTCCCACATCTCAACCAATACCTACCCCCATCATCCTTCTCTAACAAATCATCTACCCACATCTCAACCCATGCCCTTGTCCTCTTACAAACTTACATTCACAAATCAAACTCACACCCATCTTCTCCAATCAAACACCCCTTCTCTCCAATCAACTCATCTAATCATCTCCCATCCCTTTTGACACATGCTAAACACCCAACTCCTTACACAACCATTCTTCTAATCAAACACCTCACCTCCTCATTCCAACTAACACTCAATCTTATTCTTTTAACCAAATCTCGCATCATCTCACCTCACCAAACACTCCACCCAAATAGATTGCGTAGGATCCAAACCATTTGGATAAAAAAACCCATCCATTTACATTTCTTCCAAAAATACTCTCTTCCCAATTCTAAATTTCACACCCCTCACCCCTAAAACCCATGTTATTCACTACTCTTATATCTTTTCACCCTATTTTACCCCTTAAAGTAACTTTCCACACCTAAAAATAACCTTCCTCACCTTCCAAAATGGGTACTCAAGTCTTAGACTAAAAAATCTTCTTTCAACTCTCTTTTACTTCATTCTCATACTCTCACATTAATCTAAAAGAAAAATACTTTCATATTTCACTAAGGATTTTAAGAAAAAGAGATAAAAGAAGAAAAAGGAAGGAAGGAAAGAAAGAGAACATTAAAGCTTCAAAGTGGGTCAAAGGAATGCATACCTCTCCTCTTCCTCCTCCTCCTCTCTCTCTCTCTCTCTCTTTTTCTCTTCTCCATATTCCTCCTCTACTATCCCTTTCACCTCTTTAATTTTTTTTAGAAAATCTCTAAGATGTAATATTCTCCTCCCCTATATCTTGTAGATTGGACTTTGATTTGATTAAAAGTATAGAGGTTGTAACCATTTTCAAAACAAAAATTAATTTTAAACCCTTTTAAAGTATTTTGAGGCAATCGGTATTTGAGTCCTTCCCAACTCATGGGAATGAACCCATAACCATAGCCAACACTCTTCAAAAACATATTATTCCCAAGACTAGGTCCATATAAAGATCAACTCCTTCAATGAGATGATCCTTATAGGATAAAGTCGATAGTAAATCTCTACTTGAGTACCATTCGTCAACACGTGGCATCTTATTTTATTTGCATTTTTATTCTAAAATGACCAAGTTATTTTGAGGTTATCACTGCTTGGTAGGGAGAAAAGAGTGCCTAACACCTTCCTTTTTATCCAATCGAGCCGCTTACCCCAATCTTAGGTTGATTGATACCTTGTCTAAACGAGAGTCACTAAATGCCAAAAATGACACTTTTTCTAAAAATGTACGTTGGGTGACCATTCACACCTTTTTACAAATATGAATGGGGGCGCCTTCAAACTTTCGTAGAAGTGATATTCGAAATCAAAAATCACGCGTCTACAGGTGGTAAATCCAAATTATTAGATTTCATGTTTACACCATTGGTAAGATAAGGTACACAGTTGGTAAGATATGGTTTTGTGGCGCCCCGTCAAACGCTAACACAAAACCCAATGCCAAGTCTCAAGGTTCTAGGTGGCACCTCAAAATTTGGACATAACATTGGATTTTGTGTTAGCGTTTGGAAGGGCGCCATAGATGGTATCAGAACATAGCACACTACAAAATATGAGGTATTCAGAGGCGATTTTAAACTGCCTCCAATTTCGACTAAACCGCCTCCAATATATTTAAGGGCGGTTTAGTCAAACCGCCCACTATAGTGGCGTCGCTGATTCCTTTTAGTAGCCGACTAAGGGCGGTTTTAAAACCGCCTCTAAAATAATGATTTAAGGGCATTTTTTATATTTTTAGAGGCTATTTTAAAACCGCCTCTAATAATAATAATTTAATGGTAGTTTAAAAACCGCCTCTAAAGAATATGTTTTAAGGGCGGTTCTTATATTTTAGAGGCTATTTGAAAACCGCCTCTAATAATAATAATTTAAAGGCAGTTTTAAAACCGCCTCTAAATATTGTTATTAAAGGGCGGTTTTTATATTTTAGAGGCAATTTGAAAACCGCCCCTAATAACAAATTAGTTTTAAAAAAAAACAACATTAGAAGCAGTTCAAAACCGCCTCTAATGTTGTAAAAAAAATTAATAAAATATTCATTCCAAAATAAAACCTACAATTATATAAAGAAAAGGAACTACTATTGGCACCCCACATTTCACTTATCACATGTTTATAAAAAGATGTCACAACCTGTAAATGTGTTGTGTAGAGATCTACGCTACATAAACTACAATGTACCAAACATACATCTACGAAATCCAAAAACAAAGTACGTATTCACGAATATTTTCACTATAAAATAAGAGGCAACTCTATGAATTATAAACAAAATAAGTAACTCAAACATTGATCGTTAGACAACACTACCTTTCTAATGATGTGATTCTTATATAGAACTATACTAGTTCCCTTTAGAGCCAACCCATACTTATGTACATCAACCGATATCGATGTTACTCCTTCAATAGAAAAATTGGTGGGTAGAACCCTTTGAGTGTTGGATCGACCATCTTAGCCAAAGCATCAATGTCATGGAGCTAAGGCGTCACCCATCAAACCAAAGATTGCTCCAATCTCGGCCTTGAACTGTCAGGTGCATATCCCTATAGTAATTAGGAAGTAAGAAAGAATGATATCAGAATATCATTTCATCTCCAAAAATTTGTAGTAAAATCATCTCTTGTATAATAGATAGCTTTACCTGTCAAATGGTTTTCGAAAATCTTAAGTCATCCATACACACATCGATTCAAACTTGAAAACCTGAAATCATCCATACACACAAGTGTTAGACTTGCTTTACCCACATATCTTTTGTTATTTTTAATATTATTATAAGGAAATTCTTTTTGCTATTTTCTTTTATTTTTCAATACAACTTTTTTACTTTAATATTACTCAATGTCAAATCTTTGGATTCAACTGAGCCTCAAGTAACAAGGATCCCATACCCATACCCACAACATAGATATACAAAGGGATATGAAGGGTCCAGGAAACTTGGGTTTAGACAGTTTTCTCTACAAACAAATGTATGACAGAAAAAATGTAATAAATAAGGTTATAGTGGAATATGACAGTCGAGTTACAAGAAGACTCCATGCACATACATCAAATGTACTGCGTAAGTGGGGTGGATTATATCTTCCTGTCCTAACATCCTGACGTTATTATTCCTTGAATACAGAAATATGAAAAGTTTAACATAGTGACTATAATAACAACTTGGTACAGTAAAGATTGACAAAAGAGGGTATAATGAGTAACACCTAACCAGTAACATACTTCCAACATATTTCATTTTTTGATTATACATAAGGATATATTTTGGTCATGCACTAGAAATGAAACTTTGGAAGCATGAGTTTTTACCTGATGTTCTGCATTTGGAACAAAGCTTGCCAACCCACAATTTGAAAGGAGAGGATTGAGTTCTATGTCCAGCAAAATGTTGGCTGATTTGAAATTCTTGTGAACAACAGATGGTGAGCAAACTTTATGTAAATACCTGAATAGATTCCCTTTCGTAAGTACCAAGCAATTGATGAGTATCATTGGCAAAATCAGAACTATTGCTTTGTAAGGATAAAAATAACAATGTTCAAACAAATAAATCAACTGAACACGTTCTTTTAGGAATGCCAAAAGAACACTCTTAAAATAAAAAAAAAAGCTCCACTTTTCCACAACAAACACTAGGGGAAAAAAATAGTGCAATCTTCCTTCTTACCTTCTCATTAATAATTGTTATAATGACATGAAAGTATAATCCTACGAAGGAGAAGATTCACACAGTTTAAACTAAACCAAACAGGACCTGATGCATGTAGGAGAAATGTATACCTTTCCATCATCAAATTGAGCCCCATAAACACGTCCGATAGACCCTTCCCCAATGAGGTTTTCTACGCTGAAGCTGTTTGTAGCCATCTGTAGGTCAACAACTGAATACGCCGTAGCATTAATGGGTATTGCATTAACTTTCTTGAAACCGACGGGCATATTTGAAAAATCTCACATACTTCAACCACGAAAACCAAACTAAGCCAAGGTATAAGAGACTGACCCTTAACCAACTTTTATGTAGATAGCACCAGATTAGAATCTAATTTGAAAATGTTGCTGGCCCTACCTGAAGCTCAAAATGAGTACTTATAACAAAACTATTTGTATGAAAGAACAAAACTGACCTGCATCATATGCAACATCATAATAACCTCTGCCAATTAGTACTAGCTTTCGCAAGAAATGATGATTACAATATGTACCTAGAATTTTAATTTTATTTTTGCTTACACAAGTGTCAATTGGAAGAAAAAAATGAACCATATCACTTACAACTATAGAAATATTAAATTGTGAAATTCTTGAATAATGAGAAGGTGAAACCTTATTCATCATGTTCCATTGACCAACTACTGGCAAGCACTCCTTTTCTTTTCATGTATCATGGTATTTAATCTGCATGAACAATACAACCAATCACGAACCATTAAAAAACCTAAACTGAAGTGGCAAAAGGTGGTTCCATATAATAGAAAAATGATATCGTGCAGATAAAAATAGTTGCACATTTATTACCCTGGGTGTAGGCAGAATGTGTGCTTCAACTGAAGTAAGTTTCTCACTGGTTTGGATGCCAAATTCCTTTGCGTAAGGGTCTTGATGGTAAGCATTATGATTAACAGTCTAATAGAAAAAATAAGCCTTAGGGCACCATACCCAAGAAGAATTTGTCCATCATACAACATCTACGATATGTTTCTTAACTCAAGAACCCTCTTACTAAATGTAATAAAAGAACTAGTAGATCTGTTAAGCCCAAAATTCCAAAAATGCAGCTAACAAGTGCACTACCTATCTAAAAGGTTGTAGCCCGACTCACTGCTAAAAACCAAAAAACGATTCGATCAGGTTCGAATTGGGCTTAGGTCATCAAGTGTTGAAATAATAATATTTACTGGTTTTGTTTCCTGGACATTATTAATGCATCTTTCATGTAGACAATAGGAGCCTGAACCAAAAACAGAAAGGGTTAAGATCCTCTATACTCAGCACAAGAAACTATTTTGTAAATTCACGTTGTGATGATTTTTTAATAACAAGAGGCTTCACTCACGAGAAAGGTCTCTTCTTTTTATATATCTCTAGTGTGCTTGGAAAATTTTATGAGCATTTAATCTATTACTATCAACATGAAAAATAACACTTCCTTTACTTTGTGAAATTAGTGAGTCACCCTTGACCATAGGTCAATGATGTTGACTCTTATTAAAACTTCATGCACCTTTGAAATTCATCAACTAACCAGACTAATAACAAGAAAAAATGTCCCACAAAGTCACAATTTATATGCCTATAATAATGTACAAGAAGAACATGCAAGCCTTGTGAGGGACGGGTGCATTTTGTAATTTGGCTAGGGAATCCAGACATTGTTGATGGGGTTCAAACACATTAACTTTCCACAAGTAAATGACGTTGATCAATAGTGAAGAGGATCCTTAAATTTTGAGAAGCATAGGATACCTGTGTTCCACCAAGTAGTACTAAATTTCCATAAAAGCTTTGCTCAATCAATGAACTCAGGAATTCCATGTGGCACACTATCCCTCGGTCAATGACCCCATGTAAGCCCCACTTCTTGGTAGACCAATATGGCAAAAACTAAGCCTAATTGGTGATTTCCAACTATTGGAGTTGAGCATTCTTTTTAATTATAGAACAATAATTTATCCATAGACCATTATATCAATCCCAGGATGGAAAAAAAACACCTGAATCCTATGAACAAAATTTAGTCAAGTGAGGTCTTGCATTCATTCCTCCAGCAAACATAACAGGACAGAGTGTATGTGTATTTTGATAGAATAAAATTCTGTCAAAAAGAAAGAGAAAACAAAATAGCAATCAAAAACAGAAGATTACAAGGCCCTCATGCATCCCAAAGCAAATCCCACTTAAAATAATAGGACATTGTTTGCCTAAGAAGCTACTGATAATAGCTTGTATGGAATTGCATTTTCAACTTTCTTAAGCCACATTATATGTATGAAAAATAAGATAATGAGCAAAATACTAAATATTTTAAATAAAGACACACCTGTAAAATGTCAAGCTCTCTTTCTTGAGGATGCTGACAATTCACCTTCAGCAGAGCAGTAATCTGTCTATCATTCAATTTCTTGGAGGATCTTTGGCCCTCCACAATTTTGCATACCTGAATTCTTTTACAGATAATTACCTTTGCAACATTCCCAATAGTAAATCAAAAGACAAAATAGCTTCAATGTTCATAGAAGCAGGTTTTGATGAGACATTTCTACTAATAACCCCATTTGAGAATGTCCCAAGATAGAAAACCAGCAAGAAAGAAGCAAAATCATATTGAGGGCAGAGTGTCACTTGTGTGTACACCTAATCATTCTCCTTTTCATTGGATTGGAGAATGAAAAAAATTATAGTGTGCAAGCTATTGGATTGGAGAACAATAACGCAAAACAACATATTCCACATCTAACAGCTGGGATGAGATAATATTGTATTATTTATCAATGGGATAATGACATTAGTGTTCTCAGCTAAATTATGAACTAACCCAAGAAGTAATAATCAAAGGAAGGATTATTCAGCATGTAAAGCTAATTACTTGATGGTTAGTCAATGCTGCATATAAGGGATTACGAGAATCACCCCATCACCCATGTGGGTATTGGTCCCAGCCTATGTTCCTTGTTTTGTAGCTTGGACAATTGGCCCTGCCATCACCAATCCGAGAAGGTTAGAAGTTTTCCTCGAGTTCAGTATTGACTTATTAAGGACTAGTAGTTCACAAAGTGGCAAATTGTGCAGGTTCAATGGGTCTATGTCCCACACCCTAATGGTTGCTGGGTAGAATGACAACCAAGTAATTAACTTTGCCAAATCAAGAAAAATGTGAACTAAAACATAAAATTGGTATCTATAAAAATGATTGCATGCTCCCTTAAAACCCCCAACCAAAATACATAAATGTAAAATTAGTCCAAATACCCTATTCAACATGTCCAACCAAAAAGAGGTATAGACAAGAGAAAATGTTGTGGATTAGCTAGTAAGTTTCAAAGTTCTCCAATTTTCGATATGAGAGAGTTTATATGACACACAAACTCTTTTTTAAAAGTTGGAGTGTATTAGCTATTAAGTTACAAAGCTCTCTGATTTTCGATCACCCAAAATCAAAACATAAAATCATCAAATTTCAATTACTTCCAGTATCAGTAAAACAATAAAGGCAAATTAATTCAGAACACAATTATATCAGTTAGGAGCTATTTCAATTAAATTTCAGAATAGTGTTACAACCGCAAACAAACGTCCCCTAAGGAATTTCAATCAAAAGGATAATGTTTCATAATAGAATCATCCTCATATTATAACTGTCTGCATAAAGCACTGTACAAATGGATAGAAACAACTAAGGACCATTACCCCTCCAATTTATTAGAGAGATTTATCATTCCAACATTCCTCTTTTCTTAATTACCGAAGTAAATGGCAAATAGTTGACAAGGGATGGTAAGTAATTGAATTTAGAGAGATTTAGGAAACTACTGCAAAGATTGTAGGTAAGGAATGTGAAGTTCACTTTAACCTATTGTCTACATTATACAATCATCAAAGTAGATATCATCTAACCCATCTTCTACTTCCAATGGCAATAAAAATTCCATAAGGCGTATGAAAAATGCAATATTGGAAGACAAAAATGGTCGGTCTATATTAGGTTGAAAGCTAAAGAGCTTCAAAGTGTTGTCATACAGATTGAAGGGGAAAGTAAAAAAGACTAAGCAGAAAAAGCCCCATCCAGCTTTCACCCATTTGTGACGTTCTTCAACACTTGTAGAAATTAAACTAGATGAAATGCAAGATGATAAGCTAGCTACTACCTTGACATCCCAATCATTGAAAGCTCTTCAAAAATATAAAACCCAAGCTCTTTCTACAGGTACTTTAATGGCCATGGGTGAATATGAATCAGATGACGATCTGTGCCTTAGGGAATTCTCTAAGTCTCTAACCAGTCTGACCTATAGTTTGTATAACAATATATTTGCAACCTAGGTCCATCGCCTCTTGGAAGGACATGGTGAATTCCTTCATCTATAAATTTTTTTCGTCGAAGAACAAGTTACCGTGGTGAATATGAGCCGCATAAGACAGGACGATCAGGAAACACTTATTGATTTTGTAAGGCGTTTATGTCACGCTGTAACCAATTTCCATGAACCTGTAATGGCGGATTGTTTTATTGACATGTGCATTTCGGGCATGGCGCCTATTTACAGAGCGCACTTGGAGAATCTATGAATCCTAAGCTTCACTAAATTGCATGATGCCGCCAAACGCAAATGGGTACCCAAAAGCTAAATTTTTACACTTAAACCCCCAATGATTAGCTTAAAATTAACCTAAAAAGTCAGGAAAAATTAAAATAATATAAACAAATAAAAAGAATGGGAATTTACAAAAGAGAAATCATGGAAAAATGAAAACAAAAATCAAACTATACTATAAAAAGAATAGAACAGAGATCATGGAAAACAAAGGAGAAATCAAAATAAAGAGAAAGAAGAAGAAAAAAAAGATTTTTTCTCACTATGTTTGTATTACCAGCAACATCTTGGCCACCATCTATTTAAATCTATATGGAGAGAACTTCACAAAGATTTTAACCAAACAAACAAACTATCCAAACAAAATTAAAGAAAGAAATAAGAAGAGAAAAATACTGTAAACATTCATCAGATTTAACCTTAAAAAACAAACTAAAATTCATACCTAGAGAGTGCAACAGACGAGCTAGTATGAAGTTCTTCGAAGATGATGATGGCAATGAACTTTGTTGAAGACTAGGTTGAGATGAACTTCTTTGATCATTGTCGTCGGATGAGATATATAATCGCAAATTATAGAGTAAGAGAGAAGATAACAGAGGAGATGAGGTGAAGCCGTCTTCGTCGTCGTCGTCGAGTGGAGAAGACAACGAAACTAGGGTTTGGGGTTAGGGCTTATAGAAGAGAATAAGGGAGAAGAGAAGAGAAGAGACCCAAATAGAAATCTGAGTCGTCGTCGTCGTCGCAATAGAGAGTAAGAGGGTTAGGGTTTGATTAAACGAGGGTTAGGGTTTTCGTCGGCGGTTTCGCAAAAATCGCTTTTACTACTCATCCCTTTAGAGGCGTTTTACCAAAAATCGCCACTATTTTCCGATCGTTTGAGGCGTTTCTCACCAAACGCCACTGATTTAATCTGTTCGGAGGCACTCCATGTAAAACCGCCGTTGATGTACATATATAGGTGGCGCTTCACTAAATAGCCCAAAAAACAGCCTCTAAAACCCCTTTGTTTTGTAGTGGCATTAGATCCATATGGGATACAAGTCGGCTATGTTTTAGAAAATAAGCTGATACCATAACATTAGAGGTAATCATTGAGTGTTACTAGGAATCTGATATTCGAGCTCATCAGTGGTTCCATATTGGGTTTGCGAGCTCTTCCATGTCTAGAAGTTCGTAAAGCCTAGTAAGCCTAAGATAAGATTCTAAGTTCATTTTACAGTAATAAAATAGTGTTCATTACTAGATTCTATATTATAATAATAGTTAATGTTTCCGTAAGAATGATGTCGACATGGATCTAAGAAGTGCCTTTCTTCTAATAAATAGTAGATTACTGAACTCGCAGGTTAGGAAAGATGCAAGGAAACAGAGTTACAACTGGACCCATGACAAAGAGTCAAATTGGTGGGGAAGACCTGCTAGGATCGAGTAAACTCGCCAAGCTAGAACGGTTGATAGAAGTTATCTCGTAGTTATCCTAGAGTCAGGCCCTCATGGAAAGGAGACAATCAGAGATGTTTGAGGCTCAAATGATCATGGTGGGCCAATTGACAAAAAGATTATAGAGGATAGAAGAAAAGCTCAACCACCACTTTAAGAATAAGTCCCGACAGGATCCAAGAGGAAATATCCCGACACAAGGTGTACCACAAGAAGAAATAGGGATAGTACAATCATCGCCTTAAGACCTAGTAGAAGAAAGACAATTAGGAATCAATGAGAGGTAAACAATTACAAAACTAGTAGAGTCGTGGGGAAAACAACCATATATAAAAAGTGAGACTATGGAAATACCCATTCAAGAAATGGATGAGTTTTGTAGGAAACAACAACATAAAATACTAAATCAATCGAAAGAAAAAGTGGTAGTGTGTTATGAATGTGGTAAGTTGGGACACACAGGGGTGCAATGTTCGGGTTGACGTCAACCAATTAAAGATCTGTGGCTTAGAAAGATGTTAGATGGGCCAATTCAAGAGATAAAAATGCCACAGGATTTTAACATGGTTGAAGACATGCTTATAACATCACAAACGGACCGAACAAGCGATCAAAAGCGAGAGGAGATGAAATTACAAATGTCTCAGGGACAGACCAATCAACCCTAGACCTCTTATCTTTCCAGACCAAACCCAGGCAAAAGGCTGATGTATTTGAGGCAGATCGCCCCTAGATCAGTTTACGCACAATATAGAGCTACTCAACCACCGAGTTGTGGGGTTCCCTCATCACCAAGTCATAGAGCTATTGGAATTCCAACGAGGTCAGTAGGGCCAAGAGTACCAACGAGACAGACCCATAGATTTTAGACTCCAGTTTACCAACTGCCCACTCTACAAAAATTTACGAAGACAAAATCATTAACATGTTATGGGTGTGATCAAGTGGGACATATTAGAAAAGAGTGTCATCTATCACAGTCGCAGGTAGGAATTGTGACCTAAAAGGGACCAACTATCTCCAACAATATTTTAGAAAGTACGATTTTTAATTATGATGTTAGAAATTGGAGTTCTATTCAATATTGATTCATTTAGATCATATATTGTTGCTAAGATTTTGCATACTTATTGGAGCTAGTAATTTATCAAGACGGATCGAGTAATAAAACTAGTTATACCACTATCAGAAAAGTTGTTGAGAACTATGGGGCAAAAAATGTTGATGAGATAGGCACAGTTAGGTAAGGTAGGAAGGAGTATTATGAGTAAAAATGTGTTTTGTAGTATAAGTGTATTCATAACATGATAATAATATGATGTTGAGTATGTGTGAATTAAGGCTAAAAGTAATTGTTAGAAAGTGAGGTTAGAATGATACCTTGTGAAGGAAGAATGCAATTTTTGAAAAGATTAAGTAGGAATCTACCGAATAGAGGTGTGCAATATAAAATTGAAATTTGGTGTGTGACAAAAATGAACGAGTATCTGAAGGTAAACTTGATATGTGAAAGATACGCTTCATTAGGAGAGGTAAGAATGAATTTACGAATGGGAAAGCATGTTGAATTTGATGATTGTATAAGTTAATAGTATTGTTAAAATGATTGGAATGACAGTATGAAAGAGTTAGGTAGAAATTGTAATTTTGAAAGTAAGGTAGATCAATATAAGAAGCGAGAAAGAATAATGTTGTGATAAGGTTGCATTAATGGTGACTTAATGAAATTGTGAGAAAATAGACGAAGAAGGTAAGACAACGATACTACTATGAATTTAAATTCACGAGAGATAGTTGTGAGATTTGTAAAGGGTATTCATGGTGCTATCAGTATTGGATGATAGGTGGAAATATGTATGATTTAGGCAAAATATAAAGTTACATGAATAAGGATTAATTGATATTACAATAATAAATGATAGAGGGGGGTGTGAAAGAATTATTGATAGAAATTGGTGGGGAATTGATAGGAGGTAAGTTGATTGTATTTTATGATTATACAAATGATGAATTAGTTGGGGCATGAGAATGATTTGGAGTAATTAATGGATGGATGTATTGGGTTGATGAAAAATATTTGACATGTGGTTAGGAGTTAGAAAAGAAATTGGCTTGAATACCTGAATGAATGATAATCGCATATAGGTGTTGTTGGTTATATATGTTGTGTTAGTAGGGTGACGAAAAAATCCAATAAGGTATGATTCAAATTTCGATGATGAAATTTTTATTAAGAGGGGGAGAATGTAATACCCTGGATTTGCAACTCATATCTCGAGAAAATTAAATGGTGAGATTTGGAGGAAAATACTGAATGAGGGACTTAGAGTAAAATACTCAAATATTATTATGATTAATTTCAAGAAAAACCGACTTCATCATTAGATTCAAAAGGATCGAAATATATACATTGGCTTATAAGCAAGTTCGAATTCGAGTTCAGATGAAAAAGTTATAAAATCTTCGAATTTCATGTTAAGTGGGATCCAAAATGGTGAAAGTTCATTAGAGCGAGAACTAGAAAAATTTGATGATACCGTTAGGTACGCAACGAAAAATTGTTCGAAATGAAATATTCATTTGAAAATTTTCAAGTCCGAATGGTCGAATTACAACCGAATATATAAAGAAGAGAAAATACCATAAATACCCTCAATTTTTATAAAAGAAAGCTAACTTCTTTTATTCTCATTTGTTCCCCTCTTCTCTAAGAAACCAAATCAACACCATTTTCCTAACCTAGGATTTTAACACATTCTCACCCTCATCCATCGTGATCAAGTCCTAGTTGAACCTCGACGAAGAAGACAATATTGTCGGCGTTGTCGAGTTCCACGTTCTCACCCTATCCAACCTCCATTTCTTTTTCTTTTCTCTTAGGTTCCCACTAAAAACCAGCAATAGGGGTTTTAATTTTACCCACTTGGAGTTTCACCTAGTTTGAAGAAGAGTGATCCATCGTTGTTGGGGAAGGAATGACATCTCCATCGAGGGTTTCGCAACTAACCCGACCGTTGGGCCTCGAAGTCGTTCAACCTCGAGTCCTTGCTGCCAATCTTTGATTTTCGAGTTAGTTAAACATGTCCGACAATCACAACCAGGTAAGGGACTTTCAATTCTTAGTAGTAATCTTAGATTTTGAAAATGTGCATTTAGGTTTTTAAAAAAACTTGTTGTTTGTATCTATAAATCGTAGAAATCTTGTAGTTGATTTAAATTCATGATTAGAATTAGAGATTTGATGTTTTTTTTATCAAGTTTTAATAATAAACACGTGGGTGGATCCAAGGGTTCGAAAAACAGATGAAAGACCCCAAAAATGGATCGAAAGATCGAAATTTCACGAATATGTTCAGTGCTATTGGCAGAAGCTGTCGGTTCCACCGACACCTACCGAAGGTCATTTTATCGGTCCCACCGACAAAATCATGCTTATCCCACTGACATAATAGTTTGATCAAAACTGCTTCTGACTCTTGGTTTGTTTTCTTCATGACTTTCACCCTTCATTTCATTAAAAATATTTAAGTAAATGTCGATTTTACCCCTCAGTTCGGAACAATGGGAATGGTTTCGAGATCCAAATCTCAAAGGATAAAAATTCATATTTTGGTTTCAAGAACAAAACGTAGATTTCAATGTTTTTGGCAAAATTTTAAAATGTAATAACTTTCGTGTTATTTTAAATTAAGCTATAAAATTATATGGTGTCAAATCTCGTGCTTGAGGATTTCATTTCCAAAAATCCTTTTTCAATTTCAAGAATTTTGAAAAATCAAGTTTCCGATACTTAGCCAAATTTTCACCAGTTTTCCTCGTTTTAACAGCTTTAGTCATGTGCATTGTTAGGACCCTATTTTGCGTAAACTTTAGTAGTTTTTCGATTGAATAAACAAAGTGAATTTGAAATATTGAAAAGGAAATAGTGGATTTGAAAAGACGAAAAATGAGAATGTCGAAAGAATGGGAAATTGATGAATCGGTAAAATGTTAAAGTCACACCCGAGGGGTGATGTCTGCATTTTACATTGTATGTTGTATGTAGGTTGGTGAAAGGATATCTAAGTTATTAATGAAAGGGTTGCATATTTATTTAAGATTATGTTAGCGCGTGCGCTGAGTACTGTTATTTATTTTTAGGCCGAGGGGCCACAATTGCATAGTAAGAGCTGAATATCCATTCTCAACCCTATTCTGTTAATTTCTCTTTTGTTTTAAATGAAAAATAATATATATGTAGCTATTTTGTGAGATGTTAAAGGATCTGTGAATGCTTGAAAAGATAGTGCATCACATCATCCGGAAGGGTGCACTATCTTGGGATGTATGGTAGGGACCACTATACGTGGTATGAGACGCGTATGAGAGTGGAGTCACAACTGGAATCCGGGTTCATTCTTTTCTTATCTTTACCAGTGAACGTGTATTGTAAAGGTGGTCGTATACGAGTGGAGTGTTATTTTGGGAATCACATACACGCCTGATAGGCATAGATGAAGATGATTAGTTAGTGATCACTAACAATCTAGTAATAGTCAAACATTCTGACACATCGAAAAGAGACCTATTACTTACGATCACGTCAAACGGCCATCTCTAATTCTAATCATGAATTTAAATCAACCACAAAATCAGGAACTACAATGTTATTGAGGAATATCATGTCCCGACTGGGAGCGATCCAATCGTGAATCCCAACTCTTTAATTCCAAGACTCCACTACTTGTACTATGTATCTGTTGTTATATTTCGAAGTATAAACTGAAAAACACGTCTACTATTTCAATATTGTCAACTATATTTGCATAAGTAGAAAAATGTATAGTGAGTACTGTAGACACCCCATTTTTGCATCCGCCTGATTAATCAAGTCGTCAACCCGATCGCAAAGGTTCCCAATGATGGATGTCTATTCCAATGCTTTATTTTGTTACCAGATATATTTCAGAAATCCGGATGAGGTATCTCGAACTGACAAAACTTAGAAATCACGCTACGCTAGGAAAATACTATCCCAGAAACATAAAAATCATCATCCTGCAAGCCAAAAAGAAGCTTCACGATAAAAATCACTAAAAATGATCAAATTACCAAAATACCCCTAACATCAAAACAACCTTGGAGCCTACATTACGCTTAGGAAAATCCGTTCAAATACATAAAACGACAAATCGAAACCAAATAAATCATTTTGCCAATTTTCACAAAATTTGACAAAATTACGAAAATACCCCTCATAAAATTCACGACCATTTCACACAAAAATTTTCATAAATGACAAAAACCAACATTCCCATTGAATTCCTTACGAAAAACTGATTTCAAAACATCCTGGAACATTGAAAAACGACTTAAAACGTAAAAAGTCCTCTCCGAGGGCAAAATGGTAATTTCATAATTTTAATAATTAAAAATTTCGAAATAAATCATTAAATAATGTAAAGTGAAACATTAATAAAATTAATTATAAAATTTAAATCAAAAAATTGATCAATCAGGCTTTCAAGAAAAATTGTTGATGGTTCGCAAGATATTTATTTAATGACCCCTCCATTTGGGGGTCCAAAGAATCAAAGATATAATAGAGGGGGGTTCTCCAAAAATTTAAAGTCAATCAAGCAAGACTAAAGTCAAGATATTAAATTCAATCAAATAAGACTAAAGTCAAAATTAAAGTCAAAATTAAAGTCAATTAAGTAAGACTAGAGTCAAGTATTAAAGTCAATCTCATAAGACTAAAGTCAAAACCCTAATCTAAACTAATCAAGTCAATCTCATAAGACTAAGGTCAAAACCCTAATCTAAACTAATCAAGTCAATCTCATAAGACTAAAGTCAAAACCCTAAGTCAAAGCCCTAAAGACTGAGTCCATCTCATGAGACCAAAGTCAAAACCCTAATTAAAACTCTAAAAGAAACCCTAATCAAACCCTAATGCTTCTAAAAACTTTATAAATAGGAGCCTCCACACCCTATTTTCGTATCAAAGAAAAAAACCCTAGAAAAAGTAGGTGAAGAAGCCTCCACAACCTCCCCAAAACCCTAATTTTGGAGTCCCAACTCCTTCCCTAACACCCCTACTTCGATTTTAGCCTAAAAAACACCTAGAAACCTTTAAAAAACACTCCAAAATTCACAACAAATTCAAAACATCCAGATCCAAGAAGGAGATACCTTGCCTCGGAGATCAGAAATCAGATCCGGACACAGAACGAAGCAAGGAGTACGGTACAAGGAGCTATTTTCACCAGATCTGAGGGAATAGTACTTTTGCAGATCGAAGGTAAGATTTTTCATTATTTTTTTAATCTAGGTTTTGTCATTAGCGATGTAGTTATATTTGGAATAAGTAGAGACCGGCATTGGCCGGGCGGGGTTGGTGCCTAACACCTTCCAACCCCGTAACATGATCCCCGGATTCAGATTTCTGTAGTAGATTAGTTCTTTTTTATCCATTGTAGAGTCAGTTTGGTTCCTAAACCATAATAACTAGGTGGCGACTCCCAAACCTCAAGGGTCAAAAGCGGATCCGCGCACCCCGCGGATCGAGGGCGCTTTCAAGTACCGATGATTGATGATATGTGAACTTTTAAACTGTTTAGTTGTTCATCTCTGGCTATATGTACCAGTTGATCGTATTTTATTCTATAAAACCTTGCATGTATTAAAATGTTCAGTATGTTTTACTTGATCATGTTTAGGGAGGGTTATTAGTAGGAATTGGTTGTGGACTTACCGGGTAACTTTCGTTACTCACCATTTTCTTCCTATTTTTTTTTTAGTTTCAGCACTTGCAGTTACTGAGGCAGGGGCAGAGTCAGTAAGTGAGGAGTATTTGATCGGTCAGATCGACGATCAGAGTCTATTACATGGTGAGTACTAGGGCTACATCCCTTAGTGTTGTCAGTTTCATCCAAGATGTATGTAGTCTTTGGATTGAGAGTTTAGGACTATGTTAGAGTGAGAGTATTTTGGTAAGCCTGCATATTGTTAATTTTTTAGCACTCTGATCTACTTACATGTTAAATGTAATTAGTCTTTCACTGTTAATTCCTGTATTTGCATATTTATATATAGGTTTTGTTATATATTGGATTATCAGGTTTTCATGTTCCGTAGAATTCTAATATAAACAAAATGGGTCATGTCCAAATTTCGAGGTACCACCTAGTACCTTGAGACTTGGCATTGGGTTTTGTGTCAGTGTTTGGCGGGGCGCCACAGGTTTGTTCAATGTACTCATTGATTTCTTGTCAAAAAATGATTTTGTTTTTTTAATAATGGGGGTGTCTTGTTACATGCAATTTCCCCACAAACCTCACATACCAAGTAAGACTGGATAAATCCTTATGGTAGCTAATAAGGGGACTTGAATTCAAGACCTCTCCTTTTTTGGAGGGAGGCCCTGGCCATTACGCCCAACACTTATTGGTTTTCAAAACATGATTTTGATTTGAAATTATTTTAGAATTGTGTCAATTTCTAGCATCTACAAGAAGTATGAAATGTTTTAATGGAAAATAGAAAATTTTTGGCTATAGTATGCCAATCGATGACTATCTCAAGCATGTTAGATGTTATTGGATGATCTTTGAACAATAATCGATTAAGGTTACTTTAATTTTTATTTTTTTTTATAACAAAACATATTTCAATGATCATTGTTATCTTTGAGCCATCAACACTAAATGATCATGATTCTCCTTGAGCCATCAACAACAAAAATTCCAAAAGGTGCAAGTAAAAAATATTCCCTAATGATATGTGATCATCAATTATTATTTTGCCGTAAATTGGTGATCTATGATCATCCTTAGATAATCTATGAATGTATTTATGTTATAAATACCTTGTTCAGTTAGTTTTATAAATATTATACTTTCATTTGGACGTTGATCTATTTTTTTCTTTTTTATATTTAAAATTATGTGTACAAATTGGAGAAAAAACAAAAAATATAGAACATCCCATATCAACCAAAAAACAAGATGATTGGGAAGTGTTGTAATGAATCATGAACACCCACAAAAACAATTATTTTTTGGTACGACAACAATATCAGAAATGTTCCAAGAACAAAAAACAAGCAAACTATGTTGAGAAAATTAGTGAAAGCAGAGAAAGGAGGAAAAACAAACCCAACGCAAAAAAGTTATGTAGTTCATGCAATGAAGGTTGCATCCACAGGTAATCTGATAAAGAAATTATCACTATCAATGTTGAAGAAAAAGTAGAAGGTTGAATTTATAGAGATGCCTTACAATTGAAAGAAAAGTCAACAAGAACCTCTTATACCAACACATGCCATCAAAATTATTTACCTTCTTACTCAATCTTTATTCCTGCAAGGTTGTAGATCAGAAAATTCTCTCAAACAGTTTCAACAATGGTCATGTATCATGAGCACAAAGAAAACCCTCCCAACCCCCTTGTTACCCTAGCTTCACTTCATCCTTACTCTAGGAATATTTCTAAATAAAGAACATAAAGACCCATATGGAGAGAAAACATAAAAGAAATCCAAATGATCCTCAAATAATTTGGATAAAAATACTCTCAAGAAAAGAGTGGTCTTTTATATTATCCCAACAATCTCACCCTTGATACAAAATCACATCCTTGTCTTCCCAAACTGTTAGGAATTTAGGGAGTGTACATGTTAAATGTAATAGAGATCCAAACCTTGAATCATGTCAAGTTTTGTTGGTTGTCAGACATCGAAGAGTCTAAATACTCGTCACATCAATGCTACTAGAGCAGTCAAGATGTTTTTATGCTTTAAACCCTAGAGTCTTCGATAGAAACCCAAAAACTTATTGAACTTAAAGAGGAGAGGGAATATAAAGTTTTTTTCTTCTAATTTTTGGTATTTTTCACGTATGACTCTATATCCCTATTTATAGTAATAAGGATTTTATAGATTGTAGTCTCCTAACAAAATAGGGACTCAATATAACTAGGACTTTACTCCTAGAGGAGTCCTAGTGTACATGAATATAAGATGGGCCCACATGGACGTCCAAAACAATCAACATCTCTCACTCATTCATAGTAGGGTTCAATAATCATTTCTTCATCTCAAACTATACAATTATTCTCTTCATATAAGGGAATAAGGTGTGCAACCAATATGAGTTTGTCTTTCAGAGAGAACGTTATGTCAAGTTTCTATTTAACTAACAAAACATATCTCATATTCTATGACTCAGACATGCCCCAGACTTATTTGGTTACATCGGATTAAGCATTTTCCAAACCCTCGTGAGCCTAAGCTCAGAACAATACTCAATCTTGTACACATTACACGAGCTTCCTTTTCAAAAACAAAATAATTTGTAAATTCATACATATAATTGAATATATGATATTATAGAAATGTTTTTTGAAAATAAAAATATTAGTACGGGTACAAGCTCTCTTTATCGTGTACAATTTATCATTAGAATGCGATGCCAAATAGTATTCCTCAAGTCCTCATGTTGTTTACTTTTGATTAAGTCACTTTCTCAATTGCGTTTTATTAGACCTTATCAATCCTAGTCATAGGTAACATACTAGAGTTAGTAAATATTGATATCTACTTCACAACATAATCATTAATCATTAAAGGCATAATTATTACCTAATTATTCAATATACTCACACGATAAGGAAGCATGAAATCATTCACTTACTTAAAAACAGGTAAATAACACATGTAATATGACTTACATGCTTTGGTGGAGTTCCTTAAAAGTTTGTCAACCTCAACACCATACGGATTTGAATTTAGTCGCACTATAAGCACTTAACTTGAACTTTTCAATCCAATTACTAATCAAAACACTTGATTAAAGATTACATTCGATTTCCTTAGGCTATATGATTATGTAAGTCTACAAATTATGTTTGAATCCTATGAATCTCATCTCGACAAAAATTCAAGGTGACATTAACACAATTATCAGGCTCACAATCATTGTGCCTTGTAAATTGATTCAACCCTTAAGATTCAAAAATATAAACAAGTTGTCTTTCTACTTGTAGTCTATGGGCCAGGGTGGTCATTGTGTAAGTGAATGCCATTAGCCTAATGACGAAAAAACAAGTCTCTGTTAAAAAAACTATGTTTAAAAGTGTGTGAGTATAAGATAATCCAATTTTCTTAATTATTTTGGAGATTATTTGTAATTAAATGGGGTAATTCTATAATTTTTCTTGTATTTTGGAATATTTTGAAAATAATTATAATTAAAAGTGAAAGGAGTTTATTTTGGAATAATTGTAATTGAAATAGAAGGATTATTTTGTAATAATTACAGGAGAAGTGAGATAATGTGTAATAATTATAAAAAAGAAGAAGTAGAGAATGAGTGTTCTGCAATATTTGTAAGTAAGGGGTGCTCTCTAATAATCAAGAGTTATAAGTGAAGGAGTTGATTATAATTTCGAGATGAGAGTTCTTAGAAAATAGGCATAATTTATTTCTTAATTTTGTTAAAGATTGGGGAGAGAGTATTAGGAAAAAAAGTGAATCTAGAAGATCAAGAGGAGAGACAAAATAGAGATGAAGGAGAAAAGTGGAGAAGAATGTAAAGAAAATTCCATAATGGAACTCCAAATCCTCCAAATCCTATAAATTATTGCCTCTCTACTTAATTTAATTAATAAAATTCAGGTTTCAATTGCATTTGCCTCCCAATTCCATGTTTTCTTTCAATTTCTAATGTTCTTTAATATTTTTCTTTCTTATGATTTTTTTGCTTTTCCAATTGAGAATCCATCAAGAACACCTAAAATCAAATCTAAATGTATGTAAAATCGGAGTCGATCACCTTGTTGTATTGCGAGGTTGCGTTCCCGACCCTCTTCTTTGCTGTGGAAACGAGATCAATTAATAACTCGTCATTATTTTCCCAAATCAGATTCAAAAATCTAATAATCAAGATCTGACCATTAATGGGGAAACACTTGCTATAATCATAAATCAACACCTACGATGTCCCAAACTCTTAGCCAGAAGATATGCTATCATCTAACTTGTAGAAATATGTGATAGGAATACTTCCTTTTGCATAATCATATCTTGAATGTAGTCGTAGCGAATGTTGATTTGCTTCACTTTTTCATGGTACTTAGGATCTTTCGCATATGCTAGTGTTATTATTCTATCACAATACAATGTTACAGGATGTTTAGCACTATGTACTACACTTAGTCAAATAAGGAACCTTTTCAACCACACAACTTCTTAAATCACACCACAATATGCAAACTCCATTGTGGATAAAGCAACATACAATTGTTTCTTGCTAGACCAAAAAATAACACCACCTCCAAACAAGAATGCATAAGTTGACGTGGATCTATGCTCATCTAGATCACTAGTCCAATATTTATCACTATAACCCTATAGTCATAAATTTGTTCTCTGATAATATAATATATAATCTGTAGTCCCACACAAGTATATAAATATTCTTTTCACCGCCTTCCAATGAGTAGTTCCTAAATTACTTTGATAACGACTGACCAATCCTACTACAAAATAAATAGTTGAGACATATGAAATACCCTTTATCTTCTCCTTTTTTAAATCATTCTATAGATATTTCATCAAGTTGAACTTATCTCCTTTTTCGATAGGCACGTTACCGATAGAATAAAATTTTATGTTATATCTCTCTAAGATTCAATTGATATATCATTTTTAAGACAATCCTAATAATATTTGAGATCGATTCCTAAGGATTTCTATGCCAATGACGTATGTTGCCTCACCCATATCAACCATCTTGAAATTTATACTGAGATAATTCTTGATTTCATGCAATAAATAAGATTATTACTAACTAATATAATATCATCACATATTTGACCAACATAATAAACTTGATCCCACTAACCTTCAAATATATACACTGGTCAACAATGTTTTTCTTAAATTCAAAAGATATAATGGTAACATTAAACTTTATATACCATTTCTTGAAAGCTTATTTAAGTTCGTAGATGGATTTCTTAAGTATACAAGCTAACTTTTTTTTTTTGCCTTTTTCTGTGAATCCTTCAGGTTATTTCATGTGAATTTTTTCATCTAAACTCCCATTCAAGAAAGTTGTTTTCACATTCATTTGATGTAATACCAATACTTAATGAGTCTTTATTTGAAAATGAAGAAAAAGTCTCAATGTAATCAATGCATTCCTTTTAAGTAAAACTTTTGGCCATAAGTCTTATTTTAAATTACTCGACATTGACTTTTGCGTCACGTTTGGTCTTGAAAACCCATTTATAGTCGACTTTCTTACTTTTACAATGCAACTCAATGAGAACCCAATCACAGTTTTAATCCATAGATTTTAACTCTTCTTTTATGACATCTATCCACTTAGAAGAATCATTATTTTTCATTAGTTGTGAAAACTTAACTAAAATTTTATTTATCTCAATATCGTAATCAGATTCCTGTAGATACACCACATAATCATTTGAAAATGATAGGTCTCCTTTCTCTGAGATATCTTCTTAGAACTACTAATGGTGAATCTTCAATCATAATGATTAGGTCCTAATGGAGTGGTGATCCAATTTCTTCCAATTATTGTCCATTCTCCTTAGGTTATTGAACAATTTGAAGATAAACTATTTCTTGAAGATTAATATGTGGTAAGATATCCATTTTTAGTTCTTCAAGAGTAATTTTACGTGATTCTACACTCCCATTAATCTCATCAATTTTTAGGAATCTAGTATTTTCAGTTCAACAATTCTCGTACTATGGTTAGAGCAGTAGAACTTGTATTATTTAGAATTTTCTAGACAACCAATGACATATCCAAAAATGGTCTTGGGATCCAATTTCTTTTCTTATGGATTGTAGATCATTGCTTCAACTAAACAACCCCAAACATGTAAATGTCTTAAATTAAGTTTCTTATCAATCCTTAACTCAATAGGAATTTTAGGAATTGCCTTACTAGAAACCCTATTTAAGATATATATAGCGATTAATGCTTTTCCCCAAAAGAATTATAATACTGTTGAATGACTCAACATATTTTTAATTATATCCATAAGTGTACAATTATGCCTTTTAGTCAAACTATTTTGCTGAGGCGTACAAAGTATTGTGTCCTGTGCACAAATGCCTAACTTTTCTAAGAGTTTGACAAATAAACTAAGATTCTGGCCTGATTTATTACATCTATCATAGTATTAGTCTTTTTTTATCTGACTCAACTATTTTAACCTTCCTATTTAACTTTCTGTCAACCTCGGTTATAAATATATGAAGGATATCCATCGATTGAGATTTTTCATGTACTAAATAAACATAATCATACCTAGAGAGGTCATCTATAAATGTGATAAAATATATTTCTTCACTTAGATATACAGTGGAAAAATGTTCACAAATGTTAGTGTGTATGATCTCAAGAAGTTCTTTATTTTTTGTTGTTCTTTCCTTAGTATGTTTGGTTTTCTTTCCTTTAATGCAATTCAAACATATTGAGAAATCTTTGAAATTCAAATTATTTCAAAAAAATTTATTCACCAATCTCTCTATCTTAACCCTAGAGATATGTCTCAAAGATTTATGCAACCAAATGGAGGAGTTTTCATTTATCAAGCCACGTTTCAAACCATTATTCGAATGCTAGGTAACTGAAAATTAAGTAAAATTATAATTTAAATTAATTTTATATAAACTATTAAATAATATCTCAGAACTAACTAAATCTGAATGTAAAAATAATTTTATTTTTCCACTTTTAAAAGAAACTTAATAACCTAAACTATCCAATCTAGATAAAAAAATTCAAATTCCTAAATATAGTAGGAACATAAAAAATGTTTTCTAAGTGATAAGTTCTTATGGTTAACACTTTCCCTTCGAGATGGTTTCTCGTGAAGATAAACTTTTCACTTTACATTGACTTCCTATTTAAAAGGAATCCTTGTTTCGAATATGTAATATAAATTGTGACCCCTAAATCAATCCGTCAGATATTTGAATGATCGTCAGTTAAATTTGATTAATAATATACAAAAAAAAGATATATACTTTTCTTTTCAAACCAATTTTTGTGTTTTGCACGATTCATCTTCATGTGTCTAGCCTTATCATAAAAGTAGCATTTAACACTATTATTATTTATCTCTTCAGTCTGATTTGCATTCCTAGGCCTTTTACTTTTTTTTGGTGAATTCTTCTTATATTTTTTTGATTTTTCTCATTTATTTTTTACTCTTTGAGTCATCATAAAAACAAATTGTTTCCTTTCCTATCTCAATCTTGTGTAATATCCTGAGTTTTAGCTCATATCTCGAGGAAATCCAATGGTGATATTTTGAGAATATTCTAAAATAAGGACTAAGAGTAAAACACTCGGGTATTGTTATGTTCATTTCCAAGGAAAACCAACTTCGCCATTACATTCAAAAATATCAAAATATATACTTTAGCTTATAAGCAAGCTCGAATTTGAGTTCAGATGAAAAAGTTATAAAAATCCTTGAATTTCGTATTGAGTAGGACCCAAAATAGTGAAATTTTGTAAGAGCGAGAATCAAAAAAATTTGATGATACCATTAGGTCTGCAATGAAAAATTATTCGAAATAAAATACTCATTTGTTATTTTGCGAGTCTGAATGGTCAAGTTACTGTCGAAAATGGAAACGAGTCGAAAATACCAAAATACCCTCCAGCTTTTGTTATAAAAGAACTTAGCCATTTTTTTGTTTCATTTTTTCCTCTCTAACTTACAAAGAACCAATCCATTTTCAAACTCAAGGGTTTCGACCCATTCTCAGTGAGATCCCTTGCAACTAAATTTGTGTTGATCGTCGACAAAGAAGGAAAAGTCGTCAGCATCGATGAGCTCTACGTTCTCACCCCATTAAACCTTCATTTTCATTTCTTTCTCTTGGTCCTTCACCAAAAATAACGAGTATTCTACCTACTTGGAGTCCCATCTAATTTGAAGAAGAGTAGTCCATTGTCGTTGAAGGAGGAAGAATACCTTCATCGAAGGTTTCGCAACCAAATCGATCGTTGGCACCTAAGTTCACCCAATTTTGAAATTTCGCACCGTCGATCTATGATTTTCAAGCTAGCCCATCGTGTCCAACAACCACAACTTGTAAGGGATTCTCAATTCTTATTAATAGCCGTAGATTTTGATAATGTGCATTTAGATTTTTAACAAAACTTATTGTTTGTTTTTAAATCGTAAAATATTACTTCGTTCATTTCTAAAATCCCGTTAAGACCCTCATGATTTGATGTATTTTCATACTATTTTAATATAAATTCGTGGGTAGGTTAGTAGAATCGAAGAACGAGCGAAAAACCCAAAAAAATAATGAAAAATCAAAAAATTCATGAGTTTCAGGTTTTTTACGGTTCCACCATGCCTTGGTCACGGTCTCACCATGATCCACCGTGAAAAAGCACAATGCTACCGTGCTTGACATTTTTTTTTTCAAAAATTGCCTCTTGTTTTTACCTTGAACTCTCCTTCATTTGTACATGCATTTCAACCATGTATTTCATTAAAAACATTTAAGTAAATGTCTTCTTTAAGTTCTTTAATGAAATTAAGGTTTTACCTCCTATTTCAAAATAATGAAAATGGTTTCAAAATCAAAAACTCAAATGATCAAAATTCGATTTTTGATTTTAAGAACAAAACATAAATTTTGACGTTTTCGATCGATTTTCAAAAATGAATATCTTTTACATACTTTGAATTAGGTAATAAAAATTACATGATGTCGAATATCGTGTTCAAGACTTTCATTTTCAAAAATCATTTTCAATTTCAAGAACTTTGAAAATTTGATTTTTGAAACTTAGTCAAATTTTCACCAGCTTTCACAATTTTGATAGTTTTGGTTCTGTGCATCGCTAGAACCCCATTTTGAATAAGGTTTAGTAATTTTCGATTGAATAATCCAAATAATTTTGAAGATTGAGAAAATGATGTTGTGCTTGAAAATATAAACAGTAAAAAAATGTCAAAAAATAGGAAAAATGGATGAAATGGTAAAATGTCAAGATTACACCTGAGGGGTGATATCTGCATTTTACATTATTATGTTGTATGTGTAGGTTGGTGAAGGGATATCTAAGGATAATGATTCGTTGCATGCTTATTTAAATTCTATTAGGGCAAGGCGCTGAGTTATATTTATGTTTAATTATTTATTTTAGGTTGAGTGGCCACAGTTGCATGGTAGGAAATTGGATATCCATTCTCAACCTTGTATTGTTATTTTTTTTATTTTCAAAAAAAAATTATATATATACTGTTAAAGAGTTTGTAAATGCTTGAATGGATAGTGTGTCATATCATCCGGAGTGGTGTTCTACCTAGGATGTACGATAGGGATAACCAAGCTCATACGTGGTATGGGACGCGTATGAGAGTGAAATCACAACTGAAATCAGGGATTATTCCTTTCTATCTTTACTAGGGAACTTGTATTATAAAGGTGGTCGTATATAAATGGAGTTGTTTATTTTGAGAATCACATGCACGCCTGATACGCATAGACGAAGATGATTGGTCAATGATCATTAACAATCTAGAAATAATCAAACGTTCTGACACATTGAAAAGAAACCTATTGCTTACGGTCACGTCAAACGACCAACTTGAACCAGATAAATGGTTTCGCAAGTGTGGTAAACAACAACCAACCACAAAATTAGGAACTAATACTTTATTTTGGAATATCATGTCCTGACTAGGAGTGATCCAGTCGTGAATCCCAACTCTTTAATTCTACTGCTCTACTATTATGTATTATGTAGCTGTTGTTTTATTTTGAAATATAAATTGAAAAATATACTTGTCATTTCAATGTTATCAATTATATTTATATAAAAACGAAAATATATAGTGAATAATGATGAGTGATGTTATGTAAACTTTTAAATTGTTCAGTTACTCATCCCTACTTATATGTACCAGTTAATCGTATTTTATTTTGTAAATCTTTGCATGTATTAAAATATTTAGTATGCTTACTTAATCATGTTTAGGAGAGGTTATTAGTACGAATTGGTTGTCGGCTTATTGGATAACCATTGTTACTCACCCTTTCATTTTTTTTTAGTTTCATAACTTGCAGTTACCGAGGCAGGCGTAGAGTCGACAAGTGAAGAGTATATGGTTAGTCAGATTGACAACCAGAGTCGATTGCATGGTGAGCACTAGAGCTACACCCTTAAGTATGGTCAGTTTCGTCAAGATGTATATAGATTTGGGGTCGAGTGTTAAGTTCATGTTAGAGTAAAAGTATTTTTGTAATCCTGTATATTGTTAAATTTCTACACTCTAATTTACTTATATGTTTGATGTATTTAGTCTTCCGTTGTTATGTTCTGTGGTTGCATTTTGTATACATGATTTGTTATATATTGCATATTCAGGTTTTCGAGTTCATGGAACGCTAACATGAACAGAAGGAGCCATGTCCAAATTTTGAGGTGCCACCTAATACCTTGAGACTTGACCTTGGGATTTGTGTTAGCGTTTGGCGGGGCGCCACATCTCGTCTCCTCCTAAATGCATATTCTAGTTAGTTTGTTGACGCTCCACTTATCCTTATTGGTGTTGTAATTCTTGAAGGGGTCAAACTGAGTTGGGATAGAATTGAGAATAAATTAAACTACGAAGGAATTATCTATACTTATTTCTAATGTCCTAAATTTTGCAATCTTGTTAGTTATGTTAAGTATATGATCTTGAATTTCTAACACCTCATCATACTTCATAGTTGTCAATTCAGCCATTAAGTTAATGCAAGTGATTTATCAATAGATTTGAACCTTTCTTTTACACCTTTCAGATACTCCTATGCACTGTCGGACAGATGCAGAGATGTCTTAATATTATTAGCAATCGTCATTCTCATAAATATCAAATCGAGCCTATTCGATCTTTTTCAAACATGAATGAAATTCTCTTATTCTCATGTACTATCATCAAATTTCATTGAAATAAGTGCTAGGTCAAGATCCTGAACACCTTGAGTGAATTAGATATGCTCATATCATTTTAAAAAGTTAGATCTAATAAGGATTAGGACGATAGAGAAACAAGAGTGCAACGAATCGAAAATTAAAATAAAATAAGGACAATGCTCTAATAAATGTTTTCAGTTTTATTTGATAATGATGAACTTATTTATATCACCTGAATTTATCTTTTGGGTTAAATTTGATATATTTATGGTTCATTCATTTTTAGGATAATAGTTTAATTAGGTTACCATATAATGCTAATATAATATACATAATTTTTCAATTAGTTTTTTTTTTCTTTGGGTATCCAATCCTAGTTCAGTTAAATTCATGTAATTTATATTATTTCACCCAGATTTTAATTAGTTAGATAAAATTATCCTTTGGGCTAATCCCATTTACATAATTGAGTTTGTCATTGTAAATATTATTGTTCTTTAATGTTACCTCGATGACCAAAATTTAATGTAGTTAAATATTTCATAAAATTTTAGTAATTTAGACTATTTTGGTGGTTACAAAATTAATAGAATGTATATATATCAAAATTGGCCAATAATATTTGCTAATATACAATTCTAATACTTCATAAAACTCCAAGAGGTGCCAATATTATAATACTCTATAAAACTTTTATAAATATAGGGTCACAACTATGGAAACTTAATGGGTAATAAACATTATAAAACAATGGTAACATTGTAAAATAACCAAAATAACAATAATTGGGAATCAAGAAACTAAAGATTTAATAAAATTATTGATAATCCCAAATTGAAACATTGTAAGATTTACTAAAAGTAATGCCAATTGTGAATTGAAATTTAGAACTTTATGATTTCAAAAACCTGAAATTTTATATATTTATATAAATCGAAATAATAATAAAATCTGGAACTTTATGGGTTTGTATAAATTGAATCAATAATAAAAATCTGAAACTTTATGGGTTTGTATAAATTGAATCAATAATAAAAATCTGAAACTTTATGGGTTTGTACAAACCGAACCATAGTAAAAATTTGAAACTTTATAGATTTGTATAAATCGAAACCAATAATATAAAAAAACCCTTAGTAAAATTCGAAAACCTATTTTGTTAGTCGGGCAAGCTTGGTTTCCCCCTTAGGTTTATTGGGTGACAAACTTCATAAAGTAAAGAATTTTTGTTTATGGAAGTTCAATAGATGGTCTGTTAGGTAAATCTTTTAAAAAAAGGTTTTCTTGTGCTTATCTCAACGGTTGGTTATTTTTGTGTTATCTTGATAGATTCATCGTCATTATTCTTTTTTACACTACTTTGATTGATTGCCTATTTGATATGACATGATCCTGATTGATATATATCTTGATGTGCATGCCTTGATCTTGATTTTGATGTTATGAATTTTATGTTTTCTAATCAATATTTATATGATATATCTATACTTTTGTGATGTGATCTGGCCCATGGGCCTATTCATTGAAAAATGCCCTGGGCGCGCCCCACTCTATTTGCACACACCACTATTACGTTGCATTGCACGCTTGCATGTCCTTTATAGCCAACGTGGTACTAGTACGTGGCCCGGTCTTCTCATGAGACACAATGTCATTCATAAAAACCACAATTCCAGTCACATACCTCTATGATATATAAAATTGGGGCATCAGTACCATTCGATCAGGTGACCCTTAAAGGTATATCGATGCACTTACACTAGAGTGACCTGAGCTTTTATCGTATTGTAAGTTGTAAAGTCATATGTCCTGATTGCCAATGTAGTACTAATACGTGGTCGGTCCTCTTATAAGATGTTAAACCATTTACGAAAGCTACAATCTTAGACTTAACCAAATCACCACGTACCATCTGATTGAGTACGCTCAATAAGTATATAGGTGCACTTAGGCAAGGGTGGTCAGATAAATTGCATTGCACGTAGTAAACCTAAAATCTAGAAACTCCTCATAGGTCACAAGTCGATCTTATCGTGGGTGCTTCTGGGTTGTTCCATTCAATTTATACAAAAGGTAAGTGTGTTGACCGGTCCACAACGTTCATGTAGACACCCCGATTTGAACGGGCCCTCACTCGAAAGGGCCCAAAAATAGTATTATTCCTACAAATCAGGTCAACGGGCCTCGAAAGCCCGAAGCATTAAAATTTGACATTTTTGCCAAAATCCAAGCCTCTAATACCTCTCAATAGGATAGTAGGTCCACCAAAAGGGTTCGGCACCCTCCCATCTACCCCACTCCATTCAAAACATCGATTTTTCGACAAAATAGGCCAACGGGCCTCAAAGGCTCAAAATGCTACAAAGTAGCAATTTGATTGAATTGAGGCCCCTAAGACCTCCTAATGGTCTAAAGGACCCACAAAAAGAGTTGTGACCCATCCCACACTTGTTCAACCTCACCGCACCTCTTTTATATCCAAGAAAAATCGAACGATTGATGAAATTCTCCAATGGGCCTAAAAAGTCCGATTCGCCAACACGTGGCATTTTTTATGAAATCAATAATTACAAAAAATACAAAAAAATTAAAAAGTTAAAAATGTGAGACTTTGGATATCTACCCCTCATCTACCTCCCGTCGCTCCACCTCGAGATCCGCAAACTCCCTAAGTCCCTTCGAGGCCCACAAACCTTTACTTCTTTCCTAAATTCATTTCTTATCTTACCCCTAACATAAAATCAATTCCATACCACCTAAACCCTAAAGTGAACTCACCCTCAAAAATCCAACCCACAAACAAACCTTATATAACCCACAACCCTCCTAAACCCAAGCCCAACACTTAAAAGCCCACTAACTATCACCCATATCCAACTCATTACCTAACCCATAACTTTAACCCATTACCCATTACCCACATCAACCAATCAACCTCCCTACATCAAAAGATGACACATGTCATCACCACCTTTCACCTCCCTCTTCTAATCACCCACCCCCATCACCATTCTCTAAACAACTCATCTAACCCATCTCACCTCTCTCCTAAATCACCTCAACCTATACCCTACCCTAACCTAACCTATCCTCATTCTCTAACCACCAACATCACAACCCATACTTAACATACCCTAACACACCATCACTCTCTGACATCAACAACCACCCACATCACACCCATCCTCTTCCTTAAAATACTCCAACAAAATCCTATCAACCCATACTTCACTCATCATCAATCAACTAACCTATTTCTTTCTCTCTTATCAAACAACCCCTATCAACTAATCAACCAATCTCATCTCCTCACACTTCTATCATGATTGCCACATGACACCATCTCCCTTCTCCTCCCAAAAACCAATATACCCACCTCTTACACAACTCATTCTCCTAAATCTACACACCTCACCTCATCAACCAACCTAACACTCCTTTTCTAAACAACCCTCTTATACCCCCATTCCCCATCAACCATCACTCATCTCATCTTACCAAACACTTTACCCAAATGGATTTGGGTAAGATCCAAACCATTTGGGTCAAAACCTCACCCATTTTCATCATTTACACAAATACTCTCACTTGTATTCCAAATTTCAAACCTTCCATCTCTAAAACCCATGCCATTATCACTCTTTTCAAAATTTAACCCCATTATACCCCAAACCTCCTCCCAATTCCTATAAATACCCCTCCCCTCCTCCCAAAAATGATTACCAATTATTACCAAGTATTACCAAGTCTCTTAAAAAAAAAATCTACTCACTCCTCTTCTACTCTACTACTCTCTCATACCACCTTCTAAAAGGTAACTTCACTAAGGACCTAAGAAGATTTAGAAGAAGAAGAAAGAAGAGGAAAGAAGCTTCAAGGCGGGTTCTAGCCTTCCCCCTTCCCTCTCTCTCTCTAACCTTCTCCTCTTTCCTCTCCTAACATCCCCCTCTTCTATTTTATTTTACCCTTTTTTAATGATTGGACCTCAAGACTAAAGGTTCATAAGGATCATTTTCATCAATGAAATGACCCTATGATCAAGCCGACAATGAATTCCTATCAAGGGTACAAGCACTTCCACGTGGCACTTTATTTTCTAATATTTCGTCAAAATCAAAGTAACCGAGTTGTGTAGAGGTTACCGTCATTTGGCAAGGAGAAAAGGGTGCCTAACATTTTTTGAAAATGTACACCGGGTGACCATTCACAATTTGAATGGTGGCGACTCCATATCGTAGTATATGTGGTCGTCATAATGACGAAAACCACGTGTCTACAGGTCAAATTGAACCCGCAATATTGGTCCAACCTAGTAGACATAATTGATGAGACATGCTAATCAATATCAAGTTAAACCAGTTAGCCCAATTGGTAAACGGATCCTATGGATCAATATAAGGACTTGTTGAACTAATTGACTTAAAAGTATTGGATGAATTGATTCAGGTAGAACATTCGAATCCATTGGATTGAACTGGTCCAAACTCAAATGGGTACAAGTCCCAATCACCTTATTTCGGTTAGTTTAATTCAATAGATTGAATATTTCATATTTAACAATATCAAGATCATTAAAAAATCATATTAACTGTTGTACCAATTAACGCAATCTGGATCTTACTTTTAGAAGATCATACAACCCTTAATTATGATTTAAAATTTTATAAGATTCCAGATCAATTAGCAAATTATCTTCATGTAATATTTTTTACTCGAAATATTTTGTTGGTTAGAGATGCTGAATCTAGAGGGTTAACTTAACCAATGCTATCAAGAGGGACATTTATTTCTAATTGCTAAAAATCTACTCCTGGGCTTGTAACCAGTGATTCCCTTTTGATGGAGTTATAGGATTATCATTGCACCTAAGCTCAAGCGTCCACCGCTTAGGTAGGGTCGTAAGTTTGATCGTTTAGAATAAACATCAACACCAAGTTAATCGTCAAAAATGGCCTCAAAATCTTTCAATATTGCCCAGTTGTTCCTTGAAGATCACAATACCTCAGTTCTATTGATTGGAAACAATATCGCAAGTTCTCAGTCTATAGTCAAGCCCGTTGTGTGTGGGTAATTGTATTTCATGAGTCCTGAGTCCAATTTTTTATATCAATTCATTAATGTCATGTTTTCTTTAGATCAAGTATACTTTTTTTCTGTTGAGTCAAGTTAGTTTGTTGAGTCTATAAAGATATCTGAATTTGATTTGATTGGATAAATGAAAATTTTGAATACTTCGAGCGTATTAACGGATTAACTAGAAATTTAGCTTCAATGAGTGATTCTTCTAACAAGAAATCCCATCTTGAGTGAGAAGATAAATGTTGTGTTCATCCTCTAATCGAGGAAACAAAGGTCATTGACCTCGAAAAAATAATTCCCAAGAAATTCAAACAGAAACCATCCTATCATTAAAGAAACATGAAGGGATAATGAATGTACTCAAAAATTTCAAAAGACTTGTTGGCGTGATATTATGAGGATATGTTAGGTGCAAGCTTGGCTGTTGTCCAACACGGAATAGATACTCGCCCAATAAAATAAAAATATCAATGAGATCAAAGAAGATGTTACAAAATGTATTGATGATGTCTTCACTGCATCTCGAGTTGCAAAGTTCATCCAAGCAAATATCATCAATCGATACGGAGTATCTTTAGAATTAATTTCTGATAATAGGTCACACTTCAAAGCTGAGGTTATCACTCTGTCTTCAAAATTCAGAATTTGACATCACAAATCATCTCCCTACCGTCTTCAAACTAATGGAGTGATTGCAATAGCTAATAAGAGTCTCAAAATAATCATCGTGAAAATATGTCAATTACATCGGGATTGGTCAGAGAAGTTACTATTCACACTGTGGGCATATTATACTTCAATACAGTTTTCCACTAGAGCTATTTCCCTACTCTTTAGTGTATGATATGGAAACAGTCTTACCAGTTAAAATGGAAATCTCGTATCTCAAGGTCTTGAGGGAAAGTCAATTGTTAAAAACGAACTGGGTTCGTCATCGGTACGAAGAACTAGACCTGATTAAAGAAAAATAACCTAAAAGTTATGTACCACGTGTAAACTTATCAGAGAACAGTCACTTGCACATCTGACAAGAAAGTCAAAGTTCGCTACTTACAAGTCAAGGATTTAACCATCAGACTTCAAAGAAAATATTAGGAAATCTAAACCCAATTGGAAATATTCATTCATTAAGAAAATATTGCTTGGACAAGTCGTTAGACTTCAAAATCATGATGGAATTGAGCTATCAGAACCAACCAACCTTGACCAAATTAAACAGTACTACATTTAAGGAGGTCATCTTCGATCGAACTAATTTCGTTGTTATCGAGCTCAAGGTCTTCCTTCTTAGTCCTTTGCCACCTTTTTCAAAATAAAAAAGAAATGCCTTTTTCTTTCTCAGCCCAATCACCTAACCTATGGGAAGAAATGATTCAATCTACATTTTGATCTGATCCCAAAATTCTAGGGTATGTAGTCAACCTGAGAAGTTACTTCAGGCCCGACCACATCAAAATAAAAAAATATATTCCCAAAAAAAGAGATATTGTCAAAATAAGGAAGAAAATTCAAAAAAAAAAAATTTAAATGCCACACAAGGGGCATTTGGGTTTTTGAGCTTCAAACTTCATTTCTTTTTATACCCAGTCCTAAACTTACCCATGAAAGTCCTCCCAAGTACTGTGTGAAGAAGTCAAAGAAGGTAGCAAAACATGATTAGACAATAACTATAGAAATTCAAAAGGGAAGAAAAAGAAAAAAAATTGTGCCTGCTAGGTTGAAAACCCGAAAAGGTGACTTAAGCAAAAATAAGGCAAGCTCGCAAGGTTGAAAATTCAAAAAGACGATTTTGACAACAATTAGAGCAAAAAAAAAGTCTGTTAGGTTGAAAATCTGAAAGGATGACTTATGCAAAAATTAAGGCAAGCTCACAAGATTGAAAATCGGAAAGGACAACCTTGGCAACAATTAGAACGAAGAAAAAAAATAAAAAGTAAAAAATTATAAGCTCACTAGATCGAAAACTTGAAAAAACGTTTTAGGCAAAAGTTAGAGCATGCTCGCTAGATTGAAAACTTGAAAAGATAATCTAGGCAAAAGTTAGAGTAATTAAAAGAAAATTTTCATTGAATTGAAAAGCTAAAAAGGCGGTCCGAGCCAAAATATCAAAAGTCCGAATAACCAAGTTTCAATACCCAAGTTAAACGAGGCACATACTCAAAAGTCATGGGTATCTTGTCTACAATTGATTTGAAATTTTTTGTTTTCCTAAGTGAGTCAAGAGGGAGAAGGGTAGATTCTACGATGAATCTCAAAAGAAAATATTTTGTTCCTTGAGTCTGACTCAAAATCTTCAATATAAAAGGTCAAAATTAAAAGTTAAATCTTTATTGCACTTGTGGTAATCAAATATTTCAAACCTTCATAACAAGGGGCACTTTCTTTTTCTATAGCATATAGCTTTCCCCTTTACACTAAGGGCATTTTTATTCAAACTATATTCAATTATCTCCAGTGCAATGTTTTCTGTCAAACTAGGGGTATTTTGTTCTCAAGCTTAATCAATGTTAATCCTACAGGATAATGGGAACACCAAATTTAAAGTTACCCTCTTGATAGCAACTTTTTGAAAACCTTTGAGGTTCAAAGGAAGTTAAAAATTTTGGTTTAAAATTCATAAAAGTTTTGAAAAATCTTGAGGTTCAAACAGAAGCATTTCTGATATCATATTTGATTTTGCCTAGAAAATAGCTCATCACCCTTTCACCTATAATAGTAGAGTAGGACTTTAATTTTTCTTAGAGTTTGCCTAGACTAGTTAATATTTTTTTAGATTTTACTTAGATCCTGCTGAGATTTTTCTCAGATTTTGCTCAAACCCATCGAGATTTTTCTCAAATGTTTCTCAAATTTTACTCAGACCCGCCGAGGTTTCGCTTGGATTTTGCTCAAACCAGCTGAGATTTTTCTTGGATTTTGCTTAGACCTGTCAAGATTTTTCTCGAATTTTTCTTAGATCCTACCGAGATTTTTCTTGAATTTTGTTCAGACCCCAAAGAGATTTCTTGTATTTTGTTCAGACCTGTCGAGATTTCTCTCGGATTTTGCTCAGACTCGCCAATATTTTTCAAATTTTGTTCAGACCTGTCGAGATTTTCCTCGAATTTTTCTCAGACCCCGTTGAGATTTTTCTCAGATTTTGCTCAGACCCCGCCAAGATTTCTTTCATATTTTGCTCAGACCCCGTCGAGAGTTTTCTCAGATTTTGTTCAGACCACGCCGAGATTTTTCTCAAATTTTTTCAGACCTTACTTAGATTTATCATATTCAATTTTTCATCTTGAAATTCATCATCCTTTCATCATGAATGCGCAAAATGGAAGCATACTTTTTCTTATCATTATACAATTGCACACACGTGCACATTCATTACATTTGCATTAGTCGAGGAGAATTTTTCAAAATTCAAGGATCTGACATCAACAGTAAAACTCTTGCTCGAGGACCTGAAGACTTTTAATTCGGGGAGAGTTTCACCCTCAAAGATCCGAACACTCCGACGACTTACTAAATCGGACTGCAAAATGAATTGTCACTAGCTTTAACATTCGGATATTGCACTATCTACCAAAGTAGATTTGTTATCTAGTTTGCTTTAACCCTCTACCAAAGAGGGGCATTTGTAGACATCCTATTTTTGCACTCGCCTGATTAATCAACTCGTCAACTCAATTACGATGGTTCCCAATGATTGATGAATATTCCAATGTTTTTTGTTATTACTAGATATGTTTCAGAAATTAGGATGAGGTATTTGACTCAAGCAAAACTTTAGAAACTACGCTACACTATGAAAATATGACCAAAAAACATAAAAATCATTATTTTGAAATAAAAACAAGTCTTACGAAAAAAAATCATCAAAAAATGATCAAATTATCAAATTACCCTTAATATCAAAACATCCTTAGAGTCTACATTACGATTATGAAAACCCTTTCTAACACATAAAAGAATAAATTAAAATTAAATAAATTATTTTGCTAATTTTTACTAAATTCGACAAAATTACGAAAATACCCCTCATAAGGTCCACAATCATTTCATGCCAAAAACCCATAGGTGACACAAATCGATACTCCCATTGAATTTCTTATGTAAAAAATGATTTTAAAATATTCCAAAACGTCGAAAATCAACCTCTCAACTCAAAAATCCTCTTTTTAGGGCAAAACGATAAATTTTCAAATCCTAAAAATAAAATATCTGAAACGAATAATTAAAATATTAATTAATATAAAGTGAATCTTAATAAATTAAATTTAAAATTTTGAACAAATAAAATCAATTAATTAAGCCCACGAGTCAAATTTTAAGTGGTGGCTCATTTATTCAAGTGGGCCCACATGATATTTATTAAAGAATCCTCCACCGGGGGTCCCAAAGAATTAAAATATAATTTAATTGGGGGATTCTTCAAAAATTAAAAAATATTCTCATTCTGCATAAGATTCAAAATCCTAATTCAAAACCCTAATTAAATAGCTTAAAGAGGTCTAGTCAAATAAAAAAACTCCCAAAAAGTTTTTATAAAAATGAGTCTCCACAACCTAAATTCGCAGGTCAAGAAAAGTCATGGGAAAAGAGAGGCCAAAAACTCTCCCAAGCTTTTCCAAAACCCTAAATTTGAAACCTTAAGTCATTATTTAGCACCCAAACCTTATTTTTTTACCCAAAAAACACCCAGAAACCTTCTGAACACCTAGAAAAAGTAAAAAAATATTCAGATTTAGAAGGAGAATACCTTATCTCGAAGATCGGAAACGGATCTAGTGACGGAGAAAAAAGAAGGAAGACTCACATGAGAAATACTCTCCACCAGTTCTGAGGGAATCGACCGTCGCAATCACCCAGGTAAAAAAGGTATATTTTAATTTTAATTTTTTTAGGCCTTTTTTGCAATGTAAATTTTTTTTGGGAAAAGTAGAGACCGACATTCGCCAGTCGGGATTGGTGCCTAACACCTTCCAATCCCGTAACGTGATTCCCAAACCTATTCTTTTCGTAGATTAGTAGATTTTTATCTATTTTGGGTCATGTTTCGGTTCCTAAACCCTAAAACTAGGTAACAACTCCCAAAACACAAAAAACAGATCCGCACCTACGGATCGAGGGCGCTTTCAAGCCTATAAATCAACATAAGTAAGATTGGATTAATGCTAAATTTATTGAATTTTCTCTCAGGTTTTTTTTTTAAATAATTTTTTAATCTGAGTTTAATCGTGAATTTAGTTTATTTGATCTTCAATAAACAAAATGAATTTCTTAATCGTTGAATTTTACGTATGATTATCAGTTTTGATCCATACATTTTCTTCATCAGATCTAAACCTCTTTGATTTAGTTCTGATCAAGAGATTGTCATAGTTGCAATCTCGAACATGGCACCTTAGAAGAAATTTAAAAATACATATCAGAACCGATCACCTTACCGTATTGCGGGGTTGGATCCCGGATCCTCTTCTTTACAGTGGGGACTAGATTAATCAAGAACTCGTCACTTTTCCCCTGATGATTCCAAATTCAAAAATCTGATATCTAAGCAATTCGAGAGCACAACAAAAAGAAGAGGAACAACAGTTGCACAACAATTGAAAATGAAAATAAAAACCAATGATAATTGACTCAAAGTTCATGATAAAATTAGTCTGATCATTAGAGTATTCTTACACATGGTAGACATGTAAGTGATTGGACCCAACACTCAGATTTGTCCAAAGATAGAGTTAAGGTGCGTTAGGATGTCATTGATCCATTCTTTGTGAGACATGATGTCAGCACAAGAGAGATCTAGTAACTTCACCCTCCTCTTCTCCAATTCATCCCCATAAGCCGCCACCTTACCTAACTCGGTCGTACACACGGTTTCTTCATTAAAGTTATCTCACAAACCAACAAACATTAAATTGAAGGATAAAAAACAACAATTAATAAAGAGAATCTCCCACCCTAAAGATGATTGTCTGGTAGTCTCCACCTCTTTCACTCTTGTAAGAATATAGCATATATATGTAGAGTTTTCTAGTTTTTGTTTGTTGTTTATAGATTTTTTGTTATGGCTATTGCAGAGTTAAAAAAAATGGTGGTTGGGTTCTATGAATTGAGTGAAAAAGAGTAAATAAAAAATATTGTAGAAATGATGTGATTTGGTATTTAGTTATTTTAGAAAAATCAATCTTTAAATCAATTTTTTCTTTGGAGTTAGTGGGGAATTCTCCCAATTGTTGGATTTTCCCAACATGGTCTAGGACCATAAAATGTGTTTATAAAGGGATGGTTTTAGGGAATTTGGTTTGGTTTGAATAGTTACGGTAGTTTTTTATAAGAAAGTGATCTTGACCATCGAATCTTTTCAGACCACATCTTAGACTAATAAATATGTTTATGCGGGGGGGGGGGTATATAGAAGTGTTATATATATATATATATGGGTCCCGTTCAGCAACAAACATTTTGGCAAACATTTTGGAAAAACATTTTTCAAAACATGGGTTAGAGGTATTGGAATGGGCTGATTTTGGGTGAGGATGATCTCTACGGTGAGGAGATCATCCTCACCAAAAATCAGCCCATTCCAAAACTTCTAGCCCCAGTTTACAAGTTGAAAAATCATGGATCGTCCATTTTTTGTAAACCATTTTTGATGGGGTTAGAAGTCTTGGAATGGGCTGATTTTTGGTGGTGATGATCTCCTCACCGTAGAGATCATCCTCACCAAAAATCAGCCCATTCCAAAACCTCTAACCCATGTTTTGAAAAATCTTTTGCCAAAATGTTTGCCAAAATGTTTGTTGCTGAACATTTCCCTATATATATATATATATATATATATATATATATATATATATATATATATATAGATAATTAGTATTCTCATAAGTTTTTTTTTTTTTTTTATCATAATAGAATGTACAATTACGTGTGGAAACATGTTATCATGCATTGATATTCAATAGTATTTTTTTCCTCAAAAATATATTGAAAAGTTAGAATATATGTCTAATGTGTTATATTTATTACATTTTTAATAAATTCTAATATATATTTTTATTTATTATTTTTTTCTTGTTTTATTCTCATTTCTTTCCCATTTTTTCTGAAGTTTTCCCTTGCAGTTTTAAACTCGTATTCCGATTTTGTGACTAATGTGATTTGGGGTGGCATTAGCAAAAGTTGTCGTGACAATAAAATCTCTCTACTATTTACAATCTATTAATGTCTATTATTTGTAATCATTTTACTAAAATAATGAGATTGAGATTGCTTTATATAATGTGTAAATTTTGTTACTAAATGAACTTAATCCATATATAATATGTTATTTTTAGAGAGCACACCCAAGATTTGTACTAAATTCTATTAGTACCATGTTTTGTCAATTCCAAGATTAGTCGTATGTTATCATGTTGTAACCACTGGAAGATATTGTTCAAAACAAACGAAGAGTAATCAGCATGCATTACATCAACGACAAATCCGTAATGTATCAAAACCAATTAAGGACAAGGTGTAGACACCCCATTTTTGCACTCGCCTGATTAATCAACTCGTCAACCCGATCGCAACGGTTCCCAATGATGGATGTTTATTCCAATGCTTTATTTTGTTATCAGATATATTTCAGAAATCCGGATGAGGTATCTCGAACTGACAAAACTTAGAAACCACGCTACGCTAGAAATATACGATCCCAAAAACGTAGAAATCATCATATTGCAATCCAAAAATAAGCTTCACGATAAAAATCACTAAAAATGACCAAATTACCAAAATACTCCTAACATCAAAACAACCCTAGAGCCTACATTACACTTAGGAAAACCCATTCAAACACATAAAACAACAAATCGAAACCAAATAAATCATTTCGCCAATTTTCACAAAATTTGACAAAATTACGAAAATAGCCCTCATAAATTCACGACCATTTCACACAAAAAATTTCATAAACCATTGAATTCCTTATGAAAAACTGATTCCAAAACATCTTGGACCATTGAAAAATGACTTAAAACGTAAAAAATCCTCTCCGAGGGTAAAACGGTAATTTTACAACTTTAATAATTAAAAATTTCAAAATTAATAAATAAATCATTAAATAACGTAAAGTGAAACATTAAAGTCAATCAAGTAAGACTAAAGTCAAGATATTAAAAGTCAACCAAGAAAGACTAAAGTCAAGATATTAAAAGCCAACCAAGAAAGACTAAAGTCAAAATATTAAAGTCAATCTCATAAGACTAAAGTCAAAACCCTAAATCAAAACCCTAATCTAAACTAATCAAGTCAATCTCATGAGAATAAAGTCAAAACCCTAATCTAAACTAATCAAGTCAATCTCATAAGACTAAGTCAAAACCCTAAATTAAAATCGTAAAGACTAAGTCCATCTCATGAGACCAAAGTCTAAACCCTAATTGAAACCCTAAAAGAAACCCTAATCAAACCCTAATTCTCCTAAAAAACTTTATAAATATGAGCCTCCACACCCTATTTTCGTATCAAAGAAAAAACCCTAGAAAAAGTAGGTGAAGAAGCCTCCACAACCTCCCCAAAACCCTAATTTTGGAGTCCCAACTCCTTACCTAACACCCTACTTTGATTTTAGCCTAAAACAACACCTAGAAACCTTTCAAAAACATCCGAAAAATCCATAATAAATTCAAAGCATCAAGATCCAAGAAGGAGATACCTTGTCTCGGAGATCAGAAATCAGATCCGGAGACAGAACAAAGCAAGGAATACGGTACAAGGAGCAGTTTTACCAGATCTGAGGGAATAGAACCTTTGCGTATCGAAGGTAACATTTTTCTATTTTTTATCTAGATTTTGGTCATTAGCAATGTAGTCTTATTTGGGATAAGTAGAGACCGACATTGGCCGGGTGGGGTTGGTGCCTAACACCTTCCAACCCCGTAACATGATCCCCAGATTCAGATTTTCTGTAGTAGATTAGTTTTTTTTATCCATTTTAGAGTCAGTTTAGTTCCTAGACCATAATAACTAGGTGGCGACTCCCAAACCTCAAGGGTCAAAAGCGGATCCGCGTACCCCGCGGATCGAGGGCGCTTTCAGTTGCGACTCCAATGGGGAATATTGAGGATCAAACTTGAAAAACCCCAAGTATGGGAGCATTGCCAAGATGACCTAGTTTTTTTTTTTATTATTCAATTTGATTTATTTTATTTATTTTTTCTGTTTATTTATTTTTGTGACTTGATTGTAGATGATTTTGGGTATTGCTTTTTTTTTCAATTAAGGATCACTTTTTTGATAACCCCTAAATAATGAAAGATTCAAATTGACATATGAAAATAATGGAATGATGAAGGTTGGGACAGTAATGTTAAAACGTTTTTACAGAATATTCTAGTAAGAATTCAGTCTAGGAACCTATTAATAAAACGTAGATCTCATCGAGTAGATTAATCTAGAATCTGAGTTCACTCGATTTCATTATCGGAAGCCTTAGATATCATCGATGCAAGTTCAATCTGTAAATCTGAAATTGTTGCTAAATGAAGGTTGGCACAGCAATGTTAAAACGTTTTTACAGAATATTCTAGTGAGAATTAAGTCTGGAAACCTCTTAATAAAACGTAGATCTCATTGAGTAGATTAATTTAGAATCTGATTTCACTCAATTTCGTTATCGGAAGCCTTAGATATCATCGATGCAAGTTCAATCTGTAAATCTGGAATTGTTTCTGAATGAAGGTTGGGACAACAATGTTAAAACGTTTTTACAGAATATTCTGGTGAGAACTAAGTCTAGGCATCTATTAATAAAATGTAGATCTCATCGAGTAGATTAATTTAGAACCTGAGTTCACTCGATTTCGTTATCGGGAGCCTTAGATATCATCGATACAAGTTTGGATCGTATTTTCCTAATTCACAGAAAATCCGAATTTATCTAATGTTAGCACAATTAATGTTCCTAAGAGTGAGCTCATCTCAATCATTGTCATTCTATCATCAATGTAACATCTATTGGAATCTCGATTTATTTTGGATCACCCAAAAGTGATCATTGATTGGACTTTAAAAATTATAAAAATTATGCCTATTGCAATGTTTGTTTGATTAATTATTATATGACATGCTCATTAATTGATTTGCCATGATCTTGATAGATATTTTTTGATATGCATGCTTTGATCTTAATCTTGATGTGATGAATTATGTGGGTAATATTCATATGATATTCATGTTGTGATGGTTTGATTAGGCCTATGGACCCATTTATTTGAAAAGGCCCCGGGCACACCCCACCCTGCTTTGCACACACCACATGCACGTTTACTGTTTTACCCACTTACACGTCCCATATAGCCAACGTGGCACTAGTGCGTGGCCCGGTCTCTTTGGAGATGCGACGTCATTCATGAAAACCACAACTCCAGTCACGTACCTTAGGGTATATCAAACTGGGGCATCAATACCGTCTGATCAGGTGATTCTGAGAGATATATTGATGCACCCAGGCTGGAGCGACCTGAGCCTTTGACCTATTGTAAGCCGCACAGTCACATGTCCCGATTGCCAACGTAGTACTAGTACGTGGTCGGTCCCCTCGTGGGATGCCAAACCATTTATGAAAGTTACAACTCTTGACTCGTACTCGTAGGTATAAAAAATAATCTAAGTATATCAATTGCACTTCTTGGTTAAAATCAGTGCCTAAGCGAGATCTTGCCCCGCTGTACCCTATTGTACGAGGGGGATAGACTACGTCTATTCTAGACGAGAGGTATTTAAGTGGGCCCTTGCTCAGCATTGTGCGCCACCTCTCAACTGAAGATCAAACTTGCTGTTTTTGGCTTCAAAGAAGTGAGTTGAGATTTTAGATTATCACATATACGGTATATCAAACCAAGTCACCACGTATCGAGAGGTATATAGGTGTATTTGGGCAGGGGTGGCCAGATAAAATGCATTGCACGTAGTAAGCTTAGAGTCTAGAAACCTTTCCTGTAGGCCACGACTCAAACTTATCGTGGGTGTTCCCTGGTTGCTCCATTTAATCTAACCAAAAGGTAAGTGGGCGGATCGATCCATACCGTTCAAATTAAACCCGCAATATCGGTCCGACCCAATGGGTAAAATGCACCAATCAATTTGAACCAATTAAACCAGTTGGCTCAATTGGCAAATGGATCTAATCGAACAACATCAAATCGGTTGGACCAATTGGTTTTTTAGGTTTAAGATTCAACCTAACTCATACTGAAGAGATGCAATCAGGAGGTCAAACTAACTAGTCTGACCCAAGGTTCAACCCAAACCAGGGGTAGACCCGTAATTAACTTCTTTCACCCTTGTGGTCTTTATAGACTTATAATGCATTTGGACTTAATTTTTACAACCGGACTTGGGCTAAATCATGTCAAATTTCTTTTTATCATGTGGTTAAGAATCCAACCTTCCGAGTCAATAGTTGATCCTGATTTACTTCTAATTAGGTAATAATTGCTCCTAGGCATTCTAAACCAACCGTACCACTTTGGGTCCGTGAAAAGAGTCGCCTCACCAGAGTACCTTTGTCAAGCCCAAGTAGTCAACATTTACCACAAGAAGAAACAAGTACAATGGATGAAGCAACACTCCGTCAGATTTTGGACTCCTTTCAAGCGTAAATTATTGCTTCTGTCCAGACACAAATTGAGGCCCTGAAGACTGAAAAGAAAAAAGATAAAGTTGTAGAACCTCAGGCCGTGTTTGATCTGGTTGAAGATTTTGAAGATGATCAAGTGTCCTTGACCCTGTATTAGCTCATCGAATAACTCAGGTAGAAACTGCATTGAAGAATATCAAGGATCCTGACGATCTCGCCCTTGGATTAGGGGCAATGACATTATTTCCTACAGTCCGTCTGCCAGAAAAGTTCACAATGCCAGATGTAGATAAATTTGATGGGACTGGATGCCCTAGGACTAACTTGAAAATATATGTCGGCATCATGCAGTCTCAGGGTCTGAGTGAAGAACAGATGGCCTAACTTTTTCAGAGAACCCTTACAAGTCCTGCCTTACGCTGGTTAATGTCACTAGACTCGTCTCGAGTAAGAACATGGCATGAATTGATGAAAGAATTCATTGGTCGATACTCCTTTAACACGGACATTGAACTCACAAGAAGAGACTTAGAAACAACTAAGCAGAAGTCCGGGAAAACCTTCACAGAATTCATTGCTCGATGGAGAGCTAAAGCCGCTCAGTTATGGGACCGACCTCAAGAAAAAGAGCAAGTTAAGATCATCCTCAATAATCTTACTCCCAATTATGCCAAGTACTTGATGCCTCAATACTTGCCTACATTTCAATCTCTTCTTGAAGTCGGAAACCAAGTCGAGGATGCCTACTCTTCGGGACTTTTTGGCAACTCGTCTGAGTCAAAACCCAAACACTTCAAATCCAGTACAAATTCCTTGCAAGTGGCCCACACCTCTTTTGCCCTAGCTCCTCAAGCCACTCAATCCTCACAAGCCAAGCCTAGGAGACAATTCTCCAATCTCGGGATGTCCCTTAGTGTTACCTACCAAAAACTAATGAAAAGGGGACTGTTGACACCGTTACAACCCAAGCCGTTGCCTAACCCTCTCCCTCCAAACTTGGACAATGGGCAATTCTGTGAATTCCATCAAATGCCCGGCCATGTTCTGGATAGGTGCATTACCCTCCGTCATGTTATCCAAGACCTTATCGAACAAGGGAAAGTTACCATACCTGCTCCTACCGCGCCTAATGTCAAAACTAACCCTTTGCCTACTTTTCAAAATCAACCCCCTCCTACTCTGAATCTAATATCCATGTCCAAACCTGAATCAGTTGACCCAGCTTCTTTTATCCGCTTGATTGGTCTTAGTAGTGTATCTTTATCATGCCAAAATGGGCTCATCTGCCCTGAGACAATTACAGAACTGAAAAGCAAGGACAATATGAAAGTAATGGGTTATTCAGCGTCAAACAAGCTTGAATCAGAACATGAAGGTATGGCAAAAGCGGACGAGCCTGAATCATCCCTCATGAAGATATCCAAAGTGGCATATACCCTAGCGCTGTGTCCTTCCATTCAGAATCATATCCCTATTTTCAGATTTTTTTTCCTTAAGTGTCAGTTGTATCAGTCTTTAAATTCAGTCGGTCAGTTCCATTATGTTAAGATTTATTTTTTAGTCAAGTTGGTAGGTCTATGTCTTTTTATTCCAATAAAGTAAAGAAGTTTTTGATTATCATGCGTGCAATAATAATGTGAACATAAAATCTAACATGAAGAATGACTCAGAGCTCATTAATTGAACTTGATAAATATTGGAATAGGAGAGTACACTCAAGAAATGCATATTGGTACTACATTATCCTCAAAAGAACATGAGAAAATGATGAATTCATTTAAAAAATTCAGCAGTATTTTCGCATGGTCTCATGAAGATATGGTAAATGGGAACACTATTTTACCTTTCGGATTGCACCAAAATGGATCAGAACTTACTGTCAAGAGTGAACATCAAAGCCAAAGATCATCAGGAATGATGTAATTGAGACCGTCGATAAAGATGCCAAGATTTGCAAGAAGGAATCCCTCATAAAGGATAAAGGATTTTCTCGGAGTTCTAGAAAAAGTGAACAGTCGAATGCGGAAAACTTAATCATATTTTACAAAAGAAGATTGAAAGCAGTTCATTCTCAAAAGAAGATTGAAAGCGGTTTATTCTCAAAAGAAGATCTCGCTCGACAAAGTAATCAAGACATTGAGTTCCCAGAACCTTGACCAGATCAAGTAACTTTCACTAAAGGAGGCCTTCTTTGGCCAAACTATTCTCTTATCTTGCCAAGAAATAAAAATGACCCTCTTTAGCCCCTTGCAGTCTCTAAAAAAATTCAATAGCCTTTTTCTTTCTAAACCATACCAACTAACCTTGGGAGGGAAATCTTGTATGAACTACGTTTTGACCTGATCCCAAAAAGAAAAAAAATGATTTGGGGTACGTAAGCAACCTGAGAAGTTACTTCAGGCCCGGTCACAACAAAAAACAAAATATACATTCTCTTAAGGAAAGTGTCATCGAAAGGGAAAACCCCTGTTGAAATGTGCAAAAGAAAATAATACCAAAAAATGGGTATTAGAAGAAGAGAATCAAAAGAATTGAAGGAAAAGAAAAGAAACCCAAACTAGGGGCATTGAAAAAAAAAAAGAATAAAAAAATGATGACAAAAATGCCTAACAAGGGGCATTAAAAAAGAAAGAGACTTAAGAGAGTTGTCTAAAAAAGAGAATGTCATACTAGGGGCATTTTGGGAAGTTGAGCCTTATACATTTTCTTTCTAAACCATGTCCTAAGCCCACCTACTAAGTCCTCCTGAATGTTAAGGTCCAGAGAATCAAAGGTTGTCAAGTTGAGTATCCAAGATCATCAAAAACAAAGAAGTCCGCTAAGTTGAAAATCTGAAAGGACAACTTAGGCAAAAGTTAGGGCATAACAAAAAAAAACAAGACTGCTAGGTTGAAAACCTGAAAAGGCGATCTAGGAAAAAATCAAGGCATCTTCAAAAAAAGAAAAATAAAGCCCGCTAGATTGAAAACCTGAAGAGGCGATCTAGGCAAAAATTAGGGCATCATCAAATCGAAGGAAAGATCCCACCAAGAAAGAAAATTCAGAATAAAAGCTTACACAGAAGTTAGAGAATGTAGAAAATCGTTCAAAACAATGTTGAAGTTGAAGAAACTCAGAAGCCTTTCTTTTGAACATTACAAGATCTTTAGTAGTGTCTGCTAATGGGAAATGTAGATTCATTGACCACTTTAAAGAGGAAGATCTTATATTCCAATATTTGTCAAAGTCCAGCTCAAGCATTTTTCAAAAAGAAATTCGAAAGAGAATGATCATTTCCTTATTGCACATATGATAATCTCAAGAGTCTTGAATTTAAAGGAATATCAATTCTTTTGTCTGTCATTTATTGGAGTCCGTAGTCCCTTTTCCATACTTTTCAAATGTAATCCAGCCCATCAGTTTCACAGTCAAGTTTTAAACGTAAGCCAACCTTGAAACTAGGGGCATTTTTGAGAATAACTTCGATTCTGAAATTTGCATTCTTGATCCCATGATCAAAAGGAAAAATCTTATTCAAAAGCTTAAAAGTCCGGCGAAGCCCAATCATAATTGTGAATCCAGATGCATGATAAGCCAATAAAAGGTCAATCTCTTAATCGTTGAGTTCGATAATACTGAATCTTTAATTGATCCAAGCCCGAAAAGCGTGGCTCCATTGAGTTCGAGTCCGAGAAACAAGACTCCAGCTCCTTTGAATCGTAAAATGAGTTAATAGGATTGTTTAAGTTCCTGCGAACCCAAGCCCGAGAAACGTGGCTCCAGCAAGTTTGAGTCCGAGAAACGAGACTCTAACCGTTTTTTAATCATAAAATGAGTTAATAGGATTGTTTAAGTTCCTGCGAACCCAAGCCCGAGAAACGTGGCTCCAGCAAGTTCGAGTCCGAGAAACGAGACTCTAACCATTTTTGAATCATAAAATGAGTTAACAAGATTGTTTAAGTTCCTGCAAACCTTAGCCCGAGAAACGTGGGTCCAGCAAGTTCGAGTCCGACAAGCGAGACTCCAACTTTGAATTAACAGGAATTTTTAAGTTCCTATAAACCTTAGCCAGAGTCCGAGAAACGAGACCCTAGCTTTGTCTGAATCATAGAATGAATTAACGGGATTGTTTAAGTTCCTGTAAACCTCAGTTCGAGTCCGAAAAATGAGACTCCAACCATTTGAAATAGGATTGTTTAAGTTCTTATAAACCTCAGTTCGAGTCCGAGAAATGAGACTCCAATTTTTAACAGGATTTTTAAGTTTCTATCAACCTTAACGCGAGTCCGATAAACGAGACTCAAACTTTTTCTAACTCTAAAAAAAAAAGAATTTTGATAGGATTTAATGAAGTTCCTACATCACCTGATTCTGATTGTGTTATGATTATCTCATTTTTTCAAACTTGTTATAATTCAAATATCGTATGATTGATTTCATTACATATATACATTCCAGTTTGAATCATCATTGTCGGCGAGAGAAGATCTCTAGGACTTGACATTTGTTGTTATCGAGGAGGGATTAATCTCAATGATCCGATAGATTATTTCGTGAGCATCACACCATTGTACACACGTGCATGTTAGCATAAGTCAAGGAGAATTTTTCAAAATTCGAGGATTTGACATTTTTAGTCTAGGGAGAACTTACCTTCAAGGATCTGGACGCCCTGACGAACCACCAAATCAGGCTGCAAAAATGAAATGTCATTGACTTTGGCATTCGAATATCGCACTATCTACCGAAATAGATTTGCTGTCTAGTTTGCTTCAACCCTCTGCCAAAGAGGGACAAGGTGTAGACATCCCATTTTTGCACTCGCCTGATTAATCAACTCGTCAACCCGATCGCAACGGTTCCCAATGATGGATGTTTATTCCAATGCTTTATTTTGTTACCAGATATATTTCAGAAATCCGGATGAGGTATCTCGAACTGACAAAACTTAGAAACCACGCTACGCTAGAAAAATACAATCCCAGAAACGTAGAAATCATCATATTGCAAACCAAAAATAAGCTTCACGATAAAAATCACTAAAAATGACCAAATTATCAAAATACTCCTAACATCAAAACAACCCTAGAGCCTACATTACACTTAGGAAAACCCATTCAAACACATAAAACAACAAATCGAAACCAAATAAATCATTTCACCAATTTTCACAGAATTTGACAAAATTACGAAAATAGCCCTCATAAAATTCACGACCATTTCACACAAAAAATTTCATAAATGACAAAAACCAACATTCCCATTGAATTCCTTATGAAAAACTGATTCCAAAACATCCTGGACCATTGAAAAACGACTTAAAACGTAAAAAATCCTCTCCGAGGGCAAAACGGTAATTTTACAACTTTAATAATTAAAATTTTCAAAATTAATAAATAAATCATTAAATAACGTAAAGTGAAACATTAAAGTCAATCAAGTAAGACTAAAGTCAAGATATTAAAAGTCAACCAAGAAAGACTAAAGTCAAGATATTAAAAGCCAACCAAGAAAGACTAAAGTCAAAATACTAAAGTCAAAACCCTAAATCAAAACCCTAATCTAAACTAATCAAGTCAATCTCATGAGACTAAAGTCAAAACCCTAATCTAAACTAATCAAGTCAATCTCATAAAACTAAAGTCAAAACCCTAAATTAAAATCGTAAAGACTAAGTTCATCTCATGAGACCAAAGTCTAAACCCTAATTGAAACCCTAAAAGAAACCCTAATCAAACCCTAATTCTCCTAAAAAACTTTATAAATATGAGCCTCCACACCCTATTTTCGTATCAAAGAAAAAACCCTAGAAAAAGTAGGTGAAGAAGCCTTCACAACCTCCCTAAAACCCTAATTTTGGAGCCCCAACTCCTTACCTAACACCCTACTTTGATTTTAGCCTAAAAAACACCTAGAAACCTTTCAAAAACATCTGAAAAATCCATAATAAATTCAAAGCATCAAGATCCAAGAAGGAGATACCTTGCCTCGGAGATCAGAAATCAGATCCGGAGACAGAACAAAGCAAGGAATACGTTACAAGGAGCAATTTCACCAGATCTGAGGGAATAGAACCTTTGCGTATCGAAGGTAACATTTTTCTATTTTTTTATCTAGGTTTTGGTCATTAGCAATGTAATCTTATTTGGGATAAGTAGAGACCGGCATTGGCGGGGCGAGGTTGGTGCCTAACACCTTCCAACCCCGTAACATGATCCCCGGATTCAGATTTTCTGTAGTAGATTAGTTTTTTTTATCCATTTTAGAGTCAGTTTGGTTCCTAGACCATAATAACTAGGTGGCGACTCCCAAACCTCAAGGGTCAAAAGCGGATCCGCGTACCCCGCGGATCGAGAGCGCTTTCACAATGGACATCGTCATCCGTGGAGCATCTTGTGAGTGTTCTAAGGTCATCCCAAAATCAGCTCTATCTTAAGGGAAACAGAAGCTGTCGGCAGGAGTGAAGGATCCACCATCAGCTACCGACAGAACAAAATGAGAAAACATCTATCGGTGGCAGAAGCTTAAACTTGTCGGTTCCACCAATGACCAACCTATCCGTCCCACCGACATCCATCGACAGATCAAAATGGGAAAACTTCTATCGGTGGTAGAAGCCTAAACTTGTCGGTTCCACCAATGACCAACCTATCCGTCCCACCGACATCCATCGACAGATCAAAATGGGAAAACTTCTATCGGTGGCAGAAGCTCAAACTTGTCGGTTCCACCGATGAACAATTTGTCGGTCCCACCGATATCCACCGCCAGAACTAATTAAGAAATCATCTATCGGTGGCAGAAGCATGGTTCTGCCGGTTCCACCGTTATAATACTCATCGGTCCCACAGATAACTCTTGAAAGTTCTACCGACAGTGCTACCGATAGTGTTTAACGGTAAGATTTTCGACCGTTAAGTTTGGTCGGTGCCACCGACAGGAAGCCGTTGAGAGTAGTTTATATAAAATAGAAGCTCTAGGCTTCATTGTTTTTTTGATCAACAACTTCTGAGTTAAGCCCAAGTAAATAAGTACATTTCAAAAGATTTAACAAAGTAAGAAGAATCGTTAGGTGAAGTCGAAACCATGCACATCAAGCTACTTCATCTGAGTTGATCAAGGCTCACTTACTTCATCCTTCAAGCATTTACATTCTAATATTGAGTTAGGCGAGGAGCCCTTGAAGGAAGTAGTGAGGAACCAAAGAATAACAAACTCACCTCATTCATCATAATTGTGAGTTTGATTGTTTTGTTTTAATTTTAAAATACTCTTGTAATAATTTACTTGATTTCTTCTTCAAAATTAAGCACTTGATTGAGTTGCAGACTCAAGTTGAGTGATAAATGTTGCTGAGTTCTCGAAGTATATAACTTAGATATTTTGAGTGTGGTTCACTCAATCTTAGGGTTGCAGAATTAACCCCGGAAAAATTCTATGTGCGGTTTAAGGTGAACCAAAAACCTCAATTTTTGTAAACACCGAAGAACTATCGATTGGGGTTCTGTTGGGAATTGACGTAGGCACAGTTGCTGAACCACTATAAATTGTGTGTCTTGTGCTTTTCTCTAATTTTCTTATCTTCATACAAATTTGAATGTATATCATGATTAATCATTGCTTGCATATATCTTTTGTTCAATGAATGATTTGGTGAATGTATCAATAGAATGAACTCATTAAAAATTCAGTCACACTTAAGTGTTCACATTTTGAAGAATTTTTAAATAGTCTTATTCACCACCCCTCTAGGTCTATACATTGTTAAAGTCAGTAATTTCAATTCATCTTTGATATTACTTAAATTGGGGTGCTCTTATTAAAAGTTGGTGTGGCTATAGAATAATTATATTTTAATTATCATTTTACTAATGAGAAAATCAAAAAGTGGTTTAGTGCAAAAGCATTTGCCTTAAGAAAACAAGAAAACTGTAGTCACCAAGGCGGAATATGGGTTTAAGGTGTCAACGGGTAGGTTCTGATTCGATTCTTATGAAAATTGGATCATGACCACTACATTTTTTCGATTTCGATTTTAAATAAAGTGGAACCAAAACTGTCAAAAATTACAATTACCCATCGATTCTGGTTCTCAAGAATCGAAGTGTAAAGAATATTTCAAAATCATTATATAAAAATAAAAAAACTTCTTCTAAAAAGTTATTCGCAAAATATCAATTTAATAATAATTTGTTCCACAAAAAGATAATTTAATGATTTTCATTTTTAAAAATAAAAATTCATTTCCTTTACAAATAATAAATTTAAGAAGAAATGACTTATTTTAAACTCCAATATTTAATTTATATTAAATTTGAAGAACTGTATATTATATGCAAATTTTAAAATATTGAAAAAACTTCAATCATATATAATGTGAAAATAAATCGGTTCAAGGTACCCATAGGATAGTGGTTCCTATTAGTTCGTTTCCATATTAAATCCTACTCTAATCGATTCCAATCAAAAGAGAGTCAAAATCGGGATTTTCAATTTCAATTTTGATTCGACTCTAGGAAAATGTGCTCATTAACACCCCTAAAAATACTGAGGATTTGCCTTCGCGGGTCACTCGTTCCCAGGGGCAAGCCCCGGCTCAAATGCCTTTGCCACCGCAAAGAAAAATCTTTCAACCAAAATCCACCCCAGCAAGGAGGGAAGTGATCCTGCATCCTTCAAGAATTCCAGGCTAGGAGCCTCGATTGATCCATATCACTCTCCCCAAAGGAGTCGGAGTCCGGCTCCGTCGGCAAACAGAAAACTTTGGGAAAAAAAAACGAGAACAAAATTAGAATAAAATGAGAAAGAAATGATAAACGTGAAAAATAAAAATAAATATTAAAAATCATGAAAATACGTAATATATAATTATATATAGCTTTTGACATCTAATCGAATATTTCAATATATTTTTGAGAAAAAACAAAAAAAACTACTGGATATCCATGCAACACAAGAAGTCTAGCCATTAATGTATCTTTTGAGCAAAATAACACGCAATTGAAGAAAGGAAAAACTATTGTAACATCGAAACATTATCATAAAATCCCATATTAAAAAACATTTACGAACTAAATCACAATTAGCTGGAAGGCCATAGAAATTAATCACAGGCCATAAAAAGATGGTTTTTTTATTTTTGAAAAAATGCGTTGCAAACACTAAAAATAAAAAGTGTTAAAAGAAATATTAAAAAAAAAAAAACATTTAAAAAGTAAAAACACATTTTTATTTTTCAAAAAAAAAAAAAAAATTGATTTTTTGGTTTATTTTAATTGTAAGAGTTACACGTATTACAAGACTATAAAAAACAAAAAAACAGAGATTTTTGTTACTATGCATAAAAATCATGCATTGCATAGAAATCACAACTTCCTACACCCAAAAAAAACATATCATGAGCATTTATGAAAGACAACACACTTCTTTCTCAGCGCTTCTACTTTTGCAATTCTTTCAAGCGCTTCATTTACATATAAGAACCTTCAACGCTTCAGCTAAAGGTCTGAAGCTCAATTCATGGTTTCAACATCTGTAATATTTCACATCTATTCTCCGTTCCCCCAGATTAAGCATCATATTTACAAGCAAGTAAAAATATAAAAACCATATTGAAAGCACAAATAACAATCTTCAGTTCTCAAAATACCTTAAAACAAATCAAAACATAAATTATACTGCTAATGATATCAAAACCTCGAGAATTGTTGTAGATCTTAACGACAGACTAGCTATGACAACAACAACAACAACAAAAAAGGGGGTAATTAAATTAACCTGTTTCGACACACAAGTAATCAAGAAAAAAAACAAAACTCAAGACAGCAAAACTGAGGCCCAAATACTCTTCTAACAAGAAGGGGCAAGAAGGCAAATGGATCCATCATTTGAAACACTTGGCATCTAAGAGAGCTTCTCCCTCAAAAGGTTCTTGATCTTCGATCATCTGACTTACACGCTCCTTCTGGGCTTCATCTGATATATCGACCTTCCTCCACTCATACAACTCCATGTCGTAGCACTCATCAATTATAAATTGAGGTATCTCTTGCCCACGGAAAAGCCACAACCCCTTCACCTTGTATGGTGGGTTTGAGCCAATTACCAACATCTTGCCAAATGCATACTTGCGAGCCAGATCCATTCGTTGCAGAAAACCACCAACCTTGTTCAAGGTGACAAATGAGACAGTGTTCTCATCATCGTACTTGTAATCACAGAACCAGAGAGAGTATCCCTCTGGATCATACATGTCCCAAAATCCTGCAACAAGCAGAATAAACAAGATTTTTCAATTGGAAATAACAGTCAATACTGTAATATATTAACATCGTTATTCTGCAGTGTAAAGATCATTATAAATGCCTTTGTTTGGGTGTTGCAACCACCATTTTTGGGCTTTTCACCAAACCATAGGAAAATATATAGCTAAACAAGTGGGAAATTAAGAAGCAACTTCTTCAAGTATCAATGAGTCAAAGACAATTGTGATCTGATTGACATAACCAAGATTTACTTTACTATCTGGTCGAGGTAATAGCTTGGGCAGGAAAAAAAAACCGATATTATCTCAACTGAGAATATAAAAAATACTCCTGAAGCATTAAATATTTCAAGATAAATGTTTCATTCTGGACTCGACCAAAACCTTCCGAGACGGTAAAAAATTGTAAACCATGGGCCTAACAAATGGTTCAATTTGTTGAATAAGGGGCCAACTTAAGTCTCATCATTTTAGGTTTCAACAACCTTCATGCTCACACTCATGCTTGTCGCCAAACCACATACACTATACTCCGCTATGTCAAAACCTCTCCAAGGTACCAACGTTTCTTTCTTTTTCTTCCAATATATCTCCAAAGTACCAATGTTTCTTTCTTTTTTCTTTTTTTTTTCCAAATACTCCAAGGTACCAATATTTCTTTCTTTTTTTCAATAAATCTCCTAGGTACCAATGTCAATGGTAGGGCATGTATATGGTGGTTGTGTTGACAATGGCTCCATCCAAGAAGCAACTTTACACACAATTTGAAAACAGTATTTTAAGAAGTGAAAATAATAATAATAATAACAATTATCACAATATTGCAAGAATATGAAAATGAAAATGTCAATACCCTGAGTTTTATTCATTTATTTTTATTAGTAAAAAGCCTGAGAATTGGGATTCCAGAAGGTAAGATGACAGATCATACCCAGTTTACACAAGTCATATTTAAGACACTATGCATACAAGAAAAAAAAAATACCTTTGATAGCAACCTCACGGAAGTTGGTCTTGGTATTTGAGTAGAGCCTCTTCCACTCATCCAAAACCATCTTACTTGGAGGCAACAGATCAAGAGGATTCTTTGGCTTGGGCTTTGGTACCTCTTCCTCCTCAGTGGCCTCTTCTACCTTAGGCTTGGCAGGCTCCTTAACTTCTTTTGTGGCTTTCTTTGGCTCATCCTTTGCTTTGGGTTTCGCAGACTCTTTAGGCTTCTTCGATGGAACTGGTGGAATGGATTCTGTCTGCTTTACCTCACCCAACACTTTGTGGAAATTAGGTTGATTGACCATGGTCCAGAAGTATCTCTCAACATGAGGGAACTCTGAAGTGAAGCTCTTTGTCATGACACGACTAAATCCGAAGTACAAGTTACATGTCATGATTATGTCAGCTAGTGTCACTGAGTGTCCCACCAGGTAAGTGTTTGAAGCTAGATGAGCATTCAAAGCACTTAGTGCCCTTTTCAGAGCGGTAATGGCAGCTTCCTCGACCTTTGTGGACAAAAAATTGCAGGGTTACATAAAATTAGAGATATATATATATATATATATATATATATAGAGAGAGAGAGAGAGAGAGAGAGAGAGAGAGAGCAATGGATCTCAACTAACCAGAGGAAGGTACGCAGCATAACCCATTCTCGGTGAGAGCCAGCGCACAATATTGGAATCAATCTCCAAAGATGCAAAATCAATCCACTGCTCAATATGCCCCTGTAAAACAAGTACCAAAAATAATGAAGAGAATATGGAACATTTAAAAAAAAAAAAATTATCATAAAAGGAGGTTAAGGAAAATGGGGATACAACTAATGGCAAATGTACATGAGATTCCAAAATCTTACATATTCAATGACGGAAGAACCATTTAGAGGATTGCTTTCCTTCAAGTGAGTAACTGCACCAAAGAAAAAAAAATATGATAACTTCCAAAACAAATCCTTACTAAATGAAAAAAAAGAGAGCACAAAATCGTGTCTTACCATAACGTGCTATGGCATTGCTCTCAAATATGGGGCCATCAGGAGTTTCCAGTACAGGAATCTGCACAAAAATAGTGTTTTCAGATGACCAAAATCATAAAAATGAACTGAATATAGATGACAGCCTAATAATACAAAATGCACCTTTCCAATAGGGTTCATCTTGAGAAACTCAGGGGTCTTATTGGAGATACCCATCTCAAAATTCTTGACCAGTTCGACCTGGACACCAGAGTACTCTGCGGCAATGAGGGTCTTGAATGCATTTTTGTTATTGTTTCCTGAATGCAAGATCTATAAAGAATATTGAACAGATGCATTATTGAGAAAGTTCATCAAACAGTTACAATGTCATTTGCTCATTTGATAATGATGATCACAACCTAGAAGTATCCACACTAAATCCTAATCATCAAGGCATATACTAATAATAATAATTAATGATAACATTAAAAAAAACAGATGAAGATATTCAAATCAACTAAAGATTGGGTCAGCAACAGCTTATAATTATTTTTTTTTGATCGACAGCTTAAAATTGAGAGGGATCCTTCAATGCACTCTTGGATTTGCTCTTAGAGACAGATTCTCTGAAGCAAAGGTCAGAAACACCATGACCATCTAGTACCATCTTATAGGAGAAATGGATGTACAACATCTCTATTCGTCAAAAAAGAAATTTGAACATTCTCACCATCTGTGTGTGTTGTAACACAGTTTTTTTTTTTTTGAAAGGTAACTCAGCATGCATGCACGTGCGCACACGCACACACACACACACATATGGACGGCATTTGGTTGCCAAAATGTGAGCCAAAGTTTAGTCCTATATGGGCTAAAATTTTCAGAATGAGCTGATTCTTTTGTGAGGGTGATCTTTATATTAAGGAGATCATTCTCACAAAAAAATCAGCCCATTCCGAAACTTCTAACCCCATCAAAAGTGGTGTACAAGTTACAGGTAAAAATTGATGGTCCATGATTCTTCAACTTATAAACTGGGGTTAGAAGTTTTTGAATGGACTGATTTTTTGTGAGGATGATCTCTATGGTGTAGAGATCCTCCTCACAAAAAATCAACCCACTCCAAAACTTTTAGCCCATATAGAACAAAACAATTTGGCTATAGAACTTTGACTACATTTTTGGCTGTTTCTCGGGTTCAACAGCCAAAAACGTAGTCAATATATATATAACCGACGGCGTTTGGTTGCCAAAATGGGAGACAAAGGCTAAAAGTTTCGCAAGGGACTGATTTTTTGTGAGGGTGATCTTCATTTTTTTGTGAGGGTGATCTTCATATCGAGAAGATCATCCTCACAAAAAATCAACCCATTCCGAAACTTCTAACCCCATCAAAAGTGGTTTACAAGTTATCGGTAAAAATTGATGGTCCACGATCTTCAACTTATAAATTGGGGTCAGAAGTTTTGGAATGGGCTGATTTTTTGTGAGGATCAGGTATGTTTGGTAACACTTCTGAAGTCTGAAATTTGTTCTCTGAAATCTTATTCTAGAAAAATTATTTGTTTATCATTTTTAAAAGCTTCTGGTTACAAATAGAATTTTAAAATATAATGGTCATTTTGACAATATTACCCTTTTATAATTCTAATAAATTGTTAACCGAAAAACATAACATGTTATGCATAATGAAACCATCCACATATTTAATTTCGATTTCTAATAAATCAAACACCCTAACAATATTATTTTCAATTTGAATTCATACTTAAAAAATTATATTCCAACAAGGTAATACTCAAACAATAAATAATCATTCATTTTCTAGTTGAAAAATATAGGATTTTAGAGTTCGTATAAAATATAGGGTTTTCGAACACAAAAACAAGAGAAAGGAGAGAGACCTTGACAATACAGTTGTAGAGATAGAAAAGTTAAAAATAAGGGTTTTAAGGTTCATATAAAGGAAGAATAAGTTATAGAAATTAGGATTTTGAGGAGGGTATTTTAAGAGCATAAAAAAAAATCAGATTTCAAAAGTTTCATCCAGCATCCCTCCATCATTGGTTTAAAACTTCTGAATTTTGATTCTAAAGTCTGAAATCTTAACCAAAACAAACGGGAATAAAACTTCTAAAGTCTGAATTTTAAAGGTGGACCACCTCCATTCAGATTTCAGAAGTGTTACCAAACACTCACTTAGCTCATTTAGGACAAAACACTTCGGCTAGGACTTTGTGACTACACTTTTGGCTGTTGAACCTGACCCTGTATATATTAAGGGGATCAGATATCATTGTTCATATTGAAGATTGGGGTCCTGAGAAGCGCCTTAGAACCCAATTTATTTCAAATCAAGGACTCCAAACATGGAAAAATTGATACTGAAGCGCTAGAAAACGCGCCATAGATATCAACTCGAGTCAAACAACCAGATCACAAAAATTAGTTTACTATAAGTGCGGTTCAATGTATTCGCCTTAAGAAGATTAAACACTATGATATGGCAATTCAAATCACGAATTAAAGTATAAACTAGCAGAAAGATGATCGATCACACACAACCGTACGATTTAATTGTCGAGCTCTAGAGACAAATTGCAGAGAAAAAATACGTAGAAATCTAACAAAATCTAAAGTCAAATAACCAAAACTAAAAGTAATAATAAAAGATGCAGAAAGGCCAACGAAAGGTAGATGAGATGAAGGAAGATCTGAGAAAAAATACTCACCAAAGCCATATCTGCAAAGGAAATTGTTCACTCGGATAACACTCTGAACCCTAATTGATCTGTCAAGAAAGAATAAAGTGAAACCCTAAAGAGCAGATGAAAAGGTGAAGGTTTTTTGTTTTTCTGGGGGTGGGGGAGGGGGGGTTAGGGTTTTGGATGAGAAATGTTACAGAATATTTTACTCTTATGGATTATATACGATATGATGTTGAACCAAAAAGTTGCTACTCTTGTCTACTCTAGGACTTGGAAACCGAGATGACTCAAACGATTCGTCGTTAAATCCTTTTAAATATTAAGAGAGATTTACCGGGTAAACCTATCTGTTGCAATTTTATTAAAAAAAAAAAAAAACTCCCTTACCATATCAAGTTTGTTACCGGCACAAACCTTACTTTATGAATCATGCTATCATGACTAACTAAGTAAGATTTTAAACCGTACTAAGGATCATTGGACTAACATGGATAATCAAATTAGGAATCCAACCACACAGCCTTCTAAATGTCATGGAAAAACTCATATTAGACACACACAAAAAAATGAAAAAACGAAATCTTTTTGAGCTTGATAGTAAACGTTGAAAATGGAAGGATATTGAATTCCCAAATTTTAAACTAAAAATTCAATGGTGAAAATTATTATTTTTTTTTTTTCAAATTTTTTTTTTTAAAGTTCTTAGAATTTTTTCATTTGCAATCTTGTACATCAAATCATGTTTTTGGATGAAACAAATTAATATGGTTAGAATCCACTCCAAGGCATGTTAAGTAACAAATTAAACTAAAAAAAATTTGAAATGTATGAAGTGGATCCACTCCAGGGTTTGCTCGGTAATGAATTTGATAAAGTGAGGTTTGGTGGGTAACAAAGTTCATAAAGCAAGATTCTCTTGGAGTTATCAATACTCCAAAGGAGTTTTTGTAATAAAAGTGCAATAGTTAGGTTTGCCGGATAAATCTCTCTATTAAATAATTATACTTAATAATAAGATTTTTCTCAAAATATACCCAACTTTTGCAAAAATTCTGATTCCATTACATTGTTCATTTTAATTCCTAAAACATATTTTTGAGCGAGTTCGTTGGTAGGTATTTTAATTTAAAGTAAGGCTACAATTTGTGTGGGCTAACCCGAACTCAACCCAATTGATGAGCGATAAGTCTGGGTTAGGAAATCTCAACCCGACTTGACCAAAATCTGATGCTTTATATGTATATAAGGTGGCATTCTTTTGACAAAATCCTAGACAATATTCTAGACAAAGCATGGGCTAAAATTTTATATGGGTTAAAATTTTCAAAATGGGCTGATTTTTTGTGAGATGATCTCTATAGTGAGAAAATCATCCTCACAAAAAATCAGCTAATTCTGAAATTTCTAACCCTAGTTTATAAGATGAAGAATCGTGAACCGTCAATTTTTACCATTAGTTTGTAACAACTTTTCATGGGGTTAGAAGTTTTAGAATTGGCTGATTTTTTGTAAGGATGATCTACTGACTATAGAGATCATCCTCACAAAAAATCAGTCCATTCCAAAAAAAATTAGTCATATAAGACAAAACTTGGTCTAGAATGTTGTCTAGGATTTTGTCAAAAGAAGGCTACCCATATATATATATAGGGGGCGGTTCAAGGGACGTCTTCAAAACCGGATAAGAAGCCCATGTACTAGGGGCATTAGATTTTGCCGAAATAGCGGCTGAGATGCACTCAAACGTCTCTTCCAATTCAGAGACAGAATTTTAGAATTTTATAAATAAGTCCCTCTTTTCTTTTTCTTTTTTTTTAAAACTCACTCTCTATCTAATTTCAAACGAATTTCTCTGACAGAAACAAAACACCCTTTTCTCTCTCTCTCTCTCTCTCTCTCACAGAAACAAAACACCCTTCGTTTTCGTCTCCATTGATCGAAAACGAACTAGTTCTCTCTCTCTCTCTCTCTTCTCGATAGAAAACCCAACCCATTCATCTCGATAAAAAACCCAGATTTGGTGGGAAACTTCAACAGAAAACCCAAAAAATTGTTAGTATCATCGACTACATAAAACAATCTCCCATAAGTACCCAATTGGGCTAGTCTAGCTTCAACTTGACTGTACAAGTACTTAAACTTAACTATGGTGCCCATACCCATGCGCATTCTTCAATTAACTTCTAGCAATTAAATAAGCCGGCACCAAAGCTCTTTATCTCTATAAATAGGAGTCATTTTTGCCAAGCGACTTTCCACAACCATATCTACACTTCCCTCAAATAGTAAAAAATGCGGTCTGTATTGGTTGAGAAGCCTCACGCAGTTATCATCCCATACCCAGCGCAGGGGCACATAACTCCCATGCTCAAACTAGTAAAATTCCTTCATCTTAGAGGCTTTCACATCACCTATGTAAACACCGAGTTCAATCACAGACGCCTACTAAGTTCTCAAGGTTACGAGTTCAATAAGGTTTTGAATGATTTTCGATTTGAAACCATACTGATGGACTTCCACCATCACGTTCATTCCAACACTATGCAACTCTATAAGGAAGAATTTCTTAGCTCCGTTTTCTGTCGAGATGAATGGGTTGGGTTTTCTGTCGAGACGAGAGAGAGAGAGAGAGAGAGAGAGAGAGAGAGAGAAAAGGGTGTTTTGTTTCTGTGAGAGAAATTCGTTTGAAATAGATAGAGAGTGAGTTTTAAAAAAAAAGAAAAAGAAAGAGGGACTTATTTATAAAATTCTAAAATTCCGTTTATGAATTGGAAGAGACATTTGAGTGCATCTCAGCCGTTATTTCGACAAAATCTAACGCCCCTAGTACATGGGCTTCTTATCTGGTTTTGAAGACGTCCCTTGAACCGCCCCCATATATATATATATATATATAGATAAATATTAGTTTTCTCTTTATAAATATATTTGTAAAATTAAATAACAAAATATAATATAAAAATTAATGGATTTGGAGGTTGTGTACAAATTTATTTACTAGTGATTTTATTTTTTTATGTTGTCTTTATTTCTTAAGATATAAAATAAAATTTATGTGTTGATTAAAATGAAATTAGACTTGTTCAATAAGCCCAACTCACCCAAAATCACCTAATTTGGGTTAATCGGAACTCAACCCGATTTTAGAAGCTCAATCTCAGGTTGAGCTTGAGTTAATGAGCTCTAACCCGATAGTTGGGTTGAGGGTTCTACAACTTGGATTGAGCCTGAGTTGACCCTCCAACCCGTCCAAGTTGCAGTCCTAATTTAAAGTGACAATTTCACTAATAAAAAAGTGACAAACTCGCTAGTAAATTTAAAAAACAAATGTCGTTTATATGATATGATGTTGAATCAAAACTTGCTATTTTCCAATTTCGTGCAGTGTCATGTAGGCCTCGGAGATCAAGATGACTTGGATGATTTGTGGTTAACCCTTTAAAATATTAATATTTCCGAAGTAGTTGAATGCCGATATAATCAAAAAATACTTTGCCCAAGATCGAACCAAACTTTTAGGATGAGAAACGACGCCACCTCATCACCATTATTAGAACCCTTCAATCGCCTCATTTGCAAACGACAATCCACCCTTTGTAATTACGACCTTTTTTAAGCAAAGATCATAAAACTCCTTAACACGAGCCTAAATTATCCACTACTCCATGGTATGAGCCTAAACTGCCTATTGCTCCCAAGTACGAGCCTAAACTGCTCACTCCTCAACATGAGTCTAAATAGATAAGGACTCCTAGCCTGCACGAATATAAACTATGAACAATATTTTTCAAATCAAAGCTAGAAAACTAGTCCAACCATCTAACTCATCAAGCCCCCTTACATCCACCAAAGTCCCTTTGGACTAAAAGAATGGTCAAGCCAAAAGCTTTAGCAAACTTAACTCAAATAGCACAATGAAACCTTGAAAGGGTGTTGAGTAAAAGAATTGAGTTATGACAGATCAAAATCATGAGCACAATGAAAACCAGCGAAAGGTGCCGATGCGCAAAAATGTGGCATCAGACTTAATGAACCCAAAAAAAGGGCACTACGGGTAAAAAAAGATGAAAATAAGGGCTCTCCGTCTAAATATTGTCTTAGAGCCTCAAAGACAGGAGATGACTCTAAAGGACCCAAGAGATACATATATCTTAAGAGAGACAGATATCTTAACTTTTGTTTGGTAAATCTCATTTCTAATCAAGCCTTTCATTTCAAGTCTGAAACAATAGTACATATTTCAAAAGGATTATTTTCAAAAGCTAAATTGCATTGTATACTGATGGTCTTTACAAAAATTACAGAGTTTTACAAAACGTGCATACATCTTGCACAATCCAAACTTTCCCATACAGGTCAAAAATACTAGTAGATGAGCTGGAGAAATTATATCTCCAAAGTGTATTTAGAACGATCGAGCTCACCAAATGGAGCACTATAAGAAAATAGTGAATCAGGAACAAAATTATAAAACAGATTTTATCCGTTTCTAATTTAGAGACAGATTTAAACCGTTTTACCTATTAAAGCCGTTTTGTCCATTTCCCGTCTCACTATTGGGAACGAACCACTCTCAGTCTCTCTCTCTCGATCTCTCGCTTTCTCAGTCGATCTGTCTCTCGATCAGTCACTCTCAGTTGATCTCTCTCTCTCTCTCGCTCTCTCTTTCTCAGTCGCTTCCTCAATCGACCTCTTGATCTCATCTCTCTCTCAGTCTCTCCCTCGATCGACCTCTCTATCTCATCTCTCTCTCTCTCTCACAATCGCTCCCTTGATCGACCTCTCAATCTCTGCGGAATATTATATCGTAGCTCTTTATAGAGAGATTTAGCCCAAATCTCAGAGCGCCACAATGTCGACTGTCTAACCCTGAGAAGGCACATCTCGCTCTCTCACAAGTTAGATTTTCGTTTGATTGCTTTTTTACATTTTGATTCTCTCTGATAATTTCTAATCTGTAATTTTAATATTTTTTTTACATTAAAAATTATAATTTTCCTCAAATTTTTGATTTTTTTGATGATCTGTGGATGATTAGTTGTAGAGATTTGAAGATAATTATTTCTGATCTTTCTCCCTGGAGCTAGATTTACATGGATCACACCGAGTTAAACTCGGAGCAGGTATGTAATCGAATCGTGCTTCACTTCAATTTATTTTATAATTTCTGATTCTGAATTTGAACATTTGAAATTAATCTTCTCGCATTCGACTTGGATTAATCGTCTTAATACAGTAATTATTGAGCTGAGATCAAAATTCAGTGCAACGTAGTTGAGAAAATACGTTTTCATTGTACGCCCAAAATTTGATTTAATCTGGATAGTTTTTAATTATTATTATTATTATTATTAATTTAATATTATTTGAAGAGAAAATGATTATAACTAAAATGATCAAGGATTTGTTTGAAGGGAATTCGATTTATGGAAGATATGATGAACAAGGAGAGATTTGTAAGACTTGTGGTGTGATTCACACTGATTTGTTTATTGTAATTAATTCACAGAATGCATATTCCATTAGCTTCATTTTTGTGAGATTTGTTATGAATCTTCATATCTTAATAAATTTCTATTTGTTGGTTCTTAACCCAATTCTTTAGACTGGGAGATATTGGAATGTGACTGCTACTCATTTCGATTATGTTGTACTATACTTCCTGGGTATGTGAAACATTATTTGATTTATTATTTTTATTTTCCTGTTTTCGACCTTGCAATACGCGAAAACTATTAGATCTTTCAATTTGGACTACCACTTTGTTGCAACTTCAGAATAAGGCTTGACTTCTTCATTGAACAGGTCCCAACACTCATTGGGATCCTCCCTTATGCTGGTCTGAAGTTCTACATTTACGAGGAAATCAAGGGGCAGGTCCTTGTAGAACACCAAAAATCTGTTATGATGTGTTTATCTTGTGAAGCTTTAGTTGGACTGTTCGGACATACCTTCATATACCCGTTGGATGTCGTTAGGAGACAGATGTATTTATTGTCCCCCAATTTACCTCTTAGATACTATAGTTATACTTATACAATCATTTTTTCCTTTCTTTTTGTTTACTTCTAAAAATGGTGAGTACTCTACTGAGAGATCAATGCTATGAAATTGAATTGATCCATGAAGGCTTAAAAAAGGGAACTACCATTCTGATTAGGAAACCTAAGGTACTAGCCAAATGCATTGCAGAGTGGTCGCTCGATGAAACAGTAGTGAATGTGGTGCACTTTCAAGCGTAGATTCACCATTAAATGGATCAAAATGTTAGGATCATCCAGTCAGGTGTTGTCCCAAGTCCTAACTAGAAGACCTCCCTGGTGGAGTTAATTGAATGGTAGGCCCTACTCTCCTGCATGTGCCTCACATTAACCACCACGCAGTGTATAAACCTAAAGGTCTACTAGACAAGTATCTTATTTCTATAGTTACGACACTTGCTGGAAACTTAATGGTTTTGATGATTTCTTAGATTCAATGATATTCTCAGGTTCAAAGTTTGCAACCATCGTTTCAGCAAGGTGATCCCGGATACCGTAGGACAATGGATGGGCTTTCCTACATTATACGTAATCAGGGATATAAACAGTTGTTTGCTGGTTTAAGCATCAATTATATGAAGGTAATGGGAAAAAAATCCTTTGTTTGATACAATATACACATCTTACACTATGTACCAACTATGAGTTTTTTTTTTTTTTGGATTTGGGAATCTCCTTGAAATGAGTATAATTAACGGTAACGTGTCTCCATTATGGGGTTTCAAAATGACATTAATCATATTTATTGATCTCAAATATATGCAGAGAACTCAAGCAACAAAATCATCGGATTAGGCATTATGAACTCGATAAGTTGTACTATAAACAATTTGATGAATAGATCTTTAGCAAGTCAAAATACGGGGAAAGTCATTTACTTTCTGAAGAAGTTAGAAAGTTCGCAAGGGGTCCTGATTGTGTTGCCAGAAAATATAATGGTTATATTACTAACGGATTTAGATTTCACACTAAGGCCCGCGAACAGAAAAGGAAAACTCAAAATAGCGGAGTTCTCGTGGTTGCTACGACAACTAGCTTCGCAAGTGTTAATGACAGAAACCCAATTGAAGGAGATCTAAGTTATTATGGCATATTAAATGATATCATAGAATTGTACTATTATGGGTGGAAGTGTGTGGTATTAATTAAGTGTGAATGTGACAAGGGAAAAAAAAAAGATGACTTGGGGTTCACTGTCATGATTTAAGGTGGTTGTCCAATACTGGAGTGAGTGAATATGATGAACCGTTTGTGCTATATCTCAAGTCATGCAAGTTTTCTACATTAAAGACTCTATGGATACAAACTGGTATGTGGCCATGCAAATAACACCTCAAGATTTTTTTGAAATGTGTGTGGACTTTTCTATAGATGATATTGAAGAATATTACCAAACTTACCTTTTGATGATCCAAATGTGGTGGAAACCTTGATCTTCGGGGATGACAATGTAACTTGGGATAGATCAGATATGCATGGAACAACTATTGATACACCTCTTACCTTTATCACTAGAGATGAAGAAGAGGGTGTGTTAGAGTTTAAGTTCAATGATGATGATAGTGGGAAGTCTGAGTCTGAGTCTGAGTATAATGGTGTTGATAAGCAATGATAGTGACGGAAATGAGTCCAAGTTGTACTTTTGAGAAAATTACCTATGTCTACATATCAAACATACCCCAAGTAATTTACTATTTAATTTCTAAGTTAGTTTCTTTGATACTTATTATCAAGGGTGGATTTAGAGTGGGGGATTGTGGGGGCTATTGCCTCCACAAGAGTTTTCAAATTCTATGGATTAATGTGCTATTGCGACAGATTTTAATGGCGGATAAAGAAATTTACCACTATTGCCCCCACAAAATTTTTTTCCACTCTTAGTTGCCCCCACAACTATTTTTTTCTACTCTTGGTTGCTCCCACATGAGCAAAATCCTTGCTCCGCCCCTGCTTATTATTTATCAATCATTGTTATTTTTGTTAGTACATGGCTAAGCATAATTCTGTTTTTCCTTGTTGTTCTTGTATATTCGTTTTTATAAAACTAATTTTTCCTTTTCCAGGCTTCATATAGGTTTTTCCTTGGATGCGAAGTGTGCCGAAATGCTTTAGGTCTCGCACTTCTTATGGAGGTCGTGGTCATTTGGATCCAGGCCAACAGAGGGAGGCAAACACTAGTAGATCCAAACCTGATCTAATCATCCCTCCACCTAGTACATTTCCCAACCATGCAAAGCAAGCATCCACTTCTACTCCAGGTAGGATAAAATAGATAATTTTGTTTACATATAATTTTGGTTCCACTAATTGGGTATCTGTTTTATCTTTTGTTTTTTTGTTGGGTATGTAGAACTTTAAATTTATCTGTAAAGGGTTTCTTTCTCTCCCTCTTCTTCCATTTTATTGTGTTTTGGGGGAGTTCAATTTGTTTTATGCATGTATGAGTTCTAAAAATTCAGAAAGAAAATACCCATGAAGGGTTTTAAATTTATCTGTAAAGGTTTTTTTTTCTATTCTCTTCCATTTTGTTAATGTTTTGGAGGAGTTCAATCTGTTTTATGCAACGAATGCACTCTAACAATTCATAAAAGAAACATACACATGTTGGGTTTTAAATTTATCTGTGAAGGGTTTTCTTCCCTCTTATTTCATTTTATCATGTTTTGGGGAAGTTCCATCTGTTTTATGCAATTTATGCACTTTAACAATTTATAAAAGAAAATACCCATGTTGGGTTTTAAATTTATCTGTTAAGAGTTTTTTTTTTCTCTTCCATTTTGTTATGTTTTGGTGCAGTTCAATCTGTTTTATGCAGATTATGCACTCTAAACATTCATAAAAGAAAATACCCATGTGGGTTCTAAATGTATCTCTAATGGGTATTTTTGCTGTTATTCTATTTAATTTGTATTTTGGAGGGCATTATAATATGTTTATGCAAATTATGCACTCAAAGTAGCCAGGAAAGAAGAAACCCACTTGTGGATTTTACATGATCCAAAACAAGAGCAAATGCAGTCGCCAATCAAATTTTTTTTTTCATGTAGTGTATTGGTATATGTTGTTTATGGGCAAAGCTGAAGTGGGCTTTGATGGAATTTTAATTATTTTTTTGCAGGGCAGTTGCAATACCAAGAGCTAGGGTGGTGCTTGTCTTCAAATGAAACTTGCTTACAATGAGTTGGCACCAATCTTTGTGTTTTTGGTCCAATGGATGGATTTACGTGTCTACTCCCAAGATATTCAAGCCTTTTCTACATAATTGTATACAAGGTGGGTTGTTATTTCATTCTCTTAATTCTTAGCTCCAGTGCAAGTTTAGAGAAATCATAAGGGATAGTTACTATATCTTGTTTTAGATTGAATATTCAAGCAAATGTGGAAAAAATTGGGTTTTTTGCTTCTCCATTGGGTACTCCCTTTAATAGCTCTCTTAACTTGTATAGGTATATGCAGATGGAAGGATGAACATATCTTCTCATGGAAGAAAAGCGACTATTAGGGAGTTCTATGATTCGTAGACTACCCCTTTGTTTCCAACTATTTCAATGTGGTTATTGTCAAGTTTATAATTTATTTTCCCTTTTAAGTACTCTAACAATAAATAAAACAAATGCAGCAGTGATATTAACATCCCTTGAACATCTCCAAGATAACTTAACAGAGCTAGATTCTACTCTTGAGAAGGGTAGATGTATCGAGATGCTTGGCTGGAAGAGAGTGGGAGAGGGGAGAAAGCTCTCTGATTTGGATTTTCAAAGAGAAGATGAATGTGGGATTTATATGGAACCTTGCACCAAGATGGTCTTGCCTAACTGTTGTCACTCTGTCCATTAACTGCTACCGTAACTGGTAACTTCAAAATTCATTCTTCCTTTGTATGTTTCCAATGAGGCATCTTTATGAAAAATGGAAAAAAGACTTATCTGAAGTTGTATAACCTGTGTCAAAGTCATTCGTTAAGGTGCAATGACATGGTCTAAGCAGCAGTTATTGAGACCTTAGGTATCATGAACTTCACTATTTTGTTTCATAATAGGCACAGCATAGTTTTTCTTCAATGATGCTTATTATTGGTTACTGGTCTTTTTGCTTTTAGTCTTATAGTTAGATGGATTGATGTAGATAGTTGGTGCTATCGCATATGTCCCATGATGAGGCCTATTTTTTTCTTGCAACAATGGAATTTTTTTTTTTTTTTTTTTTTGGGGGGGGGGGGGGGGGGGGGGGTTAATTATGGTATGAAAAACTGATATGATTATACACATGCACACACGTTGCAACAATATTTTCACCCTTTTCTAAACAAATCTAGGACACCGCTGATGGTTGCCATGCATGAAGATGATTCTGCCGACTTGAGAGAATAGACAGAATCTTGGAAGACACGCTGTAGGTATACAAGTTGCACTATGATCAGTCTATTTTTTTTGTTAAGGGGACTACTCTAATCATTGTTCTTATGTGGGATTTGGGTTTTCAGATCTCAAATACTTCTTTGAAGGTGCGGAAGCTCATCATGAGAGTATGCAATGTGGTGACACAAAAGGCTGCTCAATTGGTAGTTGGATCTTAAAGAAGATAGGAAGGGATGGGAGTGATGGCATTGCGAGTGGAAGAACCAAGAGTTCAAGTGAATTAAGTACAACATGAGGCGAACAGTTGTGGAAATTGAGGGGAGTCTATTTTCGATGGATTTTAATTCTGGATTTGTAAATTATGACTCATTGTAACTCTCTTTGTGTATAAATTAATGTGATAGAGAACCTCGATGTTCTCTATTTGGGTCTATTTTGACCGAGGGTAATAGGTGCATAGAAAAGAAAAAAAAAATTAAAAATTAAATTTTTTTTAAAGTTCAAATATCGGTTATTGACCATTTTAGATATCGATTTGTAATTGATGTCTAAAGTCTCAGACTTAGGACATTAGTCTTATAGACATCGGATTTTAAAGCGATGTCTAGCATAATTTTTTTTTTGTTAGTGTGCAAATGCAGATTTGGAATGGTTTTTAGCTGTTCCAAATTATGAGTTCTGGAATAATTTTTAACCGTTCCAAATCCTGAGATCTAGAACAGTTTCCAGCTGTTTAAATTCATTAAAGACGCCTCGATTAGAGATAATCTGTCAACTGTTTCATAATGGCTTAGGAACTGTTATAAACGGTTCCTAATTTACATATTTGTTATAGTAGGCCTTCCCAAGATTGGCCAAAGATAATGAAGTATAGGGATTTGTTTTCTGCTCAACTCCATCTTCAAGAAATGATGGGTGAGTTTGAGGCATAATGTAACACCCCCGACCCGACACGTCACTTCACGGCTAACTTTGCTGAAGCAATGGCACGTGATCCATTTATGGAAGTAATTCAAAATTTGAAGTAAATGTAACAATCCGCAAAGAATATCCATAACATCAGGGAACAACGCCATATGTATAGGGAGCGGTTTCACGGACATACTTGAAAACATATAAAAAATGATGAAAGGAAGTCATTGCATGTTGCGCCAACGAACGAATAGATCTCGTTTTCATATTATAACGTGTTTTATAGCTGTGAACATGTTCGTTATGGAAACTTTAGGTGGATTTGCAATTACTTCCCTCAAAATATATGATTTTCCTTTTTAAAATCGTATAACCATCATATCCATCACTTTCTCTTTCTATCTTTTCTCTCTTGACTATAAAAGGGATCCCTAAGAAATCGTAGAACACTGATTTCTCTCCCCATTTTTTGATTTGAGCTCTCTCACCACGCCAAGATCTCATAGTGAAACCAAATTATATTACATTCCAATCTCTTTATTTTGAGTACAAAACTATCGAGATTGAAAATTTGCTTTTGAGGTTGGTTGAGAGAACAACACCTATAACAGCATGCCAGGCGGAAATAAGATATGATAATCACAGAGAATCAGTAGAGATCCTAAACCCAACATGATCACACAAAGGATAGCAATGTCCAATGTGTAAAGGTCTCATATCCCCACTAAGCCTCTCAGTAGTAGTCTTCGAATATAGTTTTCCTATTTATTTTATTTTTTAATTTCAAAGACACATGAAAACAAAAGGATGGTATGAATATTTGCAAAATCAAATGGATCGGTGTGTTGCTAAACAATTCAAATGGATTAGTATGTCATCCTTCCAAAGTCAAAGTACCAATCAATAGAAAACTATATAATTTTTCATTAATCTAGATTTCATTGAGCAAGCAAACCTACTTCATATACAAAACCCATGTTCTTATAAATACATCAGCCCTCCTTATTAACAATACAACTCATCCAAAACAAAATTCACGTTAAACCTCCTCTAGATTCTATATATATGTAGAAGCGTTTTTGTGATTACCTTGAGATCTCCCCTATAATTATCCGATGCAATATAGCTCTTGGAAATCGCCCCCGTTCCCTATTCCACAAAGCCTCTGATGCCTAAGGTAGACTCAAGAAAATTTTAGCAAAAATTAATTATTATGGAATTATATTTTTTTTGCTTACCTCAGATGTGGGGATCCTTACTTATTTATAGAACAAGGAATATGAATTTACATCTTTTTTCCCAACCTTATCTCCATTTATTTCGGGATAAGAATCATGTAAGATCTTCTCTCCAAGAGTCCCATTTAGTTCTATCGTTCGAATCCCGAAATCTTAGGGATTAGACCCCTTCTTGCTCACCAAATTCCGTTATCCCGACCCATATAGCCTCATTAAACAACCAAGTGTCTTTTCAGTCACGATCAGAATAATGGGAACAACAAATTCCGTTGTTCCTACATGACACGTGGTGTTATTTCTTATGTTGGAGAATTTATCCCTCTACATTGCCCCTTCTCTGAAGGTCAGGAGTATCCTGACCTTCCGAGAACTTATAATGTCTTACCACCGAGTGGTCAGTTCTCGACTTCCAATTTATGAAACGACACGAGTTAAAACGGTCGTACGTGCCCAATGTGCACATTAAATAGTCATCCCATGTATTTCGTCCTGGTTGGTCCACAACCTTGAGCCGTTGCTTCTTTATGAGGGTGCATCTACTGCTCTCATTTGGTGTCCCCAATGGTTATTTTTCTCCACTTGGCACTTCTGTATTAGCTTGATACGGGGCACATGGCGTTCGTCGCTTCGTTCTTTGAGCGTAATGATGGCAGGTATAGCCCATCATGTGCCCTATATTCTAGGAGATCTTAGCCATAGAATGTGTTGCGTATCTCGAGGATGTCTTCCTTATAAATACCCCTTCCTTTCTTTTTCATTTTCACTTTTCTCCATTTCTCCATTGAAGTGTTGCTAGTTTGCTTTCTCAAGCCTTCCTCCGTTCGATTTTTTTGGCCAAAACTTCGTTAATCTCTCCCTTTCCTTTCCCCTATCTCAGGTACCCTTCTCTGTCTTTTCCCTTTTCTCCTTTGTTTAGCCATTTTAGTTACTTTTTCCCTATAAAAAAACCCTAAAAAATCATGAGTAAAAAATCCTATGTCCCTACGAGACCTTTTATGGAAGACTTCCTAGCTACGTTTTTTGTTCCAGAGTTTGTAGCTATGGAATGGTGCGACTCTCCAGTTCCTGATGAGACTTGGGAGAGGGATTCAATCATTGCCATCTGGGGTCAGTTCAAGGCCGACCTCAGGGTTCTATTGTCCCCCCTGACTCGAGATGTCCTAAACTTTTACCACAAGGCCCATGGGCAGATGATGAGGAACTTTTACTGTCTGATCATCATGATCGAGCTGATGAATTCCCGTCTCCCTGTGGGAAAAACTCGGTCTTGTTGACATTTGGGCCTAGTAAAAGCTCTCGAATGCTCCCAAGAGGCCTGAGTTTTTTACCTACTGAAGAGGTAGGGTCAGGAAGTGCTACTCCAGCTCCCTGAGAATAACAACGAATGGTTCCTTTACCCGGTCAAGCTTACGGGCTTCTGGGAATATGCAGAAGTGCAATTTGTTCCTGCCCTTAGAAATCACTACTTCAACTAGACGGGTAATATATTTATTTATTTTTCATTCATTTTATTCTGACCTTCTCTTTTAATTGATTGACTAATTATTTATTTTTCTTTGACTTTTGAAGGTGTGAAAGATAAGAATCTGCCACCAACTCCCATCCTTAAGTCCATTCTCAAGGACAAAGAATTTAGGAAAAGGCTCTCCCCAACTCTCCCCCTTACCACCATTCTTCGTCCAGGAAAGAGTACTTCTTGTCCTTCCCAGACCACCATTCTTTTCTCTACCACTTCCTCTTCAATCTACCTCGAACCTTTTAATTTTGAATTCGAGGAAGAAATGTCTTCCCAAGTCGTCACCCGAAAACCATCTACACGTAGGTGCCCGCTCGGCCTTACTGGAACTACTCCCACCCTCATCTCCGTACTGCCTCTTGTCAATCCTTTATCCAACTTCTTTCCATCCCAAACAAGCTCCCAATTGGGAAGTGGTGACTTTGTAGACTAGGTCACCCTAGCCAGCTCTAACCAATAGAGCAAGTGGCTAAAGAAAGCTTCCTCCTCAAAGGATCATGACACTCCCCTAATCCCTTCTGAGGAGGCTCGTGGAGCTAGGGGATCTCTTCCTCAAGAGATCTCGCTTGAGGAAAAAATCTTCATCGTCAGGATTCCCATGGGGTCTTCGGTGCTAACTGACCCCAAAATCACCTGGGGGCTGATAGAGGGAAGCCTCCTTTCCGCGGACAAGAAAGCCACCATTGGCCTTCTCGAGAAGGACCCAATGTCCTTCATTGATGAGCTTTGCATCCATTTTGCCAAGGTATTCTCTTCTCCTGTTCTCCTCCTTTTTAAGAATTTTGTATTTTATCTTTATTTTCTTCAGGCTCAGTATGGGATGTTTGCTCTGACCAGGGGGAAATCGTACATGCTTCGGAGTTCTCGCTCCTCCATGGAGGCGAATGACAAAAAAGTCTGACTTCAAGGGTCATGTGGAAGGATTGCAGGAAAAACTCAAAACCCTGCAAGACCAACTGACCCAGAACTTTATGGCTTTTGAAGCTTGGGTGGATCGGTTGAAAAATGAACTTGAAGAGAAGGAAATACAGAAAAATAAAGCTCTTAAAGATTAGAAGGCTGACCTCCAATGTCAGCTTGATGATAATGTGAAGGGGTCGGAGGAGGCCGTGGAAGAAGAAAGGAAGCTCACAGCCTGACTTGAAGCCACTATTCTCAAACTCCAGAAGGCTTCTTCCTAGGCTGCACCCCTGATCAACTTTGATCTTCATTCTCTCCTGATGCCCCCCCGACAACGTTCCTCCCCTACCGCCTTCCAATCCTATAATTGTGCATGTTGACCCTATGGAGGTCTGAGTTTTTTTATTTTTTTTATTTTTTAAATTTCTTTCTTTTTTCTCTCTTGTAACTTTTTATTTTATTTTATGTAGTAATGAATATTTCTCTTTCTTTTTCTACTATTATGTTCTACTTTATTGTTTTCATACAATTTAGTCCCAATTCTCTCATAGATTGGAGTTCAGTTCATATAGATCCGACCCTACTGTTTTGGATAATTTTAAGGCCCTACTCCTGAAATAAGGTTCAGTTCCCATGGGACCGTCCTTTGTACCTTAAGTAACTCTGCTTAACTTCCTTATAGAATAAGGTCCAGTTTCGAAAAAACCGAACTTATTGCTTTAGATAGGATTTATTCCATTCACATCATAGAACGAAACTCGGTTCATGAAGAACTGACCTTATTACCTTAAAAAATTCTACTCCATTCACCTCATAGAATGAAGCTTCTTTTCTATTGAACCAACCATATTGCTTTTCACTTCATTTATCTCGTAGAATGAAGCTTGATTTCTACATAACCAACCCTATTGCCTTGACCGAGTTTCACTTCATAAAATGAAACTCAATTTCTTTGGAACCAACCATCTTGCCTTAATTCGATTTCACTCCATTCACTTTATAGAATGAAGCTCGATTTCCGTAGAACCGACTCTATTGACTTAAACTATTTTTCACTTCATTCACCTTATAGAATGAAGCTCGATTTTCGTGGAAACGACCATCTTGCCTTAAATAAATTTTACTTCATCCACCTCATAAAATAAAACTCGGTTCCTGTAGAACCGACCCTATTGCCTTAGCCAATATTTCATATCACTCTCCTCATAGAATGAAGCTCGGATCCTAAAGAATCGAATTTATACAAAAATTCGAAAACCACATTAAGAACGAATAAAAGACTTTATAAAATAGCTTGATTTGGGGCCTTCCCCTAAAAAATTATTGTAAAACCTCAATAAATTCTACTAGACTAAAAGAAAGCACAAAAGAAATACTTAAATTATTGCTTCCTACTAATATAAATTCTACTTAACTAAAAGAAAGCAATTAAAAGAAATACCTAAACTACTACTCCCTATTGATAGAACCTCATCAGATAAAAAACATTCCATGGTGATTCAATTGAATCCCCGACCATTATCTTCAAATGATATGCCCCAACTTTCTCGAGCCTATCGATAATGTAAGGGCCTTCCTAGTTTCTCCAAGTTTTTCCGTTGTTTGGAGCTCGTGTGTTCTAACAAACCTTCCTCAACTACAAGTTTCCTGGTTTGAATACTCTTCTGTAGGTCTTCTGATCATAAGATCTTTTTCAGTCCTGATGATATCGTCTGAGTCTCTCCAATACCCTTTCCCTTGTCTTATCCATCCAATAAAGGTTTAGAGCTATAAGTTCTTCGTTGGTGATGTCCCCAACCAACCTTGTTAGGTTTGTCGGACCTTGTACCTCTATTGGAATTACTGCCTCTGTTCCATATGTTAGTGCAAATAGAGACATACTAGTACCCCCTATATGTCGTAATTAGGTAGGCCTATAATACGTTATGTAGCTCGTCCACACACCTTTCTTTCCCCTTATCTAGCTTATTCTTCAAGTTGTCAAGAATCATTTTGTTCGATGCCTTGACTTGTTCGTTCCCCTGTGGGTACCTTGGTGTGGAATTCAGCATTTGAATTCCATATTCCTGATAATAAGCCATAATATGGCTTCCTTTGAACTGCTTCCCATTATCGGCCACCATGACATAGGGTATTCCAAACCTAGTTTCGATAAGCAGGAATTCCCTTTTTCGCTAGCTCTGGGAAACAGTCCCATAATGTCCAACCCCCAGATAACGAAAGACCATGAACTAACGATTGGCTGCAACTCCCCCGACAGTTGAGGAGTAATCCAAGCATGTTTGTGACACTTTTCATACTTCTGAATGTATCTCTTTGTATCCTCTTGCATATATGTCCTGTAGTACCCTTGGGTTATTGCTTTGTGGGCCAAAAACCTTCCTCCCAAGTGGTTTTTGCATACCCCTTTGTGTATCTCCCCCAGAACTAGCCTTGTTTCATCTATATCTAAGCATCTTAAGTGTGGGCCCCCGTAAGACATTTGATAGAGTTATCCATTTATCATAAGGTACCAACCCACCTTTCTTCTTAGCTTCCAGGCCTCCTTCCTGTTTCTTGGTAGAATTCCTGACTTAAGGTAATTCACTGTGTTATCCTTCTAACTTGGTTTCTAGTCTACTTGTATGCAATCTTTCACCCTTTCAATCTCTGTGCTTGGTTTGCCTTGAAATTTCGACTGGTATGGTTCAAATTTTCGTCTCCCCAAGCATTGATGCCATAAATACTAGAAAATCGTCATACCTATGATCATCTTTGGATATCCATGTCATTTTTACCCTTTTGAATTGCGTCATCTACTTTCGAATGAGATCCACGTATTTAGCCATTATTTTATCTTTCGTTTAGTGTTCTCCTCTACATTATTCCACCACCAACTGAGAATTGATATAAACTTGAAGTTCTTGGATCTTTAGATCCTAACTCATCTGTAGCCCTCTGAGCACTATTTCATATTCCACTTTGTTGTTGGGGGCTCTGAACCCCAATTTTACCATTTTTTTTTTCTAATTTTTCATTGCTCAGAGTAACCAATACCGTCTTGATTCTCGATCCTGAAAAGTTAACCGACCAAGGATGACTGCCTACTAAGAAATTCTTTTTAAGCACTCTTTGGTTCGAATGTCAAATCGAATTCTTTTAGGATGACTACCTACTTAGAAATTCTTCTGGACTTCTCCTACCTATAGAGGACTTCCATGAGTGGATAATCCATGATGACCTTAACTTTATGGGTTTGGAAATACGGCCTTAACTTTTAAGCAGAATATATTAGTGCGAGTCCTTAGACCGCTTACTTTTGATGAGCATATTGTCTATGTATATTTCCATAGTATCATCAAGCTTGTCTTCGAATGCTTGGTCACTAGTCTCTGGTATGTAGCTCTTACATTCTTTAGGCTGAACGACATTACCTTGTAGCAAAATAGGCTTTGTTTTATAATAAAGGTTGTCTTCTCCTAGTCCTCGAGAGCAAACTGAATTTGGCTGTACCCTAAATATCCATCCATGAATGAAAGCTTCTCATAACCAGCTATATCATCCACCAACTAATTTATCCTCGGGAAAAGAAATCGATCCTTTGGGCAAGCCTTGTTGAGATTAGTGAAATCAATGCATACCCTTACCCGACCATTCTTTTTGAGTACTACCAATATGTTTGCGATCCAAGTAAGAAATTGTTCCTCCCAAATGAATCTAGCTTCTAGTAGCCTAACGATCTCTTTCTTAACTGTTTGCCTTAGCCTTGGGGCTAACCTTCGAGGTCTCTACTGTATGGACCAAAATCCAAGATCCACATGCAAGTGATGAGTTACGATTTGTGGATCTATATCGGGCATGTTTCCCAATGTCCACGTGAAGACATCCTGCTTTTTTCTTAAGAACTAAACCATCTTTTTCTTTTCCTCATCTTCTAATTCTGACCCCACAAAGGTCCAATGTATGCCTTATTCTCCTAAATTGACTTCCACCACCTTCTTTACTGCTGACACCTTCTTTGTCAACGATTCTTTCTTAAGAACTTATTCTTTAGATTTCATATTTTCTCCCCAATTCTAGGGTTCTATCTTACATTCTAATACCCTTTGATTTTTTTGCTACACACTCTCATTTAGGTTTTGATTTTGATTGTCGTGTACTGTTCAAACACCAATGTGATTGTGTGTTCTCTATGGCACAACTTTAAATAAGGCAAAATGTAATAGTATATGAATGGAGTGTATTTTCGGATGCAAAGATATAAGTAAAATGACATGGAAGACCTACATTAGCATTTTGGTTTGGTGTTCGTACATATTTTACTATTGTTTTATGCAATGAATGTTGATGGTTATTCTCTGATATCTGCTTCCCTTGGATTTTTTTCTCCAACTAGTTAATTGTTGTTTGGGTAATAGGAGAATTCTTATTTTTTTCTATGTGAAATCACTTCATGAATAAGGCTGATGCACACCTTTATGGTTGTCATTTTATATGTCATTTCACATTTTTTTTCTTGACACCCATGAGACGTGCCTCAGTTTATTTTGTGTGTTTTTTCTTGATGTGGTTTGATGTTTTATTAGTTATCAAATATTTTCTCTTTGGATGATTTATTATGATGCTCACTTTTGAGTTCCTCTGGCAGGCAAGCATCTAGGGGACTTTATTTTTATATCCCAAAATGCGCACATTCACAATTTAATGAAGATTCATCCAGAATTAAGTGTTACTTTGTCAACAAGAGAGAAAAATTGTTGAATATTAAGAAATTAAAGATTGGAGGAATGAAAAAAGAGATAAAAATACCAAGAATCAAGGAATCAAAGATATTTGACGAGAAGCAAAAGCGCTATAGAGAGATTTTAGAAACAATGATTTTGAGTTTATGTGCACAGTAAATGGGACAAAATAATAGTCCTGAAGACAATTGTTTCGAATATTATTCTTAGGTCTGTGATCGAATTTTGTAAACATCTTGCCTTTTATGATTCTATAAATGGAAGGGGAGGGGAATAAAAAAAAAAGGAGATGTAATTGAAAAAATGAAGACAGAAGAGTGAGTTCAGACCTGAAAACTTTAGATTTGAGAGGAATTCTTTAGACATCATGGAGAAAACGTTTTAAAACAGGAACATTATATTCATCAATGAAAAGAGAATGAAGAATTCATTGAAAAATTGGTGGAAGATTTTCATCTTTTCTTGGTTTTTATCTCATGATCTCTATTTCTTATTCTTTTTTTTTTTTCTCTATCTTAGATTTAACTGTAAATTTCTATTTTGGATCTCAGTCTATTTATCTCTAATTTAATTTTGTTTATCAAAACAAATTTTCATAATTAATTGATTTATTGTCTTGTTAATTGATTCTAATTCATCAAATTTGATTGAAACTCTGCTATTTTTAGAATTTTTCGAGTTTTGGAACTATAATAAACATGTAAATCAAATCCAAAATAAGACCAATCACTTTTTCGTATTACGAGGTAGGATTCTTGATCCTCCTCCATGTGGTGGAGAGGAGATCAACCAAGAATTCATCATTGTTCCCCCAATGATTTCAAATCCAAAAATCTGAGATCTGAGAATGAGAAACATCTTGAGCTATGATACGAGTGGGGAAAATAGTAGGCCTCTATTGATCAAAACTAAGAACTCATTTAGTTTCTAAGATCAATCATGATGACAGTCTTAATAGCAATTCGAGATATAGAAGAATGTTTGGATGAATGGACTTGTTCTTCATACTATCAAAACAATGCAGAATAAGGATATGTATCAAGCACACTATGATGACAATAGGAACGAAATAAGATGAGGTATAGTGTGTTCACCTAAGTTAAGTTCGATACGGTAACTGTGGATGTTAGAACATGGGTCCGATGACTAACTAGTAAAGATTGTTGTCAAAGAGTGTCTTGCATGTTAGAGTTTTAGGACATATCGGGTAACGATTCCTCAAATCTTATCTTAATTCTGACATCTTACCAATATGGCCTTTTGAATGTCTTTTCTTCTTCCCTGATTGTTTGAGTAGTGTATATCTCTATCTCCTTACTTCCTTCATCCCAATCGTTAGAGATGTAGATGTTCCCACACTCTCTTTTGTCACCCTACCTTTGTCATCATGTCTCTTATTGATCATGTCTTCTATTTCTACCTGTGCATGCATAATATTTTCATTTAATAGATGCATATTGGAGTTATTTCTTTTTTATTGATCAAGAAAAAGGCTACCTCTAACCTTCGCATGATTTGACTTTTTTCCATTAGAATTTGGTTTGCAAAATATATTTTAGTATCAATATTGGTCAAATATACTTTGCATATATTATTCTAATTACCAGATTTACCTGGTACATTCTCTTCAGGAATGATTTTTTCTTTTTTTTTCTTCTTATTTCATTTCCTCTATTATCACTTCTTTTTTTTATCACCATCCTTGCTTTCATTTTCATCCCATTCTAGGTCATTTTCATCCTCTCTGGTTTTTTTTTTCTTATAAGACCTTGCTACTACCTGCATCTAATATGGTGATTTTTCCCTACTATACCCACCAAGACTTTTCTCATTATTTTCTTTTGATTTTTCTTCATTTTCTTCCTCAGATTCTTCTTCACTGTCCTCCTACAGTTTCTACTGATTTCCCTTGTGCTGATGACTTTTTATTCTTACCTGTAACTCTAATAATAATAGTTATTTCAATAACATTCTTCATCTTTGAAGACTTCTTCCAACAACAATAATATATATATATATATATATGGAAAATGTTCGGCACCCTACCATTTTCCCTACAGTTTGTCCTACGTGTTTTGTCCTATATGGGTTATAAGTTTTGGAATGGGCTAATTTTTCGTGATGATCTCTATGGTGAGAAGATCATCCTCACCAAAAGTCAACCGATTCCGAAACTTCTACCCCCATGTTTACAAGTTGAAAAATCGTGGATCATCTATTTTTTGTAAATCATTTTTGATAGGGTTAGAATTTTCAGAATGGGTTGATTTTTGGTGAGGATGATCTCCTCACCAAAAAGCAGCCCATTCCAAAACTTCTAACCCATGTAGGAAAAAACACATAGGGCAAAACGTAAGGTAAATAGTAGGTGTCGAACATGCCCCTATATATATATGTGTGTGTGTGTGTGTGTGTGTGTGTGTGTCTGTGTGAGTGTGTGAGTGTGTGTGTGTGTGTGTGTGTGTGTGTGTGTGTGTGTGTGTGTGTGTAATCATGTCAAATTTGTGGGTGTGTTCCTTATTTTGATTCTAGCATATTTTTTTGTCTCAAGCCTTTTTTTTTTAAAACCCCCAAAGTTCAAGTGTTGACGCAGTGCTCAAATCTTTATCGTAACTCTCTCTCTCTTTGATTGTATAGAACAATTACCTCGATTGTGTTCAGATTTTTACGATCTATTTCACTTTAAAGAGAGAATTTAACCTATTTTGTTGCATTCTTGCTATGAAACATTGATTTTTCCCTTTAGATATCCCATTTTCAATAAGTACTAACTAGGGTCTTGGTTTGCCTACCTAGTTTGGTGTTTTAAATAACAAGGATTTAGAATGTTATTAGTCTTATCCTATTGCATCATATAATCAAGGATTTTCAAATTTTATTAACCTATTTAGACTCCTTATTATTTACTTATCATGGTTAGTCTTCTTGATCTTATTGTATTGATAATGTTAACTATTGTTCTTCTTTTCCTCTTCTTGTTTTGAGTCTTTGCTTGCACTATTTTTTTCACCAATTTTTTCCCCAGTACTTTATTTCTTATCATCTTTCCTCCAATTGTTATTTGCAATGAAGTTGTTGTCTTTATTGGTGCATAATCAATGTCTGTTTCTTCTTATAAGAAATCACTTCTCAAGACTTGAATCGACAATTCCTTTGCTTTTTCTTCTTTTTTCTTGATGTATGTAGGGCCAATATTTGGTATTTCTATTGTTGGATTCATGTTTCTTTTTTTTCCAACTACCAAAAATTCGTATCTCTCACCCAGTAAATTTTGCGTTGTTGTATATTTTTCCTTGGCTACCCAATCTGTCCATATTGCATTTTGGGAATTGGTGTTGTTGGTAATATTATTTTATATCTCTCGCATGCTCTTTTGAATCTGTTGTACTGAAGCATAACAATTTTGGTAATGGTTATTGTAATATCTCTCATATTCTACTATAATTTGACATTCTCTGCTTCTGGAAGCTATTTCCTATGACTGACTTTGTGGAACTCTGAAGAAGTGGCCAAGAAACACTTCTAATGTATTATGTTTCTCATATGGACATTGTACTGGCTAATCCTAATCATAATCAAACTATCTAGCTACTAGTGTGGATTTTATGCTAGCAGTCTAGCTATCGGATCTTTCTTCTACATTTTCACCACTAATAGATATGTGGGCATACACAAAATATAATCAAGAGTTGTTATCCTATATACGTAGATCCATTCGGTTGATGACCTGGCAATGATTTCTGGCCCTTCAAAAATTGGCTCTATTGTAAATTCATTTTGTTGATATGGTTTCCAAGATATCTTGTCACTTGAACACAATGCCTCAATGTATCCACACGTGATCTAGGTCTGCTAGTTTGTTGTTACCATAGCAACAAGCTCTGTGTGTGTTCGGCATAATTTATTTTTCTAGAACTATTGCTTGACAACTTCAATAGGCCCACATATGCAATACCCAAAATGGCCCATATGATAGCTTTATGGGCTTTATCATTCTATGTTTAGTTGCAAATTCTTGATGAATGTTGTCAAGTCCTTAATACAACTGAGCTACCATTAGACTAACCAGACTGACGTCTTTCCCAGCCAGAATTCTAGCCACGGTGGTGAAAAATGTTGTTTTGATGTAGTGTGAAATGACTGCAAGTGTTACAAAAATAGAAAAGAAATATAACAAAAAGGCGACTAGATCCGTTTCCTTGCAATATGATTTGTTATACATCTTTCTCCAATTACTGAGATAATTTCTTCCTCTAGTTTTCCCAGATCTCCAACATATGTTCTCATGGTTTCTATTATCTAGATTTCATTGACATATGTGCCTTCAAGTTTACTCCGAGGAATATATGCAACTTCATGACCACTGAAAATCTTGTAAGTCTAATAGCATCATTTATGGTGAATGTATATTATTGTTCAGGAGTAATGAATGTATGAGTCCCTAGGTTCCATAATTATATCAGACCTGACATGAGAGGCATGTTCACGACCACATCAAGCATTGAGATTTCTATTTCTACTAGTAATCCCAATTTTTCAAGGTTGTTCCTCATAGAGTCATGCCTTAATACTTGTTTTACCCAATTGGCCCATTTTACTAATTCCTAGCTGTTGACATAAAACAAATCTAGGGTAATGTTTCTGCTATCTTTTTGTCTCAAGAAATGGAGTGGTTTCTTCCTAATTTGATATGTGATAGCCCCTTTAAATATCAATGTTGATTGTAAAGTCATTGTGTTTTGCTTGCGATTGATTTAAATAACAGATATGTTGATTGAATCCTATTTATGAGGTTTTTGGTATACTTCAAGGTCTTTTTCTTATTCAATTGCTTTAGTACCCTCATCATCATCTCTACGGACATCTACTTTGTACCCCTGGCAGGAACTATTTCCTTGTTTCGTTTTCCCATGATTATTGAGGATGTTGTTGCATTAAAATTTTGGACTTCGTACCGTGTCTAGTCTTAGAGTAGAGGGGGGTGAATAGGATAATTAAAATTTATTTCAATTTATCCAATCTTAAATTAGATTGATTAATTTGACTATGTATTTTAAGTCATTCACTTAGCCTCAATTTTGCACTCATATAGCTAATTTGCATTTAATGAAAATATATTTGGAATTTAAACATTCATTTTGTCATGTCATTCAATGGCACATACATAATATATGATTCGCCCATTTGACATTCATGGCATCTCATGGCAGTCAAGTGTAAATTGCAGAATCATAAAATATGCACGAGACATAAAACTTATGATGCTAATCCAATGTGTCTACATCCATACTCACGGTTAATCTCTAGTTTGTAATGTAAATGAAATTCACTTAGAATCTACACATTCATGACATGACATACATAGCATAGTGTTCATTCATAACATACATTCATCTAAGTGTAAACTAATAGAGACATTTCCACAAACACAAGATAAGCATTTTATAGTGGTTCGACAACGTGCCTACATACACTCCTAAGGTCACCTTTGCAAGGTTCTTGGAGTTCACTATCATTGAGATTTATGGGTCACCTCGAACCTTTTTACATAGAATTTTTATACCTAGACTAAATTCTAAAATCTTAAGATCGAGATAACGCATCCTATCAAAATTGTGAGTTTTGTTCATCGGAAACTCACGAACTTCTACTCTTGTTAAGAATCTTCAACTCTAACAAGAGCTTGATTTTTAAGGGTTGAACCAAGTAACCACATATATATATTTTCAAAAATAAAAACAAACTCAAAGACTTACTAAACTCTAGAAGATTTTCCAATGACGATCTTGAGTTCTTCGAATCCTTGAGCTCACAAGTACGTTTCGACATTTGGATCTCCCAATAAAGCTTTTGAGTTCATCTACTCCTTGTTATTACTCCTACCATCGTCTCCTTTTCTTTTTTGCTCCATGAATGTATCAATGTGTGTTAGGTTTGATGGTTGGAAAGGGATCAAGTGAGAAGTCTAGGAAGGTTGAAGGGTTCATCTAAGTTAGACTTTCATGAGAGTAGAGAAAACTCTTAAGGTGTTGAGAGAAGATAGGAAATCTTCTCTAGGGTTTGATCCAAAGGAAATGTATAGATTGAATGGAGTTTCAACTAAGGTTCGGACCTTTCAATGTGTAGAGAATGTTCTCTACATGGGAGAAGGGATAATACAAGTTCTCTAGGGATCAATCCAACCCAAAAATAAACTCAAGAATTAGTTTTATAGCATTTACGGTGATTTTCGGAGCTCAACGGTAAAAAATATAACCGTTTGCACTTTCTGCCAGCGTTGCTTGAAAATTTCGTGCTTCGTACCATATCTAGTCCTAGAAGGGGTTGAATAGGATAATTAAAATTTCATTCAATTTATCTAATTTCAACTTAGATTGATAATTTGACTATATGTTCTATGTTACTTACCTAGCCTCGATTTTACACTCATATCTCTAATTTGCATTTAATGAAAATACACATAGAATTTAAACATTCATTTAACCATATCATTCAATGGCACATTCAAATATGATTTACTTATTCAACATTCATGACATCTTATGACATTCAAAACATTCAAGTGTAAATTGCGAAATTATGAAAACATGCACGAGACATAAGACATTTAATGGATTGGCAATATGCCTATATCCATTCTTACGGTTAATCTCTAGTTTGTAATGCAATTGAAGTTCACTTAGAATCTAAACATTCATGGCATGATATACATAGCATAGTGTTCATTCATAACATGCATTCATCTAAGTATATATTAATAGAGGCATTTTCACAAACACAAGACACGTATTTTATAGTGGTTCGACAACGTGCCTACATCCATTCCCAAGGTTCCTACCTAGGAACTTGGTGTTCACTATCAAAGATGTTTATTGTTCACCTCGAACCCTTTCTATAGAATTTTTATACCTATGTTAAATTCTAAAACTTTAAGATCGAAAGAATGCATCATCTCAAAATTGTGAGTTTTGTTCCTCGAAAACTCACGAATCTTTATTCTTGTCAAGAATCCTCAATTCTAATAAGCACTTGATTTTTTAGGGCTGAATTAGGTAACCATATACATATGTTTTTAAAACTAAAAACAAAATTCAAGACTCACTCAACACTATAAGGTTTGACAATGGATATCTTGAGTTCTTCGAGTCCTTGAGCTCACAAGTACGTTTCGACCGTTAGATCTTCCAATCAAACTCTCAAGTTTTTCGACTCCTTGTAATTACTCTTACCATCATCTTATTTTGCTCCTTACTTCATGAATATATCCATGTGTGCACAAGGTGATGTTTGATTGTTCGAGAGGGATCAAGTGAGAAGTCTAGGAAGGTTAAAGGGATTCACCTAAGTTAGACTCTCATGAAAATAGATAAGACTCTTAAAGTGTAGAGAGAGGAGAGACAATCTTTTCTAGGATTTGATCCAATGGAAGGGCAAGGGTTGAATAGAGTTTCAACTAAGGTTTGGACCTTCCAAAGTGTAGAGAAAGCTCTCTAGATGGGAGATGGGAAATGGGAGAGCAAGGGTTCTCTAAGGATCAAATCCAAGTGAGAAATGAGTCAAAAATGCCTTTTTAAAGTCATTTTCGAAGCTCCAACGACTCTCATCGTGAAACCGTGCTCCAAAAATATCCCACCGTGCCCAAATGGTAGTTGCTTCTAGTGCTACTGTGCTTGATGAATAGTGTCACTGTGAAAATTACAAAAAAGTCATTAGGGGGTATTTTGGCCATAACGTTCAAACGCTAAGTCCGTTTGGCATGCCATTCGGGGAGATGATAGATCTTACTATGTAGAACATCTCCAAACTTCCACCAAGGCTTATATCAAAGAATAACTGGGTGAAATGATCAAAATGCCTTTTTTTTCCTTCTTGGGTCAAATCGGACTTTCGGGAAGGCCGGTGTCAAAATGGTTCGAAGGTGTGCTAGATATTTCCTAGATAATGCCACATATAAGGCACCAAGGAGAGAAAATGACTTTAGGGTGGTAAAATCTTTAATGTCTCCTTTATGACCATTTTCGATTTTCAAAATAGCTTTCTTACCTATTTGGGTCAAACCGAACTTTCGGAAAGGTCAGTGCCAAAAATGTTCGAAGGTGTGCTAGATATCACCTAAATAATGCCACCTATAAAGCACCAATGATAGAAAATAGGTTTAGGGTGGTCAAATATTTAATGTCCCCTCTATGGCCATTTTCGATCTCGAAAAGTTCAATGAGAGAACGGGTCGAAGAACGAGTTTACCTAATCATTATGGGTCGACCTATTACTCACTTAAATGTTGGGAAAAAGGTCTTTGGTGGTCTCATTACCGTTTGGGCTTCTTGTACACACAATTTTTGTTGAGCCACGTGCAGTTAAGCAGTTTTACCGGAGTCTTCATTAGTTTTCAATGGTAAATCAATCCGACACTTAACATATGTCTTGTAATTAACAAATATAGAATTAACAATCTCCCCTTTATCAATTACAAGAAAAAACCCTAAAGTAGAGTAAAAAGACTGGGAAACTATAGACACCCCATTTCTGCACTCGCCTGATTAATCAACTCGTCAACCCGATCACAATGATTCCCAATGATGGATGTGTATTCCATTACTTTATTTTGTTACCAGATATGTTTCAGAAATCCGGATGAGGTATCTCGAATTGACAAAACCTTAGAAACCACGCTACGCTAGGAAAATACGACCCCAGAAACATAGAAATCATCATCTTGTAGACCAAAAAGAAGCTTCACGATAAAAATCACTAAAAATTGACCAAATTACCAAAATACCCCTAACCTCAAAACAATCCTAGAGCCTACGTTACGCTTAGGAAAACTCTCTCGAACACATAAAATAACAAATCGGAATCAAATAAATCATTTCACCAATTTTAACAGAATTTGATAAAATTACGAAAATGCCCCTCATAAAGTTCATGATCATTTCACACAAAAAATTTCATAAACGACAAAAACTAATATTTCCATTGAATTATTTATGAAAAATCGATTCTAAAACATCCTAGAACATTAAAAACTGACTTAAAACGTGAAAAGTCCTCTCCGGGGGCAAAATGGTAATTTCACAATTTTCATAATTAAAAAATTCGAAATTAATAAATAAAATATTAAATAATTAAAGTGAAACATTAATGAAATTAATTTAAAATTTTAAATCGAAGAAATCGATCAATCGGGTTTTCAAGTAAAATTGTTGAGGGTTCGTGAGATATTTCTTTAAGGACCCCTCCATTTGGGGTCCAAAGAATTAAAGATATAATAGAGGGGGGTTCTCCAAAAATTAAAAGTAAATCAAGCAAGACTGAGGTCAAGGTATTAAAGTCAATCAAGTGAGACTAAAGTCAAAATTAAAGTCAATTAAGCAAGACTAAAGTCAAGATATTAAAAGTCAATCAATTAAGACTAAAGTCAAAACATTAAAAGTCAATCAAATAAGACCAAAAGTCATAATAGAGTTCTAATTAAATAATAACTCAATCAAATAGAGTTCTAACTTAAAAACAATTCTACCTAAAATAATTCTAATTAAAACACAATTCCACCTAAAACAATTCTAATTAAAACACAACTCTACCTAAAATAATTTTAACTAAAACACAACTCTAATTAAAAGAACTCTAATTAAACACTAACTCTATCAAAATCAACCCCTAAAAAAATCTATAAATAGATGTGTTCACACCCTATTTTCGTATAAAATCATAAATCCTAAGAGAAGTAGGTCTAAAAGCCCCCTAGCCTCCCATAAACCCTAGTTTTGGAGCCCCAACTCCTTACCTAACATCCCTCCTTCGATTTTAGCCTAAGAAACGCCTAAAAGCCATTCAAAAACATTCCAAAATCCGCAACGAACTTGAAGTGTTTAGATTAAAAAATAAGGAGATACCTTGCCTCGGAGATCCGAAATCAAATCCGGAGACAGAACGAAGCAAAGGAGTACGGTACAAGGAGCTATTTTGTCAGATCTGAGGGAACAAAGTCCTTGCTATCGGAAAGGTAAATTTTTTATTTTTATTTATTTTTATCTAGATTTTAGCAATGTAATTTACTTGGGAAGTTAGTAGAGACCGGTTTTGGCCAGGCGGGGTTGGTGCCTAATACCTTCCAACCCCGTAACGTGATCCCCGGACTCTTTTTCTCTTTCGTAGATTAGTTTGCCTTTGTTTAGAGTCAGTTTGGTTCCTAGACCTTAACAAGTAGGTGGCGACTCCCAAACCTCAACGGTCAAAAGTGGATCCGCGCACCCCGCGGATCGAGGGCGCTTTCAGTGGCAACTCCACTGGGGACTATTGAGGATCAAACTTGAAAAACCCCAAGTATGGGAGCATTGCCAAGATGACCTAGTTTTTTTTTTTTTTTTTTAGTTGGATTTATTTTATTTATTTTTTCTGTTTATTTATTTATTTTGTCTTGATTGTAGATGATTTTGGGTATTGCTTTTTTTTTTTTCCAATTAAGGATCACTTTTTGATGACCCCTAAATAATGAAAGATTCAAATTGACATATGAAAATGATGAAATGATGAAGGTTGGGACAGTAATGTTAAAACGTTTTTACAAAATATTCTAGTAAGAATTAAGTCTGGGAACCTCTTAATAAAACGTAGATCTCATCGAGTAGATTAATTTAGAATCTGAGTTCACTCAATTTCATTATCGGAAGCCTTAGATATCATTGATGCAAGTTCAATCTGTAAATCTGGAATTGTTGCTGAATGAAGGTTGGGACAGCAATGTTAAAACGTTTTCACACAATATTCTAGTGAGAATTAAGTCTGGGAACCTCTTAGTAAAACGTAGATCTCATCGAGTAGATTAATTTAAAACCTAATTTCACTCGATTTCGTTATCAGAAGCCTTAGATATTATCGATGCAAGTTCAATCTGTAAATCTAGAATTATTTCTGAATAAAGGTTGGGACAGCAACGTTAAAACGTTTTTACAGAACATTCTGTTGAGAATTAAGTCTAGGTACCTCTTAATAAAATGTAGATCTCATCGAGTAGATTACTTTAAGACTTGAGTTCACTCAATTTCATTATCGGGAGCCTTAGATATCATCGATGTAAGTTCGGATTGTATTTTCCAAATTCACAGAAAATTCGAATTTATCTAATGTTAGCACAATTAATGTTCCTGAGAGTGAGCTCATCTCAACCATTGTCATTCTATCATCAATGTAACATCTATTCGAATCTCGATTTATTTTGGATCACCCAAAAATAACCCTTGATTAGACCATAGACAACAAATTTATGGGCTTTTTTAATGTTGGATCAGATTAATTAATATTTGTGTTATATGCCCATATAATGTGCCATGATCTCTACAGATATATTTGTGATGTGTTTGCTTTCATCTTAATTTCGATGTGATGGGTTTTGTATTATTTTCTTGATCAATATTCATTTGATATTCATATGTGATGACATAATCTGGCCCATGGGCCCATTTGTTAGGAAAAGGCCCCGGGCACACCCCACTCTATTTTGCACACACCACATGCACGTTTACTGTTTTGCACACTTACACGTCCTATATAGCCAACGTGGCACTAGTGCGTGGCCCGATCTCTTCGGAGATGCGACGTCATTCATGAAAACCACAACTCCAGTCACGTACCTTAGGGTATATCAAACTGGGGCATCAATACCGTCTGATCAGGTGATTCTGAGAGATGCATTGATGCACCCAGGCTGGAGCGACCTGAGCCTTTTACCTATTGTGAACCACACAGTCACATGTCCCAATTGCCAACGTAGTATTAGTACGTGGTCGGTCCCCTCGTGGGATGCCAAACCATTTATGAAAGTTACAACTCTTGACTCGTACCCGTAGGTGTAAAAGATAATCTAGTATATCAATTGCACTTCTTGGTCAAAACCGGTGCCTAAGCAAGATCTTGCCCCGCTGTACCCTACTGTACGAGGGGGATAGACTACGTCTATTCTAGACGAGAGGTATTTAAGTGGGCCCTTACTTAGCATCGTGTGCCATCTCTCAACTGGAGATCAAACTGGCTGTTTTTGACTTCAGAGAAGTGGGTTGAGGTTTTAAATTATCACCTATACAGTATATCAAACCAAGTCACCACGTATCGAAAGGTATATAGGTGTGCTTGGGCAAGGGTGGCCAGATAAAAATGTATTGCACGTAGTAAGCTTAGAGTCTAGAAACATTTCCTGTAGGTCACAACTCGAACTTATCGTGGGTGTTCCTGGGTTGTTTATTGAATGGAACTTTTGGATTGATGAATGTATGTGAATGATGTGAATGATGAGATCAGAGTGTATGATTGTCCCCAAGGATCAAAAATGTTATTTTTGGAAATTAAAATGGGTGCACCAACCCAATAAAAAATCCATTTTAAACTTGACCCAGTCCATCTCGATCCAACGATCATTATGGGCCGAGCCATTTGAATCAAAATGAAATTCAAACTTTTTTCTGATTCGGATTTTAAGCCCATTTTAAAAGAAGAAAAATATTTTCTAGAAGAAAAATATTTTCCAGAAGAGAAATGCTTTTCAAAAGTAAAATATTTTCCGGAAGAATAAGATTTTCCAAAAGGAAATGCTTTCCCAAAAAGTTTTCTAAAAGAAAATGTTGTCTAAAAAAAAGAAAAGGAAGAAAAATATTTTTCAGAAAAAAATGGTTTACAAAAAATCTATTTTTGCATGAAAATTTATTGAAATATGTTTGTGGAAGTTGTTATTCAATGAAAACATTATTTGTCAATATTTTTCAAGAGTGCAATAAAATTATTTTTCTAAATAATCATTATATTAATGAATTGTTTAATGGATTGGTGCACAAAATTCAATAAAATCTCAGGGTTCATTTAAAATGTTATCAAGGGGGTGACACTGAAATTGGTTAAATTCACCTTCAAAGAGGTTTAAGGGTTATCATTGTGTCTAAGCTCAATCGTCCATCGTCTAGCTAGGGTTGTAAATCCGGTCAGTTAGAGTAAACGTCAATATCAAATTAACAATCAGAAATGACCTCAAAATGTCTCAACATCGTCCAGTTGTTTTTTGAAGATCATAGTGCTTCAATCCTACCAGTTATAAGCAATATCTCAGTTCTCAGTCCTAATTAAACTCGTATGGGTACTTGTCTTGAGTTTTCATGAGTCATTTGGGTTAGCTCGAGTCCTTTTTTTCCAGCAAGGTCATGTCTTCCTTAGATTGAGTCTACTCTTTCTTATTGAGACAAGTTAGTTTATCGAGTCTATAGAGGTGTCTGTTGCCCCATCTGAAATTGATCGGATAAAGGAAATTTTTGAATACCTCGAGCGCATTAACGAATTAACTAATAATTTGATATATTTCGTTTCTGAACAAGAAGATAAGAGTCGGGCTCAACCTTTAATCGAGAAAGGAAAGGTCTTTGACCTTGAAACAAAAAATAATTCCTAAAGAGATTCAAATAGAAACCATCTTATCCCTAAAGGAACACGAGGGGATAATGAATTTACTCAGAAATTTCAAAAGACTTGTTCGTGTGATCATATGAGGGTATGTTAGGTACAAGCTTGGGTGTTGTTTAACACGGAATAGATACTCGTCTATATCGATGGAATCAAAGAAGATGTTATAAAATGTATCAGCACTATCCTTATTACATCTTGAGTTTCAAATCACATATTTTTGAACTGATCTCTGATAATGGGTCGTACTTCAAAGCATAATCATTACTCTATGTTTAAAGTTGAAGATCCGAAAGCACAAATCATCCCCCTACCGTCCTCAGATCAATGGAACGATTGAAGCAGTTAGTAAGAGTCTCAAGACTATCATCAGGAAAATGTGTCAATCACATCGAGATTGGTCAGAAAAATTATCATTCACGCTATGGACATATCGAACTTCAATTCGATCCTCTACTGGAGCTACTCCCTACTCCTTAGTGTATGGCATGGAAGCAGTCTTGCCAGTTGAAATGGAAATTTCGTTTCTCAGGGTCTTGTTGGAAAATCATTTGCTAGAAACAGATTGGATTCGTCAGCAGTATGAAGAATTAAACTTGATCGAAGAAAACGAGTTAAAGCCGTGTACCATGTGCAAGCTTATCTAAGCAGAGTCACCCGTGCATTTGACAAAAAGGTCAAAGCTTATCATTTACAGGTCAAGGATTTAACTATCAGACTTCAAAGAAAATTGAACACTCCTTCTCGACTATAGGAGAAAGTCTGAACCCAATTGGAGAAATTCATTCAGTAAGAAAATACTGTCTGGAAAAGTCGTCAGACTTCAAGAAGTGAACTACTAGAGTCAACCAACCTTGACCGAATCAAATGGTACTACATTTAAGGAGGCCATCTTTGGCCGAATCAATTTTCCTGCTACCCAATTCATTATCTCCTTTCTCAGCTCTTTGCAGCCTTTTCAGAAAAATTGTGCCTTTTATTTCTTAGCCTGATCACCTAACCTAGGGGAGGGAAAAATTTGAACTACGTTTTGGTCTGATCCCAAAAATTTAGGGTACGTAGGCAACCTGAGAAGTTACTTCAGGCCCGACCACATCAAAATAAAAAAAAATATATAGATTCCCCGACAAAGGAAAAATCTAAAAAGAAAAATTCAAAAGAAAAAGAAATATCATCCAAAATGGGGAAGAAAGTTCAAGAAAATTTTTTAAATGAAATGCCACACAAGGGGCATTTGGGTTTTTGAGCCTCAAAATTCCTTTCTTTTTATGCCTAGTCCCAAGCCCACCTATAAAAGTCCTCTTAAGTACCGTGTGAAAAAGTCAAGGAGGGTAGCGAAGCATGATCAGACAGTAATTCTAGAACTTCAGAGGAGAAGAAAAAGATAAAAAAAAATGAAGAAGCCTGCTAAGTTTAAAATCAGGAAAGGGCGACTTAGGCAAAAATTAAGGCAAGCTCGCAAGGTTGAAAATCTGAAAGGACAATTTTGGCAACAATCAGAGCAAAGAAAAAAGAAAGAGCTCGCTAGATCGAAAACCTGAAAAGGCGATCTAGGAAAAAGCTAGAGCAAGCTCGCTAGATTGAAAACCTGAAAAGGCGATCTAGGCAAAAGTTAGAGCAATAAAGAAAAACAGAAGAAAATCCCAAGCTGAAAGCGACCCGAACTGAAACATCAGAAGTTCGAATCATCAAGTTCAATACTCAGCTTAAACCAGGCATAGATTCAGAAGTCACAAGTATCTTGTCTATGATCGATCTGAGAATTCTTACTTCCCCAAGTGAACCAATGGAGAGAAGGGTGAATTCTATGATGAGTCTCAAAAGGAAATATTTTGTTTTCTTGAGCCTAACTCAAAATCTTTAATAAAATTAATCAAAATTAAAAGTTGAATCTTTATTGCGCTTGTGGTAATCAATTATTTCAAACCTTCATACAAGGGGCATTTTTTTTCTTCTTTAAAGTAATTTTTCCCCCTTATACTAGGGGCATTTTTTTTAATTTTTGCATGATGTGTTCAATTATCTTCAATGCCATGTTCATTGTCAAACTAGGGGCATTTTGTTTTTGAGCAATGTTAATCCTAAGAGACAATGAGAACCCCAAATTTAATGTTACCCTCTTGATAATAATTTTTCGAAAAAACTCTTGAGGTTCAAAAGAAATAAAAACTCAGGTTTTAAATTCATAAAAAATTTTGATAAATCCTTGAGGTTCAAACAAAAGTATTTTGGATCTCACATAAGAGATATGGCATTCTTTCGTTCTCCAGATTCTTTTCCAGATTCAATCATTCTTGGAATCGATCATTTCTCTTCCAGATTCATTATCTTCCAGATTTATTCATTCTCCGATTCGTTCTAATCAGTTTTCTCCAAATTCGTTCATTCTTTCTCAAAATTCATTCATTCCTCTGCCAGTTTTGCTCAGTTTCCGCAAAGGGTTATCTTGGATTTTGCTCAGTTGTCGCCAAGGGTTAACTTGCATTTTGCTCAGATGCCGCCAAGGGTTATCTTGGATTTTGCTCAGATGCCGCCAAGGGTTATCTTGGATTTTGCTCAGTTGCCGCCGAGGGTTTTCTCGAAACTATGCTCAGATGTCGCCGAGGGTTTTCTCGGAACTATGCTCAGATGCCGTCGAGGGTTTTTTCGAAACTATGCTCAGTTACCGCCAAGGGTTATCTTGGATTATGCTCAGGTACCGTCGAGGGTTTTCTCGGAACTATGTTCAGATGCCGCCAAGGGTTTTCTCGGAACTATGCTCAGTTACCGCCGAGGGTTTTCTCGGAAATATGCTCAGATGCCGCCGAGGGTTTTCTCGGAATTATGCTCAGATGCCGCCGAGGGTTTTCTCGGAACTATGCTCAGATGCTGTCGAGGGTTTTCTCGGAATTATGCTCAGATGCCGCCTAGGGTTTTCTCGGAACTATGCTCAGTTACCACCGAGGGTATTCTCGGAATTATGCTCAGTTACCGCCGAGGGTTTTCTCAGAATTTTGCTCAGTTTATATTCAGATTATGCTCAGATTATACTCAGATTTTACTCAAATTTATCTCAGATTTTAAATAACACACTTGCACAGCTGTTACATTAGTCAAGGAGAATTTTCTAAAATTCAAGGATCTGACACCGTCAGTGAGAGTTTGCGCTCAAGGACCTGACAACCTTTTTAATTCGGGGAGAGCTTACCCTCAAGGATCCGAACACCTTGACGAATTGCTAAATCAGGCTGTAAAATGAACTGTCAATAGCTTTGGCATTCGGATATCGCACTATCTACCAAAATAGATTTGCTATCTAGTTTGCTTCAACCCTCTGCCAAAGAGGGGCATCTGTAGACACCCCATTTTTGCACTCGCCTGATTAATCAACTCGTCAACCCGATCACAATGATTCCCAGTGATGGATGTGTATTCTATTACTTTATTTTGTTACCAGATATGTTTCAAAAATCCAGATGAGGTATCTCGAATTGACAAAATCTTAGAAACCACGCTACGCTAGGAAAATACGACCCCAGAAACATAGAAATCATCATCTTGTAGACCAAAAAGAAGCTTCACGATAAAAATCACTAAAAATTGACCAAATTACCAAAATACCCCTAATCTCAAAACAACCCTAGAGCCTACATTACGCTTAGAAAACTCTCTCGAACACATAAAATAACAAATCGGAACCAAATAAATCATTTCACCAATTTTAACAAAATTTGATAAAATTACGAAAATGCCCCTCATAAAGTTCATGATCATTTCACACAAAAAATTTCATAAACGACAAAAACTAATATTTCCATTGAATTCCTTATGAAAAATCGATTCTAAAACATCCTAGAACATTAAAAACCGACTTAAAACGTGAAAAGTCCTCTCCGGGGGTAAAACGGTAATTTCACAATTTTCATAATTAAAAAATTCGAAATTAATAAATAAAATATTAAATAATTAAAGTGAAACATTAATGAAATTAATTTAAAATTTTAAATCGAAGAAATCGATCAATCGGGTTTTCAAGTAAAATTGTTGAGGGTTCGTGAGATATTTCTTTAAGGACCCCTCCATTTGGGGGTCCAAAGAATTAAAGATATAATAGAGGGGGGTTCTCCAAAAATTAAAAGTAAATCAAGCAAGACTGAGGTCAAGGTATTAAAGTCAATCAAGTGAGACTAAAGTCAAAATTAAAGTCACTTAAGCAAGACTAAAGTCAAGATATTAAAAGTCAATCAATTAAGACTAAAGTCAAAACATTAAAAGTCAATCAAATAAGACCAAAAGTCATAATAGAGTTCTAATTAAATAATAACTCAATCAAATAGAGTTCTAACTTAAAAACAATTCTAATTAAAACACAATTCCACCTAAAATAATTCTAATTAAAACACAATTCCACCTAAAACAATTCTAATTAAAACACAATTCCACCTAAAACAATTCTAATTAAAACACAACTCTACTTAAAACAATTTTAACTAAAACACAACTCTAATTAAACACTAACTCTATCAAAATCAACCCCTAAAAAAATCTATAAATAGATGTGCTCACACCCTATTTTCGTATAAAATCATAAATCCTAAGAGAAGTAGGTCTAAAAGCCCCCTAGCCTCCCATATACCCTAGTTTTGGAGCCCCAACTCCTTACCTAACATCCCTCCTTCGATTTTAGCCTAAGAAACGCCTAAAATCCTTTCAAAAACATTCTAAAATCCGCAACGAACTTGAAGTGTTTAGATTAAAAAATAAGGAGATACCTTGCCTCGGAGATCCGAAATCAAATTCGGAGACAGAACGAAACAAAGGAGTACGGTACAAGGAGCTATTTTGTCAGATCTGAGGGAACAAAGTCCTGTCTATCGGAAAGGTAAATTTTTTATTTTTATTTATTTTTATCTAGGTTTTAGCAATGTAATTTACTTGGGAAGTTAGTAGAGACCGACTTTGGCCGGGCGGGGTTGGTGCCTAATACCTTCCAACCCCGTAACGTGATCCCCGGACTCTTTTTCTCTTTCGTAGATTAGTTTGCCTTTGTTTAGAGTCAGTTTGGTTCCTAGACCTTAACAACTAGGTGGCGACTCCCAAACCTCAAGGGTCAAAAGCGGATCCGCGCACCCCGCGGATCGAGGGCGCTTTCAGAAACATTCCCAGAATAACCAACACGACTTACACTCGATTAGAATCTTACAATAAAAAACCTAAGATTCTAACTGTTTCGTTCCCCCTGAATGTTTTACCTGTAAAAGTCAATTGAGACAGTACACATGGGTGAAAATAATATTCTCCTCCTTTTTGTCAGTATTTGACAAAGAGCGTAATCAACCCAATATCGATATAAAATATATACCAATAAGCACAAAGGAAATATACATGCACGCAATTAATATGACTATCAGAGTTCGATGCATGATGGAAGCACATATAGACATGCCAAAGATAGTATGACTATGAAGCATGGGCATGGCATGATAAATGACACAAAAAACATATATCACTAGATAGGGTTGTGTCAAAACATGCATATGTGCGTGCACAAAATAAATGATATGCAAGTAATCAATCCATTGCACACGAAACAGTTGTAAAATATTTTACTATAAAGGAACAACTGTAAGAAAAATAAATACCAAAATGACTTAACTGTTTAAACATTGGCATAACATGCTAACAAGATAATAAAGTATTCAAATAAAAGCATAGTAATTGTAGCATGAGAAATGTGTGAGAAGATTTAAAAAATAACAATATGAAAACTCACATGTGGCAGCTAAAACATCATATGAATTGTGTCACATGACCACATTTGGTCATTATGCTCACCAAATAATTTTAAATATGAGAAATACATGTAGAAGAATCAAGTTTGGGAGTCAAAGATGCGAACAAAACACATGAGGTAATCAAAAGTAACCCAAATCATAGTTTTGACGGTGGTGGCACGGTCCCATCGTGACTGTAGCACGGTTCCTCCGTGATCCATCGTGCTTGGGCACAGTGCCACCGTGGAGAGAAAAAGTTTTCAAAAGATTTTTTTTTTTGTAATTTTTTTTTGAGTTCCCTAAGGTATTTACTTAGAGAAAAAGTTATTGTACGCCCCCCCCCCCAACTCTCTTTCGTTAAGACTAGAGAAATTTTACGAAAATGTGCCTCGTCGAGATTCGGTCAAAAATTTGAAAGATAGAGAATTTGCAAAAATTTCCAATGAAGGCGACAAAGGCGCAAGAACTAACTTATGATGGGTATAGGAACCCAAATATACCAATTTTCATAATTTTCAAAATATTCAAGTAACGGTGCATTTTCTTACCGACATAGCCTGGAAGTATGTAAGCCACACACAAAGAGGTCAAAACCTCGAGTTTGTCTATGAATACATAAAATGAGTCTAAGTACTCAATATTTGCCAATTTTGGCTCAAATTTGTTGGACCAATGGAGTTCTGTGGTGCATACGAGCATTCGGTCAATTTTTAACCCAGAGCAAAGAGGCTTGAAATCTTCAAATATACCAATAAAAACACAAAAACAAAATGATTTTTACTCAAGATTTGCAACGTTAGTGCAAAAACCAAGAGTCAAAGATTGTCCAACATGTGTATGTTTACTTGGACAATGGTTGACGGGAAGCAATGAGGTTCTATGGTCTCATTTTAAGATAAATGTGATGATACATGTATCCAAATTTACCAATAAACAACATTAACTTGAAATAAGATGGATTTCTGGAGAACGTGACCATACTGACTCCAACAATGTGAAAATTTCTAAAAATAAGAAATTCATAGAGAGGTTTGAACCTTAGATATGCCAATAAAAGTACACACAATCGAGAGTCTCAAACTTAAACCAAGTTTTATACTAGGGAGCAAAAGTCTTTTCATTCATCAAATGAGTCTATTTTAGAACAAATATGGGTCTATGATCCCAAATTTTTCTAAAGAAACTTGTTCGAACAATAGAACATACTTTTGGAAGAATAATACCTACTGCTCACTCAAATTTACCAATTTGGATCAACTTGGGAGTTTTTGGACTCAAAGTGAATGTCTCCAATAGCAATAAAGTTTTGGCACGAGAGACGGGGATGCCGATAGGAAAAAAATTGAAAAAAATATGTCGTTGATTCAGTAGAACATATGTCCTTCGTTGGTTGATCATCAACCATAACATTGATGGACTATTGAATATAGTAAATTCTCTGATTGGAGACTCGATAAAGACCACTATGAATATATCAACATATAACCTTGTCATTTCTCAAGTCAATATTTCCCAGGTTTCCATGGTCCCTAAAAAGTATAACATTTATTGTTAAAGACCTTGAAAAACTTGATATTAGGAGGAAAATTGTTCCACAGTTTATCGATTGTTGATCAACCCTTCTCTAAGATATACAAATGAATAAGGTATCAGGCAGTGTTTACAACCTTGGCTCAAAAATCTTACTATGAAGTATAACGAGCCATTTCCTACAAAACAGAGTTGATCCTCTTAGCAACTCCATAATGCTAAGGGAACTGTAGAGTTGAGAATCTTTGTTAGAACATGTAATTGTCACAGAATTAAGTGGACTAACTATTCTTAAACTTTCCGTTAAGATCACTTCATATCCGTCCAACAACGGACTCTATTTCTGTTTGAAGTTGCTTAACGATGTTCTTGAATCCATCAAATGTATCTAATTTATCTTTCAAGAATGCAATCCAAAAGAGTTGAAGTGATCATCAACTACTGCTAGAGGATGTCTCTTACCTTTTAGAATTTTAACTCTTGTGGGATCCACAAGATCCATGTGAAGTAATGCTAGAGGATTTGAGGTAGCTAGAACGTTTATCTCTTTGTGGGTACTATGCACTTGTTTATCAATATGGCACTTCCCATGGACATTTCTAGCTTTATTACCCAGTTTGGGCAACCCTCTGACTAATGCTCTTTGAAGCATGTCGATTGTTCTTTGTCGCACATTTGAGATATGCTGAGAAGGTTATATTTTAACACATCCACACAAAGGACAATTTCAACCTTGGGCATCCCTGATCCACTGATCATGCCATACCCAACAATCCTAGTGATACAACTATCACCAAAGATAATAGACCCTCTATTAAACTCTACCAAGTGACTAAACTAGGTTTGGTCACTAGTCTTATGTTTGGAGTAACCGCTATCCAATTACTGTTACGTGAAATTTCTCACCTTAAGAAGAGTGTAAATCACAAGGTACTGATTATCCCTAGATTTAAGTTTTTAGTTTAAAATTGATTTTTGGGATAAGAGATTGTTTTTAGGAGGAGAAGGGATTTATCTATAAAACCCAAGATTTCTCCTTCCTTGGTGAGTTTTAAGTGGGGAACCTATTTTCCTTTGGTGATCTTGATCTTGAATAAGTCCCTTACAAAATTATACACTTTAAGAGGTGAAGAATTCTTCACTTCCTTGGACATGGATGACTCTTCTTACTCCACAGATGATTCAACTTTCTGTAAAGGAGCTATCTTGACCCATGCAACTTTTACTCTACTACTGAAGATATACTAATAGAGATTAGGGAGGTTCTGGAGTAAATGGTCTTGTGTTCAATTTTAATATTACTAATTTATCCAGAGAAGTTGTCGATGCCTTCCTCGTTCTTCTCATCAAAAGAAGAAGTTATTTGAGGAGAAGATTGATTTACCAATGTTTGTTCATCCTCAACTTCATCTACAAGAGGAATGAAGACCGTGGTGGATGCCATATGGATCTTGAGGTGTTACAGTCTTCAAAATTTGAATATGCTTGTTCAACACCCTCTAACTCATTCGAGTCAACCCACGTAACTTGTGAAACAAGTTTCGTTGAACCTGAATATTTGGAAATCGATTGTTCTACGTTACGAGAAATAAACAGTGGTAAAATGGTCAATTCCTCCACAATGATAGCATTCAGTATCATCTTTTGACATATATGGAGACTTACCAATGGATTGCCTTTCATCATCAGGATAACTCATTTTACTGAAGTTATGTGATCCTCTCTTCATATGAACAAAATTTGTCCCCATCAAAATCATGTCCTCAATATCTAGGGCACTTTCACTATTTTCCTCAAGGATAGTTTTACTAAGAATTTGTAAGAAGAAAAGATATGACATAGAATTTACATATTTAGAGGATGACTTTGAAGAAGAGAATCAAGACCATTGTCTACCCTTTTTAGGGAGGTCCTACAAGATGGAGCTCAACCATGGTGAGCAATCCAATGAGTTCTTAAACACTCATAGTTCACATCTCGGAACTACATTTGAGATCATAATAGGAGCAAACCTCTTAGGAAGGGACCTAAGAATTTTCGTGTAAATTCTTCATTCTGAAACAAGTTATCCTAGGAAGTACATGGAGATACAACAATCTCTAAGTTTTGCATAAAGTTCTCAAATAAAATTGTTTTAATCCATCCTAATGTTCTCAAAACAATTTGTTAACATTTGAAGTTTGAAATTTTGACAATGTAGGTTTCTAAGAGAAGCAAAGCTTGTTTAGCCGACAGTTATGTGTCAATATGTTTGAACTCACTTGGGGTAATGCCACCGTGTATAGAATTTAGTATTCTCATATTATGGCAACTATTGGTTTTTAATTATTTGGGTGGCTCATACCCTTCCTCTATTAAGATCCAAAAATCACAACTCAAGGGAATTGATGAAGATCATCATCATAATTTATCAATATGCATAATTGAATTGATGGATAGATGGAGGTCTAGAGGATGACCAATGTCGGACTTAGACATGGTTCAAAGTCTTCGGATCAATTCTAGGATATTAAGTCTATCAAGAGTAACCCGTTCTGATATCAATTGAAAATTTTGTGCTTCATACCATATCTAGTCTTAGAGGGGGTGAATAGGATAATTAAAATTTCTTTCGATTTATCCAATTTTAACATAGATTGATAATTTGCCTATATGTTATAAGTCATTCACCTAGCCTCAATTTTGCACTCATGTCTCTAATTTGCACTTAATGAAAATACACATGGAATTTAAACATTCATTTAACCATATTATTAAATGGCACATTCAAATATGATTTACTTATTCAACATTCATGGCATCTCATGACATTCAAAACATTCAAGTGTAAATTGCGGAATTATGAAAACATACACGAGACATAAGACATCTAATGGATTGGCAATATGCCTATATCCATTCTCACGGCTAATCTCTAGTTTGTAATGCAATTGAAGTTCACTTAGAATCTAAACATTCATGGCATGATCTTGTAGACACCCCATTTTTGTACTCTCCTGATTAATCAACTCGTCAACCCGATTACAACGGTTCCCAATGATGGATGATTATTCCAATGCTTTATTTTGTTACTAGATATGTTTCAGAAATCCGGATGAGGTATCTCAAATTAACAAAACTGTAGAAATCACACTACGATAAGAAAATATGATCTCAGAAACATAGAAATCATCATCTTGCAGACAAAAATAAGCTTTACGATAAAAATCACTAAAAAATGACCAAATTATCAAAATACCCCTAACCTTAAAACATCTTTAGAGCCTACGTTACACTTAGGAAAACCCATTCAAAAATATAAAACAACAAATCGAAATCAAATAAATCATTTCGTCAATGTTCACAAAATTTGATAAAATTACGAAAATGCCCTTCATAAAGTTCATGACCATTTCGCACAAATTTTTTTATAAATGACACAAACCAATATTCCTATTGAATTCCTTATGAAAAAATGATTCCAAAACATCCTGGAATATTGAAAAACGACTTAAAATGTAAAAAATCATTTCCGAGGGTAAAACGATAATTTTATAATTTTAATAATTAAAATTTTTAAAATTAATAAATAAAATATTAAATAATTAAAGTAAAACATTAATAAAATTAATTTAAAATTTTGAACAAAAAACATCGATCAATCAAGTTTGCAGGCAAAATTGTTGATGGTTGTCAGATATTTATTCAAGGACCCCTCAATTTAGGGGTCTAAAGAATTAAAGATATAATAGAGGGGGGTTCTCCAAAAAATTAAAGTCAATCAAGTAAGACTAAAGTCAAGATATTAAAGTCAATCAAGTAAGAATAAAGTCAAAATTAAAGTCACTCAAGTAAGACTAAAGTCAAGATATTAAAGTCAATCAAGTAACACTAAAGTCAAAATCTTAAAGTCAACCAAATAAGATCAAAAGTCAAAACCCTAATAGAGTTCTAATTAAATAATAACTCTATTTAATAGAATTCTAATCAAAATATAACTCTACCTAAAACAATTCTAATTAAAATATAGCTCTAACTAAAAGAATTATAATTAAACACTAATTCTATTTACAAACAGTTAAAAAAAATCTATAAATAGGGATCCCTACAACCTATTTTCGTATCAAATAATAAACACTAAGAGAAGTAGGTCAAAAAGTTTTCCTGGTCTCCCATAAACCCTAATTTTGAAGTCCCAACTCCTTACCTAACACCCATATTTCGATTTTAACTTGAAAAATACCTAGAAGCCTTTAAAAAATATTCAGAAATCTATAAACAAATTCGAAGAATTCAGATCTAAGAAAGAGATACCTCGCCTCGAAGATCAGAAATCAGATCCGGAGACAAAACAAAGCAAGGAGTATTGTACAAGGAGTTACTCTATCAGATCTGAGGAAACGAGAGCGTTGTCTTCGGAAAGGTATAAATTTTTTTAATTTTTTTTATTACTTAGGTTTTTTAGCAATGTAGTTTATTTGGAAATTAGTAGAGACCGACGTTTGCCGGGCAGGGTTGGTGCCTAACACCTTCTAATCCCGTAACTTGATCCTTGGACTCAGGATTTTTTGGTAGATTAGTCATTTTTATCCATTTTGAATCTATATTCGATTCCTAGACCGTAATAACTAGATGGCGACTCCCAAACCTCAAAGGTCAAAAGTGAATCCGTGCACCCCACGGATCGAGGGCGTTTTCAGATATACATAACATAATATTCATTCATAACATGCATTCATCTAAGTATAAATTGATAGAGGCATTTTCACAAACATAAGACACGTATTTTATAGTGGTTCAACAATGTACCTATATCAATTTCCAAGGTTCCTACCTAGGAACTTGGAGTTCACTATCAAAGAGGTTTATGGTTCATCTCGAATCCTTTATATAGAATTTTTACCTATGTTAAATTCTAAAACTTTAAGATCGAGAGAATGCATTCTCTCGAAATTGTGAGTTTTGTTCCTCGAAAACTCACGAACTTTTATTCTTGTCAAGAATCCTCGATTCTAACAAGAACTTGATTTTTGAGGGCTGAACCAAGTAACCATATACATATTTTTTTAAAACTAAAAATAAAATTAAAGACTCACTCAACACTATAAGGTTTGTCAATGGAGATCTTGAGTTCTTCGAGTCCTTGAGCTCACAAGTACGTTTCGACCGTTAGATCTTCCAATCAAGCTCTCAAGTTTTTCGACTCCTTTTGATTACTCCTACCATCATCTTCTTTTGCTCCTTACTTTATGAATATATCAATGTGTGTACAAGGTGATGTCTGATTGTTCGAGAGGGATCAAGTGAGAAGTCTAGGAAGGTTATAGGGATTCACCTAAGTTAGACTCTCATGAAAATAGAGAAGACTCTCAAAGTGTAGAGAGAGGAGAGAAAATCTTCTCTAGGGTTTGATCCAAAGGAAGGGCATAGGTTAAATGGAGTTTCAACTAAGATTTGGACCTTTCAAAATGTAGAGAAAACTCTCTAGATGGGAAAGGGGAGAGCACAAGTTCTTTAGGGATCAAATCTAAGTGAGAAATAAGCCAAAAATGTATTTTTAAAGTCATTTTTGATACTCCAAGGGCTTTCAAGGTGGAACCATGCTCTAAAAATGTCCCACCATGCATAAATGGTAGTTGTTGTCGGTGCCACCGTGCTTGATGAACAGTGCCATTGTGAAAGTTACAAAAAATGCCATTGTGAAAGTTACAAAAATACCATTGGGAGGGTATTTTGGCCATAACTTTCAAACGGCAAGTCCGTTTTAAACATGTCGTTCGAAAAAATGATAGATCTTACTATGTAGAACATCCCCAAACAGTACCAAGGGTTAGATCAAAGAATAAATGGGTGAAGTGACCAAAATTTCTTTTTTGCCTTTTCGGGTCAAATTGAACTTTTGGGAAGGTTGGTGCCGAAACGGTTTGAAGATGTGCTAGATATTACGTAGATAATGCCACCTATAAGGCACTAAGGACAGAAAATGGGTTTAGGGTGGTCAAATCTTTAATATTTACTCTATGACCATTTTCGATTCTCGAAATAGCCTTTTTACTTTTTCGGGTCAAATCAAGCTTTCGGGAAGGTAGGTGCCAAAACGGTTCGAAAGTGTGTTAGATATTACTTCTATAATGTCACCTAAAAAGCACCAAGGAAAAAAATGAGTTTAGGGTGGTCAAATCTTTAATATCCCCTCTGTGACCATTTTCGATTCCCGAAAAGTCCGATGAGAGGATGGGTCGAAGAACGAGTTTACCTAATCATTATGGGTCAACCTATTACTCACCTAAATGTTGGGAAAAAGGTCTTGGGTGGTCTCATTATCTTTTGGGTTTCTTGTACACACAATGGAGATTTTTGTCGAGCCACGTGCGGTTGAGTAGCTTTACCGAAGTCTTTATTAGTTTTTAATGGTAAATCAATCCAACACTTAACATATGTCTTGTAATTGAAAAAATATGGAACACTGTTGTGAGCCACTATGACTTCCACCGTGACGCCGTGAAGTTAACCCAGTGACGTCGTGAAAATGACCAAAATGCCATTGAGGGGCTATTTTGGCCATAACTTTCAAATGGTAGCTCTGATTGACATGCCATTCGAGAATTTGATAAATCTCACTATGTAAAACGTCCTCAAACTGTCACCAAAGGGTGAGTAATGGCATAACTAGGTAAAATAACCAAAATACCCTTTTTTCCATTTTGAATCAAAACAAGTTTTTGGGAAGTCCGGTGATGAAATAGTTTGGAGGTGTTGTAAATCTTACCTATATAAGGTCTCCAAACAATCATCAAGAAAAGATGATGGTCTTAGGGTGATCAAATTTCTAATGTCCCCTAAACAATCAAATTTAATTCTTGAAAGGTCCGATGAAAGAACGGGTTGGGTCAAGAGTTTTCCTAATCAATATGAGTTGACTTATCAATCATCTAAGTATTGGAGAATGGTCTAGGAAGTCTCATTACCTTTTAGGCTTTGTACAAACATATTGGGGCGTACAGTTGAGTAGTTTTACCGTAGTCTTTATGCGTCTTTAATAGCAAATCGATCTGATACTCAACATTAGTATCAGAATTGAATAAATATGAAACTAACAATCTTCCCCTTTGTCAATTACGAGACAAAACCTTAAGTTAGACCAAATAGATTGGGAAACATTCCCAGAATGACCAACACAACTCACACCCAATTAGAATCTTATAGAAGTGTTTAAGAGTAAAAATCTAAGATTCTAACTGCTTCGTTCACCCTTAAGTATTGTTCCCCCTGAATGATTCACCTATAGAATTCAATTGAAATAGTACACGTGAGTGGAAACTACATTCTCCCCATTTTTATCAGTATGGGCGTAATCAACCCAATGTCAATACAAGATATATATCAATAAGTATAGGAAAAAATAATAGACATGCAAATGATAAGTTTAACTATCAGAACAAGATGCATGGTGAAAGCAAACAAAGACATGCCAAAAAAAAAATATTAACTATAAAGTATAGGCATGGCATGATAAACGACACATATAAAAAATATAACTAAATGAATCAGTGTCATGACATGCATATGGGTGCAAAACAAAAGATATGCAAATAATCAATTATAAGCACACATGATAGCTGTAAAAGATTTAACTATAAAGAACAACTATATGAAAAATAAATACCAAAATGATTTTACTGTTGAAACTTTGACATAACATGCTAACAACATAATAAAGATATACAAATAAGAGTATAGGAATTGTAGTATGATAGATGTGTGAGAAGTTATAAAATATACCAATATGAATACTCACACGAGACAGCTTGACAACACATGAATTGTGTCACGTGACCACGTTGGTCCATTATGCTCACCAAATGATTTAAATATGTGAAGAAGAATCAAGTTTGGGAGCTTACGAGGTGAACAAAACACGTGAGGGAAAAAATTTCTTCTTCTGTATTGTTGCTGTTGACTTCGCCGTTGGGTGGCCACGGCGCCGCCGGTTAGAGCAAAAATCAGTCAAAATTTTTTTTTGATAATTTTTCCTTGTTTTTCATGATTTTAAGAATCAGAAAACATAATTTTCTTTCCCCAATTCTTTATCAAGAATTCTTGGAAAACTTTTAAATATTGTGTCAATTTGTGGAATTTTTGAGACTTCTAAAAAGAAAAAACAAGCCAAAAATGAGAAAAGAATTTGAGTGAACCTTACGATGGAACTAAGATGAGGTCATGAGAATATACCAATAAAAGCAAGTTCCATGATTGCTCAAGTTTCGACGAAGTTGGCAACAATGGCCAAAAGTTATATGAAAAATTTTCTTATAAAATTTTTTCCATCAAAAGAAGTCATACCCTCAAGTTTAACTGTAAAACCATTAAATGAGTCTTATTACTCAAAATTTGTCAATATTTGCTCAAATTTGGTGGACCAACGGAGTTCCGTGGTACACAAAATCATCCTGTCGATTTGTGACCGGGAGCAAAGAAGCCTTAAATTCTTCAAATATGCTAATAAAAATAATAACAACAAGTTTCACGCAAGATGTACAAATTTGATGTAAAAATCAAAAGTCAAAATGGTCCAACATGTGCATGTTTACTTGGGTAATTGTTGACGGAAAGCAATAACACTCCATCATCCATAAGTGGACTCATATTAAGAATAATGTGAGGATACAAGTATCCAAATTTACCAATAAATAACATGATCTTGAAAATCTTTTAAAAGAAAAAAATTCACGGAAATGAGGTCTAAACCTCAGATTTTACTAAAAAGTATAAGATAATGAATTAAAAACTCAAATTTACCAATTAAAACCAATTTGTGAGTTTTTGGACACAAGAATGAATGTCTCAAATTATCGTGAATTTTAAACATCAGTATGAGAATCTCCAATGATTTGACTAGAGGGTGATCCTTAACAATTGGTGGATTTTCCGGTTTGAGAGACGAGGACGACGACGAGGAAATGATAAAAAGTACTTTCTTTTCAATGTCGTCAAATTAATAGGACCTAGTCCTTTGTTGGTTGATCATCAACCACAACATTTATTGACCTTTGAATGGAGCAGATTCTTTGATTGATGACTCGATAAGGGCAACTATGAATATACCAACATATAGCCTCGTCATTTCTCAAGTCAACTTTTCTTAGGCTTTCATGGTCTCTAAAGAATATAACATTGGTTGTTAAAGACCTTGAAATACATAACACTGAGAGATAAGCTATTCCACGGATTATAGGTTGTCAATCCGTCCTACTCTTACACAAGAATAAGGTATTAGGTAGTGTTTACAACCATGGCTCAAATTTTAATATGAAGCATAACTAGCCATTTCCTCTAGTACAAAGTTGATCCTCTCAACAACTCCATAATGCTAAGGGATCTTTAGAGCTGAGAATTTATGTTGGATCCTATAATTATCACATAATTTAGTGAATTGATTATTCTTTAATTCTCTACCATGATCACTTTAGATCCATCCAACAACAAATTCTATTTTTGTTTGAAATTGATTAACGACGTTCTTGAATCCATCAAATGTATCCAATTTTTCCTTCAAGAATGCAATCAAACAAAATCTAGAGTAGTTATCTACCACTATTAAAAAATGTCTCTTACCTCTTAAAATTTGAAATATTGTGGGATCCATAAGGTCTATGTGAAATAATACTAGAAGATTTGAGGTAGCTAAAGTGTTTATCTTTTTGTGGGTAATACAAACTTGTTTACCAATATGGCACTTCCCACAAATATTTTTAGTTTTACTGTCTATCTTGGGTAACCCTCTAACTAATATTTTTTGAAGCATGTAGAGATTTGTTCTTGTAGTGAACATGGTCAAGATGTTGAAGCCACAACTGGATCTCGTTAACTTGAGCCATATTACTCATACACGAAATGGTGATTTTTTTCGGTGTCTTCGATAACGTAACAGTTATCGAATGCACGGAAATCTTTCATAATCAATTTTCCATTAATATCTAAGATCTCACACACTTTGCAGTTGAAACTCACCGATTATTCTCTGTCGTACATTTGAAATATGCTGAGGAGGTTATATTTCAACATATCCGATCTACTAACCATGCTACACCCAACAATCCTAGAGATACAACTATCACCAAAGGTGATAGAGCCTCCATTAAACTCTACCAAGTGTGTAGACATGAGAATGTTCACCTTTGAACCTCAATGCTACGTTGTTTGGAGTCGCCACCATTCTTTTTTGTAAATGGGTGTGAATGGGCACCCGAATCGATTCTTTTGAAAACCATTTTTTATGGCATTGTAGTGACTCTCAATCATGGAAAAGGTATGGTCTACCTAAGATCTAAGTAAGGGGATTCGGTTAGAGAATGGGGAAGGTATTAAGCACCCCATTCGCTCCACCTATGGTGGTTACCTTTAGATTTGGCCATTTTTGAAAAGAATTAAGATAACAAGTAGAATGCATGAGATGCATGAAGTGGGTGGGTGCATATAGTGTGTATGTACCTCATTGGAAGAGGTTTTGATGTTGGTGTTGACATAAGAGATATCTTATGGAAAAAGACATTCTATGGAGTCAACACACTTTTGCATGAGTTGAAATGTTGGTTTATGATTTTAGAGAAGTTCTATGAAAGGAGTTCTCTTAGATCTATAACCTTAATGCATGCATGTTTAGCTAGAAACTTAGTGTTTTAACCCCATCAAGAGAGTTACACATTTCTTCATCATAGCCAACATGTGTGATGTGTGTGCATAGTGTACATTATGATGCATGATATGAGAATGGGTTTAAAAGGGCTTCAACCTCCATCCTTTCGACCAAACCACCTCAAGCATTCCATGCCCAAGGTTGAGGTTCAATCTACTCGGGATGAAGGAGGGTTCTCCATTACATCCTAAAGGCTTCTAAAAATAAAAAAAAGGAGAAGGATAGAAGAAGAAGATGCAACTTAAAAGATAAATAAATAACTATTGTCCCACCTTGTCCCTTTTGGAAGTCTTGAGAGAACTTGAGCTTGAGAGTTGAAGGATATAGTTGATGGTTAAGAGAGTTGAAGGTTGGAAGTTGAGAGATGAGAGATGAGTAGAGTTTTAGGTTGAGAGAAGGGGGCTTGAGAGCATGACTTGTTCATGGAAAATGAAGGTATTTATAGAGTTTTTGGAGAACTTTTAGGGATGAAGTGGTCCAACCCTAAAAATAATGAAAATGGACATAAGGTTTAGGTTATTTCTTTTTGGATTTTTTATTTGTTTAAGGGCAAAGATGACATTTGTGGAGAAACCCTAAAAGCATGCTTTGATCCTTGGTTTTTTGGTAAATAGAGGTGAGAGAACAAAATTACTTTTGGGAGGGTGAATAAGGGAGTGACATGTGTAAAGGTGGAGTGGTAGGTAAAAAGTAGATCTTGGTTCATTTGTAAATAACAAATAAAGCAAGGGTGGAAGTATAATTTTGAAATGGACCAATGGGAGAACAAAAGTACTTTTAGGAGGGTGAATGGGAGCATGACATGTGTAAAGATAAAGTGGTAGGTGAAAAGTAGATCTTGGTTCATTTGTAAATAACAAATAAAGTAAGGGTAGAACTATAATTTTGAAATGGACCAATGGGAGAACTCCATGTATGTACTTGAAGATTCCCACCTTTTGAGGGCATAATGGGAAGTTCTCTCACCTTTATGGATTATTACCAAAGACCAAATAACCTTTTTGATTTGACTAGACTTTTTGAGAAGGGCATTCTTGAGTTTTCACAAAAGAAAGGTTGACTCTCCAATTAGATGATGCATTGGGTATTGGAGGCTTATGAGGTATCAACATGTGTCATCTTGTGAAGGGGTGAGAGAATGGACTTTGAATGGGCTTGGTGTTGGGCTTGGGTTTGGGTTAGGATATGGACTTGGGTTTGGGCTTAGGAGGGACTTGGTGTTAGGTTTGGGTATGGACTTGGTGTTGGGTTTGGATATGGACTTGGATTTGGGTTAGGATATGGACTTGGGTTTGGGCTTAGGAGGGACTTGGTGTTAGGTTTGGGTATGGACTTGGTGTTGGGTTTGGACATGGACTGGACATAGGTTTAGGGACAAGGTATGGGCATGATATGAGATGCAAATAGTATGCATGTATGCATGAATATGATGCCAAGTGGCAATGTAGGTCCATAGAGAAGTTTAAGTCTAACTCAAAATCAATTCGAGGAAATTTGGACTTTCCTAACGGGTTCGTGCAAATTGGGGTGTCTACAGCTGCCCCTCTTTGCAGGAGTTGCTTGTAAAGAACTGCAAAAAATAAATTAGACCCTTTATTTGCACGAATCCGAAGTAATTTATTGCATGATGATTAAAAGCGTAGGCTGGATTGAAGATTTTTTTAAGATGTGGCTACCCAAGCACGGGGTCTGACAGGGCTAGCCTTTTTGAAACCCTTAATTTCGTGGCACGGAGCTCGTTTGAAATCTGGATTGATTTTTTATGTTGTTTTTTTTTTAAATGATCGACGTTTTAAACCATGCAATGCAATTTTGAGATATTTTTTCCTTTTTTTCGTCGTTGATTTTGAATTTCGAACTTAGTTTCTCCTTCATGGAAGTTGTAGGATCATCTTGAGAGAGCTTAGCGTAGCGTGACCGTCCTTGAGAGAGACTTGTATGATGGTATGATATTTGAGTATTTGGTATGTTGTCATGCCTCAGATATGGAGAGAATCATCGTTGACCAAGCTGCTCAGATCGAAACCTTAAAGGATGACTTGATGCCTACTATACTTTCCAGGGAAATGCTTGAATGGCTCTTTACCCGCTATTCCTTCTTGTACCCTGCTTTTAATGAAAATGATGTAGCACTATTTGAAATGAATGAAATAGGTTTTTTACATAGTGGCATCAGATATATCTACTGCTTTCGAAAACACTTGATTTTAAGAAAAGTCCTAGATTCTTCGTCATAGGCCAAAAATAGTAATTTTGATGATGCATTTTTTTTGTTTTAGGTTTTAAAAGATTGCCTTTGTCGAGTAATCTGTGACAGACTGTGTTTGAAAACTCTGAAAGTTAACGATCATGGTGCCTTTGCCAAATGTCGAGGATACAAGTGTCAGCTAATCCTTAACCTCTTTAGAGTCATCCCCGAGATTGAAAATTTTGACTGAGTTATCTTAGTTGCATCTGTAGGAACATTGAGGACTTTGAGATTTTTGTCGTTCACAGTTTATACTCTTGCGGGCCAGGAGTTGTTTTTATTTTTTATTTTTTATTTTTTATTTTTTTATTTTTTTATTTTTTTTGTTTTTTTGTCTTTTGTTTTTTTTTTTTTTTCATTTTTGCCCCTGGCGCCAATTACGGTTTTCACCAGACCCGATTTCCACATTTTTGCGCATCGACACCCTTTATGGGTTTTCATCGTGTCGGTGATTTTGATCTTGCCATAGCCTGATTTTTTTACTCACAGTGCCCTGACGGGTTTTCACCATGCCCTTTCAGTCTATGCTTACTTTATAGATTTTCACTTTGAATACCTCATTGATTTCTCTGTGCCCCTCATGGCTTGGTGACTCAAGTTGAGCTACGAGATCGAACACTGTACTCTTCTAGTGACGCTCTTTCTTGAGTAACAAATCTGGACTCCCCTCTCGAGTTCCTCCGACGATTTTCATGGTACGGTGACTCAAGTTGAGCTTCGAGATTAATGACTCTACACTTCGAGTCGCTCTTTTTTTTTCGAATATTCGATCCGGTCTCCCCTCTCGGGTTTTCCAACGACTTTGGTAGCTTGAAATCTGACTTAAGTAGCAAAATCAATTATACCCTGACAATGTTTTTCATGACATGCTTCCACCGTGATCGAGTTACCTTGAGCCATTCCTTGATCTGAAAGGACTTTAAATAGGACAAAACATAGGCTTAGGCTAGGGTTGTGAAAGGATATAAGAAAGGCTGAGTCTGGATTTATTGATGGGTAGATTGGACATGGGGTTTGTCTGTTTTTGTTTCGAAAATATGATCTATGTCTCCTCTCATTGTCACACGAACTTGTTTAGGTAAGAGATTTGGGTTGAGCTTAAGATCAGACATTCGAGGTTTTTTGACTTTTTGATTTTTTTGTATTTTTAGCCGTTCACAGTTTATCCTCATGCGGGCCAGGAGTATACTTTGGTATTTTTGTTTTGACTTTTGACGATTTTTTTTTTGTTTTGTTTTTGTTTTTGTTTTTGTGGTGGTAACTTGCCCCGGTCCTAGGTTAAGAAATGAATGTGATGGCTCAAAGAGGGTTAACTAAGGGTAGATAATTGTTCAGGTAGTAGAAAGATGGCCTCTCTTCATTTCAAGGAACGACTTTCGGCGTAATATTTTTTTACGGTATCAGCATTGATTGGTTGTGGAAAGACTTCCCCATCCATCTCTGTAAGAATCAGCGCTCCACCGGACAGTACCTTTTGGACGACGAATGGCCCCTCGTAATTTGGACGAAACTTCCCTCTCGCATCTTCCTGTATTGGCAAGATCTTCTTCAAGACAAGATCTCCCGACGAGAACTCTCTAGGTCGAACCTTCTTGTTATAAGCTCGTGCTATTCTCCATTGATAAGTTTGCCCATGACAGATTGCTGAAAGTCGTTTCTCCTCTATTAAGTTCAACTGATCGAATCGGGTTTGGACCCATTCTGCCTCATCCAGTTCAACTTCTTTTAAGATTCGGAGGGAGGAAATCTCAACCTCAACGGGCAAGACTGCTTCCATTCCATAGACTAGTAAATAAGGCATTGCCCCAGTCGAAGTTCGGATTGATGTTCGATAAGCATGTAGAGCGAATGGTAACATTTCGTGCCAATCTTTGTAAGTAACGGCCATTTTCTCAATGATCTTCTTGATGTTTTTGTTGGCGGCTTCAACTGCTCCATTCATCTTTGGTTTGTAAATGACTGAGTTGTGATG